>NC_092421.1:49662457-50327073 GCF_040894005.1 Engystomops pustulosus
AACTCATTTTCCTAACAAGACAGCCTCAATGATAAGACGCACACTGTTTTCAATGCATTTCTTGCTAAAAGAGCTAAGATCGTGATTGTCTCTGTTGCTGAATGAGCTAGGACGCTATTCAACTCTAATCTAAGAGAGACTCACTAACTTCATGTAGGAACACCGTTACTTTGTCTCCTAACTCATTTTCCTAACAAGACAACCTCAATGATAAGACGCACACTGTTTTCAATGCATTTCTTGCTAAAAGAGCTAAGATCGTTATTTTCTCTGTTGCTGAATGAGCTAGGACGCTATTCAACTCTAATCTAAGAGAGACTCACTAACTTCATGTAGGAACACCGTTACTTTGTCTCCTAACTCATTTTCCTAACAAGACAACCTCAATGATAGGATGCACACTGTTTTCAATGCATTTCTTGCTAAAAGAGCTAAGATCGTGATTGTCCCTGTTGCTGAATGAGCTAGGACGCTATTCAACTCTAATCTAAGAGAGACTCACTAACTTCATGTAGGAACTCCTAACTCATTTTCCTAACAAGACAGCCTCAATGATAAGACGCACACTGTTTTCAATGCATTTCTTGCTAAAAGAGCTAAGATCGTGATTGTCTCTGTTGCTGAATGAGCTAGGACGCTATTCAACTCTAATCTAAGAGAGACTCACTAACTTTATGTAGGAACACCGTTACTTTGTCTCCTAACTCATTTTCCTAACAAGACAACCTCAATGATAAGACGCACACTGTTTTCAATGCATTTCTTGCTAAAAGAGCTAAGATCGTGATTGTCTCTGTTGCTGAATGAGCTAGGGCGCTATTCAACTCTAATCTAAGAGAGACTCACTAACTTCATGTAGGAACACCATTACTTTGTCTCCTAACGCATTTTCCTAACAAGACAACCTCAATGATAAGACGCACACTGTTTTCAATGCATTTCTTGCTAAAAGAGCTAAGATCGTGATTGTCTCTGTTGCTGAATGAGCTAGGACGCTATTCAACTCTAATCTAAGAGAGACTCACTAACTTCATGTAGGAACACCGTTACTTTGTCTCCTAACTCATTTTCCTAACAAGACAACCTCAATGATAAGATGCACACTGTTTTCAATGCATTTCTTGCTAAAAGAGCTAAGATCGTGATTGTCTCTGTTGCTGAATGAGCTAGGGCGCTATTCAACTCTAATCTAAGAGAGACTCACTAACTTCATGTAGGAACACCATTACTTTGTCTCCTAACGCATTTTCCTAACAAGACAACCTCAATGATAAGACGCACACTGTTTTCAATGCATTTCTTGCTAAAAGAGCTAAGATCGTGATTGTCTCTGTTGCTGAATGAGCTAGGACGCTATTCAACTCTAATCTAAGAGAGACTCACTAACTTCATGTAGGAACACCGTTACTTTGTCTCCTAACTCATTTTCCTAACAAGACAACCTCAATGATAAGATGCACACTGTTTTCAATGCATTTCTTGCTAAAAGAGCTAAGATCGTGATTGTCTCTGTTGCTGAATGAGCTAGGACGCTATTCAACTCTAATCTAAGAGAGACTCACTAACTTCATGTAGGAACACCGTTACTTTGTCTCCTAACTCATTTTCCTAACAAGACAACCTCAATGATAGGATGCACACTGTTTTCAATGCATTTCTTGCTAAAAGAGCTAAGATCGTGATTGTCTCTGTTGCTGAATGAGCTAGGACGCTATTCAACTCTAATCTAAGAGAGACTCACTAACTTCATGTAGGAACTCCTAACTCATTTTCCTAACAAGACAGCCTCAATGATAAGACGCACACTGTTTTCAATGCATTTCTTGCTAAAAGAGCTAAGATCGTGATTGTCTCTGTTGCTGAATGAGCTAGGACGCTATTCAACTCTAATCTAAGAGAGACTCACTAACTTCATGTAGGAACACCGTTACTTTGTCTCCTAACTCATTTTCCTAACAAGACAACCTCAATGATAAGACGCACACTGTTTTCAATGCATTTCTTGCTAAAAGAGCTAAGATCGTTATTTTCTCTGTTGCTGAATGAGCTAGGACGCTATTCAACTCTAATCTAAGAGAGACTCACTAACTTCATGTAGGAACACCGTTACTTTGTCTCCTAACTCATTTTCCTAACAAGACAACCTCAATGATAGGATGCACACTGTTTTCAATGCATTTCTTGCTAAAAGAGCTAAGATCGTGATTGTCTCTGTTGCTGAATGAGCTAGGACGCTATTCAACTCTAATCTAAGAGAGACTCACTAACTTCATGTAGGAACTCCTAACTCATTTTCCTAACAAGACAGCCTCAATGATAAGACGCACACTGTTTTCAATGCATTTCTTGCTAAAAGAGCTAAGATCGTGATTGTCTCTGTTGCTGAATGAGCTAGGACGCTATTCAACTCTAATCTAAGAGAGACTCACTAACTTTATGTAGGAACACCGTTACTTTGTCTCCTAACTCATTTTCCTAACAAGACAACCTCAATGATAAGACGCACACTGTTTTCAATGCATTTCTTGCTAAAAGAGCTAGGATCGTGATTGTCTCTGTTGCTGAATGAGCTAGAACGCTATTCAACTCTAATCTAAGAGAGACTCACTAACTTCATGTAGGAACACCGTTACTTTGTCTCCTAACGCATTTTCCTAACAAGACAACCTCAATGATAAGAGGCACACTGTTTTCAATGCATTTCTTGTTAAGAGAGCTAAGATCTTTATTGTCTCTGTTGCTGAATGAGCTAGGACGCTATTCAACTCTAATCTAAGAGAGACTCACTAACTTCATGTAGGAACACCGTTACTTTGTCTCCTAACTCATTTTCCTAACAAGACAACCTCAATGATAAGACGTACACTGTTTTCAATGCATTTCTTGCTAAAAGAGCTAAGATCGCGACTGTCTCTGTAGCTGAATGAGCTAGGACGCTATTCAACTCTAATCTAAGAGGGACTCACTAACTTCATGTAGGAACTCCTAACTCATTTTCCTAACAAGACAGCCTCAATGATAAGACGCACACTGTTTTCAATGCATTTCTTGCTAAAAGAGCTAAGATCGTGATTGTCTCTGTTGCTGAATGAGCTAGGACGCTATTCAACTCTAATCTAAGAGAGACTCACTAACTTCATGTAGGAACACCGTTACTTTGTCTCCTAACTCATTTTCCTAACAAGACAACCTCAATGATAGGACGCACACTGTTTTCAATGCATTTCTTGCTAAAAGAGCTAAGATCGTGATTGTCTCTGTTGCTGAATGAGCTAGGACGCTATTCAACTCTAATCTAAGAGAGACTCACTAACTTCATGTAGGAACTCCTAACTCATTTTCCTAACAAGACAACCTCAATGATAAGACGCACACTGTTTTCAATGCATTTCTTGCTAAAAGAGCTAAGATCATGATTGTCTCTGTTGCTGAATGAGCTAGGGCGCTATTCAACTCTAATCTAAGAGAGACTCACTAACTTCATGTAGTAACACCGTTACTTTGTCTCCTAACTCATTTTCCTAACAAGACAACCTCAATGATAAGATGCACACTGTTTTCAATGCATTTCTTGCTAAAAGAGCTAAGATCGTGATTGTCTCTGTTGCTGAATGAGCATGAGATAAGATGCACACTGTTTTCAATGCATTTCTTGCTAAAAGAGCTAAGATCGTGATTGTCTCTGTTGCTGAATGAGCTAGGACGCTATTCAACTCTAATCTAAGAGAGACTCACTAACTTCATGTAGGAACACCATTACTTTGTCTCCTAACGCATTTTCCTAACAAGACAACCTCAATGATAAGACGCACACTGTTTTCAATGCATTTCTTGCTAAAAGAGCTAAGATCGTGATTGTCTCTGTTGCTGAATGAGCTAGGACGCTATTCAACTCTAATCTAAGAGAGACTCACTAACTTCATGTAGGAACACCGTTACTTTGTCTCCTAACTCATTTTCCTAACAAGACAACCTCAATGATAAGATGCACACTGTTTTCAATGCATTTCTTGCTAAAAGAGCTAAGATCGTGATTGTCTCTGTTGCTGAATGAGCTAGGACGCTATTCAACTCTAATCTAAGAGAGACTCACTAACTTCATGTAGGAACTCCTAACTCATTTTCCTAACAAGACAGCCTCAATGATAAGACGCACACTGTTTTCAATGCATTTCTTGCTAAAAGAGCTAAGATCGTGATTGTCTCTGTTGCTGAATGAGCTAGGACGCTATTCAACTCTAATCTAAGAGAGACTCACTAACTTCATGTAGGAACACCGTTACTTTGTCTCCTAACTCATTTTCCTAACAAGACAACCTCAATGATAAGACGCACACTGTTTTCAATGCATTTCTTGCTAAAAGAGCTAAGATCGTTATTTTCTCTGTTGCTGAATGAGCTAGGACGCTATTCAACTCTAATCTAAGAGAGACTCACTAACTTCATGTAGGAACACCGTTACTTTGTCTCCTAACTCATTTTCCTAACAAGACAACCTCAATGATAGGATGCACACTGTTTTCAATGCATTTCTTGCTAAAAGAGCTAAGATCGTGATTGTCCCTGTTGCTGAATGAGCTAGGACGCTATTCAACTCTAATCTAAGAGAGACTCACTAACTTCATGTAGGAACTCCTAACTCATTTTCCTAACAAGACAGCCTCAATGATAAGACGCACACTGTTTTCAATGCATTTCTTGCTAAAAGAGCTAAGATCGTGATTGTCTCTGTTGCTGAATGAGCTAGGACGCTATTCAACTCTAATCTAAGAGAGACTCACTAACTTTATGTAGGAACACCGTTACTTTGTCTCCTAACTCATTTTCCTAACAAGACAACCTCAATGATAAGACGCACACTGTTTTCAATGCATTTCTTGCTAAAAGAGCTAAGATCGTGATTGTCTCTGTTGCTGAATGAGCTAGGGCGCTATTCAACTCTAATCTAAGAGAGACTCACTAACTTCATGTAGGAACACCATTACTTTGTCTCCTAACGCATTTTCCTAACAAGACAACCTCAATGATAAGACGCACACTGTTTTCAATGCATTTCTTGCTAAAAGAGCTAAGATCGTGATTGTCTCTGTTGCTGAATGAGCTAGGACGCTATTCAACTCTAATCTAAGAGAGACTCACTAACTTCATGTAGGAACACCGTTACTTTGTCTCCTAACTCATTTTCCTAACAAGACAACCTCAATGATAAGATGCACACTGTTTTCAATGCATTTCTTGCTAAAAGAGCTAAGATCGTGATTGTCTCTGTTGCTGAATGAGCTAGGACGCTATTCAACTCTAATCTAAGAGAGACTCACTAACTTCATGTAGGAACACCGTTACTTTGTCTCCTAACTCATTTTCCTAACAAGACAACCTCAATGATAGGATGCACACTGTTTTCAATGCATTTCTTGCTAAAAGAGCTAAGATCGTGATTGTCTCTGTTGCTGAATGAGCTAGGACGCTATTCAACTCTAATCTAAGAGAGACTCACTAACTTCATGTAGGAACTCCTAACTCATTTTCCTAACAAGACAGCCTCAATGATAAGACGCACACTGTTTTCAATGCATTTCTTGCTAAAAGAGCTAAGATCGTGATTGTCTCTGTTGCTGAATGAGCTAGGACGCTATTCAACTCTAATCTAAGAGAGACTCACTAACTTCATGTAGGAACACCGTTACTTTGTCTCCTAACTCATTTTCCTAACAAGACAACCTCAATGATAAGACGCACACTGTTTTCAATGCATTTCTTGCTAAAAGAGCTAAGATCGTTATTTTCTCTGTTGCTGAATGAGCTAGGACGCTATTCAACTCTAATCTAAGAGAGACTCACTAACTTCATGTAGGAACACCGTTACTTTGTCTCCTAACTCATTTTCCTAACAAGACAACCTCAATGATAGGATGCACACTGTTTTCAATGCATTTCTTGCTAAAAGAGCTAAGATCGTGATTGTCTCTGTTGCTGAATGAGCTAGGACGCTATTCAACTCTAATCTAAGAGAGACTCACTAACTTCATGTAGGAACTCCTAACTCATTTTCCTAACAAGACAGCCTCAATGATAAGACGCACACTGTTTTCAATGCATTTCTTGCTAAAAGAGCTAAGATCGTGATTGTCTCTGTTGCTGAATGAGCTAGGACGCTATTCAACTCTAATCTAAGAGAGACTCACTAACTTTATGTAGGAACACCGTTACTTTGTCTCCTAACTCATTTTCCTAACAAGACAACCTCAATGATAAGACGCACACTGTTTTCAATGCATTTCTTGCTAAAAGAGCTAGGATCGTGATTGTCTCTGTTGCTGAATGAGCTAGAACGCTATTCAACTCTAATCTAAGAGAGACTCACTAACTTCATGTAGGAACACCGTTACTTTGTCTCCTAACGCATTTTCCTAACAAGACAACCTCAATGATAAGAGGCACACTGTTTTCAATGCATTTCTTGTTAAGAGAGCTAAGATCTTTATTGTCTCTGTTGCTGAATGAGCTAGGACGCTATTCAACTCTAATCTAAGAGAGACTCACTAACTTCATGTAGGAACACCGTTACTTTGTCTCCTAACTCATTTTCCTAACAAGACAACCTCAATGATAAGACGTACACTGTTTTCAATGCATTTCTTGCTAAAAGAGCTAAGATCGCGACTGTCTCTGTAGCTGAATGAGCTAGGACGCTATTCAACTCTAATCTAAGAGGGACTCACTAACTTCATGTAGGAACTCCTAACTCATTTTCCTAACAAGACAGCCTCAATGATAAGACGCACACTGTTTTCAATGCATTTCTTGCTAAAAGAGCTAAGATCGTGATTGTCTCTGTTGCTGAATGAGCTAGGACGCTATTCAACTCTAATCTAAGAGAGACTCACTAACTTCATGTAGGAACACCGTTACTTTGTCTCCTAACTCATTTTCCTAACAAGACAACCTCAATGATAGGACGCACACTGTTTTCAATGCATTTCTTGCTAAAAGAGCTAAGATCGTGATTGTCTCTGTTGCTGAATGAGCTAGGACGCTATTCAACTCTAATCTAAGAGAGACTCACTAACTTCATGTAGGAACTCCTAACTCATTTTCCTAACAAGACAACCTCAATGATAAGACGCACACTGTTTTCAATGCATTTCTTGCTAAAAGAGCTAAGATCATGATTGTCTCTGTTGCTGAATGAGCTAGGGCGCTATTCAACTCTAATCTAAGAGAGACTCACTAACTTCATGTAGTAACACCGTTACTTTGTCTCCTAACTCATTTTCCTAACAAGACAACCTCAATGATAAGATGCACACTGTTTTCAATGCATTTCTTGCTAAAAGAGCTAAGATCGTGATTGTCTCTGTTGCTGAATGAGCATGAGATAAGATGCACACTGTTTTCAATGCATTTCTTGCTAAAAGAGCTAAGATCGTGATTGTCTCTGTTGCTGAATGAGCTAGGACGCTATTCAACTCTAATCTAAGAGAGACTCACTAACTTCATGTAGGAACACCGTTACTTTGTCTCCTAACTCATTTTCCTAACAAGACAACCTCAATGATAGGATGCACACTGTTTTCAATGCATTTCTTGCTAAAAGAGCTAAGATCGTGATTGTCTCTGTTGCTGAATGAGCTAGGACGCTATTCAACTCTAATCTAAGAGAGACTCACTAACTTCATGTAGGAACTCCTAACTCATTTTCCTAACAAGACAGCCTCAATGATAAGACGCACACTGTTTTTAATGCATTTCTTGCTAAAAGAGCTAAGATCGTGATTGTCTCTGTTGCTGAATGAGCTAGGACGCTATTCAACTCTAATCTAAGAGAGACTCACTAACTTCATGTAGGAACACCGTTACTTTGTCTCCTAACTCATTTTCCTAACAAGACAACCTCAATGATAAGACGCACACTGTTTTCAATGCATTTCTTGCTAAAAGAGCTAAGATCTTGATTGTCTCTGTTGCTGAATGAGCTAGGACGCTATTCAACTATAATCTAAGAGAGACTCACTAACTTCATGTAGGAACACCGTTACTTTGTCTCCTAACTCATTTTCCTAACAAGACAACCTCAATGATAAGACGCACACTGTTTTCAATGCATTTCTTGCTAAAAGAGCTAAGATCGTGATTGTCTCTGTTGCTGAATGAGCTAGGACGCTATTCAACTCTAATCTAAGAGAGACTCACTAACTTCATGTAGGAACACCGTTACTTTGTCTCCTAACTCATTTTCCTAACAAGACAACCTCAATGATAAGACGCACACTGTTTTCAATGCATTTCTTGCTAAAAGAGCTAAGATCGCGATTGTCTCTGTTGCTGAATGAGCTAGGACGCTATTCAACTCTAATCTAAGAGAGACTCACTAACTTCATGAAGGAACACCGTTACTTTGTCTCCTAACTCATTTTCCTAACAAGAAAACCTCAATGATAAGACGCACACTGTTTTCAATGCATTTCTTGCTAAAAGAGCTAAGATCGTGATTGTCTCTGTTGCTGAATGAGCTAGGACGCTATTCAACTCTAATCTAAGAGAGACTCACTAACTTCATGTAGGAACACCGTTACTTTGTCTCCTAACTCATTTTCCTAACAAGACAACCTCAATGATAAGACGCACACTGTTTTCAATGCATTTCTTGCTAAAAGAGCTAAGATCGTGATTGTCTCTGTTGCTGAATGAGCTAGGACGCTATTCAACTCTAATCTAAGAGAGACTCACTAACTTCATGTAGGAACACCGTTACTTTGTCTCCTAACTCATTTTCCTAACAAGACAACCTCAATGATAAGACGCACACTGTTTTCAATGCATTTCTTGCTAAAAGAGCTAAGATCGCGATTGTCTCTGTTGCTGAATGAGCTAGGACGCTATTCAACTCTAATCTAAGAGAGACTCACTAACTTCATGTAGGAACACCGTTACTTTGTCTCCTAACTCATTTTCCTAACAAGAAAACCTCAATGATAAGACGCACACTGTTTTCAATGCATTTCTTGCTAAAAGAGCTAAGATCGTGATTGTCTCTGTTGCTGAATGAGCTAGGACGCTATTCAACTCTAATCTAAGAGAGACTCACTAACTTCATGTAGGAACACCGTTACTTTGTCTCCTAACTCATTTTCCTAACAAGACAACCTCAATGATAAGGCGCACACTGTTTTTAATGCATTTCTTGCTAAAAGAGCTAAGATCGTGATTGTCTCTGTTGCTGAATGAGCTAGGACGCTATTCAACTCTAATCTAAGAGAGACTCACTAACTTCATGTAGGAACACCGTTACTTTGTCTCCTAACTCATTTTCCTAACAAGACAACCTCAATGATAAGACGCACACTGTTTTCAATGCATTTCTTGCTAAAAGAGCTAAGATCGTGATTGTCTCTGTTGCTGAATGAGCTAGGACGCTATTCAACTCTAATCTAAGAGAGACTCACTAACTTCATGTAGGAGCACCGTTACTTTGTCTCCTAACTCATTTTCCTAACAAGACAACATCAATGAGAAGACGCACACTGTTTTCAATGCATTTCTTGCTAAAAGAGCTAAGATCGTGATTGTCTCTGTTGCTGAATGAGCTAGGACGCTATTCAACTCTAATCTAAGAGAGACTCACTAACTTCATGTAGGAACACCGTTACTTTGTCTCCTAACTCATTTTCCTAACAAGACAACCTCAATGATAAGACGCACACTGTTTTCAATGCATTTCTTGCTAAAAGAGCTAAGATCGTGATTGTCTCTGTTGCTGAATGAGCTAGGACGCTATTCAACTCTAATCTAAGAGAGACTCACTAACTTCATGTAGGAACACCGTTACTTTGTCTCCTAACTCATTTTCCTAACAAGACAACCTCAATGATAAGACGCACACTGTTTTCAATGCATTTCTTGCTAAAAGAGCTAAGATCGTGATTGTCTCTGTTGCTGAATGAGCTAGGACGCTATTCAACTCTAATCTAAGAGAGAGTCACTAACTACATGTAGGAACACCGTTACTTTGTCTCCTAGCTCATTTTCCTAACAAGACAACCTCAATGATAAGACGCACACTGTTTTCAATGCATTTCTTGCTAAAAGAGCTAAGATCGCGATTGTCTCTGTTGCTGAATGAGCTAGGACGCTATTCAACTCTAATCTAAGAGAGACTCACTAACTTCATGTAGGAACACCGTTACTTTGTCTCCTAACTCATTTTCCTAACAAGAAAACCTCAATGATAAGACGCACACTGTTTTCAATGCATTTCTTGCTAAAAGAGCTAAGATCGTGATTGTCTCTGTTGCTGAATGAGCTAGGACGCTATTCAACTCTAATCTAAGAGAGACTCACTAACTTCATGTAGGAACACCGTTACTTTGTCTCCTAACTCATTTTCCTAACAAGACAACCTCAATGATAAGACGCACACTGTTTTTAATGCATTTCTTGCTAAAAGAGCTAAGATCGTGATTGTCTCTGTTGCTGAATGAGCTAGGACGCTATTCAACTCTAATCTAAGAGAGACTCACTAACTTCATGTAGGAACACCGTTATTTTGTCTCCTAACTCATTTTCCTAACAAGACAACCTCAATGATAAGACGCACACTGTTTTCAATGCATTTCTTGCTAAAAGAGCTAAGATCGTGATTGTCTCTGTTGCTGAATGAGCTAGGACGCTATTCAACTCTAATCTAAGAGAGACTCACTAACTTCATGTAGGAACACCGTTACTTTGTCTCCTAACTCATTTTCCTAACAAGACAACCTCAATGATAAGACGCACACTGTTTTCAATGCATTTCTTGCTAAAAGAGCTAAGATCGTGATTGTCTCTGTTGCTGAATGAGCTAGGACGCTATTCAACTCTAATCTAAGAGAGAGTCACTATCTACATGTAGGAACACCGTTACTTTGTCTCCTAGCTCATTTTCCTAACAAGACAACCTCAATGATAAGACGCACACTGTTTTCAATGCATTTCTTGCTAAAAGAGCTAAGATCGCGATTGTCTCTGTTGCTGAATGAGCTAGGACGCTATTCAACTCTAATCTAAGAGAGACTCACTAACTTCATGTAGGAACACCGTTACTTTGTCTCCTAACTCATTTTCCTAACAAGAAAACCTCAATGATAAGACGCACACTGTTTTCAATGCATTTCTTGCTAAAAGAGCTAAGATCGTGATTGTCTCTGTTGCTGAATGAGCTAGGACGCTATTCAACTCTAATCTAAGAGAGACTCACTAACTTCATGTAGGAACACCGTTACTTTGTCTCCTAACTCATTTTCCTAACAAGACAACCTCAATGATAAGACGCACACTGTTTTTAATGCATTTCTTGCTAAAAGAGCTAAGATCGTGATTGTCTCTGTTGCTGAATGAGCTAGGACGCTATTCAACTCTAATCTAAGAGAGACTCACTAACTTCATGTAGGAACACCGTTACTTTGTCTCCTAACTCATTTTCCTAACAAGAAAACCTCAATGATAAGACGCACACTGTTTTCAATGCATTTCTTGCTAAAAGAGCTAAGATCGTGATTGTCTCTGTTGCTGAATGAGCTAGGACGCTATTCAACTCTAATCTAAGAGAGACTCACTAACTTCATGTAGGAACACCGTTACTTTGTCTCCTAACTCATTTTCCTAACAGGACAACCTCAATGATAAGACGCACACTGTTTTCAATGCATTTCTTGCTAAAAGAGCTAAGATCGTGATTGTCTCTGTTGCTGAATGAGCTAGGACGCTATTCAACTCTAATCTAAGAGAGACTCACTAACTTCATGTAGGAACACCGTTACTTTGTCTCCTAACTCATTTTCCTAACAAGACAACCTCAATGATAAGACGCACACTGTTTTCAATGCATTTCTTGCTAAAAGAGCTAAGATCGCGATTGTCTTTGTAGCTGAATGAGCTAGGACGCTATTCAACTCTAATCTAAGAGAGACTCACTAATTTCATGTAGGAACACCGTTACTTTGTCTCCTAACGCATTTTCCTAACAAGACAACCTCAATGATAAGACGCACACTGTTTTCAATGCATTTCTTGCTAAAAGAGCTAAGATCGTGATTGTCTCTGTTGCTGAATGAGCTAGGACGCTATTCAACTCTAATCTAAGAGAGACTCACTAACTTCATGTAGGAACACCGTTACTTTGTCTTCTAACTCATTTTCCTAACAAGACAACCTCAATGATAAGACGCACACTGTTTTCAATGCATTTCTTGCTAAAAGAGCTAAGATCGTGATTGTCTCTGTTGCTGAATGAGCTAGGACGCTATTCAACTCTAATCTAAGAGAGACTCACTAACTTCATGTAGGAACACCGTTACTTTGTCTCCTAACTCATTTTCCTAACAAGACAACCTCAATGATAAGACGCACACTGTTTTCAATGCATTTCTTGCTAAAAGAGCTAAGATCGTGATTGTCTCTGTTGCTGAATGAGCTAGGACGCTATTCAACTCTAATCTAAGAGAGACTCACTAACTTCATGTAGGAACACCGTTACTTTGTCTCCTAACTCATTTTCCTAACAAGACAACCTCAATGATAAGACGCACACTGTTTTCAATGCATTTCTTGCTAAAAGAGCTAAGATCGTGATTGTCTCTGTTGCTGAATGAGCTAGGACGCTATTCAACTCTAATCTAAGAGAGACTCACTAACTTCATGTAGGAACACCGTTACTTTGTCTCCTAACTCATTTTCCTAACAAGACAACCTCAATGATAAGACGCACACTGTTTTCAATGCATTTCTTGCTAAAAGAGCTAAGATCGCGATTGTCTCTGTTGCTGAATGAGCTAGGACGCTATTCAACTCTAATCTAAGAGAGACTCACTAACTTCATGTAGGAACACCGTTACTTTGTCTCCTAACTCATTTTCCTAACAAGAAAACCTCAATGATAAGACGCACACTGTTTTCAATGCATTTCTTGCTAAAAGAGCTAAGATCGTGATTGTCTCTGTTGCTGAATGAGCTAGGACGCTATTCAACTCTAATCTAAGAGAGACTCACTAACTTCATGTAGGAACACCGTTACTTTGTCTCCTAACTCATTTTCCTAACAAGACAACCTCAATGATAAGACGCACACTGTTTTCAATGCATTTCTTGCTAAAAGAGCTAAGATCGTGATTGTCTCTGTTGCTGAATGAGCTAGGACGCTATTCAACTCTAATCTAAGAGAGACTCACTAACTTCATTTAGGAACACCGTTACTTTGTCTCCTAACTCATTTTCCTAACAAGACAACCTCAATGATAAGACGCACACTGTTTTCAATGCATTTCTTGCTAAAAGAGCTAAGATCGCGATTGTCTCTGTTGCTGAATGAGCTAGGACGCTATTCAACTCTAATCTAAGAGAGACTCACTAACTTCATGTAGGAACACCGTTACTTTGTCTCCTAACTCATTTTCCTAACAAGAAAACCTCAATGATAAGACGCACACTGTTTTCAATGCATTTCTTGCTAAAAGAGCTAAGATCGTGATTGTCTCTGTTGCTGAATGAGCTAGGACGCTATTCAACTCTAATCTAAGAGAGACTCACTAACTTCATGTAGGAACACCGTTACTTTGTCTCCTAACTCATTTTCCTAACAAGACAACCTCAATGATAAGACGCACACTGTTTTTAATGCATTTCTTGCTAAAAGAGCTAAGATCGTGATTGTCTCTGTTGCTGAATGAGCTAGGACGCTATTCAACTCTAATCTAAGAGAGACTCACTAACTTCATGTAGGAACACCGTTACTTTGTCTCCTAACTCATTTTCCTAACAAGACAACCTCAATGATAAGACGCACACTGTTTTCAATGCATTTCTTGCTAAAAGAGCTAAGATCGTGATTGTCTCTGTTGCTGAATGAGCTAGGACGCTATTCAACTCTAATCTAAGAGAGACTCACTAACTTCATGTAGGAGCACCGTTACTTTGTCTCCTAACTTATTTTCCTAACAAGACAACATCAATGAGAAGACGCACACTGTTTTCAATGCATTTCTTGCTAAAAGAGCTAAGATCGTGATTGTCTCTGTTGCTGAATGAGCTAGGACGCTATTCAACTCTAATCTAAGAGAGACTCACTAACTTCATGTAGGAACACCGTTACTTTGTCTCCTAACTCATTTTCCTAACAAGACAACCTCAATGATAAGACGCACACTGTTTTCAATGCATTTCTTGCTAAAAGAGCTAAGATCGTGATTGTCTCTGTTGCTGAATGAGCTAGGACGCTATTCAACTCTAATCTAAGAGAGAGTCACTAACTACATGTAGGAACACCGTTACTTTGTCTCCTAGCTCATTTTCCTAACAAGACAACCTCAATGATAAGACGCACACTGTTTTCAATGCATTTCTTGCTAAAAGAGCTAAGATCGCGATTGTCTCTGTTGCTGAATGAGCTAGGACGCTATTCAACTCTAATCTAAGAGAGACTCACTAACTTCATGTAGGAACACCGTTACTTTGTCTCCTAACTCATTTTCCTAACAAGAAAACCTCAATGATAAGACGCACACTGTTTTCAATGCATTTCTTGCTAAAAGAGCTAAGATCGTGATTGTCTCTGTTGCTGAATGAGCTAGGACGCTATTCAACTCTAATCTAAGAGAGACTCACTAACTTCATGTAGGAACACCGTTACTTTGTCTCCTAACTCATTTTCCTAACAAGACAACCTCAATGATAAGACGCACACTGTTTTTAATGCATTTCTTGCTAAAAGAGCTAAGATCGTGATTGTCTCTGTTGCTGAATGAGCTAGGACGCTATTCAACTCTAATCTAAGAGAGACTCACTAACTTCATGTAGGAACACCGTTATTTTGTCTCCTAACTCATTTTCCTAACAAGACAACCTCAATGATAAGACGCACACTGTTTTCAATGCATTTCTTGCTAAAAGAGCTAAGATCGTGATTGTCTCTGTTGCTGAATGAGCTAGGACGCTATTCAACTCTAATCTAAGAGAGACTCACTAACTTCATGTAGGAACACCGTTACTTTGTCTCCTAACTCATTTTCCTAACAAGACAACCTCAATGATAAGACGCACACTGTTTTCAATGCATTTCTTGCTAAAAGAGCTAAGATCGTGATTGTCTCTGTTGCTGAATGAGCTAGGACGCTATTCAACGCTAATCTAAGAGAGAGTCACTATCTACATGTAGGAACACCGTTACTTTGTCTCCTAGCTCATTTTCCTAACAAGACAACCTCAATGATAAGACGCACACTGTTTTCAATGCATTTCTTGCTAAAAGAGCTAAGATCGCGATTGTCTCTGTTGCTGAATGAGCTAGGACGCTATTCAACTCTAATCTAAGAGAGACTCACTAACTTCATGTAGGAACACCGTTACTTTGTCTCCTAACTCATTTTCCTAACAAGAAAACCTCAATGATAAGACGCACACTGTTTTCAATGCATTTCTTGGTAAAAGAGCTAAGATTGTGATTGTCTCTGTTGCTGAATGAGCTAGGACGCTATTCAACTCTAATCTAAGAGAGACTCACTAACTTCATGTAGGAACACCGTTACTTTGTCTCCTAACTCATTTTCCTAACAAGACAACCTCAATGATAAGACGCACACTGTTTTTAATGCATTTCTTGCTAAAAGAGCTAAGATCGTGATTGTCTCTGTTGCTGAATGAGCTAGGACGCTATTCAACTCTAATCTAAGAGAGACTCACTAACTTCATGTAGGAACACCGTTACTTTGTCTCCTAACTCATTTTCCTAACAAGAAAACCTCAATGATAAGACGCACACTGTTTTCAATGCATTTCTTGCTAAAAGAGCTAAGATCGTGATTGTCTCTGTTGCTGAATGAGCTAGGACGCTATTCAACTCTAATCTAAGAGAGACTCACTAACTTCATGTAGGAACACCGTTACTTTGTCTAATAACTCATTTTCCTAACAGGACAACCTCAATGATAAGACGCACACTGTTTTCAATGCATTTCTTGCTAAAAGAGCTAAGATCGTGATTGTCTCTGTTGCTGAATGAGCTAGGACGCTATTCAACTCTAATCTAAGAGAGACTCACTAACTTCATGTAGGAACACCGTTACTTTGTCTCCTAACTCATTTTCCTAACAAGACAACCTCAATGATAAGACGCACACTGTTTTCAATGCATTTCTTGCTAAAAGAGCTAAGATTGTGATTGTCTCTGTTGCTGAATGAGCTAGGACGCTATTCAACTCTAATCTAAGAGAGACTCACTAACTTCATGTAGGAGCACCGTTACTTTGTCTCCTAACTCATTTTCCTAACAAGACAACATCAATGATAAGACGCACACTGTTTTCAATGCATTTCTTGCTAAAAGAGCTAAGATCGTGATTGTCTCTGTTGCTGAATGAGCTAGGACGCTATTCAACTCTAATCTAAGAGAGACTCACTAACTTCATGTAGGAACACCGTTACTTTGTCTCCTAACTCATTTTCCTAACAAGACAACCTCAATGATAAGACGCACACTGTTTTCAATGCATTTCTTGCTAAAAGAGCTAAGATCGCGATTGTCTTTGTAGCTGAATGAGCTAGGACGCTATTCAACTCTAATCTAAGAGAGACTCACTAATTTCATGTAGGAACACCGTTACTTTGTCTCCTAACGCATTTTCCTAACAAGACAACCTCAATGATAAGACGCACACTGTTTTCAATGCATTTCTTGCTAAAAGAGCTAAGATCGTGATTGTCTCTGTTGCTGAATGAGCTAGGACGCTATTCAACTCTAATCTAAGAGAGACTCACTAACTTCATGTAGGAACACCGTTACTTTGTCTTCTAACTCATTTTCCTAACAAGACAACCTCAATGATAAGACGCACACTGTTTTCAATGCATTTCTTGCTAAAAGAACTAAGATCGCGATTGTCTCTGTAGCTGAATGAGCTAGGACGCTATTCAACTCTAATCTAAGAGAGACTCACTAACTTCATGTAGGAACTCCTACCTCATTTTCGTAACAAGACAACCTCAATGATAAGACGCACACTGTTTTCAATGCATTTCTTGCTAAAAGAGCTAAGATCGTGATTGTCTCTGTTGCTGAATGAGCTAGGACGCTATTCAACTCTAATCTAAGAGAGACTCACTAACTTCATGTAGGAACACCGATACTTTGTCTCTTAACTTATTTTCCTAACAAGACAACCGCAATGATAAGACGCACACTGTTTTCAATGCATTTCTTGCTAAAAGAGCTAAGATCGCGATTGTCTCTGTAGCTGAATGAGCTAGGACGCTATTCAACTCTAATATAAGAGAGACTCACTAACTTCATGTAGGAACACCGTTACTTTGTCTCCTAACTCATTTTCCTAACAAGACAACCTCAATGATAAGACGCACACTGTTTTCAATGCATTTCTTGCTAAAAGAGCTAAGATCGTGATTGTCTCTGTTGCTGAATGAGCTAGGACGCTATTCAACTCTAATCTAAGAGAGACTCACTAACTTCATGTAGGAACACCGTTACTTTGTCTCCTAACTCATTTTCCTAACAAGACAACCTCAATGATAAGACGCACACTGTTTTCAATGCATTTCTTTCTAAAAGAGCTAAGATCGTGATTGTCTCTGTTGCTGAATGAGCTAGGACGCTATTCAACTCTAATCTAAGAGAGACTCACTAACTTCATGTAGGAACACCGTTACTTTGTCTCCTAACTCATTTTCCTAACAAGACAACCTCAATGATAAGACGCACACTGTTTTCAATGCATTTCTTGCTAAAAGAGCTAAGATCGCGATTGTCTCTGTTGCTGAATGAGCTAGGACGCTATTCAACTCTAATCTAAGAGAGACTCACTAACTTCATGTAGGAGCACCGTTACTTTGTCTCCTAACGCATTTTCCTAACAAGACAACATCAATGATAAGACGCACACTGTTTTCAATGCATTTCTTGCTAAAAGAGCTAAGATCGTGATTGTCTCTGTTGCTGAATGAGCTAGGACGCTATTCAACTCTAATCTAAGAGAGACTCACTAACTTCATGTAGGAACACCGTTACTTTGTCTCCTAACTCATTTTCCTAACAAGACAACCTCAATGATAAGACGCACACTGTTTTCAATGCATTTCTTGCTAAAAGAGCTAAGATCGTGATTGTCTCTGTTGCTGAATGAGCTAGGACGCTATTCAACTCTAATCTAAGAGAGACTCACTAACTTCATGTAGGAACACCGTTACTTTGTCTCCTAACTCATTTTCCTAACAAGACAACCTCAATGATAAGACGCACACTGTTTTCAATGCATTTCTTGCTAAAAGAGCTAAGATCGCGATTGTCTCTGTTGCTGAATGAGCTAGGACGCTATTCAACTCTAATCTAAGAGAGACTCACTAACTTCATGTAGGAACACCGTTACTTTGTCTTCTAACTCATTTTCCTAACAAGAAAACCTCAATGATAAGACGCACACTGTTTTCAATGCATTTCTTGCTAAAAGAGCTAAGATCGTGATTGTCTCTGTTGCTGAATGAGCTAGGACGCTATTCAACTCTAATCTAAGAGAGACTCACTAACTTCATGTAGGAACACCGTTACTTTGTCTCCTAACTCATTTTCCTAACAAGACAACCTCAATGATAAGACGCACACTGTTTTTAATGCATTTCTTGCTAAAAGAGCTAAGATCGTGATTGTCTCTGTTGCTGAATGAGCTAGGACGCTATTCAACTCTAATCTAAGAGAGACTCACTAACTTCATGTAGGAACACCGTTACTTTGTCTCCTAACTCATTTTCATAACAAGACAACCTCAATGATAAGACGCACACTGTTTTCAATGCATTTCTTGCTAAAAGAGCTAAGATCGTGATTGTCTCTGTTGCTGAATGAGCTAGGACGCTATTCAACTCTAATCTAAGAGAGACTCACTAACTTCATGTAGGAGCACCGTTACTTTGTCTCCTAACTCATTTTCCTAACAAGACAACATCAATGAGAAGACGCACACTGTTTTCAATGCATTTCTTGCTAAAAGAGCTAAGATCGTGATTGTCTCTGTTGCTGAATGAGCTAGGACGCTATTCAACTCTAATCTAAGAGAGACTCACTAACTTCATGTAGGAACACCGTTACTTTGTCTCCTAACTCATTTTCCTAACAAGACAACCTCAATGATAAGACGCACACTGTTTTCAATGCATTTCTTGCTAAAAGAGCTAAGATCGTGATTGTCTCTGTTGCTGAATGAGCTAGGACGCTATTCAACTCTAATCTAAGAGAGACTCACTAACTTCATGTAGGAACACCGTTACTTTGTCTCCTAACTCATTTTCCTAACAAGACAACCTCAATGATAAGACGCACACTGTTTTCAATGCATTTCTTTCTAAAAGAGCTAAGATCGTGATTGTCTCTGTTGCTGAATGAGCTAGGACGCTATTCAACTCTAATCTAAGAGAGACTCACTAACTTCATGTAGGAACACCGTTACTTTGTCTCCTAACTCATTTTCCTAACAAGACAACCTCAATGATAAGACGCACACTGTTTTCAATGCATTTCTTGCTAAAAGAGCTAAGATCGCGATTGTCTCTGTTGCTGAATGAGCTAGGACGCTATTCAACTCTAATCTAAGAGAGACTCACTAACTTCATGTAGGAGCACCGTTACTTTGTCTCCTAACGCATTTTCCTAACAAGACAACATCAATGATAAGACGCACACTGTTTTCAATGCATTTCTTGCTAAAAGAGCTAAGATCGTGATTGTCTCTGTTGCTGAATGAGCTAGGACGCTATTCAACTCTAATCTAAGAGAGACTCACTAACTTCATGTAGGAACACCGTTACTTTGTCTCCTAACTCATTTTCCTAACAAGACAACCTCAATGATAAGACGCACACTGTTTTCAATGCATTTCTTGCTAAAAGAGCTAAGATCGTGATTGTCTCTGTTGCTGAATGAGCTAGGACGCTATTCAACTCTAATCTAAGAGAGACTCACTAACTTCATGTAGGAACACCGTTACTTTGTCTCCTAACTCATTTTCCTAACAAGACAACCTCAATGATAAGACGCACACTGTTTTCAATGCATTTCTTGCTAAAAGAGCTAAGATCGCGATTGTCTCTGTTGCTGAATGAGCTAGGACGCTATTCAACTCTAATCTAAGAGAGACTCACTAACTTCATGTAGGAACACCGTTACTTTGTCTTCTAACTCATTTTCCTAACAAGAAAACCTCAATGATAAGACGCACACTGTTTTCAATGCATTTCTTGCTAAAAGAGCTAAGATCGTGATTGTCTCTGTTGCTGAATGAGCTAGGACGCTATTCAACTCTAATCTAAGAGAGACTCACTAACTTCATGTAGGAACACCGTTACTTTGTCTCCTAACTCATTTTCCTAACAAGACAACCTCAATGATAAGACGCACACTGTTTTTAATGCATTTCTTGCTAAAAGAGCTAAGATCGTGATTGTCTCTGTTGCTGAATGAGCTAGGACGCTATTCAACTCTAATCTAAGAGAGACTCACTAACTTCATGTAGGAACACCGTTACTTTGTCTCCTAACTCATTTTCCTAACAAGACAACCTCAATGATAAGACGCACACTGTTTTCAATGCATTTCTTGCTAAAAGAGCTAAGATCGTGATTGTCTCTGTTGCTGAATGAGCTAGGACGCTATTCAACTCTAATCTAAGAGAGACTCACTAACTTCATGTAGGAGCACCGTTACTTTGTCTCCTAACTCATTTTCCTAACAAGACAACATCAATGAGAAGACGCACACTGTTTTCAATGCATTTCTTGCTAAAAGAGCTAAGATCGTGATTGTCTCTGTTGCTGAATGAGCTAGGACGCTATTCAACTCTAATCTAAGAGAGACTCACTAACTTCATGTAGGAACACCGTTACTTTGTCTCCTAACTCATTTTCCTAACAAGACAACCTCAATGATAAGACGCACACTGTTTTCAATGCATTTCTTGCTAAAAGAGCTAAGATCGTGATTGTCTCTGTTGCTGAATGAGCTAGGACGCTATTCAACTCTAATCTAAGAGAGACTCACTAACTTCATGTAGGAACACCGTTACTTTGTCTCCTAACTCATTTTCCTAACAAGACAACCTCAATGATAAGACGCACACTGTTTTCAATGCATTTCTTGCTAAAAGAGCTAAGATCGTGATTGTCTCTGTTGCTGAATGAGCTAGGACGCTATTCAACTCTAATCTAAGAGAGAGTCACTAACTTCATGTAGGAACACCGTTACTTTGTCTCCTAGCTCATTTTCCTAACAAGACAACCTCAATGATAAGACGCACACTGTTTTCAATGCATTTCTTGCTAAAAGAGCTAAGATCGCGATTGTCTCTGTTGCTGAATGAGCTAGGACGCTATTCAACTCTAATCTAAGAGAGACTCACTAACTTCATGTAGGAACACCGTTACTTTGTCTCCTAACTCATTTTCCTAACAAGAAAACCTCAATGATAAGACGCACACTGTTTTCAATGCATTTCTTGCTAAAAGAGCTAAGATCGTGATTGTCTCTGTTGCTGAATGAGCTAGGACGCTATTCAACTCTAATCTAAGAGAGACTCACTAACTTCATGTAGGAACACCGTTACTTTGTCTCCTAACTCATTTTCCTAACAAGACAACCTCAATGATAAGACGCACACTGTTTTTAATGCATTTCTTGCTAAAAGAGCTAAGATCGTGATTGTCTCTGTTGCTGAATGAGCTAGGACACTATTCAACTCTAATCTAAGAGAGACTCACTAACTTCATGTAGGAACACCGTTACTTTGTCTCCTAACTCATTTTCCTAACAAGAAAACCTCAATGATAAGACGCACACTGTTTTCAATGCATTTCTTGCTAAAAGAGCTAAGATCGTGATTGTCTCTGTTGCTGAATGAGCTAGGACGCTATTCAACTCTAATCTAAGAGAGACTCACTAACTTCATGTAGGAACACCGTTACTTTGTCTCCTAACTCATTTTCCTAACAAGACAACCTCAATGATAAGACGCACACTGTTTTCAATGCATTTCTTGCTAAAAGAGCTAAGATCGTGATTGTCTCTGTTGCTGAATGAGCTAGGACGCTATTCAACTCTAATCTAAGAGAGACTCACTAACTTCATGTAGGAACACCGTTACTTTGTCTCCTAACTCATTTTCCTAACAAGACAACCTCAATGATAAGACGCACACTGTTTTCAATGCATTTCTTGCTAAAAGAGCTAAGATCGTGATTGTCTCTGTTGCTGAATGAGCTAGGACGCTATTCAACTCTAATCTAAGAGAGACTCACTAACTTCATGTAGGAACACCGATACTTTGTCTCCTAACTCATTTTCCTAACAAGATAACCTCAATGATAAGACGCACACTGTTTTCAATGCATTTCTTGCTAAAAGAGCTAAGATCGCGATTGTCTCTGTTGCTGAATGAGCTAGGACGCTATTCAACTCTAATCTAAGAGAGACTCACTAACTTCATGTAGGAACACCGTTACTTTGTCTCCTAACTCATTTTCCTAACAAGACAACCTCAATGATAAGACGCACACTGTTTTCAATGCATTTCTTGCTAAAAGAGCTAAGATCGTGATTGTCTCTGTTGCTGAATGAGCTAGGACGCTATTCAACTCTAATCTAAGAGAGACTCACTAACTTCATGTAGGAACACCGTTACTTTGTCTCCTAACTCATTTTCCTAACAAGACAACCTCAATGATAAGACGCACACTGTTTTCAATGCATTTCTTGCTAAAAGAGCTAAGATCGTGATTGTCTCTGTTGCTGAATGAGCTAGGACGCTATTCAACTCTAATCTAAGAGAGACTCACTAACTTCATGTAGGAGCACCGTTACTTTGTCTCCTAACTCATTTTCCTAACAAGACAACATCAATGATAAGACGCACACTGTTTTCAATGCATTTCTTGCTAAAAGAGCTAAGATCGTGATTGTCTCTGTTGCTGAATGAGCTAGGACGCTATTCAACTCTAATCTAAGAGAGACTCACTAACTTCATGTAGGAACACCGTTACTTTGTCTCCTAACTCATTTTCCTAACAAGACAACCTCAATGATAAGACGCACACTGTTTTCAATGCATTTCTTGCTAAAAGAGCTAAGATCGCGATTGTCTCTGTAGCTGAATGAGCTAGGACGCTATTCAACTCTAATCTAAGAGAGACTCACTAATTTCATGTAGGAACACCGTTACTTTGTCTCCTAACGCATTTTCCTAACAAGACAACCTCAATGATAAGACGCACACTGTTTTCAATGCATTTCTTGCTAAAAGAGCTAAGATCGTGATTGTCTCTGTTGCTGAATGAGCTAGGACGCTATTCAACTCTAATCTAAGAGAGACTCACTAACTTCATGTAGGAACACCGTTACTTTGTCTTCTAACTCATTTTCCTAACAAGACAACCTCAATGATAAGACGCACACTGTTTTCAATGCATTTCTTGCTAAAAGAGCTAAGATCGCGATTGTCTCTGTAGCTGAATGAGCTAGGACGCTATTCAACTCTAATCTAAGAGAGACTCACTAACTTCATGTAGGAACTCCTACCTCATTTTCGTAACAAGACAACCTCAATGATAAGACGCACACTGTTTTCAATGCATTTCTTGCTAAAAGAGCTAAGATCGTGATTGTCTCTGTTGCTGAATGAGCTAGGACGCTATTCAACTCTAATCTAAGAGAGACTCACTAACTTCATGTAGGAACACCGATACTTTGTCTCCTAACTCATTTTCCTAACAAGACAACCGCAATGATAAGACGCACGCTGTTTTCAATGCATTTCTTCCTAAAAGAGCTAAGATCGCGATTGTCTCTGTAGCTGAATGAGCTAGGACGCTATTCAACTCTAATATAAGAGAGACTCACTAACTTCATGTAGGAACACCATTACTTTGTCTCCTAACTCATTTTCCTAACAAGACAACCTCAATGATAAGACGCACACTGTTTTCAATGCATTTCTTGCTAAAAGAGCTAAGATCGTGATTGTCTCTGTTGCTGAATGAGCTAGGACGCTATTCAACTCTAATCTAAGAGAGACTCACTAACTTCATGTAGGAACACCGTTACTTTGTCTCCTAACTCATTTTCCTAACAAGACAACCTCAATGATAAGACGCACACTGTTTTCAATGCATTTCTTTCTAAAAGAGCTAAGATCGTGATTGTCTCTGTTGCTGAATGAGCTAGGACGCTATTCAACTCTAATCTAAGAGAGACTCACTAACTTCATGTAGGAACACCGTTACTTTGTCTCCTAACTCATTTTACTAACAAGACAACCTCAATGATAAGACGCACACTGTTTTCAATGCATTTCTTGCTAAAAGAGCTAAGATCGTGATTGTCTCTGTTGCTGAATGAGCTAGGACGCTATTCAACTCTAATCTAAGAGAGACTCACTAACTTCATGTAGGAACACCGTTACTTTGTCTCCTAACTCATTTTCCTAACAAGACAACCTCAATGATAAGACGCACACTGTTTTCAATGCATTTCTTGCTAAAAGAGCTAAGATCGCGATTGTCTCTGTTGCTGAATGAGCTAGGACGCTATTCAACTCTAATCTAAGAGAGACTCACTAACTTCATGTAGGAGCACCGTTACTTTGTCTCCTAACGCATTTTCCTAACAAGACAACATCAATGATAAGACGCACACTGTTTTCAATGCATTTCTTGCTAAAAGAGCTAAGATCGTGATTGTCTCTGTTGCTGAATGAGCTAGGACGCTATTCAACTCTAATCTAAGAGAGACTCACTAACTTCATGTAGGAACACCGTTACTTTGTCTCCTAACTCATTTTCCTAACAAGACAACCTCAATGATAAGACGCACACTGTTTTCAATGCATTTCTTGCTAAAAGAGCTAAGATCGCGATTGTCTCTGTAGCTCAATGAGCTAGGACGCTATTCAACTCTAATATAAGAGAGACTCACTAACTTCATGTAGGAACACCGTTACTTTGTCTCCTAACTCATTTTCCTAACAAGACAACCTCAATGATAAGACGCACACTGTTTTCAATGCATTTCTTGCTAAAAGAGCTAAGATCGTGATTGTCTCTGTTGCTGAATGAGCTAGGACGCTATTCAACTCTAATCTAAGAGAGACTCACTAACTTCATGTAGGAACACCGTTACTTTGTCTCCTAACTCATTTTCCTAACAAGACAACCTCAATGATAAGACGCACACTGTTTTCAATGCATTTGTTGCTTAAAGAGCTAAGATCGTGATTGTCTCTGTTGCTGAATGAGCTAGGACGCTATTCAACTCTAATCTAAGAGAGACTCACTAACTTCATGTAGGAACACCGTTACTTTGTCTCCTAACTCATTTTCCTAACAAGACAACCTCAGTGATAAGACGCACACTGTTTTCAATGCATTTCTTTCTAAAAGAGCTAAGATCGTGATTGTCTCTGTTGCTGAATGAGCTAGGACGCTATTCAACTCTAATCTAAGAGACACTCACTAACTTCATGTAGGAACACCGTTACTTTGTCTCCTAACTCATTTTCCTAACAAGACAACCTCAATGATAAGACGCACACTGTTTTTAATGCATTTCTTTCTAAAAGAGCTAAGATCGTGATTGTCTCTGTTGCTGAATGAGCTAGGACGCTATTCAACTCTAATCTAAGAGAGACTCACTAACTTCATGTAGGAACACCGTTACTTTGTCTCCTAACTCATTTTCCTAACAAGACAACCTCAATGATAAGACGCACACTGTTTTCAATGCATTTCTTGCTAAAAGAGCTAAGATCGCGATTGTCTCTGTTGCTGAATGAGCTAGGACGCTATTCAACTCTAATCTAAGAGAGACTCACTAACTTCATGTAGGAACACCGTTACTTTGTCTCCTAACTCATTTTCCTAACAAGACAACCTCAATGATAAGACGCACACTGTTTTCAATGCATTTCTTGCTAAAAGAGCTAAGATCGCGATTGTCTCTGTTGCTGAATGAGCTAGGACGCTATTCAACTCTAATCTAAGAGAGACTCACTAACTTCATGTAGGAACACCGTTACTTTGTCTCCTAACTCATTTTCCTAACAAGAAAACCTCAATGATAAGACGCACACTGTTTTCAATGCATTTCTTGCTAAAAGAGCTAAGATCGCGATTGTCTCTGTTGCTGAATGAGCTAGGACGCTATTCAACTCTAATCTAAGAGAGACTCACTAACTTCATGTAGGAACACCGTTACTTTGTCTCCTAACTCATTTTCCTAACAAGACAACCTCAATGATAAGACGCACACTGTTTTCAATGCATTTCTTGCTAAAAGAGCTAAGATCGTGATTGTCTCTGTTGCTGAATGAGCTAGGACGCTATTCAACTCTAATCTAAGAGAGACTCACTAACTTCATGTAGGAACACCGTTACTTTGTCTCCTAACTCATTTTCCTAACAAGACAACCTCAATGATTAGACGCACACTGTTTTCAATGCATTTCTTGCTAAAAGAGCTAAGATCGTGATTGTCTCTGTTGCTGAATGAGCTAGGACGCTATTCAACTCTAATCTAAGAGAGACTCACTAACTTCATGTAGGAACACCGTTACTTTGTCTCCTAACTCATTTTCCTAACAAGACAACCTCAATGATAAGACGCACACTGTTTTCAATGCATTTCTTGCTAAAAGAGCTAAGATCGCGATTGTCTCTGTTGCTGAATGAGCTAGGACGCTATTCAACTCTAATCTAAGAGAGACTCACTAACTTCATGTAGGAACACCGTTACTTTGTCTCCTAACTCATTTTCCTAACAAGAAAACCTCAATGATAAGACGCACACTGTTTTCAATGCATTTCTTGCTAAAAGAGCTAAGATCGTGATTGTCTCTGTTGCTGAATGAGCTAGGACGCTATTCAACTCTAATCTAAGAGAGACTCACTAACTTCATGTAGGAACACCGTTACTTTGTCTCCTAACTCATTTTCCTAACAAGACAACCTCAATGATAAGACGCACACTGTTTTTAATGCATTTCTTGCTAAAAGAGCTAAGATCGTGATTGTCTCTGTTGCTGAATGAGCTAGGATGCTATTCAACTCTAATCTAAGAGAGACTCACTAACTTCATGTAGGAACACCGTTACTTTGTCTCCTAACTCATTTTCCTAACAAGACAACCTCAATGATAAGACGCACACTGTTTTCAATGCATTTCTTGCTAAAAGAGCTAAGATCGTGATTGTCTCTGTTGCTGAATGAGCTAGGACGCTATTCAACTCTAATCTAAGAGAGACTCACTAACTTCATGTAGGAGCACCGTTACTTTGTCTCCTAACTCATTTTCCTAACAAGACAACATCAATGAGAAGACGCACACTGTTTTCAATGCATTTCTTGCTAAAAGAGCTAAGATCGTGATTGTCTCTGTTGCTGAATGAGCTAGGACGCTATTCAACTCTAATCTAAGAGAGACTCACTAACTTCATGTAGGAACACCGTTACTTTGTCTCCTAACTCATTTTCCTAACAAGACAACCTCAATGATAAGACGCACACTGTTTTCAATGCATTTCTTGCTAAAAGAGCTAAGATCGTGATTGTCTCTGTTGCTGAATGAGCTAGGACGCTATTCAACTCTAATCTAAGAGAGACTCACTAACTTCATGTAGGAACACCGTTACTTTGTCTCCTAACTCATTTTCCTAACAAGACAACCTCAATGATAAGACGCACACTGTTTTCAATGCATTTCTTGCTAAAAGAGCTAAGATCGTGATTGTCTCTGTTGCTGAATGAGCTAGGACGCTATTCAACTCTAATCTAAGAGAGAGTCACTAACTACATGTAGGAACACCGTTACTTTGTCTCCTAGCTCATTTTCCTAACAAGACAACCTCAATGATAAGACGCACACTGTTTTCAATGCATTTCTTGCTAAAAGAGCTAAGATCGCGATTGTCTCTGTTGCTGAATGAGCTAGGACGCTATTCAACTCTAATCTAAGAGAGACTCACTAACTTCATGTAGGAACACCGTTACTTTGTCTCCTAACTCATTTTCCTAACAAGAAAACCTCAATGATAAGACGCACACTGTTTTCAATGCATTTCTTGCTAAAAGAGCTAAGATCGTGATTGTCTCTGTTGCTGAATGAGCTAGGACGCTATTCAACTCTAATCTAAGAGAGACTCACTAACTTCATGTAGGAGCACCGTTACTTTGTCTCCTAACTCATTTTCCTAACAAGACAACCTCAATGAGAAGACGCACACTGTTTTCAATGCATTTCTTGCTAAAAGAGCTAAGATCGTGATTGTCTCTGTTGCTGAATGAGCTAGGACGCTATTCAACTCTAATCTAAGAGAGACTCACTAACTTCATGTAGGAACACCGTTACTTTGTCTCCTAACTCATTTTCCTAACAAGACAACCTCAATGATAAGACGCACACTGTTTTCAATGCATTTCTTGCTAAAAGAGCTAAGATCGTGATTGTCTCTGTTGCTGAATGAGCTAGGACGCTATTCAACTCTAATCTAAGAGAGACTCACTAACTTCATGTAGGAACACCGTTACTTTGTCTCCTAACTCATTTTCCTAACAAGACAACCTCAATGATAAGACGCACACTGTTTTCAATGCATTTCTTGCTAAAAGAGCTAAGATCGTGATTGTCTCTGTTGCTGAATGAGCTAGGACGCTATTCAACTCTAATCTAAGAGAGAGTCACTAACTACATGTAGGAACACCGTTACTTTATCTCCTAGCTCATTTTCCTAACAAGACAACCTCAATGATAAGACGCACACTGTTTTCAATGCATTTCTTGCTAAAAGAGCTAAGATCGCGATTGTCTCTGTTGCTGAATGAGCTAGGACGCTATTCAACTCTAATCTAAGAGAGACTCACTAACTTCATGTAGGAACACCGTTACTTTGTCTCCTAACTCATTTTCCTAACAAGAAAACCTCAATGATAAGACGCACACTGTTTTCAATGCATTTCTTGCTAAAAGAGCTAAGATCGTGATTGTCTCTGTTGCTGAATGAGCTAGGACGCTATTCAACTCTAATCTAAGAGAGACTCACTAACTTCATGTAGGAACACCGTTACTTTGTCTCCTAACTCATTTTCCTAACAAGACAACCTCAATGATAAGACGCACACTGTTTTTAATGCATTTCTTGCTAAAAGAGCTAAGATCGTGATTGTCTCTGTTGCTGAATGAGCTAGGACGCTATTCAACTCTAATCTAAGAGAGACTCACTAACTTCATGTAGGAACACCGTTACTTTGTCTCCTAACTCATTTTCCTAACAAGACAACCTCAATGATAAGACTCACACTGTTTTCAATGCATTTCTTGCTAAAAGAGCTAAGATCGTGATTGTCTCTGTTGCTGAATGAGCTAGGACGCTATTCAACTCTAATCTAAGAGAGACTCACTAACTTCATGTAGGAACACCGTTACTTTGTCTCCTAACTCATTTTCCTAACAAGACAACCTCAATGATAAGACGCACACTGTTTTCAATGCATTTCTTGCTAAAAGAGCTAAGATCGTGATTGTCTCTGTTGCTGAATGAGCTAGGACGCTATTCAACTCTAATCTAAGAGAGAGTCACTAACTTCATGTAGGAACACCGTTACTTTGTCTCCTAGCTCATTTTCCTAACAAGACAACCTCAATGATAAGACGCACACTGTTTTCAATGCATTTCTTGCTAAAAGAGCTAAGATCGCGATTGTCTCTGTTGCTGAATGAGCTAGGACGCTATTCAACTCTAATCTAAGAGAGACTCACTAACTTCATGTAGGAACACCGTTACTTTGTCTCCTAACTCATTTTCCTAACAAGAAAACCTCAATGATAAGACGCACACTGTTTTCAATGCATTTCTTGCTAAAAGAGCTAAGATCGTGATTGTCTCTGTTGCTGAATGAGCTAGGACGCTATTCAACTCTAATCTAAGAGAGACTCACTAACTTCATGTAGGAACACCGTTACTTTGTCTCCTAACTCATTTTCCTAACAAGACAACCTCAATGATAAGACGCACACTGTTTTTAATGCATTTCTTGCTAAAAGAGCTAAGATCGTGATTGTCTCTGTTGCTGAATGAGCTAGGACGCTATTCAACTCTAATCTAAGAGAGACTCACTAACTTCATGTAGGAACACCGTTACTTTGTCTCCTAACTCATTTTCCTAACAAGAAAACCTCAATGATAAGACGCACACTGTTTTCAATGCATTTCTTGCTAAAAGAGCTAAGATCGTGATTGTCTCTGTTGCTGAATGAGCTAGGACGCTATTCAACTCTAATCTAAGAGAGACTCACTAACTTCATGTAGGAACACCGTTACTTTGTCTCCTAACTCATTTTCCTAACAAGACAACCTCAATGATAAGACGCACACTGTTTTCAATGCATTTCTTGCTAAAAGAGCTAAGATCGTGATTGTCTCTGTTGCTGAATGAGCTAGGACGCTATTCAACTCTAATCTAAGAGAGACTCACTAACTTCATGTAGGAACACCGTTACTTTGTCTCCTAACTCATTTTCCTAACAAGACAACCTCAATGATAAGACGCACACTGTTTTCAATGCATTTCTTGCTAAAAGAGCTAAGATTGTGATTGTCTCTGTTGCTGAATGAGCTAGGACGCTATTCAACTCTAATCTAAGAGAGACTCACTAACTTCATGTAGGAGCACCGTTACTTTGTCTCCTAACTCATTTTCCTAACAAGACAACCTCAATGATAAGACGCACACTGTTTTCAATGCATTTCTTGCTAAAAGAGCTAAGATCGCGATTGTCTTTGTAGCTGAATGAGCTAGGACGCTATTCAACTCTAATCTAAGAGAGACTCACTAATTTCATGTAGGAACACCGTTACTTTGTCTCCTAACGCATTTTCCTAACAAGACAACCTCAATGATAAGACGCACACTGTTTTCAATGCATTTCTTGCTAAAAGAGCTAAGATCGTGATTGTCTCTGTTGCTGAATGAGCTAGGACGCTATTCAACTCTAATCTAAGAGAGACTCACTAACTTCATGTAGGAACACCGTTACTTTGTCTTCTAACTCATTTTCCTAACAAGACAACCTCAATGATAAGACGCACACTGTTTTCAATGCATTTCTTGCTAAAAGAACTAAGATCGCGATTGTCTCTGTAGCTGAATGAGCTAGGACGCTATTCAACTCTAATCTAAGAGAGACTCACTAACTTCATGTAGGAACTCCTACCTCATTTTCGTAACAAGACAACCTCAATGATAAGACGCACACTGTTTTCAATGCATTTCTTGCTAAAAGAGCTAAGATCGTGATTGTCTCTGTTGCTGAATGAGCTAGGACGCTATTCAACTCTAATCTAAGAGAGACTCACTAACTTCATGTAGGAACACCGATACTTTGTCTCCTAACTCATTTTCCTAACAAGACAACCGCAATGATAAGACGCACACTGTTTTCAATGCATTTCTTGCTAAAAGAGCTAAGATCGTGATTGTCTCTGTTGCTGAATGAGCTAGGACGCTATTCAACTCTAATCTAAGAGAGACTCACTAACTTCATGTAGGAACACCGTTACTTTGTCTCCTAACTCATTTTCCTAACAAGACAACCTCAATGATAAGACGCACACTGTTTTCAATGCATTTCTTGCTAAAAGAGCTAAGATCGTGATTGTCTCTGTTGCTGAATGAGCTAGGACGCTATTCAACTCTAATCTAAGAGAGACTCACTAACTTCATGTAGGAACACCGTTACTTTGTCTCCTAACTCATTTTCCTAACAAGACAACCTCAATGATAAGACGCACACTGTTTTCAATGCATTTCTTTCTAAAAGAGCTAAGATCGTGATTGTCTCTGTTGCTGAATGAGCTAGGACGCTATTCAACTCTAATCTAAGAGAGACTCACTAACTTCATGTAGGAGCACCGTTACTTTGTCTCCTAACGCATTTTCCTAACAAGACAACATCAATGATAAGACGCACACTGTTTTCAATGCATTTCTTGCTAAAAGAGCTAAGATCGTGATTGTCTCTGTTGCTGAATGAGCTAGGACGCTATTCAACTCTAATCTAAGAGAGACTCACTAACTTCATGTAGGAACACCGTTACTTTGTCTCCTAACTCATTTTCCTAACAAGACAACCTCAATGATAAGACGCACACTGTTTTCAATGCATTTCTTGCTAAAAGAGCTAAGATCGTGATTGTCTCTGTTGCTGAATGAGCTAGGACGCTATTCAACTCTAATCTAAGAGAGACTCACTAACTTCATGTAGGAACACCGTTACTTTGTCTCCTAACTCATTTTCCTAACAAGACAACCTCAATGATAAGACGCACACTGTTTTCAATGCATTTCTTGCTAAAAGAGCTAAGATCGCGATTGTCTCTGTTGCTGAATGAGCTAGGACGCTATTCAACTCTAATCTAAGAGAGACTCACTAACTTCATGTAGGAACACCGTTACTTTGTCTTCTAACTCATTTTCCTAACAAGAAAACCTCAATGATAAGACGCACACTGTTTTCAATGCATTTCTTGCTAAAAGAGCTAAGATCGTGATTGTCTCTGTTGCTGAATGAGCTAGGACGCTATTCAACTCTAATCTAAGAGAGACTCACTAACTTCATGTAGGAACACCGTTACTTTGTCTCCTAACTCATTTTCCTAACAAGACAACCTCAATGATAAGACGCACACTGTTTTTAATGCATTTCTTGCTAAAAGAGCTAAGATCGTGATTGTCTCTGTTGCTGAATGAGCTAGGACGCTATTCAACTCTAATCTAAGAGAGACTCACTAACTTCATGTAGGAACACCGTTACTTTGTCTCCTAACTCATTTTCCTAACAAGACAACCTCAATGATAAGACGCACACTGTTTTCAATGCATTTCTTGCTAAAAGAGCTAAGATCGTGATTGTCTCTGTTGCTGAATGAGCTAGGACGCTATTCAACTCTAATCTAAGAGAGACTCACTAACTTCATGTAGGAGCACCGTTACTTTGTCTCCTAACTCATTTTCCTAACAAGACAACATCAATGAGAAGACGCACACTGTTTTCAATGCATTTCTTGCTAAAAGAGCTAAGATCGTGATTGTCTCTGTTGCTGAATGAGCTAGGACGCTATTCAACTCTAATCTAAGAGAGACTCACTAACTTCATGTAGGAACACCGTTACTTTGTCTCCTAACTCATTTTCCTAACAAGACAACCTCAATGATAAGACGCACACTGTTTTCAATGCATTTCTTGCTAAAAGAGCTAAGATCGTGATTGTCTCTGTTGCTGAATGAGCTAGGACGCTATTCAACTCTAATCTAAGAGAGACTCACTAACTTCATGTAGGAACACCGTTACTTTGTCTTCTAACTCATTTTCCTAACAAGAAAACCTCAATGATAAGACGCACACTGTTTTCAATGCATTTCTTGCTAAAAGAGCTAAGATCGTGATTGTCTCTGTTGCTGAATGAGCTAGGACGCTATTCAACTCTAATCTAAGAGAGACTCACTAACTTCATGTAGGAACACCGTTACTTTGTCTCCTAACTCATTTTCCTAACAAGACAACCTCAATGATAAGACGCACACTGTTTTTAATGCATTTCTTGCTAAAAGAGCTAAGATCGTGATTGTCTCTGTTGCTGAATGAGCTAGGACGCTATTCAACTCTAATCTAAGAGAGACTCACTAACTTCATGTAGGAACACCGTTACTTTGTCTCCTAACTCATTTTCCTAACAAGACAACCTCAATGATAAGACGCACACTGTTTTCAATGCATTTCTTGCTAAAAGAGCTAAGATCGTGATTGTCTCTGTTGCTGAATGAGCTAGGACGCTATTCAACTCTAATCTAAGAGAGACTCACTAACTTCATGTAGGAGCACCGTTACTTTGTCTCCTAACTCATTTTCCTAACAAGACAACATCAATGAGAAGACGCACACTGTTTTCAATGCATTTCTTGCTAAAAGAGCTAAGATCGTGATTGTCTCTGTTGCTGAATGAGCTAGGACGCTATTCAACTCTAATCTAAGAGAGACTCACTAACTTCATGTAGGAACACCGTTACTTTGTCTCCTAACTCATTTTCCTAACAAGACAACCTCAATGATAAGACGCACACTGTTTTCAATGCATTTCTTGCTAAAAGAGCTAAGATCGTGATTGTCTCTGTTGCTGAATGAGCTAGGACGCTATTCAACTCTAATCTAAGAGAGACTCACTAACTTCATGTAGGAACACCGTTACTTTGTCTCCTAACTCATTTTCCTAACAAGACAACCTCAATGATAAGACGCACACTGTTTTCAATGCATTTCTTGCTAAAAGAGCTAAGATCGTGATTGTCTCTGTTGCTGAATGAGCTAGAACGCTATTCAACTCTAATCTAAGAGAGAGTCACTAACTTCATGTAGGAATACCGTTACTTTGTCTCCTAGCTCATTTTCCTAACAAGACAACCTCAATGATAAGACGCACACTGTTTTCAATGCATTTCTTGCTAAAAGAGCTAAGATCGCGATTGTCTCTGTTGCTGAATGAGCTAGGACGCTATTCAACTCTAATCTAAGAGAGACTCACTAACTTCATGTAGGAACACCGTTACTTTGTCTCCTAACTCATTTTCCTAACAAGAAAACCTCAATGATAAGACGCACACTGTTTTCAATGCATTTCTTGCTAAAAGAGCTAAGATCGTGATTGTCTCTGTTGCTGAATGAGCTAGGACGCTATTCAACTCTAATCTAAGAGAGAGTCACTAACTTCATGTAGGAACACCGTTACTTTGTCTCCTAACTCATTTTCCTAACAAGACAACCTCAATGATAAGACGCACACTGTTTTTAATGCATTTCTTGCTAAAAGAGCTAAGATCGTGATTGTCTCTGTTGCTGAATGAGCTAGGACACTATTCAACTCTAATCTAAGAGAGACTCACTAACTTCATGTAGGAACACCGTTACTTTGTCTCCTAACTCATTTTCCTAACAAGAAAACCTCAATGATAAGACGCACACGGTTTTCAATGCATTTCTTGCTAAAAGAGCTAAGATCGTGATTGTCTCTGTTGCTGAATGAGCTAGGACGCTATTCAACTCTAATCTAAGAGAGACTCACTAACTTCATGTAGGAACACCGTTACTTTGTCTCCTAACTCATTTTCCTAACAAGACAACCTCAATGATAAGACGCACACTGTTTTCAATGCATTTCTTGCTAAAAGAGCTAAGATCGTGATTGTCTCTGTTGCTGAATGAGCTAGGACGCTATTCAACTCTAATCTAAGAGAGACTCACTAACTTCATGTAGGAACACCGTTACTTTGTCTCCTAACTCATTTTCCTAACAAGACAACCTCAATGATAAGACGCACACTGTTTTCAATGCATTTCTTGCTAAAAGAGATAAGATCGTGATTGTCTCTGTTGCTGAATGAGCTAGGACGCTATTCAACTCTAATCTAAGAGAGACTCACTAACTTCATGTAGGAACACCGATACTTTGTCTCCTAACTCATTTTCCTAACAAGATAACCTCAATGATAAGACGCACACTGTTTTCAATGCATTTCTTGCTAAAAGAGCTAAGATCGCGATTGTCTCTGTTGCTGAATGAGCTAGGACGCTATTCAACTCTAATCTAAGAGAGACTCACTAACTTCATGTAGGAACACCGTTACTTTGTCTCCTAACTCATTTTCCTAACAAGACAACCTCAATGATAAGACGCACACTGTTTTCAATGCATTTCTTGCTAAAAGAGCTAAGATCGTGATTGTCTCTGTTGCTGAATGAGCTAGGACGCTATTCAACTCTAATCTAAGAGAGACTCACTAACTTCATGTAGGAGCACCGTTACTTTGTCTCCTAACTCATTTTCCTAACAAGACAACATCAATGATAAGACGCACACTGTTTTCAATGCATTTCTTGCTAAAAGAGCTAAGATCGTGATTGTCTCTGTTGCTGAATGAGCTAGGACGCTATTCAACTCTAATCTAAGAGAGACTCACTAACTTCATGTAGGAACACCGTTACTTTGTCTCCTAACTCATTTTCCTAACAAGACAACCTCAATGATAAGACGCACACTGTTTTCAATGCATTTCTTGCTAAAAGAGCTAAGATCGCGATTGTCTCTGTAGCTGAATGAGCTAGGACGCTATTCAACTCTAATCTAAGAGAGACTCACTAATTTCATGTAGGAACACCGTTACTTTGTCTCCTAACGCATTTTCCTAACAAGACAACCTCAATGATAAGACGCACACTGTTTTCAATGCATTTCTTGCTAAAAGAGCTAAGATCTTGATTGTCTCTGTTGCTGAATGAGCTAGGACGCTATTCAACTCTAATCTAAGAGAGACTCACTAACTTCATGTAGGAACACCGTTACTTTGTCTTCTAACTCATTTTCCTAACAAGACAACCTCAATGATAAGACGCACACTGTTTTCAATGCATTTCTTGCTAAAAGAGCTAAGATCGCGATTGTCTCTGTAGCTGAATGAGCTAGGACGCTATTCAACTCTAATCTAAGAGAGACTCACTAACTTCATGTAGGAACTCCTACCTCATTTTCGTAACAAGACAACCTCAATGATAAGACGCACACTGTTTTCAATGCATTTCTTGCTAAAAGAGCTAAGATCGTGATTGTCTCTGTTGCTGAATGAGCTAGGACGCTATTCAACTCTAATCTAAGAGAGACTCACTAACTTCATGTAGGAACACCGATACTTTGTCTCCTAACTCATTTTCCTAACAAGACAACCGCAATGATAAGACGCACACTGTTTTCAATGCATTTCTTCCTAAAAGAGCTAAGATCGCGATTGTCTCTGTAGCTGAATGAGCTAGGACGCTATTCAACTCTAATATAAGAGAGACTCACTAACTTCATGTAGGAACACCGTTACTTTGTCTCCTAACGCATTTTCCTAACAAGACAACCTCAATGATAAGACGCACACTGTTTTCAATGCATTTCTTGCTAAAAGAGCTAAGATCGTGATTGTCTCTGTTGCTGAATGAGCTAGGACGCTATTCAACTCTAATCTAAGAGAGACTCACTAACTTCATGTAGGAACACCGTTACTTTGTCTCCTAACTCATTTTCCTAACAAGACAACCTCAATGATAAGACGCACACTGTTTTCAATGCATTTCTTTCTAAAAGAGCTAAGATCGTGATTGTCTCTGTTGCTGAATGAGCTAGGACGCTATTCAACTCTAATCTAAGAGAGACTCACTAACTTCATGTAGGAACACCGTTACTTTGTCTCCTAACTCATTTTACTAACAAGACAACCTCAATGATAAGACGCACACTGTTTTCAATGCATTTCTTGCTAAAAGAGCTAAGATCGTGATTGTCTCTGTTGCTGAATGAGCTAGGACGCTATTCAACTCTAATCTAAGAGAGACTCACTAACTTCATGTAGGAACACCGTTACTTTGTCTCCTAACTCATTTTCCTAACAAGACAACCTCAATGATAAGACGCACACTGTTTTCAATGCATTTCTTGCTAAAAGAGCTAAGATCGTGATTGTCTCTGTTGCTGAATGAGCTAGGACGCTATTCAACTCTAATCTAAGAGAGAGTCACTAACTACATGTAGGAAAACCGTTACTTTGTCTCCTAGCTCATTTTCCTAACAAGACAACCTCAATGATAAGACGCACACTGTTTTCAATGCATTTCTTGCTAAAAGAGCTAAGATCGCGATTGTCTCTGTTGCTGAATGAGCTAGGACGCTATTCAACTCTAATCTAAGAGAGACTCACTAACTTCATGTAGGAACACCGTTACTTTGTCTCCTAACTCATTTTCCTAACAAGAAAACCTCAATGATAAGACGCACACTGTTTTCAATGCATTTCTTGCTAAAAGAGCTAAGATCGTGATTGTCTCTGTTGCTGAATGAGCTAGGACGCTATTCAACTCTAATCTAAGAGAGACTCACTAACTTCATGTAGGAACACCGTTACTTTGTCTCCTAACTCATTTTCCTAACAAGACAACCTCAATGATAAGACGCACACTGTTTTTAATGCATTTCTTGCTAAAAGAGCTAAGATCGTGATTGTCTCTGTTGCTGAATGAGCTAGGACGCTATTCAACTCTAATCTAAGAGAGACTCACTAACTTCATGTAGGAACACCGTTACTTTGTCTCCTAACTCATTTTCCTAACAAGACAACCTCAATGATAAGACGCACACTGTTTTCAATGCATTTCTTGCTAAAAGAGCTAAGATCGTGATTGTCTCTGTTGCTGAATGAGCTAGGACGCTATTCAACTCTAATCTAAGAGAGACTCACTAACTTCATGTAGGAACACCGTTACTTTGTCTCCTAACTCATTTTCCTAACAAGACAACCTCAATGATAAGACGCACACTGTTTTCAATGCATTTCTTTCTAAAAGAGCTAAGATCGTGATTGTCTCTGTTGCTGAATGAGCTAGGACGCTATTCAACTCTAATCTAAGAGAGACTCACTAACTTCATGTAGGAACACCGTTACTTTGTCTCCTAACTCATTTTACTAACAAGACAACCTCAATGATAAGACGCACACTGTTTTCAATGCATTTCTTGCTAAAAGAGCTAAGATCGTGATTGTCTCTGTTGCTGAATGAGCTAGGACGCTATTCAACTCTAATCTAAGAGAGACTCACTAACTTCATGTAGGAGCACCGTTACTTTGTCTCCTAACGCATTTTCCTAACAAGACAACATCAATGATAAGACGCACACTGTTTTCAATGCATTTCTTGCTAAAAGAGCTAAGATCGTGATTGTCTCTGTTGCTGAATGAGCTAGGACGCTATTCAACTCTAATCTAAGAGAGACTCACTAACTTCATGTAGGAACACCGTTACTTTGTCTCCTAACTCATTTTCCTAACAAGACAACCTCAATGATAAGACGCACACTGTTTTCAATGCATTTCTTGCTAAAAGAGCTAAGATCGCGATTGTCTCTGTAGCTCAATGAGCTAGGACGCTATTCAACTCTAATATAAGAGAGACTCACTAACTTCATGTAGGAACACCGTTACTTTGTCTCCTAACTCATTTTCCTAACAAGACAACCTCAATGATAAGACGCACACTGTTTTCAATGCATTTGTTGCTTAAAGAGCTAAGATCGTGATTGTCTCTGTTGCTGAATGAGCTAGGACGCTATTCAACTCTAATCTAAGAGAGACTCACTAACTTCATGTAGGAACACCGTTACTTTGTCTCCTAACTCATTTTCCTAACAAGACAACCTCAGTGATAAGACGCACACTGTTTTCAATGCATTTCTTTCTAAAAGAGCTAAGATCGTGATTGTCTCTGTTGCTGAATGAGCTAGGACGCTATTCAACTCTAATCTAAGAGAGACTCACTAACTTCATGTAGGAACACCGATACTTTGTCTCCTAACTCATTTTCCTAACAAGACAACCGCAATGATAAGACGCACACTGTTTTCAATGCATTTCTTCCTAAAAGAGCTAAGATCGCGATTGTCTCTGTAGCTGAATGAGCTAGGACGCTATTCAACTCTAATATAAGAGAGACTCACTAACTTCATGTAGGAACACCGTTACTTTGTCTCCTAACGCATTTTCCTAACAAGACAACCTCAATGATAAGACGCACACTGTTTTCAATGCATTTCTTGCTAAAAGAGCTAAGATCGTGATTGTCTCTGTTGCTGAATGAGCTAGGACGCTATTCAACTCTAATCTAAGAGAGACTCACTAACTTCATGTAGGAACACCGTTACTTTGTCTCCTAACTCATTTTCCTAACAAGACAACCTCAATGATAAGACGCACACTGTTTTCAATGCATTTCTTTCTAAAAGAGCTAAGATCGTGATTGTCTCTGTTGCTGAATGAGCTAGGACGCTATTCAACTCTAATCTAAGAGAGACTCACTAACTTCATGTAGGAACACCGTTACTTTGTCTCCTAACTCATTTTACTAACAAGACAACCTCAATGATAAGACGCACACTGTTTTCAATGCATTTCTTGCTAAAAGAGCTAAGATCGTGATTGTCTCTGTTGCTGAATGAGCTAGGACGCTATTCAACTCTAATCTAAGAGAGACTCACTAACTTCATGTAGGAACACCGTTACTTTGTCTCCTAACTCATTTTCCTAACAAGACAACCTCAATGATAAGACGCACACTGTTTTCAATGCATTTCTTGCTAAAAGAGCTAAGATCGTGATTGTCTCTGTTGCTGAATGAGCTAGGACGCTATTCAACTCTAATCTAAGAGAGAGTCACTAACTACATGTAGGAAAACCGTTACTTTGTCTCCTAGCTCATTTTCCTAACAAGACAACCTCAATGATAAGACGCACACTGTTTTCAATGCATTTCTTGCTAAAAGAGCTAAGATCGCGATTGTCTCTGTTGCTGAATGAGCTAGGACGCTATTCAACTCTAATCTAAGAGAGACTCACTAACTTCATGTAGGAACACCGTTACTTTGTCTCCTAACTCATTTTCCTAACAAGAAAACCTCAATGATAAGACGCACACTGTTTTCAATGCATTTCTTGCTAAAAGAGCTAAGATCGTGATTGTCTCTGTTGCTGAATGAGCTAGGACGCTATTCAACTCTAATCTAAGAGAGACTCACTAACTTCATGTAGGAACACCGTTACTTTGTCTCCTAACTCATTTTCCTAACAAGACAACCTCAATGATAAGACGCACACTGTTTTTAATGCATTTCTTGCTAAAAGAGCTAAGATCGTGATTGTCTCTGTTGCTGAATGAGCTAGGACGCTATTCAACTCTAATCTAAGAGAGACTCACTAACTTCATGTAGGAACACCGTTACTTTGTCTCCTAACTCATTTTCCTAACAAGACAACCTCAATGATAAGACGCACACTGTTTTCAATGCATTTCTTGCTAAAAGAGCTAAGATCGTGATTGTCTCTGTTGCTGAATGAGCTAGGACGCTATTCAACTCTAATCTAAGAGAGACTCACTAACTTCATGTAGGAACACCGTTACTTTGTCTCCTAACTCATTTTCCTAACAAGACAACCTCAATGATAAGACGCACACTGTTTTCAATGCATTTCTTTCTAAAAGAGCTAAGATCGTGATTGTCTCTGTTGCTGAATGAGCTAGGACGCTATTCAACTCTAATCTAAGAGAGACTCACTAACTTCATGTAGGAACACCGTTACTTTGTCTCCTAACTCATTTTACTAACAAGACAACCTCAATGATAAGACGCACACTGTTTTCAATGCATTTCTTGCTAAAAGAGCTAAGATCGTGATTGTCTCTGTTGCTGAATGAGCTAGGACGCTATTCAACTCTAATCTAAGAGAGACTCACTAACTTCATGTAGGAGCACCGTTACTTTGTCTCCTAACGCATTTTCCTAACAAGACAACATCAATGATAAGACGCACACTGTTTTCAATGCATTTCTTGCTAAAAGAGCTAAGATCGTGATTGTCTCTGTTGCTGAATGAGCTAGGACGCTATTCAACTCTAATCTAAGAGAGACTCACTAACTTCATGTAGGAACACCGTTACTTTGTCTCCTAACTCATTTTCCTAACAAGACAACCTCAATGATAAGACGCACACTGTTTTCAATGCATTTCTTGCTAAAAGAGCTAAGATCGCGATTGTCTCTGTAGCTCAATGAGCTAGGACGCTATTCAACTCTAATATAAGAGAGACTCACTAACTTCATGTAGGAACACCGTTACTTTGTCTCCTAACTCATTTTCCTAACAAGACAACCTCAATGATAAGACGCACACTGTTTTCAATGCATTTGTTGCTTAAAGAGCTAAGATCGTGATTGTCTCTGTTGCTGAATGAGCTAGGACGCTATTCAACTCTAATCTAAGAGAGACTCACTAACTTCATGTAGGAACACCGTTACTTTGTCTCCTAACTCATTTTCCTAACAAGACAACCTCAGTGATAAGACGCACACTGTTTTCAATGCATTTCTTTCTAAAAGAGCTAAGATCGTGATTGTCTCTGTTGCTGAATGAGCTAGGACGCTATTCAACTCTAATCTAAGAGACACTCACTAACTTCATGTAGGAACACCGTTACTTTGTCTCCTAACTCATTTTACTAACAAGACAACCTCAATGATAAGACGCACACTGTTTTTAATGCATTTCTTTCTAAAAGAGCTAAGATCGTGATTGTCTCTGTTGCTGAATGAGCTAGGACGCTATTCAACTCTAATCTAAGAGAGACTCACTAACTTCATGTAGGAACACCGTTACTTTGTCTCCTAACTCATTTTCCTAACAAGACAACCTCAATGATAAGATGCACACTGTTTTCAATGCATTTCTTGCTAAAAGAGCTAAGATCGTGATTGTCTCTGTTGCTGAATGAGCTAGGACGCTATTCAACTCTAATCTAAGAGAGACTCACTAACTTCATGTAGGAACACCGTTACTTTGTCTCCTAACTCATTTTCCTAACAAGACAACCTCAATGATAGGATGCACACTGTTTTCAATGCATTTCTTGCTAAAAGAGCTAAGATCGTGATTGTCTCTGTTGCTGAATGAGCTAGGACGCTATTCAACTCTAATCTAAGAGAGACTCACTAACTTCATGTAGGAACTCCTAACTCATTTTCCTAACAAGACAGCCTCAATGATAAGACGCACACTGTTTTCAATGCATTTCTTGCTAAAAGAGCTAAGATCGTGATTGTCTCTGTTGCTGAATGAGCTAGGACGCTATTCAACTCTAATCTAAGAGAGACTCACTAACTTCATGTAGGAACACCGTTACTTTGTCTCCTAACTCATTTTCCTAACAAGACAACCTCAATGATAAGACGCACACTGTTTTCAATGCATTTCTTGCTAAAAGAGCTAAGATCGTGATTGTCTCTGTTGCTGAATGAGCTAGGACGCTATTCAACTCTAATCTAAGAGAGACTCACTAACTTCATGTAGGAACACCGTTACTTTGTCTCCTAACTCATTTTCCTAACAAGACAACCTCAATGATAAGACGCACACTGTTTTCAATGCATTTCTTGCTAAAAGAGCTAAGATCGTGATTGTCTCTGTTGCTGAATGAGCTAGGACGCTATTCAACTCTAATCTAAGAGAGACTCACTAACTTCATGTAGGAACACCGTTACTTTGTCTCCTAACTCATTTTCCTAACAAGACAACCTCAATGATAAGACGCACACTGTTTTCAATGCATTTCTTGCTAAAAGAGCTAAGATCGCGATTGTCTCTGTTGCTGAATGAGCTAGGACGCTATTCAACTCTAATCTAAGAGAGACTCACTAACTTCATGTAGGAACACCGTTACTTTGTCTCCTAACTCATTTTCCTAACAAGAAAACCTCAATGATAAGACGTACACTGTTTTCAATGCATTTCTTGCTAAAAGAGCTAAGATCGTGATTGTCTCTGTTGCTGAATGAGCTAGGACGCTATTCAACTCTAATCTAAGAGAGACTCACTAACTTCATGTAGGAACACCGTTACTTTGTCTCCTAACTCATTTTCCTAACAAGACAACCTCAATGATAAGACGCACACTGTTTTCAATGCATTTCTTGCTAAAAGAGCTAAGATCGTGATTGTCTCTGTTGCTGAATGAGCTAGGACGCTATTCAACTCTAATCTAAGAGAGACTCACTAACTTCATGTAGGAACACCGTTACTTTGTCTCCTAACTCATTTTCCTAACAAGACAACCTCAATGATAAGACGCACACTGTTTTCAATGCATTTCTTGCTAAAAGAGCTAAGATCGTGATTGTCTCTGTTGCTGAATGAGCTAGGACGCTATTCAACTCTAATCTAAGAGAGACTCACTAACTTCATGTAGGAACACCGTTACTTTGTCTCCTAACTCATTTTCCTAACAAGACAACCTCAATGATAAGACGCACACTGTTTTCAATGCATTTCTTGCTAAAAGAGCTAAGATCGCGATTGTCTCTGTTGCTGAATGAGCTAGGACGCTATTCAACTCTAATCTAAGAGAGACTCACTAACTTCATGTAGGAACACCGTTACTTTGTCTCCTAACTCATTTTCCTAACAAGAAAACCTCAATGATAAGACGCACACTGTTTTCAATGCATTTCTTGCTAAAAGAGCTAAGATTGTGATTGTCTCTGTTGCTGAATGAGCTAGGACGCTATTCAACTCTAATCTAAGAGAGACTCACTAACTTCATGTAGGAACACCGTTACTTTGTCTCCTAACTCATTTTCCTAACAAGACAACCTCAATGATAAGACGCACACTGTTTTTAATGCATTTCTTGCTAAAAGAGCTAAGATCGTGATTGTCTCTGTTGCTGAATGAGCTAGGACGCTATTCAACTCTAATCTAAGAGAGACTCACTAACTTCATGTAGGAACACCGTTACTTTGTCTCCTAACTCATTTTCCTAACAAGACAACCTCAATGATAAGACGCACACTGTTTTCAATGCATTTCTTGCTAAAAGAGCTAAGATCGTGATTGTCTCTGTTGCTGAATGAGCTAGGACGCTATTCAACTCTAATCTAAGAGAGACTCACTAACTTCATGTAGGAGCACCGTTACTTTGTCTCCTAACTCATTTTCCTAACAAGACAACATCAATGAGAAGACGCACACTGTTTTCAATGCATTTCTTGCTAAAAGAGCTAAGATCGTGATTGTCTCTGTTGCTGAATGAGCTAGGACGCTATTCAACTCTAATCTAAGAGAGACTCACTAACTTCATGTAGGAACACCGTTACTTTGTCTCCTAACTCATTTTCCTAACAAGACAACCTCAATGATAAGACGCACACTGTTTTCAATGCATTTCTTGCTAAAAGAGCTAAGATCGTGATTGTCTCTGTTGCTGAATGAGCTAGGACGCTATTCAACTCTAATCTAAGAGAGAGTCACTAACGACATGTAGGAACACCGTTACTTTGTCTCCTAGCTCATTTTCCTAACAAGACAACCTCAATGATAAGACGCACACTGTTTTCAATGCATTTCTTGCTAAAAGAGCTAAGATCGCGATTGTCTCTGTTGCTGAATGAGCTAGGACGCTATTCAACTCTAATCTAAGAGAGACTCACTAACTTCATGTAGGAACACCGTTACTTTGTCTCCTAACTCATTTTCCTAACAAGAAAACCTCAATGATAAGACGCACACTGTTTTCAATGCATTTCTTGCTAAAAGAGCTAAGATCGTGATTGTCTCTGTTGCTGAATGAGCTAGGACGCTATTCAACTCTAATCTAAGAGAGACTCACTAACTTCATGTAGGAACACCGTTACTTTGTCTCCTAACTCATTTTCCTAACAAGACAACCTCAATGATAAGACGCACACTGTTTTCAATGCATTTCTTGCTAAAAGAGCTAAGATCGTGATTGTCTCTGTTGCTGAATGAGCTAGGACGCTATTCAACTCTAATCTAAGAGAGACTCACTAACTTCATGTAGGAACACCGTTACTTTGTCTCCTAACTCATTTTCCTAACAAGACAACCTCAATGATAAGACGCACACTGTTTTCAATGCATTTCTTGCTAAAAGAGCTAAGATCGTGATTGTCTCTGTTGCTGAATGAGCTAGGACGCTATTCAACTCTAATCTAAGAGAGACTCACTAACTTCATGTAGGAACACCGTTACTTTGTCTCCTAACTCATTTTCCTAACAAGACAACCTCAATGATAAGACGCACACTGTTTTCAATGCATTTCTTGCTAAAAGAGCTAAGATCGCGATTGTCTCTGTTGCTGAATGAGCTAGGACGCTATTCAACTCTAATCTAAGAGAGACTCACTAACTTCATGTAGGAACACCGTTACTTTGTCTCCTAACTCATTTTCCTAACAAGAAAACCTCAAAGATAAGACGCACACTGTTTTCAATGCATTTCTTGCTAAAAGAGCTAAGATCGTGATTGTCTCTGTTGCTGAATGAGCTAGGACGCTATTCAACTCTAATCTAAGAGAGACTCACTAACTTCATGTAGGAACACCGTTACTTTGTCTCCTAACTCATTTTCCTAACAAGACAACCTCAATGATAAAGGATAGCAGATAGGGAACACAACAGCGCTCATAGGGTGATATCGTTTTGATTCAGGGTATATGACGTGGTTGGACAGTCGCTTACCTGGTAGAGTTGTGCTTCAAAGTAAGGCACAACTCTCTTGTTGGCATGAAAGGGCTTTTTTTTTAGGTCGAGGTGCAGCCGGCGTCTTATTGTTTTCCAGGTACGAGTTGCTAATTCGGCTGGAGTCAGAGAATAGGTGCAGGGAGGTCAAGAGCGAGTGGCGCACAGCAAGACCGGGTGATGGTTCCAATATATTTTCTTTTTATTTAAATCATAAAAGGTACACGGAAGACACACAACGCGTTTCGGGGATCTGTGGTCCCCTTTTTCAAGTGGATTAGTGATCTGTTAGTTGACGAAGAACAAAAGTATACATACAAAAATATGAATTGGTACAAGCGCCTACAGATTGGTGTAATCAATGAAGAAAGGACAGGAGGTAATATAGGTGAGGATAAACCAGTTTAAAAATATATATGGTGTAGATCAGGATATGATATGAATGTAACTACATAGAGGGACTATTAATTAAAAAGTTAAAATCCAGATCCCACGGTATATGTGGCCTGATATCAATAGGGCATCCTTGATAAATGAAATATATATAAAATGTGTAAAAAATGTATAAAAACGTATGTCCATACTAAAAGATAGGGTAACAGAATAATATAGGAAAATTATAGGAAGAGTACATACATTGGGGGACTGTAATAATCAATTATTTCATTCATTATTGGTTAGTAATTGAGAGATGTATAATAAAAAAACAAGAAGATATATATGACATATAGAACATGATGAATCAATAATAAGTAGTAATAATAAATACAGTGGTTCTTAAGAATCAGGTAAGATAAATGCAATAAGAGATACGGAATTGTTATCCAGATAATTGAATAAATAAATAAATAAATAAATAAATAGATAATTTCATGAGTGTATTACCAGAAATAATTATATGGATAAATAAATAAATAAATGATCAAAAACATATGGCCAAAGGTAAGTGGGTTGAATAGATGACAGATGAACATATTCTTATAGTGAGGGGTCCCTGTTTAACTGGATGGGGTAAGGGGATGTGACTTACCGAGCCCTGGAGATGCGTGAGGATCGCTCCAGTGCGTGTGCGCGCGGGCGCTCACATGCTGGTATATATGACAGCGAGTCTGTCAGTGTTGGCGGGTGAATGTGCGCTGTGCGCATGCGCACTCACCTGCGGGGAGCCAAGAAAATGGCGTCCCGCATAGCGGCGTCAATTAGAATTCAGGTGCACGGGGTGATTCACTGTGATGTTAGTGAATCGGGTGCCAATACAAGAAAAGGTTTAATGAGGTTTTATGAGGTTTAAAATGTCTGGGAGGTGTGCTGGAATTTGAATTTGAATGGAATGCTGAAAATGGAAGTGTGTAATTTGTTGAGGGAAGGGGGGGGTGTATTGAATTGGATATGCTCAATGTTAATATTAGTTAATCAGTTAAATAATTAAATAATTAAAAGATAAAAAACGAATATATGGATTATAAGTAGTATAGTTAGGGGCCCATATCGTGAAATATAAAGATATATATAAAATTATAATATATATTATATAACAGTCAGGGGTGGACCATAGATACTAGATTGGATGTGTTTAAGGCCTCATAGATCTAATATATGGTATATAAACACAATTAAAAATTTTTACAATTGAATGACTGGATTCATAGTGAATACATGATATCCGATCACAAATAGGTTATGGATATATGTAAATATACATATATATGAGAAAACAAAAACAAACTCACATGTAAATAATGTAATATGATCACATATGCATACAAACATATACACACATATACACATAATGGATTAGTTGGTTAAAAAAAATTTTTGTTGGCTTTTGGGGTTGATTTCGGCAAACCATTGGTTATCGGTACGGGGTAGGGGGAGAGAAAGAGGGGGGGGGGGGTTGGGTGGTAGTATGTTAGAAATTTTCTTCAAACATTTCGTTGAGTCCTGCTGGGTGGAGGCTGTTCAATTTAAAAATCCAATACATTTCACGTTTACGCAATTTTTGGAAACGATCACCACTATCTTTGGGTATGGATTCAATGGGTGTAAGTTTGAAAGCTGACATATTCTTATCGTGACAGACTAGAGCGTGTTTAGAGACACTGTGTTTGGTATATCCATTTGTTATTTTGCTTCTGTGTCCATTCATTCTGGTGCGTAAAGTAAGGCAGGTACGACCTACATACTGTAGGCCGCGTGTGCATTCCATCAGATAGATGACATAGATAGATGAACAATTGAGAAATTGGTGGATTTTGAAGGTTTCTCCGGTTTGGTTGCTAGTGAAGGAGTTTTTTCGGTGTTGGATGTTCATGCAGCATTTACAGTTCGCCTGGCCACATCTAAAACTTCCCGTTGTTTGTGGAAAGAGTGATGTTGTTATTGCCGAGTTTTTCTTTACCCGTAGTTTCGTAGGGGCTAATATGCCTTTTAGTGTCTGTGATCGTCTGTAAATGATTTTCGGTTGTTTGGGTAGATCCTTATTGAGGAAAGGATCATTCTGAAGTATAGGCCAATGTTTTCTAAGGATATTTACGAGAGTTGGATGGTTATTATTGTAAGTGGTGATGAACATTGGACACTTATTGGGGGGAGGCTTCTGATTGGAATTCAGATTTGAATTTGACGGTTGTAGGCATTCAGCCTGTGTAAGGTTATGTGCTCTGTCAAAGGCTGCTTCAACTAATGGTTTTGGAAATCCCTTTTCTTTGAATCTCTTTTTAAGAATTGAGCTCTGTTTTTTGAAAGTGTTGGTATCTGTACAGTTCTTCCGTATCCTCCTGAATTGGCTAAAGGGGATATTTCTTTTCCATTTATTGTGATGTGCGCTGCTGTAATCTAGGTAGCTGTTGGTGTCTACCGGTTTGAAATGGGTGCTGGTGATAATCTGGTTGTTTTCTATGGACAGGTGTAGGTCCAAGAATTCGAGTTCAGTTGAGGAGTGGGTGGCAGTGAAGGATAAGCCCAAATCATTGTTGTTCAGGTATTTGATGAAATGGTCAATGGAGGTGGCCGGACCGTTCCATATAATGAGCAAATCGTCTATGTAACGCTTGTACAATACGATGTTCGAATTCCAGATATTATTTTTATAGATCATGTCCTCCTCAAATTTGCCCATATAAAGATTGGCAAAGCTAGGGGCAAACCGTGTCCCCATAGCTGTGCCTTTTGTTTGTCTGTAGATGATATTTTGAAAGGAAAAATAGTTATGGGTTAATATGTAGTTGATTGCTTCAATAATAAAGGTACTTTGTTGAGTGGGCATTATGGGGTCCTTGTCTAGATAATATTGTACAGCGTCAAGGCCCTTTTGGTGGGGGATATTAGAATAAAGGGCTGTGACGTCTAGGGTTAACCATATGTAAGTTGGTTCCCATTTGATTTTCTCTAGTGTTAGTAGAACACTGGTGGAATCTCGTAGATAGGAATCTAGTTGGGTGACATGTTTCTGGAGCAAAACGTCCACATAATGAGAGAGGTTGCAAGTTAGAGATGAGATCCCCGAGATGATGGGTCGACCGGGTGGGTTATTTGTGCATTTGTGCACTTTTGGGAGATGATAAAATGTTGGTGTAACTGGGGTTTCTATCCAGATGTAGTTTCTTTCTTTTTTATTGATCACCCCAGATGTGGTGGCTTTATTCAGTAGCGTCTTCAATTCCATTGTATAATGAACTATGGGATTTGTGGGTAGGATCTCGTAGAATTCTTTATCGGAGAGGATTCTCAAGGCCTCTGACAGATAAGTCTCTCTATCTTGTAGGACTATCCCCCCACCCTTATCTGCATTCCGGATGATAAGGTTGGGATTGTCCGTCAAATTCTTCAAGGCTAATTTTTCTGTGGGTTTGAGATTATGTTTAATTTTTATCCCTTTGTTTATGTTTCTAAAATCGTTCTCCACCATAGAGCGGAAGGTGTCGATATGACTCCCTCTATGGTGTGTCGGATAAAAGTTAGATTTTGGTCTGAGGTTAGTAGGGATGACTGGGGGTTCCATAGAGGGTGGGGATGTTTGGGATACGTCCCCTAAGTTTTCTTTGGTGGGGGCTTCCCTGTCGATAGGTTTGTCTGCTAGGATATTGAAATGGCGAGTAAGGGTCAGTTTTCTGACATAGGCATGGAGATCATTAAATAAATCGAATTCATTGAATTTTGTTGTTGGGCAAAAGGAGAGCCCTTTTGTTAGGAGAGACGTCTCGTTTTGTCCCAAGATGTGGGAGGAAAGATTGAATATTTTTACTTTTACTTGAGCTTCTTGTTCTTCTTTACCTTCTGTACTACGGTCTGTGGTTCCATGTGAGCGCCCGCGCGCACACGCACTGGAGCGATCCTCACACATCTCCAGGGCTCGGTAAGTCACATCCCCTTACCCCATCCAGTTAAACAGGGACCCCTCACTATAAGAATATGTTCATCTGTCATCTATTCAACCCACTTACCTTTGGCCATATGTTTTTGATCATTTATTTATTTATCCATATAATTATTTCTGGTAATACACTCATGAAATTATCTATTTATTTATTTATTTATTTATTTATTCAATTATCTGGATAACAATTCCGTATCTCTTATTGCATTTATCTTACCTGATTCTTAAGAACCACTGTATTTATTATTACTACTTATTATTGATTCATCATGTTCTATATGTCATATATATCTTCTTGTTTTTTTATTATACATCTCTCAATTACTAACCAATAATGAATGAAATAATTGATTATTACAGTCCCCCAATGTATGTACTCTTCCTATAATTTTCCTATATTATTCTGTTACCCTATCTTTTAGTATGGACATACGTTTTTATACATTTTTTACACATTTTATATATATTTCATTTATCAAGGATGCCCTATTGATATCAGGCCACATATACCGTGGGATCTGGATTTTAACTTTTTAATTAATAGTCCCTCTATGTAGTTACATTCATATCATATCCTGATCTACACCATATATATTTTTAAACTGGTTTATCCTCACCTATATTACCTCCTGTCCTTTCTTCATTGATTACACCAATCTGTAGGCGCTTGTACCAATTCATATTTTTGTATGTATACTTTTGTTCTTCGTCAACTAACAGATCACTAATCCACTTGAAAAAGGGGACCACAGATCCCCGAAACGCGTTGTGTGTCTTCCGTGTACCTTTTATGATTTAAATAAAAAGAAAATATATTGGAACCATCACCCGGTCTTGCTGTGCGCCACTCGCTCTTGACCTCCCTGCACCTAACCTCAATGATAAGACGCACACTGTTTTCAATGCATTTCTTGCTAAAAGAGCTAAGATCGTGATTGTCTCTGTTGCTGAATGAGCTAGGACGCTATTCAACTCTAATCTAAGAGAGACTCACTAACTTCATGTAGGAACACCGTTACTTTGTCTCCTAACTCATTTTCCTAACAAGACAACCTCAATGATAAGACGCACACTGTTTTCAATGCATTTCTTGCTAAAAGAGCTAAGATCGTGATTGTCTCTGTTGCTGAATGAGCTAGGACGCTATTCAACTCTAATCTAAGAGAGACTCACTAACTTCATGTAGGAACACCGTTACTTTGTCTCCTAACTCATTTTCCTAACAAGACAACCTCAATGATAAGACGCACACTGTTTTCAATGCATTTCTTGCTAAAAGAGCTAAGATCGCGATTGTCTCTGTTGCTGAATGAGCTAGGACGCTATTCAACTCTAATCTAAGAGAGACTCACTAACTTCATGTAGGAACACCGTTACTTTGTCTCCTAACTCATTTTCCTAACAAGAAAACCTCAAAGATAAGACGCACACTGTTTTCAATGCATTTCTTGCTAAAAGAGCTAAGATCGTGATTGTCTCTGTTGCTGAATGAGCTAGGACGCTATTCAACTCTAATCTAAGAGAGACTCACTAACTTCATGTAGGAACACCGTTACTTTGTCTCCTAACTCATTTTCCTAACAAGACAACCTCAATGATAAAGGATAGCAGATAGGGAACACAACAGCGCTCATAGGGTGATATCGTTTTGATTCAGGGTATATGACGTGGTTGGACAGTCGCTTACCTGGTAGAGTTGTGCTTCAAAGTAAGGCACAACTCTCTTGTTGGCATGAAAGGGCTTTTTTTTTAGGTCGAGGTGCAGCCGGCGTCTTATTGTTTTCCAGGTACGAGTTGCTAATTCGGCTGGAGTCAGAGAATAGGTGCAGGGAGGTCAAGAGCGAGTGGCGCACAGCAAGACCGGGTGATGGTTCCAATATATTTTCTTTTTATTTAAATCATAAAAGGTACACGGAAGACACACAACGCGTTTCGGGGATCTGTGGTCCCCTTTTTCAAGTGGATTAGTGATCTGTTAGTTGACGAAGAACAAAAGTATACATACAAAAATATGAATTGGTACAAGCGCCTACAGATTGGTGTAATCAATGAAGAAAGGACAGGAGGTAATATAGGTGAGGATAAACCAGTTTAAAAATATATATGGTGTAGATCAGGATATGATATGAATGTAACTACATAGAGGGACTATTAATTAAAAAGTTAAAATCCAGATCCCACGGTATATGTGGCCTGATATCAATAGGGCATCCTTGATAAATGAAATATATATAAAATGTGTAAAAAATGTATAAAAACGTATGTCCATACTAAAAGATAGGGTAACAGAATAATATAGGAAAATTATAGGAAGAGTACATACATTGGGGGACTGTAATAATCAATTATTTCATTCATTATTGGTTAGTAATTGAGAGATGTATAATAAAAAAACAAGAAGATATATATGACATATAGAACATGATGAATCAATAATAAGTAGTAATAATAAATACAGTGGTTCTTAAGAATCAGGTAAGATAAATGCAATAAGAGATACGGAATTGTTATCCAGATAATTGAATAAATAAATAAATAAATAAATAAATAGATAATTTCATGAGTGTATTACCAGAAATAATTATATGGATAAATAAATAAATAAATGATCAAAAACATATGGCCAAAGGTAAGTGGGTTGAATAGATGACAGATGAACATATTCTTATAGTGAGGGGTCCCTGTTTAACTGGATGGGGTAAGGGGATGTGACTTACCGAGCCCTGGAGATGCGTGAGGATCGCTCCAGTGCGTGTGCGCGCGGGCGCTCACATGCTGGTATATATGACAGCGAGTCTGTCAGTGTTGGCGGGTGAATGTGCGCTGTGCGCATGCGCACTCACCTGCGGGGAGCCAAGAAAATGGCGTCCCGCATAGCGGCGTCAATTAGAATTCAGGTGCACGGGGTGATTCACTGTGATGTTAGTGAATCGGGTGCCAATACAAGAAAAGGTTTAATGAGGTTTTATGAGGTTTAAAATGTCTGGGAGGTGTGCTGGAATTTGAATTTGAATGGAATGCTGAAAATGGAAGTGTGTAATTTGTTGAGGGAAGGGGGGGGTGTATTGAATTGGATATGCTCAATGTTAATATTAGTTAATCAGTTAAATAATTAAATAATTAAAAGATAAAAAACGAATATATGGATTATAAGTAGTATAGTTAGGGGCCCATATCGTGAAATATAAAGATATATATAAAATTATAATATATATTATATAACAGTCAGGGGTGGACCATAGATACTAGATTGGATGTGTTTAAGGCCTCATAGATCTAATATATGGTATATAAACACAATTAAAAATTTTTACAATTGAATGACTGGATTCATAGTGAATACATGATATCCGATCACAAATAGGTTATGGATATATGTAAATATACATATATATGAGAAAACAAAAACAAACTCACATGTAAATAATGTAATATGATCACATATGCATACAAACATATACACACATATACACATAATGGATTAGTTGGTTAAAAAAAATTTTTGTTGGCTTTTGGGGTTGATTTCGGCAAACCATTGGTTATCGGTACGGGGTAGGGGGAGAGAAAGAGGGGGGGGGGGGTTGGGTGGTAGTATGTTAGAAATTTTCTTCAAACATTTCGTTGAGTCCTGCTGGGTGGAGGCTGTTCAATTTAAAAATCCAATACATTTCACGTTTACGCAATTTTTGGAAACGATCACCACTATCTTTGGGTATGGATTCAATGGGTGTAAGTTTGAAAGCTGACATATTCTTATCGTGACAGACTAGAGCGTGTTTAGAGACACTGTGTTTGGTATATCCATTTGTTATTTTGCTTCTGTGTCCATTCATTCTGGTGCGTAAAGTAAGGCAGGTACGACCTACATACTGTAGGCCGCATGTGCATTCCATCAGATAGATGACATAGATAGATGAACAATTGAGAAATTGGTGGATTTTGAAGGTTTCTCCGGTTTGGTTGCTAGTGAAGGAGTTTTTTCGGTGTTGGATGTTCATGCAGCATTTACAGTTCGCCTGGCCACATCTAAAACTTCCCGTTGTTTGTGGAAAGAGTGATGTTGTTATTGCCGAGTTTTTCTTTACCCGTAGTTTCGTAGGGGCTAATATGCCTTTTAGTGTCTGTGATCGTCTGTAAATGATTTTCGGTTGTTTGGGTAGATCCTTATTGAGGAAAGGATCATTCTGAAGTATAGGCCAATGTTTTCTAAGGATATTTACGAGAGTTGGATGGTTATTATTGTAAGTGGTGATGAACATTGGACACTTATTGGGGGGAGGCTTCTGATTGGAATTCAGATTTGAATTTGACGGTTGTAGGCATTCAGCCTGTGTAAGGTTATGTGCTCTGTCAAAGGCTGCTTCAACTAATGGTTTTGGAAATCCCTTTTCTTTGAATCTCTTTTTAAGAATTGAGCTCTGTTTTTTGAAAGTGTTGGTATCTGTACAGTTCTTCCGTATCCTCCTGAATTGGCTAAAGGGGATATTTCTTTTCCATTTATTGTGATGTGCGCTGCTGTAATCTAGGTAGCTGTTGGTGTCTACCGGTTTGAAATGGGTGCTGGTGATAATCTGGTTGTTTTCTATGGACAGGTGTAGGTCCAAGAATTCGAGTTCAGTTGAGGAGTGGGTGGCAGTGAAGGATAAGCCCAAATCATTGTTGTTCAGGTATTTGATGAAATGGTCAATGGAGGTGGCCGGACCGTTCCATATAATGAGCAAATCGTCTATGTAACGCTTGTACAATACGATGTTCGAATTCCAGATATTATTTTTATAGATCATGTCCTCCTCAAATTTGCCCATATAAAGATTGGCAAAGCTAGGGGCAAACCGTGTCCCCATAGCTGTGCCTTTTGTTTGTCTGTAGATGATATTTTGAAAGGAAAAATAGTTATGGGTTAATATGTAGTTGATTGCTTCAATAATAAAGGTACTTTGTTGAGTGGGCATTATGGGGTCCTTGTCTAGATAATATTGTACAGCGTCAAGGCCCTTTTGGTGGGGGATATTAGAATAAAGGGCTGTGACGTCTAGGGTTAACCATATGTAAGTTGGTTCCCATTTGATTTTCTCTAGTGTTAGTAGAACACTGGTGGAATCTCGTAGATAGGAATCTAGTTGGGTGACATGTTTCTGGAGCAAAACGTCCACATAATGAGAGAGGTTGCAAGTTAGAGATGAGATCCCCGAGATGATGGGTCGACCGGGTGGGTTATTTGTGCATTTGTGCACTTTTGGGAGATGATAAAATGTTGGTGTAACTGGGGTTTCTATCCAGATGTAGTTTCTTTCTTTTTTATTGATCACCCCAGATGTGGTGGCTTTATTCAGTAGCGTCTTCAATTCCATTGTATAATGAACTATGGGATTTGTGGGTAGGATCTCGTAGAATTCTTTATCGGAGAGGATTCTCAAGGCCTCTGACAGATAAGTCTCTCTATCTTGTAGGACTATCCCCCCACCCTTATCTGCATTCCGGATGATAAGGTTGGGATTGTCCGTCAAATTCTTCAAGGCTAATTTTTCTGTGGGTTTGAGATTATGTTTAATTTTTATCCCTTTGTTTATGTTTCTAAAATCGTTCTCCACCATAGAGCGGAAGGTGTCGATATGACTCCCTCTATGGTGTGTCGGATAAAAGTTAGATTTTGGTCTGAGGTTAGTAGGGATGACTGGGGGTTCCATAGAGGGTGGGGATGTTTGGGATACGTCCCCTAAGTTTTCTTTGGTGGGGGCTTCCCTGTCGATAGGTTTGTCTGCTAGGATATTGAAATGGCGAGTAAGGGTCAGTTTTCTGACATAGGCATGGAGATCATTAAATAAATCGAATTCATTGAATTTTGTTGTTGGGCAAAAGGAGAGCCCTTTTGTTAGGAGAGACGTCTCGTTTTGTCCCAAGATGTGGGAGGAAAGATTGAATATTTTTACTTTTACTTGAGCTTCTTGTTCTTCTTTACCTTCTGTACTACGGTCTGTGGTTCCATGTGAGCGCCCGCGCGCACACGCACTGGAGCGATCCTCACACATCTCCAGGGCTCGGTAAGTCACATCCCCTTACCCCATCCAGTTAAACAGGGACCCCTCACTATAAGAATATGTTCATCTGTCATCTATTCAACCCACTTACCTTTGGCCATATGTTTTTGATCATTTATTTATTTATCCATATAATTATTTCTGGTAATACACTCATGAAATTATCTATTTATTTATTTATTTATTTATTTATTCAATTATCTGGATAACAATTCCGTATCTCTTATTGCATTTATCTTACCTGATTCTTAAGAACCACTGTATTTATTATTACTACTTATTATTGATTCATCATGTTCTATATGTCATATATATCTTCTTGTTTTTTTATTATACATCTCTCAATTACTAACCAATAATGAATGAAATAATTGATTATTACAGTCCCCCAATGTATGTACTCTTCCTATAATTTTCCTATATTATTCTGTTACCCTATCTTTTAGTATGGACATACGTTTTTATACATTTTTTACACATTTTATATATATTTCATTTATCAAGGATGCCCTATTGATATCAGGCCACATATACCGTGGGATCTGGATTTTAACTTTTTAATTAATAGTCCCTCTATGTAGTTACATTCATATCATATCCTGATCTACACCATATATATTTTTAAACTGGTTTATCCTCACCTATATTACCTCCTGTCCTTTCTTCATTGATTACACCAATCTGTAGGCGCTTGTACCAATTCATATTTTTGTATGTATACTTTTGTTCTTCGTCAACTAACAGATCACTAATCCACTTGAAAAAGGGGACCACAGATCCCCGAAACGCGTTGTGTGTCTTCCGTGTACCTTTTATGATTTAAATAAAAAGAAAATATATTGGAACCATCACCCGGTCTTGCTGTGCGCCACTCGCTCTTGACCTCCCTGCACCTAACCTCAATGATAAGACGCACACTGTTTTCAATGCATTTCTTGCTAAAAGAGCTAAGATCGTGATTGTCTCTGTTGCTGAATGAGCTAGGACGCTATTCAACTCTAATCTAAGAGAGACTCACTAACTTCATGTAGGAACACCGTTACTTTGTCTCCTAACTCATTTTCCTAACAAGACAACCTCAATGATAAGACGCACACTGTTTTCAATGCATTTCTTGCTAAAAGAGCTAAGATCGTGATTGTCTCTGTTGCTGAATGAGCTAGGACGCTATTCAACTCTAATCTAAGAGAGACTCACTAACTTCATGTAGGAACACCGTTACTTTGTCTCCTAACTCATTTTCCTAACAAGACAACCTCAATGATAAGACGCACACTGTTTTCAATGCATTTCTTGCTAAAAGAGCTAAGATCGCGATTGTCTCTGTTGCTGAATGAGCTAGGACGCTATTCAACTCTAATCTAAGAGAGACTCACTAACTTCATGTAGGAACACCGTTACTTTGTCTCCTAACTCATTTTCCTAACAAGAAAACCTCAATGATAAGACGCACACTGTTTTCAATGCATTTCTTGCTAAAAGAGCTAAGATCGTGATTGTCTCTGTTGCTGAATGAGCTAGGACGCTATTCAACTCTAATCTAAGAGAGACTCACTAACTTCATGTAGGAACACCGTTACTTTGTCTCCTAACTCATTTTCCTAACAAGACAACCTCAATGATAAGACGCACACTGTTTTCAATGCATTTCTTGCTAAAAGAGCTAAGATCGTGATTGTCTCTGTTGCTGAATGAGCTAGGACGCTATTCAACTCTAATCTAAGAGAGAGTCACTAACGACATGTAGGAACACCGTTACTTTGTCTCCTAGCTCATTTTCCTAACAAGACAACCTCAATGATAAGACGCACACTGTTTTCAATGCATTTCTTGCTAAAAGAGCTAAGATCGCGATTGTCTCTGTTGCTGAATGAGCTAGGACGCTATTCAACTCTAATCTAAGAGAGACTCACTAACTTCATGTAGGAACACCGTTACTTTGTCTCCTAACTCATTTTCCTAACAAGACAACCTCAATGATAAGACGCACACTGTTTTCAATGCATTTCTTGCTAAAAGAGCTAAGATCGTGATTGTCTCTGTTGCTGAATGAGCTAGGACGCTATTCAACTCTAATCTAAGAGAGACTCACTAACTTCATGTAGGAACACCGTTACTTTGTCTCCTAACTCATTTTCCTAACAAGACAACCTCAATGATAAGACGCACACTGTTTTCAATGCATTTCTTGCTAAAAGAGCTAAGATCGTGATTGTCTCTGTTGCTGAATGAGCTAGGACGCTATTCAACTCTAATCTAAGAGAGACTCACTAACTTCATGTAGGAACACCGTTACTTTGTCTCCTAACTCATTTTCCTAACAAGACAACCTCAATGATAAGACGCACACTGTTTTCAATGCATTTCTTGCTAAAAGAGCTAAGATCGTGATTGTCTCTGTTGCTGAATGAGCTAGGACGCTATTCAACTCTAATCTAAGAGAGACTCACTAACTTCATGTAGGAACACCGTTACTTTGTCTCCTAACTCATTTTCCTAACAAGACAACCTCAATGATAAGACGCACACTGTTTTCAATGCATTTCTTGCTAAAAGAGCTAAGATCGCGATTGTCTCTGTTGCTGAATGAGCTAGGACGCTATTCAACTCTAATCTAAGAGAGACTCACTAACTTCATGTAGGAACACCGTTACTTTGTCTCCTAACTCATTTTCCTAACAAGAAAACCTCAATGATAAGACGCACACTGTTTTCAATGCATTTCTTGCTAAAAGAGCTAAGATCGTGATTGTCTCTGTTGCTGAATGAGCTAGGACGCTATTCAACTCTAATCTAAGAGAGACTCACTAACTTCATGTAGGAACACCGTTACTTTGTCTCCTAACTCATTTTCCTAACAAGACAACCTCAATGATAAGACGCACACTGTTTTCAATGCATTTCTTGCTAAAAGAGCTAAGATCGTGATTGTCTCTGTTGCTGAATGAGCTAGGACGCTATTCAACTCTAATCTAAGAGAGACTCACTAACTTCATGTAGGAACACCGTTACTTTGTCTCCTAACTCATTTTCCTAACAAGACAACCTCAATGATAAGACGCACACTGTTTTCAATGCATTTCTTGCTAAAAGAGCTAAGATCGTGATTGTCTCTGTTGCTGAATGAGCTAGGACGCTATTCAACTCTAATCTAAGAGAGACTCACTAACTTCATGTAGGAACACCGTTACTTTGTCTCCTAACTCATTTTCCTAACAAGACAACCTCAATGATAAGACGCACACTGTTTTCAATGCATTTCTTGCTAAAAGAGCTAAGATCGCGATTGTCTCTGTTGCTGAATGAGCTAGGACGCTATTCAACTCTAATCTAAGAGAGACTCACTAACTTCATGTAGGAACACCGTTACTTTGTCTCCTAACTCATTTTCCTAACAAGAAAACCTCAATGATAAGACGCACACTGTTTTCAATGCATTTCTTGCTAAAAGAGCTAAGATCGTGATTGTCTCTGTTGCTGAATGAGCTAGGACGCTATTCAACTCTAATCTAAGAGAGACTCACTAACTTCATGTAGGAACACCGTTACTTTGTCTCCTAACTCATTTTCCTAACAAGACAACCTCAATGATAAGACGCACACTGTTTTTAATGCATTTCTTGCTAAAAGAGCTAAGATCGTGATTGTCTCTGTTGCTGAATGAGCTAGGACGCTATTCAACTCTAATCTAAGAGAGACTCACTAACTTCATGTAGGAACACCGTTACTTTGTCTCCTAACTCATTTTCCTAACAAGACAACCTCAATGATAAGACGCACACTGTTTTCAATGCATTTCTTGCTAAAAGAGCTAAGATCGTGATTGTCTCTGTTGCTGAATGAGCTAGGACGCTATTCAACTCTAATCTAAGAGAGACTCACTAACTTCATGTAGGAGCACCGTTACTTTGTCTCCTAACTCATTTTCCTAACAAGACAACATCAATGAGAAGACGCACCCTGTTTTCAATGCATTTCTTGCTAAAAGAGCTAAGATCGTGATTGTCTCTGTTGCTGAATGAGCTAGGACGCTATTCAACTCTAATCTAAGAGAGACTCACTAACTTCATGTAGGAACACCGTTACTTTGTCTCCTAACTCATTTTCCTAACAAGACAACCTCAATGATAAGACGCACACTGTTTTCAATGCATTTCTTGCTAAAAGAGCTAAGATCGTGATTGTCTCTGTTGCTGAATGAGCTAGGACGCTATTCAACTCTAATCTAAGAGAGACTCACTAACTTCATGTAGGAACACCGTTACTTTGTCTCCTAACTCATTTTCCTAACAAGACAACCTCAATGATAAGACGCACACTGTTTTCAATGCATTTCTTGCTAAAAGAGCTAAGATCGTGATTGTCTCTGTTGCTGAATGAGCTAGGACGCTATTCAACTCTAATCTAAGAGAGACTCACTAACTTCATGTAGGAGCACCGTTACTTTGTCTCCTAACTCATTTTCCTAACAAGACAACATCAATGAGAAGACGCACACTGTTTTCAATGCATTTCTTGCTAAAAGAGCTAAGATCGTGATTGTCTCTGTTGCTGAATGAGCTAGGACGCTATTCAACTCTAATCTAAGAGAGACTCACTAACTTCATGTAGGAACACCGGTACTTTGTCTCCTAACTCATTTTCCTAACAAGACAACCTCAATGATAAGACGCACACTGTTTTCAATGCATTTCTTGCTAAAAGAGCTAAGATCGTGATTGTCTCTGTTGCTGAATGAGCTAGGACGCTATTCAACTCTAATCTAAGAGAGACTCACTAACTTCATGTAGGAACACCGTTACTTTGTCTCCTAACTCATTTTCCTAACAAGACAACCTCAATGATAAGACGCACACTGTTTTCAATGCATTTCTTGCTAAAAGAGCTAAGATCGTGATTGTCTCTGTTGCTGAATGAGCTAGGACGCTATTCAACTCTAATCTAAGAGAGACTCACTAACGACATGTAGGAACACCGTTACTTTGTCTCCTAGCTCATTTTCCTAACAAGACAACCTCAATGATAAGACGCACACTGTTTTCAATGCATTTCTTGCTAAAAGAGCTAAGATCGCGATTGTCTCTGTTGCTGAATGAGCTAGGACGCTATTCAACTCTAATCTGAGAGAGACTCACTAACTTCATGTAGGAACACCGTTACTTTGTCTCCTAACTCATTTTCCTAACAAGAAAACCTCAATGATAAGACGCACACTGTTTTCAATGCATTTCTTGCTAAAAGAGCTAAGATCGTGATTGTCTCTGTTGCTGAATGAGCTAGGACGCTATTCAACTCTAATCTAAGAGAGACTCACTAACTTCATGTAGGAACACCGTTACTTTGTCTCCTAACTCATTTTCCTAACAAGACAACCTCAATGATAAGACGCACACTGTTTTCAATGCATTTCTTGCTAAAAGAGCTAAGATCGTGATTGTCTCTGTTGCTGAATGAGCTAGGACGCTATTCAACTCTAATCTAAGAGAGACTCACTAACTTCATGTAGGAGCACCGTTACTTTGTCTCCTAACTCATTTTCCTAACAAGACAACATCAATGAGAAGACGCACCCTGTTTTCAATGCATTTCTTGCTAAAAGAGCTAAGATCGTGATTGTCTCTGTTGCTGAATGAGCTAGGACGCTATTCAACTCTAATCTAAGAGAGACTCACTAACTTCATGTAGGAACACCGTTACTTTGTCTCCTAACTCATTTTCCTAACAAGACAACCTCAATGATAAGACGCACACTGTTTTCAATGCATTTCTTGCTAAAAGAGCTAAGATCGTGATTGTCTCTGTTGCTGAATGAGCTAGGACGCTATTCAACTCTAATCTAAGAGAGACTCACTAACTTCATGTAGGAACACCGTTACTTTGTCTCCTAACTCATTTTCCTAACAAGACAACCTCAATGATAAGACGCACACTGTTTTCAATGCATTTCTTGCTAAAAGAGCTAAGATCGTGATTGTCTCTGTTGCTGAATGAGCTAGGACGCTATTCAACTCTAATCTAAGAGAGACTCACTAACTTCATGTAGGAGCACCGTTACTTTGTCTAATAACTCATTTTCCTAACAAGACAACATCAATGAGAAGACGCACACTGTTTTCAATGCATTTCTTGCTAAAAGAGCTAAGATCGTGATTGTCTCTGTTGCTGAATGAGCTAGGACGCTATTCAACTCTAATCTAAGAGAGACTCACTAACTTCATGTAGGAACACCGGTACTTTGTCTCCTAACTCATTTTCCTAACAAGACAACCTCAATGATAAGACGCACACTGTTTTCAATGCATTTCTTGCTAAAAGAGCTAAGATCGTGATTGTCTCTGTTGCTGAATGAGCTAGGACGCTATTCAACTCTAATCTAAGAGAGACTCACTAACTTCATGTAGGAACACCGTTACTTTGTCTCCTAACTCATTTTCCTAACAAGACAACCTCAATGATAAGACGCACACTGTTTTCAATGCATTTCTTGCTAAAAGAGCTAAGATCGTGATTGTCTCTGTTGCTGAATGAGCTAGGACGCTATTCAACTCTAATCTAAGAGAGAGTCACTAACGACATGTAGGAACACCGTTACTTTGTCTCCTAGCTCATTTTCCTAACAAGACAACCTCAATGATAAGACGCACACTGTTTTCAATGCATTTCTTGCTAAAAGAGCTAAGATCGCGATTGTCTCTGTTGCTGAATGAGCTAGGACGCTATTCAACTCTAATCTGAGAGAGACTCACTAACTTCATGTAGGAACACCGTTACTTTGTCTCCTAACTCATTTTCCTAACAAGAAAACCTCAATGATAAGACGCACACTGTTTTCAATGCATTTCTTGCTAAAAGAGCTAAGATCGTGATTGTCTCTGTTGCTGAATGAGCTAGGACGCTATTCAACTCTAATCTAAGAGAGACTCACTAACTTCATGTAGGAACACCGTTACTTTGTCTCCTAACTCATTTTCCTAACAAGACAACCTCAATGATAAGACGCACACTGTTTTTAATGCATTTCTTGCTAAAAGAGCTAAGATCGTGATTGTCTCTGTTGCTGAATGAGCTAGGACGCTATTCAACTCTAATCTAAGAGAGACTCACTAACTTCATGTAGGAACACCGTTACTTTGTCTCCTAACTCATTTTCCTAACAAGAAAACCTCAATGATAAGACGCACACTGTTTTCAATGCATTTCTTGCTAAAAGAGCTAAGATCGTGATTGTCTCTGTTGCTGAATGAGCTAGGACGCTATTCAACTCTAATCTAAGAGAGACTCACTAACTTCATGTAGGAACACCGTTACTTTGTCTCCTAACTCATTTTCCTAACAAGACAACCTCAATGATAAGACGCACACTGTTTTCAATGCATTTCTTGCTAAAAGAGCTAAGATCGCGATTGTCTCTGTTGCTGAATGAGCTAGGACGCTATTCAACTCTAATCTAAGAGAGACTCACTAACTTCATGTAGGAACACCGTTACTTTGTCTCCTAACTCATTTTCCTAACAAGAAAACCTCAATGATAAGACGCACACTGTTTTCAATGCATTTCTTGCTAAAAGAGCTAAGATCGTGATTGTCTCTGTTGCTGAATGAGCTAGGACGCTATTCAACTCTAATCTAAGAGAGACTCACTAACTTCATGTAGGAACACCGTTACTTTGTCTCCTAACTCATTTTCCTAACAAGACAACCTCAATGATAAGACGCACACTGTTTTTAATGCATTTCTTGCTAAAAGAGCTAAGATCGTGATTGTCTCTGTTGCTGAATGAGCTAGGACGCTATTCAACTCTAATCTAACTTCATGTAGGAACACCGTTACTTTGTCTCCTAACTCATTTTCCTAACAAGAAAACCTCAATGATAAGACGCACACTGTTTTCAATGCATTTCTTGCTAAAAGAGCTAAGATCGTGATTGTCTCTGTTGCTGAATGAGCTAGGACGCTATTCAACTCTAATCTAAGAGAGACTCACTAACTTCATGTAGGAACACCGTTACTTTGTCTCCTAACTCATTTTCCTAACAAGACAACCTCAATGATAAGACGCACACTGTTTTCAATGCATTTCTTGCTAAAAGAGCTAAGATCGTGATTGTCTCTGTTGCTGAATGAGCTAGGACGCTATTCAACTCTAATCTAAGAGAGACTCACTAACTTCATGTAGGAACACCGTTACTTTGTCTCCTAACTCATTTTCCTAACAAGACAACCTCAATGATAAGACGCACACTGTTTTCAATGCATTTCTTGCTAAAAGAGCTAAGATCGTGATTGTCTCTGTTGCTGAATGAGCTAGGACGCTATTCAACTCTAATCTAAGAGAGACTCACTAACTTCATGTAGGAGCACCGTTACTTTGTCTCCTAACTCATTTTCCTAACAAGACAACATCAATGAGAAGACGCACACTGTTTTCAATGCATTTCTTGCTAAAAGAGCTAAGATCGTGATTGTCTCTGTTGCTGAATGAGCTAGGACGCTATTCAACTCTAATCTAAGAGAGACTCACTAACTTCATGTAGGAACACCGGTACTTTGTCTCCTAACTCATTTTCCTAACAAGACAACCTCAATGATAAGACGCACACTGTTTTCAATGCATTTCTTGCTAAAAGAGCTAAGATCGTGATTGTCTCTGTTGCTGAATGAGCTAGGACGCTATTCAACTCTAATCTAAGAGAGACTCACTAACTTCATGTAGGAACACCGTTACTTTGTCTCCTAACTCATTTTCCTAACAAGACAACCTCAATGATAAGACGCACACTGTTTTCAATGCATTTCTTGCTAAAAGAGCTAAGATCGTGATTGTCTCTGTTGCTGAATGAGCTAGGACGCTATTCAACTCTAATCTAAGAGAGAGTCACTAACGACATGTAGGAACACCGTTACTTTGTCTCCTAGCTCATTTTCCTAACAAGACAACCTCAATGATAAGACGCACACTGTTTTCAATGCATTTCTTGCTAAAAGAGCTAAGATCGCGATTGTCTCTGTTGCTGAATGAGCTAGGACGCTATTCAACTCTAATCTGAGAGAGACTCACTAACTTCATGTAGGAACACCGTTACTTTGTCTCCTAACTCATTTTCCTAACAAGAAAACCTCAATGATAAGACGCACACTGTTTTCAATGCATTTCTTGCTAAAAGAGCTAAGATCGTGATTGTCTCTGTTGCTGAATGAGCTAGGACGCTATTCAACTCTAATCTAAGAGAGACTCACTAACTTCATGTAGGAACACCGTTACTTTGTCTCCTAACTCATTTTCCTAACAAGACAACCTCAATGATAAGACGCACACTGTTTTCAATGCATTTCTTGCTAAAAGAGCTAAGATCGTGATTGTCTCTGTTGCTGAATGAGCTAGGACGCTATTCAACTCTAATCTAAGAGAGACTCACTAACTTCATGTAGGAGCACCGTTACTTTGTCTCCTAACTCATTTTCCTAACAAGACAACATCAATGAGAAGACGCACCCTGTTTTCAATGCATTTCTTGCTAAAAGAGCTAAGATCGTGATTGTCTCTGTTGCTGAATGAGCTAGGACGCTATTCAACTCTAATCTAAGAGAGACTCACTAACTTCATGTAGGAACACCGTTACTTTGTCTCCTAACTCATTTTCCTAACAAGACAACCTCAATGATAAGACGCACACTGTTTTCAATGCATTTCTTGCTAAAAGAGCTAAGATCGTGATTGTCTCTGTTGCTGAATGAGCTAGGACGCTATTCAACTCTAATCTAAGAGAGACTCACTAACTTCATGTAGGAACACCGTTACTTTGTCTCCTAACTCATTTTCCTAACAAGACAACCTCAATGATAAGACGCACACTGTTTTCAATGCATTTCTTGCTAAAAGAGCTAAGATCGTGATTGTCTCTGTTGCTGAATGAGCTAGGACGCTATTCAACTCTAATCTAAGAGAGACTCACTAACTTCATGTAGGAGCACCGTTACTTTGTCTCCTAACTCATTTTCCTAACAAGACAACATCAATGAGAAGACGCACACTGTTTTCAATGCATTTCTTGCTAAAAGAGCTAAGATCGTGATTGTCTCTGTTGCTGAATGAGCTAGGACGCTATTCAACTCTAATCTAAGAGAGACTCACTAACTTCATGTAGGAACACCGGTACTTTGTCTCCTAACTCATTTTCCTAACAAGACAACCTCAATGATAAGACGCACACTGTTTTCAATGCATTTCTTGCTAAAAGAGCTAAGATCGTGATTGTCTCTGTTGCTGAATGAGCTAGGACGCTATTCAACTCTAATCTAAGAGAGACTCACTAACTTCATGTAGGAACACCGTTACTTTGTCTCCTAACTCATTTTCCTAACAAGACAACCTCAATGATAAGACGCACACTGTTTTCAATGCATTTCTTGCTAAAAGAGCTAAGATCGTGATTGTCTCTGTTGCTGAATGAGCTAGGACGCTATTCAACTCTAATCTAAGAGAGAGTCACTAACGACATGTAGGAACACCGTTACTTTGTCTCCTAGCTCATTTTCCTAACAAGACAACCTCAATGATAAGACGCACACTGTTTTCAATGCATTTCTTGCTAAAAGAGCTAAGATCGCGATTGTCTCTGTTGCTGAATGAGCTAGGACGCTATTCAACTCTAATCTGAGAGAGACTCACTAACTTCATGTAGGAACACCGTTACTTTGTCTCCTAACTCATTTTCCTAACAAGAAAACCTCAATGATAAGACGCACACTGTTTTCAATGCATTTCTTGCTAAAAGAGCTAAGATCGTGATTGTCTCTGTTGCTGAATGAGCTAGGACGCTATTCAACTCTAATCTAAGAGAGACTCACTAACTTCATGTAGGAACACCGTTACTTTGTCTCCTAACTCATTTTCCTAACAAGACAACCTCAATGATAAGACGCACACTGTTTTTAATGCATTTCTTGCTAAAAGAGCTAAGATCGTGATTGTCTCTGTTGCTGAATGAGCTAGGACGCTATTCAACTCTAATCTAAGAGAGACTCACTAACTTCATGTAGGAACACCGTTACTTTGTCTCCTAACTCATTTTCCTAACAAGAAAACCTCAATGATAAGACGCACACTGTTTTCAATGCATTTCTTGCTAAAAGAGCTAAGATCGTGATTGTCTCTGTTGCTGAATGAGCTAGGACGCTATTCAACTCTAATCTAAGAGAGACTCACTAACTTCATGTAGGAACACCGTTACTTTGTCTCCTAACTCATTTTCCTAACAAGACAACCTCAATGATAAGACGCACACTGTTTTCAATGCATTTCTTGCTAAAAGAGCTAAGATCGCGATTGTCTCTGTTGCTGAATGAGCTAGGACGCTATTCAACTCTAATCTAAGAGAGACTCACTAACTTCATGTAGGAACACCGTTACTTTGTCTCCTAACTCATTTTCCTAACAAGAAAACCTCAATGATAAGACGCACACTGTTTTCAATGCATTTCTTGCTAAAAGAGCTAAGATCGTGATTGTCTCTGTTGCTGAATGAGCTAGGACGCTATTCAACTCTAATCTAAGAGAGACTCACTAACTTCATGTAGGAACACCGTTACTTTGTCTCCTAACTCATTTTCCTAACAAGACAACCTCAATGATAAGACGCACACTGTTTTTAATGCATTTCTTGCTAAAAGAGCTAAGATCGTGATTGTCTCTGTTGCTGAATGAGCTAGGACGCTATTCAACTCTAATCTAACTTCATGTAGGAACACCGTTACTTTGTCTCCTAACTCATTTTCCTAACAAGAAAACCTCAATGATAAGACGCACACTGTTTTCAATGCATTTCTTGCTAAAAGAGCTAAGATCGTGATTGTCTCTGTTGCTGAATGAGCTAGGACGCTATTCAACTCTAATCTAAGAGAGACTCACTAACTTCATGTAGGAACACCGTTACTTTGTCTCCTAACTCATTTTCCTAACAAGACAACCTCAATGATAAGACGCACACTGTTTTCAATGCATTTCTTGCTAAAAGAGCTAAGATCGTGATTGTCTCTGTTGCTGAATGAGCTAGGACGCTATTCAACTCTAATCTAAGAGAGACTCACTAACTTCATGTAGGAACACCGTTACTTTGTCTCCTAACTCATTTTCCTAACAAGACAACCTCAATGATAAGACGCACACTTTTTTCAATGCATTTCTTGCTAAAAGAGCTAAGATCGTGATTGTCTCTGTTGCTGAATGAGCTAGGACGCTATTCAACTCTAATCTAAGAGAGAGTCACTAACTACATGTAGGAACACCGTTACTTTGTCTGCTAGCTCATTTTCCTAACAAGACAACCTCAATGATAAGACGCACACTGTTTTCAATGCATTTCTTGCTAAAAGAGCTAAGATCGCGATTGTCTCTGTTGCTGAATGAGCTAGGACGCTATTCAACTCTAATCTAAGAGAGACTCACTAACTTCATGTAGGAACACCGTTACTTTGTCTCCTAACTCATTTTCCTAACAAGACAACCTCAATGATAAGACGCACACTGTTTTTAATGCATTTCTTGCTAAAAGAGCTAAGATCGTGATTGTCTCTGTTGCTGAATGAGCTAGGACGCTATTCAACTCTAATCTAAGAGAGACTCACTAAATTCATGTAGGAACACCGTTACTTTGTCTCCTAACTCATTTTCCTAACAAGACAACCTCAATGATAAGACGCACACTGTTTTTAATGCATTTCTTGCTAAAAGAGCTAAGATCGTGATTGTCTCTGTTGCTGAATGAGCTAGGACGCTATTCAACTCTAATCTAAGAGAGACTCACTAACTTCATGTAGGAACACCGTTACTTTGTCTCCTAACTCATTTTCCTAACAAGAAAACCTCAATGATAAGACGCACACTGTTTTCAATGCATTTCTTGCTAAAAGAGCTAAGATCGTGATTGTCTCTGTTGCTGAATGAGCTAGGACGCTATTCAACTCTAATCTAAGAGAGACTCACTAACTTCATGTAGGAACACCGTTACTTTGTCTCCTAACTCATTTTCCTAACAAGACAACCTCAATGATAAGACGCACACTGTTTTCAATGCATTTCTTGCTAAAAGAGCTAAGATCGCGATTGTCTCTGTTGCTGAATGAGCTAGGACGCTATTCAACTCTAATCTAAGAGAGACTCACTAACTTCATGTAGGAACACCGTTACTTTGTCTCCTAACTCATTTTCCTAACAAGAAAACCTCAATGATAAGACGCACACTGTTTTCAATGCATTTCTTGCTAAAAGAGCTAAGATCGTGATTGTCTCTGTTGCTGAATGAGCTAGGACGCTATTCAACTCTAATCTAAGAGAGACTCACTAACTTCATGTAGGAACACCGTTACTTTGTCTCCTAACTCATTTTCCTAACAAGACAACCTCAATGATAAGACGCACACTGTTTTTAATGCATTTCTTGCTAAAAGAGCTAAGATCGTGATTGTCTCTGTTGCTGAATGAGCTAGGACGCTATTCAACTCTAATCTAACTTCATGTAGGAACACCGTTACTTTGTCTCCTAACTCATTTTCCTAACAAGAAAACCTCAATGATAAGACGCACACTGTTTTCAATGCATTTCTTGCTAAAAGAGCTAAGATCGTGATTGTCTCTGTTGCTGAATGAGCTAGGACGCTATTCAACTCTAATCTAAGAGAGACTCACTAACTTCATGTAGGAACACCGTTACTTTGTCTCCTAACTCATTTTCCTAACAAGACAACCTCAATGATAAGACGCACACTGTTTTCAATGCATTTCTTGCTAAAAGAGCTAAGATCGTGATTGTCTCTGTTGCTGAATGAGCTAGGACGCTATTCAACTCTAATCTAAGAGAGACTCACTAACTTCATGTAGGAACACCGGTACTTTGTCTCCTAACTCATTTTCCTAACAAGACAACCTCAATGATAAGACGCACACTTTTTTCAATGCATTTCTTGCTAAAAGAGCTAAGATCGTGATTGTCTCTGTTGCTGAATGAGCTAGGACGCTATTCAACTCTAATCTAAGAGAGAGTCACTAACTACATGTAGGAACACCGTTACTTTGTCTGCTAGCTCATTTTCCTAACAAGACAACCTCAATGATAAGACGCACACTGTTTTCAATGCATTTCTTGCTAAAAGAGCTAAGATCGCGATTGTCTCTGTTGCTGAATGAGCTAGGACGCTATTCAACTCTAATCTAAGAGAGAGTCACTAACTACATGTAGGAACACCGTTACTTTGTCTGCTAGCTCATTTTCCTAACAAGACAACCTCAATGATAAGACGCACACTGTTTTCAATGCATTTCTTGCTAAAAGAGCTAAGATCGCGATTGTCTCTGTTGCTGAATGAGCTAGGACGCTATTCAACTCTAATCTAAGAGAGACTCACTAACTTCATGTAGGAACACCGTTACTTTGTCTCCTAACTCATTTTCCTAACAAGAAAACCTCAATGATAAGACGCACACTGTTTTCAATGCATTTCTTGCTAAAAGAGCTAAGATCGTGATTGTCTCTGTTGCTGAATGAGCTAGGACGCTATTCAACTCTAATCTAAGAGAGACTCACTAACTTCATGTAGGAACACCGTTACTTTGTCTCCTAACTCATTTTCCTAACAAGACAACCTCAATGATAAGACGCACACTGTTTTTAATGCATTTCTTGCTAAAAGAGCTAAGATCGTGATTGTCTCTGTTGCTGAATGAGCTAGGACGCTATTCAACTCTAATCTAAGAGAGACTCACTAACTTCATGTAGGAACACCGTTACTTTGTCTCCTAACTCATTTTCCTAACAAGAAAACCTCAATGATAAGACGCACACTGTTTTCAATGCATTTCTTGCTAAAAGAGCTAAGATCGTGATTGTCTCTGTTGCTGAATGAGCTAGGACGCTATTCAACTCTAATCTAAGAGAGACTCACTAACTTCATGTAGGAACACCGTTACTTTGTCTCCTAACTCATTTTCCTAACAAGACAACCTCAATGATAAGACGCACACTGTTTTCAATGCATTTCTTGCTAAAAGAGCTAAGATCGTGATTGTCTTTGTTGCTGAATGAGCTAGGACGCTATTCAACTCTAATCTAAGAGAGACTCACTAACTTCATGTAGGAACACCGTTACTTTGTCTCCTAACTCATTTTCCTAACAAGACAACCTCAATGATAAGACGCACACTGTTTTCAATGCATTTCTTGCTAAAAGAGCTAAGATCGTGATTGTCTCTGTTGCTGAATAAGCTAGGACGCTATTCAACTCTAATCTAAGAGAGACTCACTAACTTCATGTAGGAACACCGTTACTTTGTCTCCTAACTCATTTTCCTAACAAGACAACCTCAATGATAAGACGCACACTGTTTTTAATGCATTTCTTGCTAAAAGAGCTAAGATCGTGATTGTCTCTGTTGCTGAATGAGCTAGGACGCTATTCAACTCTAATCTAAGAGAGACTCACTAACTTCATGTAGGAACACCGTTACTTTGTCTCCTAACTCATTTTCCTAACAAGAAAACCTCAATGATAAGACGCACACTGTTTTCAATGCATTTCTTGCTAAAAGAGCTAAGATCGTGATTGTCTCTGTTGCTGAATGAGCTAGGACGCTATTCAACTCTAATCTAAGAGAGACTCACTAACTTCATGTAGGAACACCGTTACTTTGTCTCCTAACTCATTTTCCTAACAAGACAACCTCAATGATAAGACGCACACTGTTTTCAATGCATTTCTTGCTAAAAGAGCTAAGATCGTGATTGTCTCTGTTGCTGAATGAGCTAGGACGCTATTCAACTCTAATCTAAGAGAGACTCACTAACTTCATGTAGGAACACCGTTACTTTGTCTCCTAACTCATTTTCCTAACAAGACAACCTCAATGATAAGACGCACACTGTTTTCAATGCATTTCTTGCTAAAAGAGCTAAGATCGTGATTGTCTCTGTTGCTGAATGAGCTAGGACGCTATTCAACTCTAATCTAAGAGAGACTCACTAACTTCATGTAGGAACACCGATACTTTGTCTCCTAACTCATTTTCCTAACAAGACAACCTCAATGATAAGACGCACACTGTTTTCAATGCATTTCTTGCTAAAAGAGCTAAGATCGCGATTGTCTCTGTTGCTGAATGAGCTAGGACGCTATTCAACTCTAATCTAAGAGAGACTCACTAACTTCATGTAGGAACACCGTTACTTTGTCTCCTAACTCATTTTCCTAACAAGACAACCTCAATGATAAGACGCACACTGTTTTCAATGCATTTCTTGCTAAAAGAGCTAAGATCGTGATTGTCTCTGTTGCTGAATGAGCTAGGACGCTATTCAACTCTAATCTAAGAGAGACTCACTAACTTCATGTAGGAGCACCGTTACTTTGTCTCCTAACTCATTTTCCTAACAAGACAACATCAATGATAAGACGCACACTGTTTTCAATGCATTTCTTGCTAAAAGAGCTAAGATCGTGATTGTCTCTGTTGCTGAATGAGCTAGGACGCTATTCAACTCTAATCTAAGAGAGACTCACTAACTTCATGTAGGAACACCGTTACTTTGTCTCCTAACTCATTTTCCTAACAAGACAACCTCAATGATAAGACGCACACTGTTTTCAATGCATTTCTTGCTAAAAGAGCTAAGATCGCGATTGTCTTTGTAGCTGAATGAGCTAGGACGCTATTCAACTCCAATCTAAGAGAGACTCACTAATTTCATGTAGGAACACCGTTACTTTGTCTCCTAACGCATTTTCCTAACAAGACAACCTCAATGATAAGACGCACACTGTTTTCAATGCATTTCTTGCTAAAAGAGCTAAGATCGTGATTGTCTCTGTTGCTGAATGAGCTAGGACGCTATTCAACTCTAATCTAAGAGAGACTCACTAACTTCATGTAGGAACACCGTTACTTTGTCTTCTAACTCATTTTCCTAACAAGACAACCTCAATGATAAGACGCACACTGTTTTCAATGCATTTCTTGCTAAAAGAGCTAAGATCGCGATTGTCTCTGTAGCTGAATGAGATAGGACGCTATTCAACTCTAATCTAAGAGAGACTCACTAACTTCATGTAGGAACACCGATACTTTGTCTCCTAACTCATTTTCCTAACAAGACAACCGCAATGATAAGACGCACACTGTTTTCAATGCATTTCTTGCTAAAAGAGCTAAGATTGCGATTGTCTCTGTAGCTGAATGAGCTAGGACGCTATTCAACTCTAATATAAGAGAGACTCACTAACTTCATGTAGGAACACCGTTACTTTGTCTCCTAACTCATTTTCCTAACAAGACAACCTCAATGATAAGACGCACACTGTTTTCAATGCATTTCTTGCTAAAAGAGCTAAGATCGTGATTGTCTCTGTTGCTGAATGAGCTAGGACGCTATTCAACTCTAATCTAAGAGAGACTCACTAACTTCATGTAGGAGCACCGTTACTTTGTCTCCTAACTCATTTTCCTAACAAGACAACATCAATGATAAGACGCACACTGTTTTCAATGCATTTCTTGCTAAAAGAGCTAAGATCGTGATTGTCTCTGTTGCTGAATGAGCTAGGACGCTATTCAACTCTAATCTAAGAGAGACTCACTAACTTCATGTAGGAACACCGTTACTTTGTCTCCTAACTCATTTTCCTAACAAGACAACCTCAATGATAAGACGCACACTGTTTTCAATGCATTTCTTGCTAAAAGAGCTAAGATCGCGATTGTCTTTGTAGCTGAATGAGCTAGGACGCTATTCAACTCTAATCTAAGAGAGACTCACTAATTTCATGTAGGAACACCGTTACTTTGTCTCCTAACGCATTTTCCTAACAAGACAACCTCAATGATAAGACGCACACTGTTTTCAATGCATTTCTTGCTAAAAGAGCTAAGATCGTGATTGTCTCTGTTGCTGAATGAGCTAGGACGCTATTCAACTCTAATCTAAGAGAGACTCACTAACTTCATGTAGGAACACCGTTACTTTGTCTCCTAACTCATTTTCCTAACAAGAAAACCTCAATGATAAGACGCACACTGTTTTCAATGCATTTCTTGCTAAAAGAGCTAAGATCGTGATTGTCTCTGTTGCTGAATGAGCTAGGACGCTATTCAACTCTAATCTAAGAGAGACTCACTAACTTCATGTAGGAACACCGTTACTTTGTCTCCTAACTCATTTTCCTAACAAGACAACCTCAATGATAAGACGCACACTGTTTTTAATGCATTTCTTGCTAAAAGAGCTAAGATCGTGATTGTCTCTGTTGCTGAATGAGCTAGGACGCTATTCAACTCTAATCTAAGAGAGACTCACTAACTTCATGTAGGAACACCGTTACTTTGTCTCCTAACTCATTTTCCTAACAAGAAAACCTCAATGATAAGACGCACACTGTTTTCAATGCATTTCTTGCTAAAAGAGCTAAGATCGTGATTGTCTCTGTTGCTGAATGAGCTAGGACGCTATTCAACTCTAATCTAAGAGAGACTCACTAACTTCATGTAGGAACACCGTTACTTTGTCTCCTAACTCATTTTCCTAACAAGACAACCTCAATGATAAGACGCACACTGTTTTCAATGCATTTCTTGCTAAAAGAGCTAAGATCGTGATTGTCTCTGTTGCTGAATGAGCTAGGACGCTATTCAACTCTAATCTAAGAGAGACTCACTAACTTCATGTAGGAACACCGTTACTTTGTCTCCTAACTCATTTTCCTAACAAGACAACCTCAATGATAAGACGCACACTGTTTTCAATGCATTTCTTGCTAAAAGAGCTAAGATCGTGATTGTCTCTGTTGCTGAATAAGCTAGGACGCTATTCAACTCTAATCTAAGAGAGACTCACTAACTTCATGTAGGAACACCGTTACTTTGTCTCCTAACTCATTTTCCTAACAAGACAACCTCAATGATAAGACGCACACTGTTTTTAATGCATTTCTTGCTAAAAGAGCTAAGATCGTGATTGTCTCTGTTGCTGAATGAGCTAGGACGCTATTCAACTCTAATCTAAGAGAGACTCACTAACTTCATGTAGGAACACCGTTACTTTGTCTCCTAACTCATTTTCCTAACAAGAAAACCTCAATGATAAGACGCACACTGTTTTCAATGCATTTCTTGCTAAAAGAGCTAAGATCGTGATTGTCTCTGTTGCTGAATGAGCTAGGACGCTATTCAACTCTAATCTAAGAGAGACTCACTAACTTCATGTAGGAACACCGTTACTTTGTCTCCTAACTCATTTTCCTAACAAGACAACCTCAATGATAAGACGCACACTGTTTTCAATGCATTTCTTGCTAAAAGAGCTAAGATCGTGATTGTCTCTGTTGCTGAATGAGCTAGGACGCTATTCAACTCTAATCTAAGAGAGACTCACTAACTTCATGTAGGAACACCGTTACTTTGTCTCCTAACTCATTTTCCTAACAAGACAACCTCAATGATAAGACGCACACTGTTTTCAATGCATTTCTTGCTAAAAGAGCTAAGATCGTGATTGTCTCTGTTGCTGAATGAGCTAGGACGCTATTCAACTCTAATCTAAGAGAGACTCACTAACTTCATGTAGGAACACCGATACTTTGTCTCCTAACTCATTTTCCTAACAAGACAACCTCAATGATAAGACGCACACTGTTTTCAATGCATTTCTTGCTAAAAGAGCTAAGATCGCGATTGTCTCTGTTGCTGAATGAGCTAGGACGCTATTCAACTCTAATCTAAGAGAGACTCACTAACTTCATGTAGGAACACCGTTACTTTGTCTCCTAACTCATTTTCCTAACAAGACAACCTCAATGATAAGACGCACACTGTTTTCAATGCATTTCTTGCTAAAAGAGCTAAGATCGTGATTGTCTCTGTTGCTGAATGAGCTAGGACGCTATTCAACTCTAATCTAAGAGAGACTCACTAACTTCATGTAGGAGCACCGTTACTTTGTCTCCTAACTCATTTTCCTAACAAGACAACATCAATGATAAGACGCACACTGTTTTCAATGCATTTCTTGCTAAAAGAGCTAAGATCGTGATTGTCTCTGTTGCTGAATGAGCTAGGACGCTATTCAACTCTAATCTAAGAGAGACTCACTAACTTCATGTAGGAACACCGTTACTTTGTCTCCTAACTCATTTTCCTAACAAGACAACCTCAATGATAAGACGCACACTGTTTTCAATGCATTTCTTGCTAAAAGAGCTAAGATCGCGATTGTCTTTGTAGCTGAATGAGCTAGGACGCTATTCAACTCTAATCTAAGAGAGACTCACTAATTTCATGTAGGAACACCGTTACTTTGTCTCCGAACGCATTTTCCTAACAAGACAACCTCAATGATAAGACGCACACTGTTTTCAATGCATTTCTTGCTAAAAGAGCTAAGATCGTGATTGTCTCTGTTGCTGAATGAGCTAGGACGCTATTCAACTCTAATCTAAGAGAGACTCACTAACTTCATGTAGGAACACCGTTACTTTGTCTTCTAACTCATTTTCCTAACAAGACAACCTCAATGATAAGACGCACACTGTTTTCAATGCATTTCTTGCTAAAAGAGCTAAGATCGCGATTGTCTCTGTAGCTGAATGAGATAGGACGCTATTCAACTCTAATCTAAGAGAGACTCACTAACTTCATGTAGGAACACCGATACTTTGTCTCCTAACTCATTTTCCTAACAAGACAACCGCAATGATAAGACGCACACTGTTTTCAATGCATTTCTTGCTAAAAGAGCTAAGATTGCGATTGTCTCTGTAGCTGAATGAGCTAGGACGCTATTCAACTCTAATATAAGAGAGACTCACTAACTTCATGTAGGAACACCGTTACTTTGTCTCCTAACTCATTTTCCTAACAAGACAACCTCAATGATAAGACGCACACTGTTTTCAATGCATTTCTTGCTAAAAGAGCTAAGATCGTGATTGTCTCTGTTGCTGAATGAGCTAGGACGCTATTCAACTCTAATCTAAGAGAGACTCACTAACTTCATGTAGGAGCACCGTTACTTTGTCTCCTAACTCATTTTCCTAACAAGACAACATCAATGATAAGACGCACACTGTTTTCAATGCATTTCTTGCTAAAAGAGCTAAGATCGTGATTGTCTCTGTTGCTGAATGAGCTAGGACGCTATTCAACTCTAATCTGAGAGAGACTCACTAACTTCATGTAGGAACACCGTTACTTTGTCTCCTAACTCATTTTCCTAACAAGACAACCTCAATGATAAGACGCACACTGTTTTCAATGCATTTCTTGCTAAAAGAGCTAAGATCGCGATTGTCTTTGTAGCTGAATGAGCTAGGACGCTATTCAACTCTAATCTAAGAGAGACTCACTAATTTCATGTAGGAACACCGTTACTTTGTCTCCTAACGCATTTTCCTAACAAGACAACCTCAATGATAAGACGCACACTGTTTTCAATGCATTTCTTGCTAAAAGAGCTAAGATCGTGATTGTCTCTGTTGCTGAATGAGCTAGGACGCTATTCAACTCTAATCTAAGAGAGACTCACTAACTTCATGTAGGAACACCGTTACTTTGTCTTCTAACTCATTTTCCTAACAAGACAACCTCAATGATAAGACGCACACTGTTTTCAATGCATTTCTTGCTAAAAGAGCTAAGATCGCGATTGTCTCTGTAGCTGAATGAGCTAGGACGCTATTCAACAACTCTAATCTAAGAGAGACTCACTAACTTCATGTAGGAACTCCTACCTCATTTTCGTAACAAGACAACCTCAATGATAAGACGCACACTGTTTTCAATGCATTTCTTGCTAAAAGAGCTAAGATCGTGATTGTCTCTGTTGCTGAATGAGCTAGGACGCTATTCAACTCTAATCTAAGAGAGACTCACTAACTTCATGTAGGAACACCGATACTTTGTCTCCTAACTCATTTTCCTAACAAGACAACCGCAATGATAAGACGCACACTGTTTTCAATGCATTTCTTGCTAAAAGAGCTAAGATCGCGATTGTCTCTGTAGCTGAATGAGCTAGGACGCTATTCAACTCTAATCTAAGAGAGACTCACTAACTTCATGTAGGAACACCGTTACTTTGTCTCCTAACTCATTTTCCTAACAAGACAACCTCAATGATAAGACGCACACTGTTTTCAATGCATTTCTTGCTAAAAGAGCTAAGATCGTGATTGTCTCTGTTGCTGAATGAGCTAGGACGCTATTCAACTCTAATCTAAGAGAGACTCACTAACTTCATGTAGGAACACCGTTACTTTGTCTCCTAACTCATTTTCCTAACAAGACAACCTCAATGATAAGACGCACACTGTTTTCAATGCATTTCTTTCTAAAAGAGCTAAGATCGTGATTGTCTCTGTTGCTGAATGAGCTAGGACGCTATTCAACTCTAATCTAAGAGAGACTCACTAACTTCATGTAGGAACACCGTTACTTTGTCTCCTAACTCATTTTACTAACAAGACAACCTCAATGATAAGACACACACTGTTTTCAATGCATTTCTTGCTAAAAGAGCTAAGATCGTGATTGTCTCTGTTGCTGAATGAGCTAGGACGCTATTCAACTCTAATCTAAGAGAGACTCACTAACTTCATGTAGGAACACCGTTACTTTGTCTCCTAACTCATTTTCCTAACAAGACAACCTCAATGATAAGACGCACACTGTTTTTAATGCATTTCTTGCTAAAAGAGCTAAGATCGTGATTGTCTCTGTTGCTGTATGAGCTAGGACGCTATTCAACTCTAATCTAAGAGAGACTCACTAACTTCATGTAGGAACACCGTTACTTTGTCTCCTAACTCATTTTCCTAACAAGACAACCTCAATGATAAGACGCACACTGTTTTCAATGCATTTCTTGCTAAAAGAGCTAAGATCGCGATTGTCTATGTTGCTGAATGAGCTAGGACTCTATTCAACTCTAATCTAAGAGAGACTCACTAACTTCATGTAGGAACACCGTTACTTTGTCTCCTAACTCATTTTCCTAACAAGAAAACCACAATGATAAGACGCACACTGTTTTCAATGCATTTCTTGCTAAAAGAGCTAAGATCGCGATTGTCTCTGTAGCTGAATGAGATAGGACGCTATTCAACTCTAATCTAAGAGAGACTCACTAACTTCATGTAGGAACACCGATACTTTGTCTCCTAACTCATTTTCCTAACAAGACAACCGCAATGATAAGACGCACACTGTTTTCAATGCATTTCTTGCTAAAAGAGCTAAGATTGCGATTGTCTCTGTAGCTGAATGAGCTAGGACGCTATTCAACTCTAATATAAGAGAGACTCACTAACTTCATGTAGGAACACCGTTACTTTGTCTCCTAACTCATTTTCCTAACAAGACAACCTCAATGATAAGACGCACACTGTTTTCAATGCATTTCTTGCTAAAAGAGCTAAGATCGTGATTGTCTCTGTTGCTGAATGAGCTAGGACGCTATTCAACTCTAATCTAAGAGAGACTCACTAACTTCATGTAGGAGCACCGTTACTTTGTCTCCTAACTCATTTTCCTAACAAGACAACATCAATGATAAGACGCACACTGTTTTCAATGCATTTCTTGCTAAAAGAGCTAAGATCGTGATTGTCTCTGTTGCTGAATGAGCTAGGACGCTATTCAACTCTAATCTGAGAGAGACTCACTAACTTCATGTAGGAACACCGTTACTTTGTCTCCTAACTCATTTTCCTAACAAGACAACCTCAATGATAAGACGCACACTGTTTTCAATGCATTTCTTGCTAAAAGAGCTAAGATCGCGATTGTCTTTGTAGCTGAATGAGCTAGGACGCTATTCAACTCTAATCTAAGAGAGACTCACTAATTTCATGTAGGAACACCGTTACTTTGTCTCCTAACGCATTTTCCTAACAAGACAACCTCAATGATAAGACGCACACTGTTTTCAATGCATTTCTTGCTAAAAGAGCTAAGATCGTGATTGTCTCTGTTGCTGAATGAGCTAGGACGCTATTCAACTCTAATCTAAGAGAGACTCACTAACTTCATGTAGGAACACCGTTACTTTGTCTTCTAACTCATTTTCCTAACAAGACAACCTCAATGATAAGACGCACACTGTTTTCAATGCATTTCTTGCTAAAAGAGCTAAGATCGCGATTGTCTCTGTAGCTGAATGAGCTAGGACGCTATTCAACAACTCTAATCTAAGAGAGACTCACTAACTTCATGTAGGAACTCCTACCTCATTTTCGTAACAAGACAACCTCAATGATAAGACGCACACTGTTTTCAATGCATTTCTTGCTAAAAGAGCTAAGATCGTGATTGTCTCTGTTGCTGAATGAGCTAGGACGCTATTCAACTCTAATCTAAGAGAGACTCACTAACTTCATGTAGGAACACCGATACTTTGTCTCCTAACTCATTTTCCTAACAAGACAACCGCAATGATAAGACGCACACTGTTTTCAATGCATTTCTTGCTAAAAGAGCTAAGATCGCGATTGTCTCTGTAGCTGAATGAGCTAGGACGCTATTCAACTCTAATCTAAGAGAGACTCACTAACTTCATGTAGGAACACCGTTACTTTGTCTCCTAACTCATTTTCCTAACAAGACAACCTCAATGATAAGACGCACACTGTTTTCAATGCATTTCTTGCTAAAAGAGCTAAGATCGTGATTGTCTCTGTTGCTGAATGAGCTAGGACGCTATTCAACTCTAATCTAAGAGAGACTCACTAACTTCATGTAGGAACACCGTTACTTTGTCTCCTAACTCATTTTCCTAACAAGACAACCTCAATGATAAGACGCACACTGTTTTCAATGCATTTCTTTCTAAAAGAGCTAAGATCGTGATTGTCTCTGTTGCTGAATGAGCTAGGACGCTATTCAACTCTAATCTAAGAGAGACTCACTAACTTCATGTAGGAACACCGTTACTTTGTCTCCTAACTCATTTTACTAACAAGACAACCTCAATGATAAGACACACACTGTTTTCAATGCATTTCTTGCTAAAAGAGCTAAGATCGTGATTGTCTCTGTTGCTGAATGAGCTAGGACGCTATTCAACTCTAATCTAAGAGAGACTCACTAACTTCATGTAGGAACACCGTTACTTTGTCTCCTAACTCATTTTCCTAACAAGACAACCTCAATGATAAGACGCACACTGTTTTTAATGCATTTCTTGCTAAAAGAGCTAAGATCGTGATTGTCTCTGTTGCTGTATGAGCTAGGACGCTATTCAACTCTAATCTAAGAGAGACTCACTAACTTCATGTAGGAACACCGTTACTTTGTCTCCTAACTCATTTTCCTAACAAGACAACCTCAATGATAAGACGCACACTGTTTTCAATGCATTTCTTGCTAAAAGAGCTAAGATCGCGATTGTCTATGTTGCTGAATGAGCTAGGACTCTATTCAACTCTAATCTAAGAGAGACTCACTAACTTCATGTAGGAACACCGTTACTTTGTCTCCTAACTCATTTTCCTAACAAGAAAACCACAATGATAAGACGCACACTGTTTTCAATGCATTTCTTGCTAAAAGAGCTAAGATCGTGATTGTCTCTGTTGCTGAATGAGCTAGGACGCTATTCAACTCTAATCTAAGAGAGACTCACTAACTTCATGTAGGAACACCGTTACTTTGTCTCCTAACTCATTTTCCTAACAAGACAACCTCAATGATAAGACGCACACTGTTTTCAATGCATTTCTTGCTAAAAGAGCAAAGATCGTGATTGTCTCTGTTGCTGAATGAGCTAGGACGCTATTCAACTCTAATCTAAGAGAGACTCACTAACTTCATGTAGGAGCACCGTTACTTTGTCTCCTAACTCATTTTCCTAACAAGACAACATCAATGAGAAGACGCACACTGTTTTCAATGTTTAGCTCTTGCTAAAAGAGCTAAGATCGTGATTGTCTCTGTTGCTGAATGAGCTAGGACGCTATTCAACTCTAATCTAAGAGAGACTCACTAACTTCATGTAGGAACACCGTTACTTTGTCTCCTAACTCATTTTCCTAACAAGACAACCTCAATGATAAGACGCACACTGTTTTCAATGCATTTCTTGCTAAAAGAGCTAAGATCGTGATTGTCTCTGTTGCTGAATGAGCTAGGACGCTATTCAACTCTAATCTAAGAGAGACTCACTAACTTCATGTAGGAACACCGTTACTTTGTCTCCTAACTCATTTTCCTAACAAGACAACCTCAATGATAAGACGCACACTGTTTTCAATGCATTTCTTGCTAAAAGAGCTAAGATCGTGATTGTCTCTGTTGCTGAATGAGCTAGGACGCTATTCAACTCTAATCTAAGAGAGAGTCACTAACTACATGTAGGAACACCGTTACTTTGTCTCCTAGCTCATTTTCCTAACAAGACAACCTCAATGATAAGACGCACACTGTTTTCAATGCATTTCTTGCTAAAAGAGCTAAGATCGCGATTGTCTCTGTTGCTGAATGAGCTAGGACGCTATTCAACTCTAATCTAAGAGAGACTCACTAACTTCATGTAGGAACACCGTTACTTTGTCTCCTAACTCATTTTCCTAACAAGAAAACCTCGATGATAAGACGCACACTGTTTTCAATGCATTTCTTGCTAAAAGAGCTAAGATCATGATTGTCTCTGTTGCTGAATGAGCTAGGACGCTATTCAACTCTAATCTAAGAGAGACTCACTAACTTCATGTAGGAACACCGTTACTTTGTCTCCTAACTCATTTTCCTAACAAGACAACCTCAATGATAAGACGCACACTGTTTTTAATGCATTTCTTGCTAAAAGAGCTAAGATCGTGATTGTCTCTGTTGCTGAATGAGCTAGGACGCTATTCAACTCTAATCTAAGAGAGACTCACTAACTTCATGTAGGAACACCGTTACTTTGTCTCCTAACTCATTTTCCTAACAAGAAAACCTCAATGATAAGACGCACACTGTTTTCAATGCATTTCTTGCTAAAAGAGCTAAGATCGTGATTGTCTCTGTTGCTGAATGAGCTAGGACGCTATTCAACTCTAATCTAAGAGAGACTCACTAACTTCATGTAGGAACACCGTTACTTTGTCTCCTAACTCATTTTCCTAACAAGACAACCTCAATGATAAGACGCACACTGTTTTCAATGCATTTCTTGCTAAAAGAGCTAAGATCGTGATTGTCTCTGTTGCTGAATGAGCTAGGACGCTATTCAACTCTAATCTAAGAGAGACTCACTAACTTCATGTAGGAACACCGTTACTTTGTCTCCTAACTCATTTTCCTAACAAGACAACCTCAATGATAAGACGCACACTGTTTTCAATGCATTTCTTGCTAAAAGAGCTAAGATCGTGATTGTCTCTGTTGCTGAATGAGCTAGGACGCTATTCAACTCTAATCTAAGAGAGACTCACTAACTTCATGTAGGAACACCGATACTTTGTCTCCTAACTCATTTTCCTAACAAGACAACCTCAATGATAAGACGCACACTGTTTTCAATGCATTTCTTGCTAAAAGAGCTAAGATCGCGATTGTCTCTGTTGCTGAATGAGCTAGGACGCTATTCAACTCTAATCTAAGAGAGACTCACTAACTTCATGTAGGAACACCGTTACTTTGTCTCCTAACTCATTTTCCTAACAAGACAACCTCAATGATAAGACGCACACTGTTTTCAATGCATTTCTTGCTAAAAGAGCTAAGATCGTGATTGTCTCTGTTGCTGAATGAGCTAGGACGCTATTCAACTCTAATCTAAGAGAGACTCACTAACTTCATGTAGGAGCACCGTTACTTTGTCTCCTAACTCATTTTCCTAACAAGACAACATCAATGATAAGACGCACACTGTTTTCAATGCATTTCTTGCTAAAAGAGCTAAGATCGTGATTGTCTCTGTTGCTGAATGAGCTAGAACGCTATTCAACTCTAATCTAAGAGAGACTCACTAACTTCATGTAGGAACACCGTTACTTTGTCTCCTAACTCATTTTCCTAACAAGACAACCTCAATGATAAGACGCACACTGTTTTCAATGCATTTCTTGCTAAAAGAGCTAAGATCGCGATTGTCTCTGTTGCTGAATGAGCTAGGACGCTATTCAACTCTAATCTAAGAGAGACTCACTAACTTCATGTAGGAACACCGTTACTTTGTCTCCTAACTCATTTTCCTAACAAGACAACCTCAATGATAAGACGCACACTGTTTTCAATGCATTTCTTGCTAAAAGAGCTAAGATCGTGATTGTCTCTGTTGCTGAATGAGCTAGGACGCTATTCAACTCTAATCTAAGAGAGACTCACTAACTTCATGTAGGAACACCGATACTTTGTCTCCTAACTCATTTTCCTAACAAGACAACCTCAATGATAAGACGCACACTGTTTTCAATGCATTTCTTGCTAAAAGAGCTAAGATCGCGATTGTCTCTGTTGCTGAATGAGCTAGGACGCTATTCAACTCTAATCTAAGAGAGACTCACTAACTTCATGTAGGAACACCGTTACTTTGTCTCCTAACTCATTTTCCTAACAAGACAACCTCAATGATAAGACGCACACTGTTTTCAATGCATTTCTTGCTAAAAGAGCTAAGATCGTGATTGTCTCTGTTGCTGAATGAGCTAGGACGCTATTCAACTCTAATCTAAGAGAGACTCACTAACTTCATGTAGGAGCACCGTTACTTTGTCTCCTAACTCATTTTCCTAACAAGACAACATCAATGATAAGACGCACACTGTTTTCAATGCATTTCTTGCTAAAAGAGCTAAGATCGTGATTGTCTCTGTTGCTGAATGAGCTAGAACGCTATTCAACTCTAATCTAAGAGAGACTCACTAACTTCATGTAGGAACACCGTTACTTTGTCTCCTAACTCATTTTCCTAACAAGACAACCTCAATGATAAGACGCACACTGTTTTCAATGCATTTCTTGCTAAAAGAGCTAAGATCGCGATTGTCTCTGTTGCTGAATGAGCTAGGACGCTATTCAACTCTAATCTAAGAGAGACTCACTAACTTCATGTAGGAACACCGTTACTTTGTCTCCTAACTCATTTTCCTAACAAGACAACCTCAATGATAAGACGCACACTGTTTTTAATGCATTTCTTGCTAAAAGAGCTAAGATCGTGATTGTCTCTGTTGCTGAATGAGCTAGGACGCTATTCAACTCTAATCTAAAAGAGACTCACTAACTTCATGTAGGAACACCGTTACTTTGTCTCCTAACTCATTTTCCTAACAAGACAACCTCAATGATAAGACGCACACGGTTTTCAATGCATTTCTTGCTAAAAGAGCTAAGATCGTGATTGTCTCTGTTGCTGAATGAGCTAGGACGCTATTCAACTCTAATCTAAGAGAGACTCACTAACTTCATGTAGGAGCACCGTAACTTTGTCTCCTAACTCATTTTCCTAACAAGACAACATCAATGAGAAGACGCACACTGTTTTCAATGTTTAGCTCTTGCTAAAAGAGCTAAGATCGTGATTGTCTCTGTTGCTGAATGAGCTAGGACGCTATTCAACTCTAATCTAAGAGAGACTCACTAACTTCATGTAGGAACACCGTTACTTTGTCTCCTAACTCATTTTCCTAACAAGACAACCTCAATGATAAGACGCACACTGTTTTCAATGCATTTCTTGCTAAAAGAGCTAAGATCGTGATTGTCTCTGTTGCTGAATGAGCTAGGACGCTATTCAACTCTAATCTAAGAGAGACTCACTAACTTCATGTAGGAACACCGTTACTTTGTCTCCTAGCTCATTTTCCTAACAAGACAACCTCAATGATAAGACGCACACTGTTTTCAATGCATTTCTTGCTAAAAGAGCTAAGATCGTGATTGTCTCTGTTGCTGAATGAGCTAGGACGCTATTCAACTCTAATCTAAGAGAGACTCACTAACTACATGTAGGAACACCGTTACTTTGTCTCCTAGCTCATTTTCCTAACAAGACAACCTCAATGATAAGACGCACACTGTTTTCAATGCATTTCTTGCTAAAAGAGCTAAGATCGCGATTGTCTCTGTTGCTGAATGAGCTAGGACGCTATTCAACTCTAATCTAAGAGAGACTCACTAACTTCATGTAGGAACACCGTTACTTTGTCTCCTAGCTCATTTTCCTAACAAGACAACCTCAATGATAAGACGCACACTGTTTTCAATGCATTTCTTGCTAAAAGAGCTAAGATCGTGATTGTCTCTGTTGCTGAATGAGCTAGGACGCTATTCAACTCTAATCTAAGAGAGACTCACTAACTTCATGTAGGAACACCGTTACTTTGTCTTCTAACTCATTTTCCTAACAAGACAACCTCAATGATAAGACGCACACTGTTTTCAATGCATTTCTTGCTAAAAGAGCTAAGATCGCGATTGTCTCTGTAGCTGAATGAGCTAGGACGCTATTCAACAACTCTAATCTAAGAGAGACTCACTAACTTCATGTAGGAACTCCTACCTCATTTTCGTAACAAGACAACCTCAATGATAAGACGCACACTATTTTCAATGCATTTCTTGCTAAAAGAGCTAAGATCGTGATTGTCTCTGTTGCTGAATGAGCTAGGACGCTATTCAACTCTAATCTAAGAGAGACTCACTAACTTCATGTAGGAACACCGATACTTTGTCTCCTAACTCATTTTCCTAACAAGACAACCGCAATGATAAGACGCACACTGTTTTCAATGCATTTCTTGCTAAAAGAGCTAAGATCGCGATTGTCTCTGTAGCTGAATGAGCTAGGACGCTATTCAACTCTAATCTAAGAGAGACTCACTAACTTCATGTAGGAACACCGTTACTTTGTCTCCTAACTCATTTTCCTAACAAGACAACCTCAATGATAAGACGCACACTGTTTTCAATGCATTTCTTGCTAAAAGAGCTAAGATCGTGATTGTCTCTGTTGCTGAATGAGCTAGGACGCTATTCAACTCTAATCTAAGAGAGACTCACTAACTTCATGTAGGAACACCGTTACTTTGTCTCCTAACTCATTTTCCTAACAAGACAACCTCAATGATAAGACGCACACTGTTTTCAATGCATTTCTTTCTAAAAGAGCTAAGATCGTGATTGTCTCTGTTGCTGAATGAGCTAGGACGCTATTCAACTCTAATCTAAGAGAGACTCACTAACTTCATGTAGGAACACCGTTACTTTGTCTCCTAACTCATTTTACTAACAAGACAAACTCAATGATAAGACACACACTGTTTTCAATGCATTTCTTGCTAAAAGAGCTAAGATCGTGATTGTCTCTGTTGCTGAATGAGCTAGGACGCTATTCAACTCTAATCTAAGAGAGACTCACTAACTTCATGTAGGAACACTGTTACTTTGTCTCCTAACTCATTTTCCTAACAAGACAACCTCAATGATAAGACGCACACTGTTTTCAATGCATTTCTTGCTAAAAGAGCTAAGATCGTGATTGTCTCTGTTGCTGAATGAGCTAGGACGCTATTCAACTCTAATCTAAGAGAGACTCACTAACTTCATGTAGGAACACCGTTACTTTGTCTCCTAACTCATTTTCCTAACAAGACAACCTCAATGATAAGACGCACACTGTTTTCAATGCATTTCTTTCTAAAAGAGCTAAGATCGTGATTGTCTCTGTTGCTGAATGAGCTAGGACGCTATTCAACTCTAATCTAAGAGAGACTCACTAACTTCATGTAGGAACACCGTTACTTTGTCTCCTAACTCATTTTACTAACAAGACAACCTCAATGATAAGACACACACTGTTTTCAATGCATTTCTTGCTAAAAGAGCTAAGATCGTGATTGTCTCTGTTGCTGAATGAGCTAGGACGCTATTCAACTCTAATCTAAGAGAGACTCACTAACTTCATGTAGGAACACTGTTACTTTGTCTCCTAACTCATTTTCCTAACAAGACAACCTCAATGATAAGACGCACACTGTTTTCAATGCATTTCTTGCTAAAAGAGCTAAGATCGTGATTGTCTCTGTTGCTGTATGAGCTAGGACGCTATTCAACTCTAATCTAAGAGAGACTCACTAACTTCATGTAGGAACACCGTTACTTTGTCTCCTAACTCATTTTCCTAACAAGACAACCTCAATGATAAGACGCACACTGTTTTCAATGCATTTCTTGCTAAAAGAGCTAAGATCGCGATTGTCTATGTTGCTGAATGAGCTAGGACTCTATTCAACTCTAATCTAAGAGAGACTCACTAACTTCATGTAGGAACACCGTTACTTTGTCTCCTAACTCATTTTCCTAACAAGAAAACCTCAATGATAAGACGCACACTGTTTTCAATGCATTTCTTGCTAAAAGAGCTAAGATCGTGATTGTCTCTGTTGCTGAATGAGCTAGGACGCTATTCAACTCTAATCTAAGAGAGACTCACTAACTTCATGTAGGAACACCGTTACTTTGTCTCCTAACTCATTTTCCTAACAAGACAACCTCAATGATAAGACGCACACTGTTTTCAATGCATTTCTTGCTAAAAGAGCAAAGATCGTGATTGTCTCTGTTGCTGAATGAGCTAGGACGCTATTCAACTCTAATCTAAGAGAGACTCACTAACTTCATGTAGGAGCACCGTTACTTTGTCTCCTAACTCATTTTCCTAACAAGACAACATCAATGAGAAGACGCACACTGTTTTCAATGTTTAGCTCTTGCTAAAAGAGCTAAGATCGTGATTGTCTCTGTTGCTGAATGAGCTAGGACGCTATTCAACTCTAATCTAAGAGAGACTCACTAACTTCATGTAGGAACACCGTTACTTTGTCTCCTAACTCATTTTCCTAACAAGACAACCTCAATGATAAGACGCACACTGTTTTCAATGCATTTCTTGCTAAAAGAGCTAAGATCGTGATTGTCTCTGTTGCTGAATGAGCTAGGACGCTATTCAACTCTAATCTAAGAGAGACTCACTAACTTCATGTAGGAACACCGTTACTTTGTCTCCTAACTCATTTTCCTAACAAGACAACCTCAATGATAAGACGCACACTGTTTTCAATGCATTTCTTGCTAAAAGAGCTAAGATCGTGATTGTCTCTGTTGCTGAATGAGCTAGGACGCTATTCAACTCTAATCTAAGAGAGAGTCACTAACTACATGTAGGAACACCGTTACTTTGTCTCCTAGCTCATTTTCCTAACAAGACAACCTCAATGATAAGACGCACACTGTTTTCAATGCATTTCTTGCTAAAAGAGCTAAGATCGCGATTGTCTCTGTTGCTGAATGAGCTAGGACGCTATTCAACTCTAATCTAAGAGAGACTCACTAACTTCATGTAGGAACACCGTTACTTTGTCTCCTAACTCATTTTCCTAACAAGAAAACCTCGATGATAAGACGCACACTGTTTTCAATGCATTTCTTGCTAAAAGAGCTAAGATCATGATTGTCTCTGTTGCTGAATGAGCTAGGACGCTATTCAACTCTAATCTAAGAGAGACTCACTAACTTCATGTAGGAACACCGTTACTTTGTCTCCTAACTCATTTTCCTAACAAGACAACCTCAATGATAAGACGCACACTGTTTTTAATGCATTTCTTGCTAAAAGAGCTAAGATCGTGATTGTCTCTGTTGCTGAATGAGCTAGGACGCTATTCAACTCTAATCTAAGAGAGACTCACTAACTTCATGTAGGAACACCGTTACTTTGTCTCCTAACTCATTTTCCTAACAAGAAAACCTCAATGATAAGACGCACACTGTTTTCAATGCATTTCTTGCTAAAAGAGCTAAGATCGTGATTGTCTCTGTTGCTGAATGAGCTAGGACGCTATTCAACTCTAATCTAAGAGAGACTCACTAACTTCATGTAGGAACACCGTTACTTTGTCTCCTAACTCATTTTCCTAACAAGACAACCTCAATGATAAGACGCACACTGTTTTCAATGCATTTCTTGCTAAAAGAGCTAAGATCGTGATTGTCTCTGTTGCTGAATGAGCTAGGACGCTATTCAACTCTAATCTAAGAGAGACTCACTAACTTCATGTAGGAACACCGTTACTTTGTCTCCTAACTCATTTTCCTAACAAGACAACCTCAATGATAAGACGCACACTGTTTTCAATGCATTTCTTGCTAAAAGAGCTAAGATCGTGATTGTCTCTGTTGCTGAATGAGCTAGGACGCTATTCAACTCTAATCTAAGAGAGACTCACTAACTTCATGTAGGAACACCGATACTTTGTCTCCTAACTCATTTTCCTAACAAGACAACCTCAATGATAAGACGCACACTGTTTTCAATGCATTTCTTGCTAAAAGAGCTAAGATCGCGATTGTCTCTGTTGCTGAATGAGCTAGGACGCTATTCAACTCTAATCTAAGAGAGACTCACTAACTTCATGTAGGAACACCGTTACTTTGTCTCCTAACTCATTTTCCTAACAAGACAACCTCAATGATAAGACGCACACTGTTTTCAATGCATTTCTTGCTAAAAGAGCTAAGATCGTGATTGTCTCTGTTGCTGAATGAGCTAGGACGCTATTCAACTCTAATCTAAGAGAGACTCACTAACTTCATGTAGGAGCACCGTTACTTTGTCTCCTAACTCATTTTCCTAACAAGACAACATCAATGATAAGACGCACACTGTTTTCAATGCATTTCTTGCTAAAAGAGCTAAGATCGTGATTGTCTCTGTTGCTGAATGAGCTAGAACGCTATTCAACTCTAATCTAAGAGAGACTCACTAACTTCATGTAGGAACACCGTTACTTTGTCTCCTAACTCATTTTCCTAACAAGACAACCTCAATGATAAGACGCACACTGTTTTCAATGCATTTCTTGCTAAAAGAGCTAAGATCGCGATTGTCTCTGTTGCTGAATGAGCTAGGACGCTATTCAACTCTAATCTAAGAGAGACTCACTAACTTCATGTAGGAACACCGTTACTTTGTCTCCTAACTCATTTTCCTAACAAGACAACCTCAATGATAAGACGCACACTGTTTTTAATGCATTTCTTGCTAAAAGAGCTAAGATCGTGATTGTCTCTGTTGCTGAATGAGCTAGGACGCTATTCAACTCTAATCTAAAAGAGACTCACTAACTTCATGTAGGAACACCGTTACTTTGTCTCCTAACTCATTTTCCTAACAAGACAACCTCAATGATAAGACGCACACGGTTTTCAATGCATTTCTTGCTAAAAGAGCTAAGATCGTGATTGTCTCTGTTGCTGAATGAGCTAGGACGCTATTCAACTCTAATCTAAGAGAGACTCACTAACTTCATGTAGGAGCACCGTAACTTTGTCTCCTAACTCATTTTCCTAACAAGACAACATCAATGAGAAGACGCACACTGTTTTCAATGTTTAGCTCTTGCTAAAAGAGCTAAGATCGTGATTGTCTCTGTTGCTGAATGAGCTAGGACGCTATTCAACTCTAATCTAAGAGAGACTCACTAACTTCATGTAGGAACACCGTTACTTTGTCTCCTAACTCATTTTCCTAACAAGACAACCTCAATGATAAGACGCACACTGTTTTCAATGCATTTCTTGCTAAAAGAGCTAAGATCGTGATTGTCTCTGTTGCTGAATGAGCTAGGACGCTATTCAACTCTAATCTAAGAGAGACTCACTAACTTCATGTAGGAACACCGTTACTTTGTCTCCTAGCTCATTTTCCTAACAAGACAACCTCAATGATAAGACGCACACTGTTTTCAATGCATTTCTTGCTAAAAGAGCTAAGATCGTGATTGTCTCTGTTGCTGAATGAGCTAGGACGCTATTCAACTCTAATCTAAGAGAGACTCACTAACTACATGTAGGAACACCGTTACTTTGTCTCCTAGCTCATTTTCCTAACAAGACAACCTCAATGATAAGACGCACACTGTTTTCAATGCATTTCTTGCTAAAAGAGCTAAGATCGCGATTGTCTCTGTTGCTGAATGAGCTAGGACGCTATTCAACTCTAATCTAAGAGAGACTCACTAACTTCATGTAGGAACACCGTTACTTTGTCTCCTAACTCATTTTCCTAACAAGAAAACCTCAATGATAAGACGCACACTGTTTTCAATGCATTTCTTGCTAAAAGAGCTAAGATCGTGATTGTCTCTGTTGCTGAATGAGCTAGGACGCTATTCAACTCTAATCTAAGAGAGACTCACTAACTTCATGTAGGAACACCGTTACTTTGTCTCCTAACTCATTTTCCTAACAAGAAAACCTCAATGATAAGACGCACACTGTTTTCAATGCATTTCTTGCTAAAAGAGCTAAGATCGTGATTGTCTCTGTTGCTGAATGAGCTAGGACGCTATTCAACTCTAATCTAAGAGAGACTCACTAACTTCATGTAGGAACACCGTTACTTTGTCTCCTAACTCATTTTCCTAACAAGACAACCTCAATGATAAGACGCACACTGTTTTCAATGCATTTCTTGCTAAAAGAGCTAAGATCGTGATTGTCTCTGTTGCTGAATGAGCTAGGACGCTATTCAACTCTAATCTAAGAGAGACTCACTAACTTCATGTAGGAACACCGTTACTTTGTCTCCTAACTCATTTTCCTAACAAGACAACCTCAATGATAAGACGCACACTGTTTTCAATGCATTTCTTGCTAAAAGAGCTAAGATCGTGATTGTCTCTGTTGCTGAATGAGCTAGGACGCTATTCAACTCTAATCTAAGAGAGACTCACTAACTTCATGTAGGAACACCGATACTTTGTCTACTAACTCATTTTCTTAACAAGACAACCTCAATGATAAGACGCACACTGTTTTCAATGCATTTCTTGCTAAAAGAGCTAAGATCGCGATTGTCTCTGTTGCTGAATGAGCTAGGACGCTATTCAACTCTAATCTAAGAGAGACTCACTAACTTCATGTAGGAGCACCGTTACTTTGTCTCCTAACTCATTTTCCTAACAAGACAACCTCAATGATAAGACGCACACTGTTTTCAATGCATTTCTTGCTAAAAGAGCTAAGATCGTGATTGTCTCTGTTGCTGAATGAGCTAGGACGCTATTCAACTCTAATCTAAGAGAGACTCACTAACTTCATGTAGGAGCACCGTTACTTTGTCTCCTAACTCATTTTCCTAACAAGACAACATCAATGATAAGACGCACACTGTTTTCAATGCATTTCTTGCTAAAAGAGCTAAGATCGTGATTGTCTCTGTTGCTGAATGAGCTAGGACGCTATTCAACTCTAATCTAAGAGAGACTCACTAACTTCATTTAGGAACACCGTTACTTTGTCTCCTAACTCATTTTCCTAACAAGACAACCTCAATGATAAGATGCACACTGTTTTCAATGCATTTCTTGCTAAAAGAGCTAAGATCGCGATTGTCTCTGTAGCTGAATGAGCTAGGACGCTATTCAACTCTAATCTAAGAGAGACTCACTAATTTCATGTAGGAACACCGTTACTTTGTCTCCTAACGCATTTTCCTAACAAGACAACCTCAATGATAAGACGCACACTGTTTTCAATGCATTTCTTGCTAAAAGAGCTAAGATCGCGATTGTCTCTGTAGGTGAATGAGCTAGGACGCTATTCAACTCTAATCTAAGAGAGACTCACTAACTTCATGTAGGAACTCCTACCTCATTTTCGTAACAAGACAACCTCAATGATAAGACACACACTGTTTTCAATGCATTTCTTGGTAAAAGAGCTAAGATCGTGATTGTCTCTGTTGCTGAATGAGCTAGGACGCTATTCAACTCTAATCTAAGAGAGACTCACTAACTTCATGTAGGAACACCGATACTTTGTCTCCTAACTCATTTTCCTAACAAGACAACCGCAATGATAAGACGCACACTGTTTTCAATGCATTTCTTGCTAAAAGAGCTAAAATCGCGATTGTCTCTGTAGCTGAATGAGCTAGGACGCTATTCAACTCTAATATAAGAGAGACTCACTAACTTCATGTAGGAACACCGTTACTTTGTCTCCTAACTCATTTTCCTAACAAGACAACCTCAATGATAAGACGCACACTGTTTTCAATGCATTTCTTGCTAAAAGAGCTAAGATCGTGATTGTCTCTGTTGCTGAATGAGCTAGGACGCTATTCAACTCTAATCTAAGAGAGACTCACTAACTTCATGTAGGAACACCGTTACTTTGTCTCCTAACTCATTTTCCTAACAAGACAACCTCAATGATAAGACGCACACTGTTTTCAATGCATTTCTTTCTAAAAGAGCTAAGATCGTGATTGTCTCTGTTGCTGAATGAGCTAGGACGCTATTCAACTCTAATCTAAGAGAGACTCACTAACTTCATGTAGGAACACCGTTACTTTGTCTCCTAACTCATTTTCCTAACAAGAAAACCTCAATGATAAGACGCACACTGTTTTCAATGCATTTCTTGCTAAAAGAGCTAAGATCGTGATTGTCTCTGTTGCTGAATGAGCTAGGACGCTATTCAACTCTAATCTAAGAGAGACTCACTAACTTCATGTAGGAACACCGTTACTTTGTCTCCTAACTCATTTTCCTAACAAGACAACCTCAATGATAAGACGCACACTGTTTTCAATGCATTTCTTGCTAAAAGAGCTAAGATCGTGATTGTCTCTGTTGCTGAATGAGCTAGGACGCTATTCAACTCTAATCTAAGAGAGACTCACTAACTTCATGTAGGAACACCGTTACTTTGTCTCCTAACTCATTTTCCTAACAAGACAACCTCAATGATAAGACGCACACTGTTTTCAATGCATTTCTTGCTAAAAGAGCTAAGATCGTGATTGTCTCTGTTGCTGAATGAGCTAGGACGCTATTCAACTCTAATCTAAGAGAGACTCACTAACTTCATGTAGGAACACCGATACTTTGTCTCCTAACTCATTTTCCTAACAAGACAACCGCAATGATAAGACGCACACTGTTTTCAATGCATTTCTTGCTAAAAGAGCTAAAATCGCGATTGTCTCTGTAGCTGAATGAGCTAGGACGCTATTCAACTCTAATATAAGAGAGACTCACTAACTTCATGTAGGAACACCGTTACTTTGTCTCCTAACTCATTTTCCTAACAAGACAACCTCAATGATAAGACGCACACTGTTTTCAATGCATTTCTTGCTAAAAGAGCTAAGATCGTGATTGTCTCTGTTGCTGAATGAGCTAGGACGCTATTCAACTCTAATCTAAGAGAGACTCACTAACTTCATGTAGGAACACCGTTACTTTGTCTCCTAACTCATTTTCCTAACAAGACAACCTCAATGATAAGACGCACACTGTTTTCAATGCATTTCTTGCTAAAAGAGCTAAGATCGCGATTGTCTCTGTTGCTGAATGAGCTAGGACGCTATTCAACTCTAATCTAAGAGAGACTCACTAACTTCATGTAGGAACACCGTTACTTTGTCTCCTAACTCATTTTCCTAACAAGACAACCTCAATGATAAGACGCACACTGTTTTTAATGCATTTCTTGCTAAAAGAGCTAAGATCGTGATTGTCTCTGTTGCTGAATGAGCTAGGACGCTATTCAACTCTAATCTAAAAGAGACTCACTAACTTCATGTAGGAACACCGTTACTTTGTCTCCTAACTCATTTTCCTAACAAGACAACCTCAATGATAAGACGCACACTGTTTTCAATGCATTTCTTGCTAAAAGAGCTAAGATCGTGATTGTCTCTGTTGCTGAATGAGCTAGGACGCTATTCAACTCTAATCTAAGAGAGACTCACTAACTTCATGTAGGAGCACCGTTACTTTGTCTCCTAACTCATTTTCCTAACAAGACAACATCAATGAGAAGACGCACACTGTTTTCAATGTTTAGCTCTTGCTAAAAGAGCTAAGATCGTGATTGTCTCTGTTGCTGAATGAGCTAGGACGCTATTCAACTCTAATCTAAGAGAGACTCACTAACTTCATGTAGGAACACCGTTACTTTGTCTCCTAACTCATTTTCCTAACAAGACAACCTCAATGATAAGACGCACACTGTTTTCAATGCATTTCTTGCTAAAAGAGCTAAGATCGTGATTGTCTCTGTTGCTGAATGAGCTAGGACGCTATTCAACTCTAATCTAAGAGAGACTCACTAACTTCATGTAGGAACACCGATACTTTGTCTCCTAACTCATTTTCCTAACAAGACAACCTCAATGATAAGACGCACACTGTTTTCAATGCATTTCTTGCTAAAAGAGCTAAGATCGCGATTGTCTCTGTTGCTGAATGAGCTAGGACGCTATTCAACTCTAATCTAAGAGAGACTCACTAACTTCATGTAGGAACACCGTTACTTTGTCTCCTAACTCATTTTCCTAACAAGACAACCTCAATGATAAGACGCACACTGTTTTCAATGCATTTCTTGCTAAAAGAGCTAAGATCGTGATTGTCTCTGTTGCTGAATGAGCTAGGACGCTATTCAACTCTAATCTAAGAGAGACTCACTAACTTCATGTAGGAGCACCGTTACTTTGTCTCCTAACTCATTTTCCTAACAAGACAACATCAATGATAAGACGCACACTGTTTTCAATGCATTTCTTGCTAAAAGAGCTAAGATCGTGATTGTCTCTGTTGCTGAATGAGCTAGAACGCTATTCAACTCTAATCTAAGAGAGACTCACTAACTTCATGTAGGAACACCGTTACTTTGTCTCCTAACTCATTTTCCTAACAAGACAACCTCAATGATAAGACGCACACTGTTTTCAATGCATTTCTTGCTAAAAGAGCTAAGATCGCGATTGTCTCTGTTGCTGAATGAGCTAGGACGCTATTCAACTCTAATCTAAGAGAGACTCACTAACTTCATGTAGGAACACCGTTACTTTGTCTCCTAACTCATTTTCCTAACAAGACAACCTCAATGATAAGACACACACTGTTTTTAATGCATTTCTTGCTAAAAGAGCTAAGATCGTGATTGTCTCTGTTGCTGAATGAGCTAGGACGCTATTCAACTCTAATCTAAAAGAGACTCACTAACTTCATGTAGGAACACCGTTACTTTGTCTCCTAACTCATTTTCCTAACAAGACAACCTCAATGATAAGACGCACACGGTTTTCAATGCATTTCTTGCTAAAAGAGCTAAGATCGTGATTGTCTCTGTTGCTGAATGAGCTAGGACGCTATTCAACTCTAATCTAAGAGAGACTCACTAACTTCATGTAGGAGCACCGTAACTTTGTCTCCTAACTCATTTTCCTAACAAGACAACATCAATGAGAAGACGCACACTGTTTTCAATGTTTAGCTCTTGCTAAAAGAGCTAAGATCGTGATTGTCTCTGTTGCTGAATGAGCTAGGACGCTATTCAACTCTAATCTAAGAGAGACTCACTAACTTCATGTAGGAACACCGTTACTTTGTCTCCTAACTCATTTTCCTAACAAGACAACCTCAATGATAAGACGCACACTGTTTTCAATGCATTTCTTGCTAAAAGAGCTAAGATCGTGATTGTCTCTGTTGCTGAATGAGCTAGGACGCTATTCAACTCTAATCTAAGAGAGACTCACTAACTTCATGTAGGAACACCGTTACTTTGTCTCCTAGCTCATTTTCCTAACAAGACAACCTCAATGATAAGACGCACACTGTTTTCAATGCATTTCTTGCTAAAAGAGCTAAGATCGTGATTGTCTCTGTTGCTGAATGAGCTAGGACGCTATTCAACTCTAATCTAAGAGAGACTCACTAACTACATGTAGGAACACCGTTACTTTGTCTCCTAGCTCATTTTCCTAACAAGACAACCTCAATGATAAGACGCACACTGTTTTCAATGCATTTCTTGCTAAAAGAGCTAAGATCGCGATTGTCTCTGTTGCTGAATGAGCTAGGACGCTATTCAACTCTAATCTAAGAGAGACTCACTAACTTCATGTAGGAACACCGTTACTTTGTCTCCTAACTCATTTTCCTAACAAGAAAACCTCAATGATAAGACGCACACTGTTTTCAATGCATTTCTTGCTAAAAGAGCTAAGATCGTGATTGTCTCTGTTGCTGAATGAGCTAGGACGCTATTCAACTCTAATCTAAGAGAGACTCACTAACTTCATGTAGGAACACCGTTACTTTGTCTCCTAACTCATTTTCCTAACAAGAAAACCTCAATGATAAGACGCACACTGTTTTCAATGCATTTCTTGCTAAAAGAGCTAAGATCGTGATTGTCTCTGTTGCTGAATGAGCTAGGACGCTATTCAACTCTAATCTAAGAGAGACTCACTAACTTCATGTAGGAACACCGTTACTTTGTCTCCTAACTCATTTTCCTAACAAGACAACCTCAATGATAAGACGCACACTGTTTTCAATGCATTTCTTGCTAAAAGAGCTAAGATCGTGATTGTCTCTGTTGCTGAATGAGCTAGGACGCTATTCAACTCTAATCTAAGAGAGACTCACTAACTTCATGTAGGAACACCGTTACTTTGTCTCCTAACTCATTTTCCTAACAAGACAACCTCAATGATAAGACGCACACTGTTTTCAATGCATTTCTTGCTAAAAGAGCTAAGATCGTGATTGTCTCTGTTGCTGAATGAGCTAGGACGCTATTCAACTCTAATCTAAGAGAGACTCACTAACTTCATGTAGGAACACCGATACTTTGTCTCCTAACTCATTTTCTTAACAAGACAACCTCAATGATAAGACGCACACTGTTTTCAATGCATTTCTTGCTAAAAGAGCTAAGATCGCGATTGTCTCTGTTGCTGAATGAGCTAGGACGCTATTCAACTCTAATCTAAGAGAGACTCACTAACTTCATGTAGGAGCACCGTTACTTTGTCTCCTAACTCATTTTCCTAACAAGACAACCTCAATGATAAGACGCACACTGTTTTCAATGCATTTCTTGCTAAAAGAGCTAAGATCGTGATTGTCTCTGTTGCTGAATGAGCTAGGACGCTATTCAACTCTAATCTAAGAGAGACTCACTAACTTCATGTAGGAGCACCGTTACTTTGTCTCCTAACTCATTTTCCTAACAAGACAACATCAATGATAAGACGCACACTGTTTTCAATGCATTTCTTGCTAAAAGAGCTAAGATCGTGATTGTCTCTGTTGCTGAATGAGCTAGGACGCTATTCAACTCTAATCTAAGAGAGACTCACTAACTTCATTTAGGAACACCGTTACTTTGTCTCCTAACTCATTTTCCTAACAAGACAACCTCAATGATAAGACGCACACTGTTTTCAATGCATTTCTTGCTAAAAGAGCTAAGATCGCGATTGTCTCTGTAGCTGAATGAGCTAGGACGCTATTCAACTCTAATCTAAGAGAGACTCACTAATTTCATGTAGGAACACCGTTACTTTGTCTCCTAACGCATTTTCCTAACAAGACAACCTCAATGATAAGACGCACACTGTTTTCAATGCATTTCTTGCTAAAAGAGCTAAGATCGCGATTGTCTCTGTAGGTGAATGAGCTAGGACGCTATTCAACTCTAATCTAAGAGAGACTCACTAACTTCATGTAGGAACTCCTACCTCATTTTCGTAACAAGACAACCTCAATGATAAGACACACACTGTTTTCAATGCATTTCTTGGTAAAAGAGCTAAGATCGTGATTGTCTCTGTTGCTGAATGAGCTAGGACGCTATTCAACTCTAATCTAAGAGAGACTCACTAACTTCATGTAGGAACACCGATACTTTGTCTCCTAACTCATTTTCCTAACAAGACAACCGCAATGATAAGACGCACACTGTTTTCAATGCATTTCTTGCTAAAAGAGCTAAAATCGCGATTGTCTCTGTAGCTGAATGAGCTAGGACGCTATTCAACTCTAATATAAGAGAGACTCACTAACTTCATGTAGGAACACCGTTACTTTGTCTCCTAACTCATTTTCCTAACAAGACAACCTCAATGATAAGACGCACACTGTTTTCAATGCATTTCTTGCTAAAAGAGCTAAGATCGTGATTGTCTCTGTTGCTGAATGAGCTAGGACGCTATTCAACTCTAATCTAAGAGAGACTCACTAACTTCATGTAGGAACACCGTTACTTTGTCTCCTAACTCATTTTCCTAACAAGACAACCTCAATGATAAGACGCACACTGTTTTCAATGCATTTCTTTCTAAAAGAGCTAAGATCGTGATTGTCTCTGTTGCTGAATGAGCTAGGACGCTATTCAACTCTAATCTAAGAGAGACTCACTAACTTCATGTAGGAACACCGTTACTTTGTCTCCTAACTCATTTTCCTAACAAGAAAACCTCAATGATAAGACGCACACTGTTTTCAATGCATTTCTTGCTAAAAGAGCTAAGATCGCGATTGTCTCTGTTGCTGAATGAGCTAGGACGCTATTCAACTCTAATCTAAGAGAGACTCACTAACTTCATGTAGGAACACCGTTACTTTGTCTCCTAACTCATTTTCCTAACAAGACAACCTCAATGATAAGACGCACACTGTTTTTAATGCATTTCTTGCTAAAAGAGCTAAGATCGTGATTGTCTCTGTTGCTGAATGAGCTAGGACGCTATTCAACTCTAATCTAAAAGAGACTCACTAACTTCATGTAGGAACACCGTTACTTTGTCTCCTAACTCATTTTCCTAACAAGACAACCTCAATGATAAGACGCACACGGTTTTCAATGCATTTCTTGCTAAAAGAGCTAAGATCGTGATTGTCTCTGTTGCTGAATGAGCTAGGACGCTATTCAACTCTAATCTAAGAGAGACTCACTAACTTCATGTAGGAGCACCGTAACTTTGTCTCCTAACTCATTTTCCTAACAAGACAACATCAATGAGAAGACGCACACTGTTTTCAATGTTTAGCTCTTGCTAAAAGAGCTAAGATCGTGATTGTCTCTGTTGCTGAATGAGCTAGGACGCTATTCAACTCTAATCTAAGAGAGACTCACTAACTTCATGTAGGAACACCGTTACTTTGTCTCCTAACTCATTTTCCTAACAAGACAACCTCAATGATAAGACGCACACTGTTTTCAATGCATTTCTTGCTAAAAGAGCTAAGATCGTGATTGTCTCTGTTGCTGAATGAGCTAGGACGCTATTCAACTCTAATCTAAGAGAGACTCACTAACTTCATGTAGGAACACCGTTACTTTGTCTCCTAGCTCATTTTCCTAACAAGACAACCTCAATGATAAGACGCACACTGTTTTCAATGCATTTCTTGCTAAAAGAGCTAAGATCGTGATTGTCTCTGTTGCTGAATGAGCTAGGACGCTATTCAACTCTAATCTAAGAGAGACTCACTAACTACATGTAGGAACACCGTTACTTTGTCTCCTAGCTCATTTTCCTAACAAGACAACCTCAATGATAAGACGCACACTGTTTTCAATGCATTTCTTGCTAAAAGAGCTAAGATCGCGATTGTCTCTGTTGCTGAATGAGCTAGGACGCTATTCAACTCTAATCTAAGAGAGACTCACTAACTTCATGTAGGAACACCGTTACTTTGTCTCCTAACTCATTTTCCTAACAAGAAAACCTCAATGATAAGACGCACACTGTTTTCAATGCATTTCTTGCTAAAAGAGCTAAGATCGTGATTGTCTCTGTTGCTGAATGAGCTAGGACGCTATTCAACTCTAATCTAAGAGAGACTCACTAACTTCATGTAGGAACACCGTTACTTTGTCTCCTAACTCATTTTCCTAACAAGAAAACCTCAATGATAAGACGCACACTGTTTTCAATGCATTTCTTGCTAAAAGAGCTAAGATCGTGATTGTCTCTGTTGCTGAATGAGCTAGGACGCTATTCAACTCTAATCTAAGAGAGACTCACTAACTTCATGTAGGAACACCGTTACTTTGTCTCCTAACTCATTTTCCTAACAAGACAACCTCAATGATAAGACGCACACTGTTTTCAATGCATTTCTTGCTAAAAGAGCTAAGATCGTGATTGTCTCTGTTGCTGAATGAGCTAGGACGCTATTCAACTCTAATCTAAGAGAGACTCACTAACTTCATGTAGGAACACCGTTACTTTGTCTCCTAACTCATTTTCCTAACAAGACAACCTCAATGATAAGACGCACACTGTTTTCAATGCATTTCTTGCTAAAAGAGCTAAGATCGTGATTGTCTCTGTTGCTGAATGAGCTAGGACGCTATTCAACTCTAATCTAAGAGAGACTCACTAACTTCATGTAGGAACACCGATACTTTGTCTCCTAACTCATTTTCTTAACAAGACAACCTCAATGATAAGACGCACACTGTTTTCAATGCATTTCTTGCTAAAAGAGCTAAGATCGCGATTGTCTCTGTTGCTGAATGAGCTAGGACGCTATTCAACTCTAATCTAAGAGAGACTCACTAACTTCATGTAGGAGCACCGTTACTTTGTCTCCTAACTCATTTTCCTAACAAGACAACCTCAATGATAAGACGCACACTGTTTTCAATGCATTTCTTGCTAAAAGAGCTAAGATCGTGATTGTCTCTGTTGCTGAATGAGCTAGGACGCTATTCAACTCTAATCTAAGAGAGACTCACTAACTTCATGTAGGAGCACCGTTACTTTGTCTCCTAACTCATTTTCCTAACAAGACAACATCAATGATAAGACGCACACTGTTTTCAATGCATTTCTTGCTAAAAGAGCTAAGATCGTGATTGTCTCTGTTGCTGAATGAGCTAGGACGCTATTCAACTCTAATCTAAGAGAGACTCACTAACTTCATTTAGGAACACCGTTACTTTGTCTCCTAACTCATTTTCCTAACAAGACAACCTCAATGATAAGACGCACACTGTTTTCAATGCATTTCTTGCTAAAAGAGCTAAGATCGCGATTGTCTCTGTAGCTGAATGAGCTAGGACGCTATTCAACTCTAATCTAAGAGAGACTCACTAATTTCATGTAGGAACACCGTTACTTTGTCTCCTAACGCATTTTCCTAACAAGACAACCTCAATGATAAGACGCACACTGTTTTCAATGCATTTCTTGCTAAAAGAGCTAAGATCGCGATTGTCTCTGTAGGTGAATGAGCTAGGACGCTATTCAACTCTAATCTAAGAGAGACTCACTAACTTCATGTAGGAACTCCTACCTCATTTTCGTAACAAGACAACCTCAATGATAAGACACACACTGTTTTCAATGCATTTCTTGGTAAAAGAGCTAAGATCGTGATTGTCTCTGTTGCTGAATGAGCTAGGACGCTATTCAACTCTAATCTAAGAGAGACTCACTAACTTCATGTAGGAACACCGATACTTTGTCTCCTAACTCATTTTCCTAACAAGACAACCGCAATGATAAGACGCACACTGTTTTCAATGCATTTCTTGCTAAAAGAGCTAAAATCGCGATTGTCTCTGTAGCTGAATGAGCTAGGACGCTATTCAACTCTAATATAAGAGAGACTCACTAACTTCATGTAGGAACACCGTTACTTTGTCTCCTAACTCATTTTCCTAACAAGACAACCTCAATGATAAGACGCACACTGTTTTCAATGCATTTCTTGCTAAAAGAGCTAAGATCGTGATTGTCTCTGTTGCTGAATGAGCTAGGACGCTATTCAACTCTAATCTAAGAGAGACTCACTAACTTCATGTAGGAACACCGTTACTTTGTCTCCTAACTCATTTTCCTAACAAGACAACCTCAATGATAAGACGCACACTGTTTTCAATGCATTTCTTTCTAAAAGAGCTAAGATCGTGATTGTCTCTGTTGCTGAATGAGCTAGGACGCTATTCAACTCTAATCTAAGAGAGACTCACTAACTTCATGTAGGAACACCGTTACTTTGTCTCCTAACTCATTTTCCTAACAAGAAAACCTCAATGATAAGACGCACACTGTTTTCAATGCATTTCTTGCTAAAAGAGCTAAGATCGTGATTGTCTCTGTTGCTGAATGAGCTAGGACGCTATTCAACTCTAATCTAAGAGAGACTCACTAACTTCATGTAGGAACACCGTTACTTTGTCTCCTAACTCATTTTCCTAACAAGACAACCTCAATGATAAGACGCACACTGTTTTCAATGCATTTCTTGCTAAAAGAGCTAAGATCGTGATTGTCTCTGTTGCTGAATGAGCTAGGACGCTATTCAACTCTAATCTAAGAGAGACTCACTAACTTCATGTAGGAACACCGTTACTTTGTCTCCTAACTCATTTTCCTAACAAGACAACCTCAATGATAAGACGCACACTGTTTTCAATGCATTTCTTGCTAAAAGAGCTAAGATCGTGATTGTCTCTGTTGCTGAATGAGCTAGGACGCTATTCAACTCTAATCTAAGAGAGACTCACTAACTTCATGTAGGAACACCGATACTTTGTCTCCTAACTCATTTTCCTAACAAGACAACCTCAATGATAAGACGCACACTGTTTTCAATGCATTTCTTGCTAAAAGAGCTAAGATCGCGATTGTCTCTGTTGCTGAATGAGCTAGGACGCTATTCAACTCTAATCTAAGAGAGACTCACTAACTTCATGTAGGAACACCGTTACTTTGTCTCCTAACTCATTTTCCTAACAAGACAACCTCAATGATAAGACGCACACTGTTTTCAATGCATTTCTTGCTAAAAGAGCTAAGATCGTGATTGTCTCTGTTGCTGAATGAGCTAGGACGCTATTCAACTCTAATCTAAGAGAGACTCACTAACTTCATGTAGGAGCACCGTTACTTTGTCTCCTAACTCATTTTCCTAACAAGACAACATCAATGATAAGACGCACACTGTTTTCAATGCATTTCATGCTAAAAGAGCTAAGATCGTGATTGTCTCTGTTGCTGAATGAGCTAGGACGCTATTCAACTCTAATCTAAGAGAGACTCACTAACTTCATGTAGGAACACCGTTACTTTGTCTCCTAACTCATTTTCCTAACAAGACAACCTCAATGATAAGACGCACACTGTTTTCAATGCATTTCTTGCTAAAAGAGCTAAGATCGCGATTGTCTCTGTTGCTGAATGAGCTAGGACGCTATTCAACTCTAATCTAAGAGAGACTCACTAACTTCATGTAGGAACACCGTTACTTTGTCTCCTAACTCATTTTCCTAACAAGACAACCTCAATGATAAGACGCACACTGTTTTTAATGCATTTCTTGCTAAAAGAGCTAAGATCGTGATTGTCTCTGTTGCTGAATGAGCTAGGACGCTATTCAACTCTAATCTAAAAGAGACTCACTAACTTCATGTAGGAACACCGTTACTTTGTCTCCTAACTCATTTTCCTAACAAGACAACCTCAATGATAAGACGCACACTGTTTTCAATGCATTTCTTGCTAAAAGAGCTAAGATCGTGATTGTCTCTGTTGCTGAATGAGCTAGGACGCTATTCAACTCTAATCTAAGAGAGACTCACTAACTTCATGTAGGAGCACCGTAACTTTGTCTCCTAACTCATTTTCCTAACAAGACAACATCAATGAGAAGACGCACACTGTTTTCAATGTTTAGCTCTTGCTAAAAGAGCTAAGATCGTGATTGTCTCTGTTGCTGAATGAGCTAGGACGCTATTCAACTCTAATCTAAGAGAGACTCACTAACTTCATGTAGGAACACCGTTACTTTGTCTCCTAACTCATTTTCCTAACAAGACAACCTCAATGATAAGACGCACACTGTTTTCAATGCATTTCTTGCTAAAAGAGCTAAGATCGTGATTGTCTCTGTTGCTGAATGAGCTAGGACGCTATTCAACTCTAATCTAAGAGAGACTCACTAACTTCATGTAGGAACACCGTTACTTTGTCTCCTAACTCATTTTCCTAACAAGACAACCTCAATGATAAGACGCACACTGTTTTCAATGCATTTCTTGCTAAAAGAGCTAAGATCGTGATTGTCTCTGTTGCTGAATGAGCTAGGACGCTATTCAACTCTAATCTAAGAGAGAGTCACTAACTACATGTAGGAACACCGTTACTTTGTCTCCTAACTCATTTTCCTAACAAGAAAACCTCAATGATAAGACGCACACTGTTTTCAATGCATTTCTTGCTAAAAGAGCTAAGATCGTGATTGTCTCTGTTGCTGAATGAGCTAGGACGCTATTCAACTCTAATCTAAGAGAGACTCACTAACTTCATGTAGGAACACCGTTACTTTGTCTCCTAACTCATTTTCCTAACAAGACAACCTCAATGATAAGACGCACACTGTTTTGCATTTCTTGCTAAAAGAGCTAAGATCGTGATTGTCTCTGTTGCTGAATGAGCTAGGACGCTATTCAACTCTAATCTAAGAGAGACTCACTAACTTTATGTAGGAACACCGTTACTTTGTCTCCTAACTCATTTTCCTAACAAGACAACCTCAATGATAAGACGCACACTGTTTTCAATGCATTTCTTGCTAAAAGAGCTAAGATCGTGATTGTCTCTGTTGCTGAATGAGCTAGGACGCTATTCAACTCTAATCTAAGAGAGACTCACTAACTTCATGTAGGAACACCGGTACTTTGTCTCCTAACTCATTTTCCTAACAAGACAACCTCAATGATAAGACGCACACTGTTTTCAATGCATTTCTTGCTAAAAGAGCTAAGATCGCGATTGTCTCTGTTGCTGAATGAGCTAGGACGCTATTCAACTCTAATCTAAGAGAGACTCACTAACTTCATGTAGGAACACCGTTACTTTGTCTCCTAACTCATTTTCCTAACAAGACAACCTCAATGATAAGACGCACACTGTTTTCAATGCATTTCTTGCTAAAAGAGCTAAGATCGTGATTGTCTCTGTTGCTGAATGAGCTAGGACGCTATTCAACTCTAATCTAAGAGAGACTCATTAACTTCATGTAGGAGCACCGTTACTTTGTCTCCTAACTCATTTTCCTAACAAGACAACCTCAATGATAAGACGCACACTGTTTTCAATGCATTTCTTGCTAAAAGAGCTAAGATCGCGATTGTCTCTGTTGCTGAATGAGCTAGGACGCTATTCAACTCTAATCTAAGAGAGACTCAGTAACTTCATGTAGGAGCACCGTTACTTTGTCTCCTAACGCATTTTCCTAACAAGACAACATCAATGATAAGACGCACACTGTTTTCAATGCATTTCTTGCTAAAAGAGCTAAGATCGTGATTGTCTCTGTTGCTGAATGAGCTAGGACGCTATTCAACTCTAATCTAAGAGAGACTCACTAACTTCATGTAGGAACACCGTTACTTTGTCTCCTAACTCATTTTCCTAACAAGACAACCTCAATGATAAGACGCACACTGTTTTCAATGCATTTCTTGCTAAAAGAGCTAAGATCGCGATTGTCTCTGTAGCTCAATGAGCTAGGACGCTATTCAACTCTAATATAAGAGAGACTCACTAACTTCATGTAGGAACACCGTTACTTTGTCTCCTAACTCATTTTCCTAACAAGACAACCTCAATCATAAGACGCACACTGTTTTCAATGCATTTCTTGCTAAAAGAGCTAAGATCGTGATTGTCTCTGTTGCTGAATGAGCTAGGACGCTATTCAACTCTAATCTAAGAGAGACTCACTAACTTCATGTAGGAACACCGTTACTTTGTCTCCTAACTCATTTTCCTAACAAGACAACCTCAATGATAAGACGCACACTGTTTTCAATGCATTTGTTGCTTAAAGAGCTAAGATCGTGATTGTCTCTGTTGCTGAATGAGCTAGGACGCTATTCAACTCTAATCTAAGAGAGACTCACTAACTTCATGTAGGAACACCGTTACTTTGTCTCCTAACTCATTTTCCTAACAAGACAACCTCAGTGATAAGACGCACACTGTTTTCAATGCATTTCTTTCTAAAAGAGCTAAGATCGTGATTGTCTCTGTTGCTGAATGAGCTAGGACGCTATTCAACTCTAATCTAAGAGACACTCACTAACTTCATGTAGGAACACCGTTACTTTGTCTCCTAACTCATTTTACTAACAAGACAACCTCAATGATAAGACGCACACTGTTTTTAATGCATTTCTTTCTAAAAGAGCTAAGATCGTGATTGTCTCTGTTGCTGAATGAGCTAGGACGCTATTCAACTCTAATCTAAGAGAGACTCACTAACTTCATGTAGGAACACCGTTACTTTGTCTCCTAACTCATTTTCCTAACAAGACAACCTCAATGATAAGACGCACACTGTTTTCAATGCATTTCTTGCTAAAAGAGCTAAGATCGTGATTGTCTCTGTTGCTGAATGAGCTAGGACGCTATTCAACTCTAATCTAAGAGAGACTCACTAACTTCATGTAGGAACACCGTTACTTTGTCTCCTAACTCATTTTCCTAACAAGACAACCTCAATGATAAGACGCACACTGTTTTCAATGCATTTCTTGCTAAAAGAGCTAAGATCGTGATTGTCTCTGTTGCTGAATGAGCTAGGACGCTATTCAACTCTAATCTAAGAGAGACTCACTAACTTCATGTAGGAACACCGTTACTTTGTCTCCTAACTCATTTTCCTAACAAGACAACCTCAATGATAAGACGCACACTGTTTTCAATGCATTTCTTGCTAAAAGAGCTAAGATCGCGATTGTCTCTGTTGCTGAATGAGCTAGGACGCTATTCAACTCTAATCTAAGAGAGACTCACTAACTTCATGTAGGAACACCGTTACTTTGTCTCCTAACTCATTTTCCTAACAAGACAACCTCAATGATAAGACGCACACTGTTTTCAATGCATTTCTTGCTAAAAGAGCTAAGATCGTGATTGTCTCTGTTGCTGAATGAGCTAGGACGCTATTCAACTCTAATCTAAGAGAGACTCACTAACTTCATGTAGGAACACCGTTACTTTGTCTCCTAACTCATTTTCCTAACAAGACAACCTCAATGATAAGACGCACACTGTTTTCAATGCATTTCTTGCTAAAAGAGCTAAGATCGTGATTGTCTCTGTTGCTGAATGAGCTAGGACGCTATTCAACTCTAATCTAAGAGAGACTCACTAACTTCATGTAGGAACACCGTTACTTTGTCTCCTAACTCATTTTCCTAACAAGACAACCTCAATGATAAGACGCACACTGTTTTCAATGCATTTCTTGCTAAAAGAGCTAAGATCGCGATTGTCTCTGTTGCTGAATGAGCTAGGACGCTATTCAACTCTAATCTAAGAGAGACTCACTAACTTCATGTAGGAACACCGTTACTTTGTCTCCTAACTCATTTTCCTAACAAGAAAACCTCAATGATAAGACGCACACTGTTTTCAATGCATTTCTTGCTAAAAGAGCTAAGATCGTGATTGTCTCTGTTGCTGAATGAGCTAGGACGCTATTCAACTCTAATCTAAGAGAGACTCACTAACTTCATGTAGGAACACCGTTACTTTGTCTCCTAACTCATTTTCCTAACAAGACAACCTCAATGATAAGACGCACACTGTTTTTAATGCATTTCTTGCTAAAAGAGCTAAGATCGTGATTGTCTCTGTTGCTGAATGAGCTAGGACGCTATTCAACTCTAATCTAAGAGAGACTCACTAACTTCATGTAGGAACACCGTTACTTTGTCTCCTAACTCATTTTCCTAACAAGACAACCTCAATGATAAGACGCACACTGTTTTCAATGCATTTCTTGCTAAAAGAGCTAAGATCGTGATTGTCTCTGTTGCTGAATGAGCTAGGACGCTATTCAACTCTAATCTAAGAGAGACTCACTAACTTCATGTAGGAGCACCGTTACTTTGTCTCCTAACTCATTTTCCTAACAAGACAACATCAATGAGAAGACGCACACTGTTTTCAATGCATTTCTTGCTAAAAGAGCTAAGATCGTGATTGTCTCTGTTGCTGAATGAGCTAGGACGCTATTCAACTCTAATCTAAGAGAGACTCACTAACTTCATTTAGGAACACCGTTACTTTGTCTCCTAACTCATTTTCCTAACAAGACAACCTCAATGATAAGACGCACACTGTTTTCAATGCATTTCTTGCTAAAAGAGCTAAGATCGCGATTGTCTCTGTAGCTGAATGAGCTAGGACGCTATTCAACTCTAATCTAAGAGAGACTCACTAATTTCATGTAGGAACACCGTTACTTTGTCTCCTAACGCATTTTCCTAACAAGACAACCTCAATGATAAGACGCACACTGTTTTCAATGCATTTCTTGCTAAAAGAGCTAAGATCGTGATTGTCTCTGTTGCTGAATGAGCTAGGACGCTATTCAACTCTAATCTAAGAGAGACTCACTAACTTCATGTAGGAACACCGTTACTTTGTCTTCTAACTCATTTTCCTAACAAGACAACCTCAATGATAAGACGCACACTGTTTTCAATGCATTTCTTGCTAAAAGAGCTAAGATCGCGATTGTCTCTGTAGCTGAATGAGCTAGGACGCTATTCAACTCTAATCTAAGAGAGACTCACTAACTTCATGTAGGAACTCCTACCTCATTTTCCTAACAAGACAACCTCAATGATAAGACGCACACTGTTTTCAATGCATTTCTTGCTAAAAGAGCTAAGATCGTGATTGTCTCTGTTGCTGAATGAGCTAGGACGCTATTCAACTCTAATCTAAGAGAGACTCACTAACTTCATGTAGGAACACCGTTACTTTGTCTCCTAACTCATTTTCCTAACAAGACAACCTCAATGATAAGACGCACACTGTTTTCAATGCATTTGTTGCTTAAAGAGCTAAGATCGTGATTGTCTCTGTTGCTGAATGAGCTAGGACGCTATTCAACTCTAATCTAAGAGAGACTCACTAACTTCATGTAGGAACACCGTTACTTTGTCTCCTAACTCATTTTCCTAACAAGACAACCTCAGTGATAAGACGCACACTGTTTTCATTGCATTTCTTTCTAAAAGAGCTAAGATCGTGATTGTCTCTGTTGCTGAATGAGCTAGGACGCTATTCAACTCTAATCTAAGAGAGACTCACTAACTTCATGTAGGAACACCGTTACTTTGTCTCCTAACTCATTTTACTAACAAGACAACCTCAATGATAAGACGCACACTGTTTTTAATGCATTTCTTGCTTAAAGAGCTAAGATCGTGATTGTCTCTGTTGCTGAATGAGCTAGGACGCTATTCAACTCTAATCTAAGAGAGACTCACTAACTTCATGTAGGAACATCGTTACTTTGTCTCCTAACTCATTTTCCTAACAAGACAACCTCAATGATAAGACGCACACTGTTTTCAATGCATTTCTTTCTAAAAGAGCTAAGATCGTGATTGTCTCTGTTGCTGAATGAGCTAGGACGCTATTCAACTCTAATCTAAGAGAGACTCACTAACTTCATGTAGGAACACCGTTACTTTGTCTCCTAACTCATTTTCCTAACAAGACAACCTCAATGATAAGACGCACACTGTTTTCAATGCATTTCTTGCTAAAAGAGCTAAGATCGTGATTGTCTCTGTTGCTGAATGAGCTAGGACGCTATTCAACTCTAATCTAAGAGAGACTCACTAACTTCATGTTACACCGTTACTTTGTCTCCTAACTCATTTTCCTAACAAGACAACCTCAATGATAAGACGCACACTGTTTTCAATGCATTTCTTGCTAAAAGAGCTAAGATCGTGATTGTCTCTGTTGCTGAATGAGCTAGGACGCTATTCAACTCTAATCTAAGAGAGACTCACTAACTTCATGTAGGAACACCGTTACTTTGTCTCCTAACTCATTTTCCTAACAAGACAACCTCAATGATAAGACGCACACTGTTTTCAATGCATTTCTTGCTAAAAGAGCTAAGATCGTGATTGTCTCTGTTGATGAATGAGCTAGGACGCTATTCAACTCTAATCTAAGAGAGACTCACTAACTTCATGTAGGAACACCGTTACTTTGTCTCCTAACTCATTTTCCTAACAAGACAACCTCAATGATAAGACGCACACTGTTTTCAATGCATTTCTTGCTAAAAGAGCTAAGATCGCGATTGTCTCTGTTGCTGAATGAGCTAGGACGCTATTCAACTCTAATCTAAGAGAGACTCAGTAACTTCATGTAGGAGCACCGTTACTTTGTCTCCTAACGCATTTTCCTAACAAGACAACATCAATGATAAGACGCACACTGTTTTCAATGCATTTCTTGCTAAAAGAGCTAAGATCGTGATTGTCTCTGTTGCTGAATGAGCTAGGACGCTATTCAACTCTAATCTAAGAGAGACTCACTAACTTCATGTAGGAACACCGTTACTTTGTCTCCTAACTCATTTTCCTAACAAGACAACCTCAATGATAAGACGCACACTGTTTTCAATGCATTTCTTGCTAAAAGAGCTAAGATCGCGATTGTCTCTGTAGCTCAATGAGCTAGGACGCTATTCAACTCTAATATAAGAGAGACTCACTAACTTCATGTAGGAACACCGTTACTTTGTCTCCTAACTCATTTTCCTAACAAGACAACCTCAATCATAAGACGCACACTGTTTTCAATGCATTTCTTGCTAAAAGAGCTAAGATCGTGATTGTCTCTGTTGCTGAATGAGCTAGGACGCTATTCAACTCTAATCTAAGAGAGACTCACTAACTTCATGTAGGAACACCGTTACTTTGTCTCCTAACTCATTTTCCTAACAAGACAACCTCAATGATAAGACGCACACTGTTTTCAATGCATTTGTTGCTTAAAGAGCTAAGATCGTGATTGTCTCTGTTGCTGAATGAGCTAGGACGCTATTCAACTCTAATCTAAGAGAGACTCACTAACTTCATGTAGGAACACCGTTACTTTGTCTCCTAACTCATTTTCCTAACAAGACAACCTCAGTGATAAGACGCACACTGTTTTCAATGCATTTCTTTCTAAAAGAGCTAAGATCGTGATTGTCTCTGTTGCTGAATGAGCTAGGACGCTATTCAACTCTAATCTAAGAGACACTCACTAACTTCATGTAGGAACACCGTTACTTTGTCTCCTAACTCATTTTACTAACAAGACAACCTCAATGATAAGACGAACACTGTTTTTAATGCATTTCTTTCTAAAAGAGCTAAGATCGTGATTGTCTCTGTTGCTGAATGAGCTAGGACGCTATTCAACTCTAATCTAAGAGAGACTCACTAACTTCATGTAGGAACACCGTTACTTTGTCTCCTAACTCATTTTCCTAACAAGACAACCTCAATGATAAGACGCACACTGTTTTCAATGCATTTCTTGCTAAAAGAGCTAAGATCGTGATTGTCTCTGTTGCTGAATGAGCTAGGACGCTATTCAACTCTAATCTAAGAGAGACTCACTAACTTCATGTAGGAGCACCGTTACTTTGTCTCCTAACTCATTTTCCTAACAAGACAACATCAATGATAAGACGCACACTGTTTTCAATGCATTTCTTGCTAAAAGAGCTAAGATCGTGATTGTCTCTGTTGATGAATGAGCTAGGTCGCTATTCAACTCTAATCTAAGAGAGACTCACTAACTTCATGTAGGAACACCGTTACTTTGTCTCCTAACTCATTTTCCTAACAAGACAACCTCAATGATAAGACGCACACTGTTTTCAATGCATTTCTTGCTAAAAGAGCTAAGATCGCGATTGTCTTTGTAGCTGAATGAGCTAGGACGCTATTCAACTCTAATCTAAGAGAGACTCACTAACTTCATGTAGGAACACCGTTACTTTGTCTCCTAACTCATTTTCCTAACAAGACAACCTCAATGATAAGACGCACACTGTTTTCAATGCATTTCTTGCTAAAAGAGCTAAGATCGCGATTGTCTCTGTTGCTGAATGAGCTAGGACGCTATTCAACTCTAATCTAAGAGAGACTCACTAACTTCATGTAGGAACACCGTTACTTTGTCTCCTAACTCATTTTCCTAACAAGACAACCTCAATGATAAGACGCACACTGTTTTCAATGCATTTCTTGCTAAAAGAGCTAAGATCGCGATTGTCTCTGTTGCTGAATGAGCTAGGACGCTATTCAACTCTAATCTAAGAGAGACTCACTAACTTCATGTAGGAGCACCGTTACTTTGTCTCCTAACGCATTTTCCTAACAAGACAACATCAATGATAAGACGCACACTGTTTTCAATGCATTTCTTGCTAAAAGAGCTAAGATCGTGATTGTCTCTGTTGCTGAATGAGCTAGGACGCTATTCAACTCTAATCTAAGAGAGACTCACTAACTTCATGTAGGAACACCGTTACTTTGTCTCCTAACTCATTTTCCTAACAAGACAACCTCAATGATAAGACGCACACTGTTTTCAATGCATTTCTTGCTAAAAGAGCTAAGATCGCGATTGTCTCTGTAGCTCAATGAGCTAGGACGCTATTCAACTCTAATATAAGAGAGACTCACTAACTTCATGTAGGAACACCGTTACTTTGTCTCCTAACTCATTTTCCTAACAAGACAACCTCAATCATAAGACGCACACTGTTTTCAATGCATTTCTTGCTAAAAGAGCTAAGATCGTGATTGTCTCTGTTGCTGAATGAGCTAGGACGCTATTCAACTCTAATCTAAGAGAGACTCACTAACTTCATGTAGGAACACCGTTACTTTGTCTCCTAACTCATTTTCCTAACAAGACAACCTCAATGATAAGACGCACACTGTTTTCAATGCATTTGTTGCTTAAAGAGCTAAGATCGTGATTGTCTCTGTTGCTGAATGAGCTAGGACGCTATTCAACTCTAATCTAAGAGAGACTCACTAACTTCATGTAGGAACACCGTTACTTTGTTTTCTAACTCATTTTCCTAACAAGACAACCTCAGTGATAAGACGCACACTGTTTTCAATGCATTTCTTTCTAAAAGAGCTAAGATCGTGATTGTCTCTGTTGCTGAATGAGCTAGGACGCTATTCAACTCTAATCTAAGAGACACTCACTAACTTCATGTAGGAACACCGTTACTTTGTCTCCTAACTCATTTTACTAACAAGACAACCTCAATGATAAGACGAACACTGTTTTTAATGCATTTCTTGCTAAAAGAGCTAAGATCGTGATTGTCTCTGTTGCTGAATGAGCTAGGACGCTATTCAACTCTAATCTAAGAGAGACTCACTAACTTCATGTAGGAACACCGTTACTTTGTCTCCTAACTCATTTTCCTAACAAGACAACCTCAATGATAAGACGCACACTGTTTTCAATGCATTTCTTGCTAAAAGAGCTAAGATCGTGATTGTCTCTGTTGCTGAATGAGCTAGGACGCTATTCAACTCTAATCTAAGAGAGACTCACTAACTTCATGTAGGAGCACCGTTACTTTGTCTCCTAACTCATTTTCCTAACAAGACAACATCAATGATAAGACGCACACTGTTTTCAATGCATTTCTTGCTAAAAGAGCTAAGATCGTGATTGTCTCTGTTACTGAATGAGCTAGGACGCTATTCAACTCTAATCTAAGAGAGACTCACTAACTTCATGTAGGAACACCGTTACTTTGTCTCCTAACTCATTTTCCTAACAAGACAACCTCAATGATAAGACGCACACTGTTTTCAATGCATTTCTTGCTAAAAGAGCTAAGATCGCGATTGTCTTTGTAGCTGAATGAGCTAGGACGCTATTCAACGCTAATCTAAGAGAGACTAACTAACTTCATGTAGGAACACCGTTACTTTGTCTCCTAACTCATTTTCCTAACAAGACAACCTCAATGATAAGACGCACACTGTTTTCAATGCATTTCTTGCTAAAAGAGCTAAGATCGCGATTGTCTCTGTTGCTGAATGAGCTAGGACGCTATTCAACTCTAATCTAAGAGAGACTCACTAACTTCATGTAGGAACACCGTTACTTTGTCTCCTAACTCATTTTCCTAACAAGACAACCTCAATGATAAGACGCACACTGTTTTCAATGCATTTCTTGCTAAAAGAGCTAAGATCGCGATTGTCTCTGTTGCTGAATGAGCTAGGACGCTATTCAACTCTAATCTAAGAGAGACTCACTAACTTCATGTAGGAACACCGTTACTTTGTCTCCTAACTCATTTTCCTAACAAGAAAACCTCAATGATAAGATGCACACTGTTTTCAATGCATTTCTTGCTAAAAGAGCTAAGATCGTGATTGTCTCTGTTGCTGAATGAGCTAGGACGCTATTCAACTCTAATCTAAGAGAGACTCACTAACTTCATGTAGGAACACCGTTACTTTGTCTCCTAACTCATTTTCCTAACAAGACAACCTCAATGATAAGACGCACACTGTTTTCAATGCATTTCTTGCTAAAAGAGCTAAGATCGTGATTGTCTCTGTTGCTGAATGAGCTAGGACGCTATTCAACTCTAATCTAAGAGAGACTCACTAACTTCATGTAGGAACACCGTTACTTTGTCTCCTAACTCATTTTCCTAACAAGACAACCTCAATGATAAGACGCACACTGTTTTCAATGCATTTCTTGCTAAAAGAGCTAAGATCGTGATTGTCTCTGTTGCTGAATGAGCTAGGACGCTATTCAACTCTAATCTAAGAGAGACTCACTAACTTCATGTAGGAACACCGTTACTTTGTCTCCTAACTCATTTTCCTAACAAGACAACCTCAATGATAAGACGCACACTGTTTTCAATGCATTTCTTGCTAAAAGAGCTAAGATCGCGATTGTCTCTGTTGCTGAATGAGCTAGGACGCTATTCAACTCTAATCTAAGAGAGACTCACTAACTTCATGTAGGAACACCGTTACTTTGTCTCCTAACTCATTTTCCTAACAAGAAAACCTCAATGATAAGACGCACACTGTTTTCAATGCATTTCTTGCTAAAAGAGCTAAGATCGTGATTGTCTCTGTTGCTGAATGAGCTAGGACGCTATTCAACTCTAATCTAAGAGAGACTCACTAACTTCATGTAGGAACACCGTTACTTTGTCTCCTAACTCATTTTCCTAACAAGACAACCTCAATGATAAGACGCACACTGTTTTTAATGCATTTCTTGCTAAAAGAGCTAAGATCGTGATTGTCTCTGTTGCTGAATGAGCTAGGACGCTATTCAACTCTAATCTAAGAGAGACTCACTAACTTCATGTAGGAACACCGTTACTTTGTCTCCTAACTCATTTTCCTAACAAGACAACCTCAATGATAAGACGCACACTGTTTTCAATGCATTTCTTGCTAAAAGAGCTAAGATCGTGATTGTCTCTGTTGCTGAATGAGCTAGGACGCTATTCAACTCTAATCTAAGAGAGACTCACTAACTTCATGTAGGAACACCGTTACTTTGTCTCCTAACTCATTTTCCTAACAAGAAAACCTCAATGATAAGACGCACACTGTTTTCAATGCATTTCTTGCTAAAAGAGCTAAGATCGTGATTGTCTCTGTTGCTGAATGAGCTAGGACGCTATTCAACTCTAATCTAAGAGAGACTCACTAACTTCATGTAGGAACACCGTTACTTTGTCTCCTAACTCATTTTCCTAACAAGACAACCTCAATGATAAGACGCACACTGTTTTTAATGCATTTCTTGCTAAAAGAGCTAAGATCGTGATTGTCTCTGTTGCTGAATGAGCTAGGACGCTATTCAACTCTAATCTAAGAGAGACTCACTAACTTCATGTAGGAACACCGTTACTTTGTCTCCTAACTCATTTTCCTAACAAGACAACCTCAATGATAAGACGCACACTGTTTTCAATGCATTTCTTGCTAAAAGAGCTAAGATCGTGATTGTCTCTGTTGCTGAATGAGCTAGGACGCTATTCAACTCTAATCTAAGAGAGACTCACTAACTTCATGTAGGAGCACCGTTACTTTGTCTCCTAACTCATTTTCCTAACAAGACAACATCAATGAGAAGACGCACACTGTTTTCAATGCATTTCTTGCTAAAAGAGCTAAGATCGTGATTGTCTCTGTTGCTGAATGAGCTAGGACGCTATTCAACTCTAATCTAAGAGAGACTCACTAACTTCATTTAGGAACACCGTTACTTTGTCTCCTAACTCATTTTCCTAACAAGACAACCTCAATGATAAGACGCACACTGTTTTCAATGCATTTCTTGCTAAAAGAGCTAAGATCGCGATTGTCTCTGTAGCTGAATGAGCTAGGACGCTATTCAACTCTAATCTAAGAGAGACTCACTAATTTCATGTAGGAACACCGTTACTTTGTCTCCTAACGCATTTTCCTAACAAGACAACCTCAATGATAAGACGCACACTGTTTTCAATGCATTTCTTGCTAAAAGAGCTAAGATCGTGATTGTCTCTGTTGCTGAATGAGCTAGGACGCTATTCAACTCTAATCTAAGAGAGACTCACTAACTTCATGTAGGAACACCGTTACTTTGTCTTCTAACTCATTTTCCTAACAAGACAACCTCAATGATAAGACGCACACTGTTTTCAATGCATTTCTTGCTAAAAGAGCTAAGATCGCGATTGTCTCTGTAGCTGAATGAGCTAGGACGCTATTCAACTCTAATCTAAGAGAGACTCACTAACTTCATGTAGGAACTCCTACCTCATTTTCCTAACAAGACAACCTCAATGATAAGACGCACACTGTTTTCAATGCATTTCTTGCTAAAAGAGCTAAGATCGTGATTGTCTCTGTTGCTGAATGAGCTAGGACGCTATTCAACTCTAATCTAAGAGAGACTCACTAACTTCATGTAGGAACACCGTTACTTTGTCTCCTAACTCATTTTCCTAACAAGACAACCTCAATGATAAGACGCACACTGTTTTCAATGCATTTGTTGCTTAAAGAGCTAAGATCGTGATTGTCTCTGTTGCTGAATGAGCTAGGACGCTATTCAACTCTAATCTAAGAGAGACTCACTAACTTCATGTAGGAACACCGTTACTTTGTCTCCTAACTCATTTTCCTAACAAGACAACCTCAGTGATAAGACGCACACTGTTTTCATTGCATTTCTTTCTAAAAGAGCTAAGATCGTGATTGTCTCTGTTGCTGAATGAGCTAGGACGCTATTCAACTCTAATCTAAGAGAGACTCACTAACTTCATGTAGGAACACCGTTACTTTGTCTCCTAACTCATTTTACTAACAAGACAACCTCAATGATAAGACGCACACTGTTTTTAATGCATTTCTTGCTTAAAGAGCTAAGATCGTGATTGTCTCTGTTGCTGAATGAGCTAGGACGCTATTCAACTCTAATCTAAGAGAGACTCACTAACTTCATGTAGGAACATCGTTACTTTGTCTCCTAACTCATTTTCCTAACAAGACAACCTCAATGATAAGACGCACACTGTTTTCAATGCATTTCTTTCTAAAAGAGCTAAGATCGTGATTGTCTCTGTTGCTGAATGAGCTAGGACGCTATTCAACTCTAATCTAAGAGAGACTCACTAACTTCATGTAGGAACACCGTTACTTTGTCTCCTAACTCATTTTCCTAACAAGACAACCTCAATGATAAGACGCACACTGTTTTCAATGCATTTCTTGCTAAAAGAGCTAAGATCGTGATTGTCTCTGTTGCTGAATGAGCTAGGACGCTATTCAACTCTAATCTAAGAGAGACTCACTAACTTCATGTTACACCGTTACTTTGTCTCCTAACTCATTTTCCTAACAAGACAACCTCAATGATAAGACGCACACTGTTTTCAATGCATTTCTTGCTAAAAGAGCTAAGATCGTGATTGTCTCTGTTGCTGAATGAGCTAGGACGCTATTCAACTCTAATCTAAGAGAGACTCACTAACTTCATGTAGGAACACCGTTACTTTGTCTCCTAACTCATTTTCCTAACAAGACAACCTCAATGATAAGACGCACACTGTTTTCAATGCATTTCTTGCTAAAAGAGCTAAGATCGTGATTGTCTCTGTTGATGAATGAGCTAGGACGCTATTCAACTCTAATCTAAGAGAGACTCACTAACTTCATGTAGGAACACCGTTACTTTGTCTCCTAACTCATTTTCCTAACAAGACAACCTCAATGATAAGACGCACACTGTTTTCAATGCATTTCTTGCTAAAAGAGCTAAGATCGCGATTGTCTCTGTTGCTGAATGAGCTAGGACGCTATTCAACTCTAATCTAAGAGAGACTCAGTAACTTCATGTAGGAGCACCGTTACTTTGTCTCCTAACGCATTTTCCTAACAAGACAACATCAATGATAAGACGCACACTGTTTTCAATGCATTTCTTGCTAAAAGAGCTAAGATCGTGATTGTCTCTGTTGCTGAATGAGCTAGGACGCTATTCAACTCTAATCTAAGAGAGACTCACTAACTTCATGTAGGAACACCGTTACTTTGTCTCCTAACTCATTTTCCTAACAAGACAACCTCAATGATAAGACGCACACTGTTTTCAATGCATTTCTTGCTAAAAGAGCTAAGATCGCGATTGTCTCTGTAGCTCAATGAGCTAGGACGCTATTCAACTCTAATATAAGAGAGACTCACTAACTTCATGTAGGAACACCGTTACTTTGTCTCCTAACTCATTTTCCTAACAAGACAACCTCAATCATAAGACGCACACTGTTTTCAATGCATTTCTTGCTAAAAGAGCTAAGATCGTGATTGTCTCTGTTGCTGAATGAGCTAGGACGCTATTCAACTCTAATCTAAGAGAGACTCACTAACTTCATGTAGGAACACCGTTACTTTGTCTCCTAACTCATTTTCCTAACAAGACAACCTCAATGATAAGACGCACACTGTTTTCAATGCATTTGTTGCTTAAAGAGCTAAGATCGTGATTGTCTCTGTTGCTGAATGAGCTAGGACGCTATTCAACTCTAATCTAAGAGAGACTCACTAACTTCATGTAGGAACACCGTTACTTTGTCTCCTAACTCATTTTCCTAACAAGACAACCTCAGTGATAAGACGCACACTGTTTTCAATGCATTTCTTTCTAAAAGAGCTAAGATCGTGATTGTCTCTGTTGCTGAATGAGCTAGGACGCTATTCAACTCTAATCTAAGAGACACTCACTAACTTCATGTAGGAACACCGTTACTTTGTCTCCTAACTCATTTTACTAACAAGACAACCTCAATGATAAGACGAACACTGTTTTTAATGCATTTCTTTCTAAAAGAGCTAAGATCGTGATTGTCTCTGTTGCTGAATGAGCTAGGACGCTATTCAACTCTAATCTAAGAGAGACTCACTAACTTCATGTAGGAACACCGTTACTTTGTCTCCTAACTCATTTTCCTAACAAGACAACCTCAATGATAAGACGCACACTGTTTTCAATGCATTTCTTGCTAAAAGAGCTAAGATCGTGATTGTCTCTGTTGCTGAATGAGCTAGGACGCTATTCAACTCTAATCTAAGAGAGACTCACTAACTTCATGTAGGAGCACCGTTACTTTGTCTCCTAACTCATTTTCCTAACAAGACAACATCAATGATAAGACGCACACTGTTTTCAATGCATTTCTTGCTAAAAGAGCTAAGATCGTGATTGTCTCTGTTGATGAATGAGCTAGGTCGCTATTCAACTCTAATCTAAGAGAGACTCACTAACTTCATGTAGGAACACCGTTACTTTGTCTCCTAACTCATTTTCCTAACAAGACAACCTCAATGATAAGACGCACACTGTTTTCAATGCATTTCTTGCTAAAAGAGCTAAGATCGCGATTGTCTTTGTAGCTGAATGAGCTAGGACGCTATTCAACTCTAATCTAAGAGAGACTCACTAACTTCATGTAGGAACACCGTTACTTTGTCTCCTAACTCATTTTCCTAACAAGACAACCTCAATGATAAGACGCACACTGTTTTCAATGCATTTCTTGCTAAAAGAGCTAAGATCGCGATTGTCTCTGTTGCTGAATGAGCTAGGACGCTATTCAACTCTAATCTAAGAGAGACTCACTAACTTCATGTAGGAACACCGTTACTTTGTCTCCTAACGCATTTTCCTAACAAGACAACATCAATGATAAGACGCACACTGTTTTCAATGCATTTCTTGCTAAAAGAGCTAAGATCGTGATTGTCTCTGTTGCTGAATGAGCTAGGACGCTATTCAACTCTAATCTAAGAGAGACTCACTAACTTCATGTAGGAACACCGTTACTTTGTCTCCTAACTCATTTTCCTAACAAGACAACCTCAATGATAAGACGCACACTGTTTTCAATGCATTTCTTGCTAAAAGAGCTAAGATCGCGATTGTCTCTGTAGCTCAATGAGCTAGGACGCTATTCAACTCTAATATAAGAGAGACTCACTAACTTCATGTAGGAACACCGTTACTTTGTCTCCTAACTCATTTTCCTAACAAGACAACCTCAATCATAAGACGCACACTGTTTTCAATGCATTTCTTGCTAAAAGAGCTAAGATCGTGATTGTCTCTGTTGCTGAATGAGCTAGGACGCTATTCAACTCTAATCTAAGAGAGACTCACTAACTTCATGTAGGAACACCGTTACTTTGTCTCCTAACTCATTTTCCTAACAAGACAACCTCAATGATAAGACGCACACTGTTTTCAATGCATTTGTTGCTTAAAGAGCTAAGATCGTGATTGTCTCTGTTGCTGAATGAGCTAGGACGCTATTCAACTCTAATCTAAGAGAGACTCACTAACTTCATGTAGGAACACCGTTACTTTGTCTCCTAACTCATTTTCCTAACAAGACAACCTCAGTGATAAGACGCACACTGTTTTCAATGCATTTATTTCTAAAAGAGCTAAGATCGTGATTGTCTCTGTTGCTGAATGAGCTAGGACGCTATTCAACTCTAATCTAAGAGACACTCACTAACTTCATGTAGGAACACCGTTACTTTGTCTCCTAACTCATTTTACTAACAAGACAACCTCAATGATAAGACGAACACTGTTTTTAATGCATTTCTTGCTAAAAGAGCTAAGATCGTGATTGTCTCTGTTGCTGAATGAGCTAGGACGCTATTCAACTCTAATCTAAGAGAGACTCACTAACTTCATGTAGGAACACCGTTACTTTGTCTCCTAACTCATTTTCCTAACAAGACAACCTCAATGATAAGACGCACACTGTTTTCAATGCATTTCTTGCTAAAAGAGCTAAGATCGTGATTGTCTCTGTTGCTGAATGAGCTAGGACGCTATTCAACTCTAATCTAAGAGAGACTCACTAACTTCATGTAGGAGCACCGTTACTTTGTCTCCTAACTCATTTTCCTAACAAGACAACATCAATGATAAGACGCACACTGTTTTCAATGCATTTCTTGCTAAAAGAGCTAAGATCGTGATTGTCTCTGTTACTGAATGAGCTAGGACGCTATTCAACTCTAATCTAAGAGAGACTCACTAACTTCATGTAGGAACACCGTTACTTTGTCTCCTAACTCATTTTCCTAACAAGACAACCTCAATGATAAGACGCACACTGTTTTCAATGCATTTCTTGCTAAAAGAGCTAAGATCGCGATTGTCTTTGTAGCTGAATGAGCTAGGACGCTATTCAACTCTAATCTAAGAGAGACTAACTAACTTCATGTAGGAACACCGTTACTTTGTCTCCTAACTCATTTTCCTAACAAGACAACCTCAATGATAAGACGCACACTGTTTTCAATGCATTTCTTGCTAAAAGAGCTAAGATCGCGATTGTCTCTGTTGCTGAATGAGCTAGGACGCTATTCAACTCTAATCTAAGAGAGACTCACTAACTTCATGTAGGAACACCGTTACTTTGTCTCCTAACTCATTTTCCTAACAAGACAACCTCAATGATAAGACGCACACTGTTTTCAATGCATTTCTTGCTAAAAGAGCTAAGATCGCGATTGTCTCTGTTGCTGAATGAGCTAGGACGCTATTCAACTCTAATCTAAGAGAGACTCACTAACTTCATGTAGGAACACCGTTACTTTGTCTCCTAACTCATTTTCCTAACAAGAAAACCTCAATGATAAGATGCACACTGTTTTCAATGCATTTCTTGCTAAAAGAGCTAAGATCGTGATTGTCTCTGTTGCTGAATGAGCTAGGACGCTATTCAACTCTAATCTAAGAGAGACTCACTAACTTCATGTAGGAACACCGTTACTTTGTCTCCTAACTCATTTTCCTAACAAGACAACCTCAATGATAAGACGCACACTGTTTTCAATGCATTTCTTGCTAAAAGAGCTAAGATCGTGATTGTCTCTGTTGCTGAATGAGCTAGGACGCTATTCAACTCTAATCTAAGAGAGACTCACTAACTTCATGTAGGAACACCGTTACTTTGTCTCCTAACTCATTTTCCTAACAAGACAACCTCAATGATAAGACGCACACTGTTTTCAATGCATTTCTTGCTAAAAGAGCTAAGATCGTGATTGTCTCTGTTGCTGAATGAGCTAGGACGCTATTCAACTCTAATCTAAGAGAGACTCACTAACTTCATGTAGGAACACCGTTACTTTGTCTCCTAACTCATTTTCCTAACAAGACAACCTCAATGATAAGACGCACACTGTTTTCAATGCATTTCTTGCTAAAAGAGCTAAGATCGCGATTGTCTCTGTTGCTGAATGAGCTAGGACGCTATTCAACTCTAATCTAAGAGAGACTCACTAACTTCATGTAGGAACACCGTTACTTTGTCTCCTAACTCATTTTCCTAACAAGAAAACCTCAATGATAAGACGCACACTGTTTTCAATGCATTTCTTGCTAAAAGAGCTAAGATCGTGATTGTCTCTGTTGCTGAATGAGCTAGGACGCTATTCAACTCTAATCTAAGAGAGACTCACTAACTTCATGTAGGAACACCGTTACTTTGTCTCCTAACTCATTTTCCTAACAAGACAACCTCAATGATAAGACGCACACTGTTTTTAATGCATTTCTTGCTAAAAGAGCTAAGATCGTGATTGTCTCTGTTGCTGAATGAGCTAGGACGCTATTCAACTCTAATCTAAGAGAGACTCACTAACTTCATGTAGGAACACCGTTACTTTGTCTCCTAACTCATTTTCCTAACAAGACAACCTCAATGATAAGACGCACACTGTTTTCAATGCATTTCTTGCTAAAAGAGCTAAGATCGTGATTGTCTCTGTTGCTGAATGAGCTAGGACGCTATTCAACTCTAATCTAAGAGAGACTCACTAACTTCATGTAGGAACACCGTTACTTTGTCTCCTAACTCATTTTCCTAACAAGACAACATCAATGAGAAGACGCACACTGTTTTCAATGCATTTCTTGCTAAAAGAGCTAAGATCGTGATTGTCTCTGTTGCTGAATGAGCTAGGACGCTATTCAACTCTAATCTAAGAGAGACTCACTAACTTCATTTAGGAACACCGTTACTTTGTCTCCTAACTCATGTTCCTAACAAGACAACCTCAATGATAAGACGCACACTGTTTTCAATGCATTTCTTGCTAAAAGAGCTAAGATCGCGATTGTCTCTGTAGCTGAATGAGCTAGGACGCTATTCAACTCTAATCTAAGAGAGACTCACTAATTTCATGTAGGAACACCGTTACTTTGTCTCCTAACGCATTTTCCTAACAAGACAACCTCAATGATAAGACGCACACTGTTTTCAATGCATTTCTTGCTAAAAGAGCTAAGATCGTGATTGTCTCTGTTGCTGAATGAGCTAGGACGCTATTCAACTCTAATCTAAGAGAGACTCACTAACTTCATGTAGGAACACCGTTACTTTGTCTTCTAACTCATTTTCCTAACAAGACAACCTCAATGATAAGACGCACACTGTTTTCAATGCATTTCTTGCTAAAAGAGCTAAGATCGCGATTGTCTCTGTAGCTGAATGAGCTAGGACGCTATTCAACTCTAATCTAAGAGAGACTCACTAACTTCATGTAGGAACTCCTACCTCATTTTCCTAACAAGACAACCTCAATGATAAGACGCACACTGTTTTCAATGCATTTCTTGCTAAAAGAGCTAAGATCGTGATTGTCTCTGTTGCTGAATGAGCTAGGACGCTATTCAACTCTAATCTAAGAGAGACTCACTAACTTCATGTAGGAACACCGTTACTTTGTCTCCTAACTCATTTTCCTAACAAGACAACCTCAATGATAAGACGCACACTGTTTTCAATGCATTTGTTGCTTAAAGAGCTAAGATCGTGATTGTCTCTGTTGCTGAATGAGCTAGGACGCTATTCAACTCTAATCTAAGAGAGACTCACTAACTTCATGTAGGAACACCGTTACTTTGTCTCCTAACTCATTTTCCTAACAAGACAACCTCAGTGATAAGACGCACACTGTTTTCAATGCATTTCTTTCTAAAAGAGCTAAGATCGTGATTGTCTCTGTTGCTGAATGAGCTAGGACGCTATTCAACTCTAATCTAAGAGAGACTCACTAACTTCATGTAGGAACACCGTTACTTTGTCTCCTAACTCATTTTCCTAACAAGACAACCTCAATGATAAGACGCACACTGTTTTCAATGCATTTCTTGCTAAAAGAGCTAAGATCGTGATTGTCTCTGTTGCTGAATGAGCTAGGACGCTATTCAACTCTAATCTAAGAGAGACTCACTAACTTCATGTAGGAGCACCGTTACTTTGTCTCCTAACTCATTTTCCTAACAAGACAACATCAATGAGAAGACGCACACTGTTTTCAATGCATTTCTTGCTAAAAGAGCTAAGATCGCGATTGTCTCTGTAGCTGAATGAGCTAGGACGCTATTCAACTCTAATCTAAGAGAGACTCACTAATTTCATGTAGGAACACCGTTACTTTGTCTCCTAACGCATTTTCCTAACAAGACAACCTCAATGATAAGACGCACACTGTTTTCAATGCATTTCTTGCTAAAAGAGCTAAGATCGTGATTGTCTCTGTTGCTGAATGAGCTAGGACGCTATTCAACTCTAATCTAAGAGAGACTCACTAACTTCATGTAGGAACACCGTTACTTTGTCTTCTAACTCATTTTCCTAACAAGACAACCTCAATGATAAGACGCACACTGTTTTCAATGCATTTCTTGCTAAAAGAGCTAAGATCGCGATTGTCTCTGTAGCTGAATGAGCTAGGACGCTATTCAACTCTAATCTAAGAGAGACTCACTAACTTCATGTAGGAACTCCTACCTCATTTTCCTAACAAGACAACCTCAATGATAAGACGCACACTGTTTTCAATGCATTTCTTGCTAAAAGAGCTAAGATCGTGATTGTCTCTGTTGCTGAATGAGCTAGGACGCTATTCAACTCTAATCTAAGAGAGACTCACTAACTTCATGTAGGAACACCGTTACTTTGTCTCCTAACTCATTTTCCTAACAAGACAACCTCAATGATAAGACGCACACTGTTTTCAATGCATTTGTTGCTTAAAGAGCTAAGATCGTGATTGTCTCTGTTGCTGAATGAGCTAGGACGCTATTCAACTCTAATCTAAGAGAGACTCACTAACTTCATGTAGGAACACCGTTACTTTGTCTCCTAACTCATTTTCCTAACAAGACAACCTCAGTGATAAGACGCACACTGTTTTCAATGCATTTCTTTCTAAAAGAGCTAAGATCGTGATTGTCTCTGTTGCTGAATGAGCTAGGACGCTATTCAACTCTAATCTAAGAGAGACTCACTAACTTCATGTAGGAACACCGTTACTTTGTCTCCTAACTCATTTTACTAACAAGACAACCTCAATGATAAGACGCACACTGTTTTTAATGCATTTCTTGCTTAAAGAGCTAAGATCGTGATTGTCTCTGTTGCTGAATGAGCTAGGACGCTATTCAACTCTAATCTAAGAGAGACTCACTAACTTCATGTAGGAACATCGTTACTTTGTCTCCTAACTCATTTTCCTAACAAGACAACCTCAATGATAAGACGCACACTGTTTTCAATGCATTTCTTTCTAAAAGAGCTAAGATCGTGATTGTCTCTGTTGCTGAATGAGCTAGGACGCTATTCAACTCTAATCTAAGAGAGACTCACTAACTTCATGTAGGAACACCGTTACTTTGTCTCCTAACTCATTTTCCTAACAAGACAACCTCAATGATAAGACGCACACTGTTTTCAATGCATTTCTTGCTAAAAGAGCTAAGATCGTGATTGTCTCTGTTGCTGAATGAGCTAGGACGCTATTCAACTCTAATCTAAGAGAGACTCACTAACTTCATGTTACACCGTTACTTTGTCTCCTAACTCATTTTCCTAACAAGACAACCTCAATGATAAGACGCACACTGTTTTCAATGCATTTCTTGCTAAAAGAGCTAAGATCGTGATTGTCTCTGTTGCTGAATGAGCTAGGACGCTATTCAACTCTAATCTAAGAGAGACTCACTAACTTCATGTAGGAACACCGTTACTTTGTCTCCTAACGCATTTTCCTAACAAGACAACCTCAATGATAAGACGCACACTGTTTTCAATGCATTTCTTGCTAAAAGAGCTAAGATCGTGATTGTCTCTGTTGCTGAATGAGCTAGGACGCTATTCAACTCTAATCTAAGAGAGACTCACTAACTTCATGTAGGAACACCGTTACTTTGTCTTCTAACTCATTTTCCTAACAAGACAACCTCAATGATAAGACGCACACTGTTTTCAATGCATTTCTTGCTAAAAGAGCTAAGATCGCGATTGTCTCTGTAGCTGAATGAGCTAGGACGCTATTCAACTCTAATCTAAGAGAGACTCACTAACTTCATGTAGGAACTCCTACCTCATTTTCCTAACAAGACAACCTCAATGATAAGACGCACACTGTTTTCAATGCATTTCTTGCTAAAAGAGCTAAGATCGTGATTGTCTCTGTTGCTGAATGAGCTAGGACGCTATTCAACTCTAATCTAAGAGAGACTCACTAACTTCATGTAGGAACACCGTTACTTTGTCTCCTAACTCATTTTCCTAACAAGACAACCTCAATGATAAGACGCACACTGTTTTCAATGCATTTGTTGCTTAAAGAGCTAAGATCGTGATTGTCTCTGTTGCTGAATGAGCTAGGACGCTATTCAACTCTAATCTAAGAGAGACTCACTAACTTCATGTAGGAACACCGTTACTTTGTCTCCTAACTCATTTTCCTAACAAGACAACCTCAGTGATAAGACGCACACTGTTTTCAATGCATTTCTTTCTAAAAGAGCTAAGATCGTGATTGTCTCTGTTGCTGAATGAGCTAGGACGCTATTCAACTCTAATCTAAGAGAGACTCACTAACTTCATGTAGGAACACCGTTACTTTGTCTCCTAACTCATTTTCCTAACAAGACAACCTCAATGATAAGACGCACACTGTTTTCAATGCATTTCTTGCTAAAAGAGCTAAGATCGTGATTGTCTCTGTTGCTGAATGAGCTAGGACGCTATTCAACTCTAATCTAAGAGAGACTCACTAACTTCATGTAGGAGCACCGTTACTTTGTCTCCTAACTCATTTTCCTAACAAGACAACATCAATGAGAAGACGCACACTGTTTTCAATGCATTTCTTGCTAAAAGAGCTAAGATCGCGATTGTCTCTGTAGCTGAATGAGCTAGGACGCTATTCAACTCTAATCTAAGAGAGACTCACTAATTTCATGTAGGAACACCGTTACTTTGTCTCCTAACGCATTTTCCTAACAAGACAACCTCAATGATAAGACGCACACTGTTTTCAATGCATTTCTTGCTAAAAGAGCTAAGATCGTGATTGTCTCTGTTGCTGAATGAGCTAGGACGCTATTCAACTCTAATCTAAGAGAGACTCACTAACTTCATGTAGGAACACCGTTACTTTGTCTTCTAACTCATTTTCCTAACAAGACAACCTCAATGATAAGACGCACACTGTTTTCAATGCATTTCTTGCTAAAAGAGCTAAGATCGCGATTGTCTCTGTAGCTGAATGAGCTAGGACGCTATTCAACTCTAATCTAAGAGAGACTCACTAACTTCATGTAGGAACTCCTACCTCATTTTCCTAACAAGACAACCTCAATGATAAGACGCACACTGTTTTCAATGCATTTCTTGCTAAAAGAGCTAAGATCGTGATTGTCTCTGTTGCTGAATGAGCTAGGACGCTATTCAACTCTAATCTAAGAGAGACTCACTAACTTCATGTAGGAACACCGTTACTTTGTCTCCTAACTCATTTTCCTAACAAGACAACCTCAATGATAAGACGCACACTGTTTTCAATGCATTTGTTGCTTAAAGAGCTAAGATCGTGATTGTCTCTGTTGCTGAATGAGCTAGGACGCTATTCAACTCTAATCTAAGAGAGACTCACTAACTTCATGTAGGAACACCGTTACTTTGTCTCCTAACTCATTTTCCTAACAAGACAACCTCAGTGATAAGACGCACACTGTTTTCAATGCATTTCTTTCTAAAAGAGCTAAGATCGTGATTGTCTCTGTTGCTGAATGAGCTAGGACGCTATTCAACTCTAATCTAAGAGAGACTCACTAACTTCATGTAGGAACACCGTTACTTTGTCTCCTAACTCATTTTACTAACAAGACAACCTCAATGATAAGACGCACACTGTTTTTAATGCATTTCTTGCTTAAAGAGCTAAGATCGTGATTGTCTCTGTTGCTGAATGAGCTAGGACGCTATTCAACTCTAATCTAAGAGAGACTCACTAACTTCATGTAGGAACATCGTTACTTTGTCTCCTAACTCATTTTCCTAACAAGACAACCTCAATGATAAGACGCACACTGTTTTCAATGCATTTCTTTCTAAAAGAGCTAAGATCGTGATTGTCTCTGTTGCTGAATGAGCTAGGACGCTATTCAACTCTAATCTAAGAGAGACTCACTAACTTCATGTAGGAACACCGTTACTTTGTCTCCTAACTCATTTTCCTAACAAGACAACCTCAATGATAAGACGCACACTGTTTTCAATGCATTTCTTGCTAAAAGAGCTAAGATCGTGATTGTCTCTGTTGCTGAATGAGCTAGGACGCTATTCAACTCTAATCTAAGAGAGACTCACTAACTTCATGTTACACCGTTACTTTGTCTCCTAACTCATTTTCCTAACAAGACAACCTCAATGATAAGACGCACACTGTTTTCAATGCATTTCTTGCTAAAGAGCTAAGATCGTGATTGTCTCTGTTGCTGAATGAGCTAGGACGCTATTCAACTCTAATCTAAGAGAGACTCACTAACTTCATGTAGGAACACCGTTACTTTGTCTCCTAACTCATTTTCCTAACAAGACAACCTCAATGATAAGACGCACACTGTTTTCAATGCATTTCTTGCTAAAAGAGCTAAGATCGTGATTGTCTCTGTTGCTGAATGAGCTAGGACGCTATTCAACTCTAATCTAAGAGAGACTCACTAACTTCATGTAGGAACACCGTTACTTTGTCTCCTAACTCATTTTCCTAACAAGACAACCTCAATGATAAGACGCACACTGTTTTCAATGCATTTCTTGCTAAAAGAGCTAAGATCGCGATTGTCTCTGTTGCTGAATGAGCTAGGACGCTATTCAACTCTAATCTAAGAGAGACTCAGTAACTTCATGTAGGAACACCGTTACTTTGTCTCCTAACTCATTTTCCTAACAAGAAAACCTCAATGATAAGACGCACACTGTTTTCAATGCATTTCTTGCTAAAAGAGCTAAGATCGTGATTGTCTCTGTTGCTGAATGAGCTAGGACGCTATTCAACTCTAATCTAAGAGAGACTCACTAACTTCATGTAGGAACACCGTTACTTTGTCTCCTAACTCATTTTCCTAACAAGACAACCTCAATGATAAGACGCACACTGTTTTTAATGCATTTCTTGCTAAAAGAGCTAAGATCGTGATTGTCTCTGTTGCTGAATGAGCTAGGACGCTATTCAACTCTAATCTAAGAGAGACTCACTAACTTCATGTAGGAACACCGTTACTTTGTCTCCTAACTCATTTTCCTAACAAGACAACCTCAATGATAAGACGCACACTGTTTTCAATGCATTTCTTGCTAAAAGAGCTAAGATCGTGATTGTCTCTGTTGCTGAATGAGCTAGGACGCTATTCAACTCTAATCTAAGAGAGACTCACTAACTTCATGTAGGAACACCGTTACTTTGTCTCCTAACTCATTTTCCTAACAAGACAACATCAATGAGAAGACGCACACTGTTTTCAATGCATTTCTTGCTAAAAGAGCTAAGATCGTGATTGTCTCTGTTGCTGAATGAGCTAGGACGCTATTCAACTCTAATCTAAGAGAGACTCACTAACTTCATTTAGGAACACCGTTACTTTGTCTCCTAACTCATGTTCCTAACAAGACAACCTCAATGATAAGACGCACACTGTTTTCAATGCATTTCTTGCTAAAAGAGCTAAGATCGCGATTGTCTCTGTAGCTGAATGAGCTAGGACGCTATTCAACTCTAATCTAAGAGAGACTCACTAATTTCATGTAGGAACACCGTTACTTTGTCTCCTAACGCATTTTCCTAACAAGACAACCTCAATGATAAGACGCACACTGTTTTCAATGCATTTCTTGCTAAAAGAGCTAAGATCGTGATTGTCTCTGTTGCTGAATGAGCTAGGACGCTATTCAACTCTAATCTAAGAGAGACTCACTAACTTCATGTAGGAACACCGTTACTTTGTCTTCTAACTCATTTTCCTAACAAGACAACCTCAATGATAAGACGCACACTGTTTTTAATGCATTTCTTGCTAAAAGAGCTAAGATCGCGATTGTCTCTGTAGCTGAATGAGCTAGGACGCTATTCAACTCTAATCTAAGAGAGACTCACTAACTTCATGTAGGAACTCCTACCTCATTTTCCTAACAAGACAACCTCAATGATAAGACGCACACTGTTTTCAATGCATTTCTTGCTAAAAGAGCTAAGATCGTGATTGTCTCTGTTGCTGAATGAGCTAGGACGCTATTCAACTCTAATCTAAGAGAGACTCACTAACTTCATGTAGGAACACCGTTACTTTGTCTCCTAACTCATTTTCCTAACAAGACAACCTCAATGATAAGACGCACACTGTTTTCAATGCATTTGTTGCTTAAAGAGCTAAGATCGTGATTGTCTCTGTTGCTGAATGAGCTAGGACGCTATTCAACTCTAATCTAAGAGAGACTCACTAACTTCATGTAGGAACACCGTTACTTTGTCTCCTAACTCATTTTCCTAACAAGACAACCTCAGTGATAAGACGCACACTGTTTTCAATGCATTTCTTTCTAAAAGAGCTAAGATCGTGATTGTCTCTGTTGCTGAATGAGCTAGGACGCTATTCAACTCTAATCTAAGAGAGACTCACTAACTTCATGTAGGAACACCGTTACTTTGTCTCCTAACTCATTTTCCTAACAAGACAACCTCAATGATAAGACGCACACTGTTTTCAATGCATTTCTTGCTAAAAGAGCTAAGATCGTGATTGTCTCTGTTGCTGAATGAGCTAGGACGCTATTCAACTCTAATCTAAGAGAGACTCACTAACTTCATGTAGGAGCACCGTTACTTTGTCTCCTAACTCATTTTCCTAACAAGACAACATCAATGAGAAGACGCACACTGTTTTCAATGCATTTCTTGCTAAAAGAGCTAAGATCGTGATTGTCTCTGTTGCTGAATGAGCTAGGACGCTATTCAACTCTAATCTAAGAGAGACTCACTAACTTCATTTAGGAACACCGTTACTTTGTCTCCTAACTCATTTTCCTAACAAGACAACCTCAATGATAAGACGCACACTGTTTTCAATGCATTTCTTGCTAAAAGAGCTAAGATCGCGATTGTCTCTGTAGCTGAATGAGCTAGGACGCTATTCAACTCTAATCTAAGAGAGACTCACTAATTTCATGTAGGAACACCGTTACTTTGTCTCCTAACTCATTTTACTAACAAGACAACCTCAATGATAAGACGAACACTGTTTTTAATGCATTTCTTTCTAAAAGAGCTAAGATCGTGATTGTCTCTGTTGCTGAATGAGCTAGGACGCTATTCAACTCTAATCTAAGAGAGACTCACTAACTTCATGTAGGAACACCGTTACTTTGTCTCCTAACTCATTTTCCTAACAAGACAACCTCAATGATAAGACGCACACTGTTTTCAATGCATTTCTTGCTAAAAGAGCTAAGATCGTGATTGTCTCTGTTGCTGAATGAGCTAGGACGCTATTCAACTCTAATCTAAGAGAGACTCACTAACTTCATGTAGGAGCACCGTTACTTTGTCTCCTAACTCATTTTCCTAACAAGACAACATCAATGATAAGACGCACACTGTTTTCAATGCATTTCTTGCTAAAAGAGCTAAGATCGTGATTGTCTCTGTTGATGAATGAGCTAGGTCGCTATTCAACTCTAATCTAAGAGAGACTCACTAACTTCATGTAGGAACACCGTTACTTTGTCTCCTAACTCATTTTCCTAACAAGACAACCTCAATGATAAGACGCACACTGTTTTCAATGCATTTCTTGCTACAAGAGCTAAGATCGCGATTGTCTTTGTAGCTGAATGAGCTAGGACGCTATTCAACTCTAATCTAAGAGAGACTCACTAACTTCATGTAGGAACACCGTTACTTTGTCTCCTAACTCATTTTCCTAACAAGACAACCTCAATGATAAGACGCACACTGTTTTCAATGCATTTCTTGCTAAAAGAGCTAAGATCGCGATTGTCTCTGTTGCTGAATGAGCTAGGATGCTATTCAACTCTAATCTAAGAGAGACTCACTAACTTCATGTAGGAACACCGTTACTTTGTCTCCTAACTCATTTTCCTAACAAGACAACCTCAATGATAAGACGCACACTGTTTTCAATGCATTTCTTGCTAAAAGAGCTAAGATCGCGATTGTCTCTGTTGCTGAATGAGCTAGGACGCTATTCAACTCTAATCTAAGAGAGACTCACTAACTTCATGTAGGAGCACCGTTACTTTGTCTCCTAACGCATTTTCCTAACAAGACAACATCAATGATAAGACGCACACTGTTTTCAATGCATTTCTTGCTAAAAGAGCTAAGATCGTGATTGTCTCTGTTGCTGAATGAGCTAGGACGCTATTCAACTCTAATCTAAGAGAGACTCACTAACTTCATGTAGGAACACCGTTACTTTGTCTCCTAACTCATTTTCCTAACAAGACAACCTCAATGATAAGACGCACACTGTTTTCAATGCATTTCTTGCTAAAAGAGCTAAGATCGCGATTGTCTCTGTAGCTCAATGAGCTAGGACGCTATTCAACTCTAATATAAGAGAGACTCACTAACTTCATGTAGGAACACCGTTACTTTGTCTCCTAACTCATTTTCCTAACAAGACAACCTCAATCATAAGACGCACACTGTTTTCAATGCATTTCTTGCTAAAAGAGCTAAGATCGTGATTGTCTCTGTTGCTGAATGAGCTAGGACGCTATTCAACTCTAATCTAAGAGAGACTCACTAACTTCATGTAGGAACACCGTTACTTTGTCTCCTAACTCATTTTCCTAACAAGACAACCTCAATGATAAGACGCACACTGTTTTCAATGCATTTGTTGCTTAAAGAGCTAAGATCGTGATTGTCTCTGTTGCTGAATGAGCTAGGACGCTATTCAACTCTAATCTAAGAGAGACTCACTAACTTCATGTAGGAACACCGTTACTTTGTCTCCTAACTCATTTTCCTAACAAGACAACCTCAGTGATAAGACGCACACTGTTTTCAATGCATTTATTTCTAAAAGAGCTAAGATCGTGATTGTCTCTGTTGCTGAATGAGCTAGGACGCTATTCAACTCTAATCTAAGAGACACTCACTAACTTCATGTAGGAACACCGTTACTTTGTCTCCTAACTCATTTTACTAACAAGACAACCTCAATGATAAGACGAACACTGTTTTTAATGCATTTCTTGCTAAAAGAGCTAAGATCGTGATTGTCTCTGTTGCTGAATGAGCTAGGACGCTATTCAACTCTAATCTAAGAGAGACTCACTAACTTCATGTAGGAACACCGTTACTTTGTCTCCTAACTCATTTTCCTAACAAGACAACCTCAATGATAAGACGCACACTGTTTTCAATGCATTTCTTGCTAAAAGAGCTAAGATCGTGATTGTCTCTGTTGCTGAATGAGCTAGGACGCTATTCAACTCTAATCTAAGAGAGACTCACTAACTTCATGTAGGAGCACCGTTACTTTGTCTCCTAACTCATTTTCCTAACAAGACAACATCAATGATAAGACGCACACTGTTTTCAATGCATTTCTTGCTAAAAGAGCTAAGATCGTGATTGTCTCTGTTACTGAATGAGCTAGGACGCTATTCAACTCTAATCTAAGAGAGACTCACTAACTTCATGTAGGAACACCGTTACTTTGTCTCCTAACTCATTTTCCTAACAAGACAACCTCAATGATAAGACGCACACTGTTTTCAATGCATTTCTTGCTAAAAGAGCTAAGATCGCGATTGTCTTTGTAGCTGAATGAGCTAGGACGCTATTCAACTCTAATCTAAGAGAGACTAACTAACTTCATGTAGGAACACCGTTACTTTGTCTCCTAACTCATTTTCCTAACAAGACAACCTCAATGATAAGACGCACACTGTTTTCAATGCATTTCTTGCTAAAAGAGCTAAGATCGCGATTGTCTCTGTTGCTGAATGAGCTAGGACGCTATTCAACTCTAATCTAAGAGAGACTCACTAACTTCATGTAGGAACACCGTTACTTTGTCTCCTAACTCATTTTCCTAACAAGACAACCTCAATGATAAGACGCACACTGTTTTCAATGCATTTCTTGCTAAAAGAGCTAAGATCGCGATTGTCTCTGTTGCTGAATGAGCTAGGACGCTATTCAACTCTAATCTAAGAGAGACTCACTAACTTCATGTAGGAACACCGTTACTTTGTCTCCTAACTCATTTTCCTAACAAGAAAACCTCAATGATAAGATGCACACTGTTTTCAATGCATTTCTTGCTAAAAGAGCTAAGATCGTGATTGTCTCTGTTGCTGAATGAGCTAGGACGCTATTCAACTCTAATCTAAGAGAGACTCACTAACTTCATGTAGGAACACCGTTACTTTGTCTCCTAACTCATTTTCCTAACAAGACAACCTCAATGATAAGACGCACACTGTTTTCAATGCATTTCTTGCTAAAAGAGCTAAGATCGTGATTGTCTCTGTTGCTGAATGAGCTAGGACGCTATTCAACTCTAATCTAAGAGAGACTCACTAACTTCATGTAGGAACACCGTTACTTTGTCTCCTAACTCATTTTCCTAACAAGACAACCTCAATGATAAGACGCACACTGTTTTCAATGCATTTCTTGCTAAAAGAGCTAAGATCGTGATTGTCTCTGTTGCTGAATGAGCTAGGACGCTATTCAACTCTAATCTAAGAGAGACTCACTAACTTCATGTAGGAACACCGTTACTTTGTCTCCTAACTCATTTTCCTAACAAGACAACCTCAATGATAAGACGCACACTGTTTTCAATGCATTTCTTGCTAAAAGAGCTAAGATCGCGATTGTCTCTGTTGCTGAATGAGCTAGGACGCTATTCAACTCTAATCTAAGAGAGACTCACTAACTTCATGTAGGAACACCGTTACTTTGTCTCCTAACTCATTTTCCTAACAAGAAAACCTCAATGATAAGACGCACACTGTTTTCAATGCATTTCTTGCTAAAAGAGCTAAGATCGTGATTGTCTCTGTTGCTGAATGAGCTAGGACGCTATTCAACTCTAATCTAAGAGAGACTCACTAACTTCATGTAGGAACACCGTTACTTTGTCTCCTAACTCATTTTCCTAACAAGACAACCTCAATGATAAGACGCACACTGTTTTTAATGCATTTCTTGCTAAAAGAGCTAAGATCGTGATTGTCTCTGTTGCTGAATGAGCTAGGACGCTATTCAACTCTAATCTAAGAGAGACTCACTAACTTCATGTAGGAACACCGTTACTTTGTCTCCTAACTCATTTTCCTAACAAGACAACCTCAATGATAAGACGCACACTGTTTTCAATGCATTTCTTGCTAAAAGAGCTAAGATCGTGATTGTCTCTGTTGCTGAATGAGCTAGGACGCTATTCAACTCTAATCTAAGAGAGACTCACTAACTTCATGTAGGAACACCGTTACTTTGTCTCCTAACTCATTTTCCTAACAAGACAACATCAATGAGAAGACGCACACTGTTTTCAATGCATTTCTTGCTAAAAGAGCTAAGATCGTGATTGTCTCTGTTGCTGAATGAGCTAGGACGCTATTCAACTCTAATCTAAGAGAGACTCACTAACTTCATTTAGGAACACCGTTACTTTGTCTCCTAACTCATGTTCCTAACAAGACAACCTCAATGATAAGACGCACACTGTTTTCAATGCATTTCTTGCTAAAAGAGCTAAGATCGCGATTGTCTCTGTAGCTGAATGAGCTAGGACGCTATTCAACTCTAATCTAAGAGAGACTCACTAATTTCATGTAGGAACACCGTTACTTTGTCTCCTAACGCATTTTCCTAACAAGACAACCTCAATGATAAGACGCACACTGTTTTCAATGCATTTCTTGCTAAAAGAGCTAAGATCGTGATTGTCTCTGTTGCTGAATGAGCTAGGACGCTATTCAACTCTAATCTAAGAGAGACTCACTAACTTCATGTAGGAACACCGTTACTTTGTCTTCTAACTCATTTTCCTAACAAGACAACCTCAATGATAAGACGCACACTGTTTTCAATGCATTTCTTGCTAAAAGAGCTAAGATCGCGATTGTCTCTGTAGCTGAATGAGCTAGGACGCTATTCAACTCTAATCTAAGAGAGACTCACTAACTTCATGTAGGAACTCCTACCTCATTTTCCTAACAAGACAACCTCAATGATAAGACGCACACTGTTTTCAATGCATTTCTTGCTAAAAGAGCTAAGATCGTGATTGTCTCTGTTGCTGAATGAGCTAGGACGCTATTCAACTCTAATCTAAGAGAGACTCACTAACTTCATGTAGGAACACCGTTACTTTGTCTCCTAACTCATTTTCCTAACAAGACAACCTCAATGATAAGACGCACACTGTTTTCAATGCATTTGTTGCTTAAAGAGCTAAGATCGTGATTGTCTCTGTTGCTGAATGAGCTAGGACGCTATTCAACTCTAATCTAAGAGAGACTCACTAACTTCATGTAGGAACACCGTTACTTTGTCTCCTAACTCATTTTCCTAACAAGACAACCTCAGTGATAAGACGCACACTGTTTTCAATGCATTTCTTTCTAAAAGAGCTAAGATCGTGATTGTCTCTGTTGCTGAATGAGCTAGGACGCTATTCAACTCTAATCTAAGAGAGACTCACTAACTTCATGTAGGAACACCGTTACTTTGTCTCCTAACTCATTTTCCTAACAAGACAACCTCAATGATAAGACGCACACTGTTTTCAATGCATTTCTTGCTAAAAGAGCTAAGATCGTGATTGTCTCTGTTGCTGAATGAGCTAGGACGCTATTCAACTCTAATCTAAGAGAGACTCACTAACTTCATGTAGGAGCACCGTTACTTTGTCTCCTAACTCATTTTCCTAACAAGACAACATCAATGAGAAGACGCACACTGTTTTCAATGCATTTCTTGCTAAAAGAGCTAAGATCGCGATTGTCTCTGTAGCTGAATGAGCTAGGACGCTATTCAACTCTAATCTAAGAGAGACTCACTAATTTCATGTAGGAACACCGTTACTTTGTCTCCTAACGCATTTTCCTAACAAGACAACCTCAATGATAAGACGCACACTGTTTTCAATGCATTTCTTGCTAAAAGAGCTAAGATCGTGATTGTCTCTGTTGCTGAATGAGCTAGGACGCTATTCAACTCTAATCTAAGAGAGACTCACTAACTTCATGTAGGAACACCGTTACTTTGTCTTCTAACTCATTTTCCTAACAAGACAACCTCAATGATAAGACGCACACTGTTTTCAATGCATTTCTTGCTAAAAGAGCTAAGATCGCGATTGTCTCTGTAGCTGAATGAGCTAGGACGCTATTCAACTCTAATCTAAGAGAGACTCACTAACTTCATGTAGGAACTCCTACCTCATTTTCCTAACAAGACAACCTCAATGATAAGACGCACACTGTTTTCAATGCATTTCTTGCTAAAAGAGCTAAGATCGTGATTGTCTCTGTTGCTGAATGAGCTAGGACGCTATTCAACTCTAATCTAAGAGAGACTCACTAACTTCATGTAGGAACACCGTTACTTTGTCTCCTAACTCATTTTCCTAACAAGACAACCTCAATGATAAGACGCACACTGTTTTCAATGCATTTGTTGCTTAAAGAGCTAAGATCGTGATTGTCTCTGTTGCTGAATGAGCTAGGACGCTATTCAACTCTAATCTAAGAGAGACTCACTAACTTCATGTAGGAACACCGTTACTTTGTCTCCTAACTCATTTTCCTAACAAGACAACCTCAGTGATAAGACGCACACTGTTTTCAATGCATTTCTTTCTAAAAGAGCTAAGATCGTGATTGTCTCTGTTGCTGAATGAGCTAGGACGCTATTCAACTCTAATCTAAGAGAGACTCACTAACTTCATGTAGGAACACCGTTACTTTGTCTCCTAACTCATTTTACTAACAAGACAACCTCAATGATAAGACGCACACTGTTTTTAATGCATTTCTTGCTTAAAGAGCTAAGATCGTGATTGTCTCTGTTGCTGAATGAGCTAGGACGCTATTCAACTCTAATCTAAGAGAGACTCACTAACTTCATGTAGGAACATCGTTACTTTGTCTCCTAACTCATTTTCCTAACAAGACAACCTCAATGATAAGACGCACACTGTTTTCAATGCATTTCTTTCTAAAAGAGCTAAGATCGTGATTGTCTCTGTTGCTGAATGAGCTAGGACGCTATTCAACTCTAATCTAAGAGAGACTCACTAACTTCATGTAGGAACACCGTTACTTTGTCTCCTAACTCATTTTCCTAACAAGACAACCTCAATGATAAGACGCACACTGTTTTCAATGCATTTCTTGCTAAAAGAGCTAAGATCGTGATTGTCTCTGTTGCTGAATGAGCTAGGACGCTATTCAACTCTAATCTAAGAGAGACTCACTAACTTCATGTTACACCGTTACTTTGTCTCCTAACTCATTTTCCTAACAAGACAACCTCAATGATAAGACGCACACTGTTTTCAATGCATTTCTTGCTAAAAGAGCTAAGATCGTGATTGTCTCTGTTGCTGAATGAGCTAGGACGCTATTCAACTCTAATCTAAGAGAGACTCACTAACTTCATGTAGGAACACCGTTACTTTGTCTCCTAACGCATTTTCCTAACAAGACAACCTCAATGATAAGACGCACACTGTTTTCAATGCATTTCTTGCTAAAAGAGCTAAGATCGTGATTGTCTCTGTTGCTGAATGAGCTAGGACGCTATTCAACTCTAATCTAAGAGAGACTCACTAACTTCATGTAGGAACACCGTTACTTTGTCTTCTAACTCATTTTCCTAACAAGACAACCTCAATGATAAGACGCACACTGTTTTCAATGCATTTCTTGCTAAAAGAGCTAAGATCGCGATTGTCTCTGTAGCTGAATGAGCTAGGACGCTATTCAACTCTAATCTAAGAGAGACTCACTAACTTCATGTAGGAACTCCTACCTCATTTTCCTAACAAGACAACCTCAATGATAAGACGCACACTGTTTTCAATGCATTTCTTGCTAAAAGAGCTAAGATCGTGATTGTCTCTGTTGCTGAATGAGCTAGGACGCTATTCAACTCTAATCTAAGAGAGACTCACTAACTTCATGTAGGAACACCGTTACTTTGTCTCCTAACTCATTTTCCTAACAAGACAACCTCAATGATAAGACGCACACTGTTTTCAATGCATTTGTTGCTTAAAGAGCTAAGATCGTGATTGTCTCTGTTGCTGAATGAGCTAGGACGCTATTCAACTCTAATCTAAGAGAGACTCACTAACTTCATGTAGGAACACCGTTACTTTGTCTCCTAACTCATTTTCCTAACAAGACAACCTCAGTGATAAGACGCACACTGTTTTCAATGCATTTCTTTCTAAAAGAGCTAAGATCGTGATTGTCTCTGTTGCTGAATGAGCTAGGACGCTATTCAACTCTAATCTAAGAGAGACTCACTAACTTCATGTAGGAACACCGTTACTTTGTCTCCTAACTCATTTTCCTAACAAGACAACCTCAATGATAAGACGCACACTGTTTTCAATGCATTTCTTGCTAAAAGAGCTAAGATCGTGATTGTCTCTGTTGCTGAATGAGCTAGGACGCTATTCAACTCTAATCTAAGAGAGACTCACTAACTTCATGTAGGAGCACCGTTACTTTGTCTCCTAACTCATTTTCCTAACAAGACAACATCAATGAGAAGACGCACACTGTTTTCAATGCATTTCTTGCTAAAAGAGCTAAGATCGCGATTGTCTCTGTAGCTGAATGAGCTAGGACGCTATTCAACTCTAATCTAAGAGAGACTCACTAATTTCATGTAGGAACACCGTTACTTTGTCTCCTAACGCATTTTCCTAACAAGACAACCTCAATGATAAGACGCACACTGTTTTCAATGCATTTCTTGCTAAAAGAGCTAAGATCGTGATTGTCTCTGTTGCTGAATGAGCTAGGACGCTATTCAACTCTAATCTAAGAGAGACTCACTAACTTCATGTAGGAACACCGTTACTTTGTCTTCTAACTCATTTTCCTAACAAGACAACCTCAATGATAAGACGCACACTGTTTTCAATGCATTTCTTGCTAAAAGAGCTAAGATCGCGATTGTCTCTGTAGCTGAATGAGCTAGGACGCTATTCAACTCTAATCTAAGAGAGACTCACTAACTTCATGTAGGAACTCCTACCTCATTTTCCTAACAAGACAACCTCAATGATAAGACGCACACTGTTTTCAATGCATTTCTTGCTAAAAGAGCTAAGATCGTGATTGTCTCTGTTGCTGAATGAGCTAGGACGCTATTCAACTCTAATCTAAGAGAGACTCACTAACTTCATGTAGGAACACCGTTACTTTGTCTCCTAACTCATTTTCCTAACAAGACAACCTCAATGATAAGACGCACACTGTTTTCAATGCATTTGTTGCTTAAAGAGCTAAGATCGTGATTGTCTCTGTTGCTGAATGAGCTAGGACGCTATTCAACTCTAATCTAAGAGAGACTCACTAACTTCATGTAGGAACACCGTTACTTTGTCTCCTAACTCATTTTCCTAACAAGACAACCTCAGTGATAAGACGCACACTGTTTTCAATGCATTTCTTTCTAAAAGAGCTAAGATCGTGATTGTCTCTGTTGCTGAATGAGCTAGGACGCTATTCAACTCTAATCTAAGAGAGACTCACTAACTTCATGTAGGAACACCGTTACTTTGTCTCCTAACTCATTTTACTAACAAGACAACCTCAATGATAAGACGCACACTGTTTTTAATGCATTTCTTGCTTAAAGAGCTAAGATCGTGATTGTCTCTGTTGCTGAATGAGCTAGGACGCTATTCAACTCTAATCTAAGAGAGACTCACTAACTTTATGTAGGAACATCGTTACTTTGTCTCCTAACTCATTTTCCTAACAAGACAACCTCAATGATAAGACGCACACTGTTTTCAATGCATTTCTTTCTAAAAGAGCTAAGATCGTGATTGTCTCTGTTGCTGAATGAGCTAGGACGCTATTCAACTCTAATCTAAGAGAGACTCACTAACTTCATGTAGGAACACCGTTACTTTGTCTCCTAACTCATTTTCCTAACAAGACAACCTCAATGATAAGACGCACACTGTTTTCAATGCATTTCTTGCTAAAAGAGCTAAGATCGTGATTGTCTCTGTTGCTGAATGAGCTAGGACGCTATTCAACTCTAATCTAAGAGAGACTCACTAACTTCATGTTACACCGTTACTTTGTCTCCTAACTCATTTTCCTAACAAGACAACCTCAATGATAAGACGCACACTGTTTTCAATGCATTTCTTGCTAAAGAGCTAAGATCGTGATTGTCTCTGTTGCTGAATGAGCTAGGACGCTATTCAACTCTAATCTAAGAGAGACTCACTAACTTCATGTAGGAACACCGTTACTTTGTCTCCTAACTCATTTTCCTAACAAGACAACCTCAATGATAAGACGCACACTGTTTTCAATGCATTTCTTGCTAAAAGAGCTAAGATCGTGATTGTCTCTGTTGCTGAATGAGCTAGGACGCTATTCAACTCTAATCTAAGAGAGACTCACTAACTTCATGTAGGAACACCGTTACTTTGTCTCCTAACTCATTTTCCTAACAAGACAACCTCAATGATAAGACGCACACTGTTTTCAATGCATTTCTTGCTAAAAGAGCTAAGATCGCGATTGTCTCTGTTGCTGAATGAGCTAGGACGCTATTCAACTCTAATCTAAGAGAGACTCAGTAACTTCATGTAGGAACACCGTTACTTTGTCTCCTAACTCATTTTCCTAACAAGAAAACCTCAATGATAAGACGCACACTGTTTTCAATGCATTTCTTGCTAAAAGAGCTAAGATCGTGATTGTCTCTGTTGCTGAATGAGCTAGGACGCTATTCAACTCTAATCTAAGAGAGACTCACTAACTTCATGTAGGAACACCGTTACTTTGTCTCCTAACTCATTTTCCTAACAAGACAACCTCAATGATAAGACGCACACTGTTTTTAATGCATTTCTTGCTAAAAGAGCTAAGATCGTGATTGTCTCTGTTGCTGAATGAGCTAGGACGCTATTCAACTCTAATCTAAGAGAGACTCACTAACTTCATGTAGGAACACCGTTACTTTGTCTCCTAACTCATTTTCCTAACAAGACAACCTCAATGATAAGACGCACACTGTTTTCAATGCATTTCTTGCTAAAAGAGCTAAGATCGTGATTGTCTCTGTTGCTGAATGAGCTAGGACGCTATTCAACTCTAATCTAAGAGAGACTCACTAACTTCATGTAGGAACACCGTTACTTTGTCTCCTAACTCATTTTCCTAACAAGACAACATCAATGAGAAGACGCACACTGTTTTCAATGCATTTCTTGCTAAAAGAGCTAAGATCGTGATTGTCTCTGTTGCTGAATGAGCTAGGACGCTATTCAACTCTAATCTAAGAGAGACTCACTAACTTCATTTAGGAACACCGTTACTTTGTCTCCTAACTCATGTTCCTAACAAGACAACCTCAATGATAAGACGCACACTGTTTTCAATGCATTTCTTGCTAAAAGAGCTAAGATCGCGATTGTCTCTGTAGCTGAATGAGCTAGGACGCTATTCAACTCTAATCTAAGAGAGACTCACTAATTTCATGTAGGAACACCGTTACTTTGTCTCCTAACGCATTTTCCTAACAAGACAACCTCAATGATAAGACGCACACTGTTTTCAATGCATTTCTTGCTAAAAGAGCTAAGATCGTGATTGTCTCTGTTGCTGAATGAGCTAGGACGCTATTCAACTCTAATCTAAGAGAGACTCACTAACTTCATGTAGGAACACCGTTACTTTGTCTTCTAACTCATTTTCCTAACAAGACAACCTCAATGATAAGACGCACACTGTTTTCAATGCATTTCTTGCTAAAAGAGCTAAGATCGCGATTGTCTCTATAGCTGAATGAGCTAGGACGCTATTCAACTCTAATCTAAGAGAGACTCACTAACTTCATGTAGGAACTCCTACCTCATTTTCCTAACAAGACAACCTCAATGATAAGACGCACACTGTTTTCAATGCATTTCTTGCTAAAAGAGCTAAGATCGTGATTGTCTCTGTTGCTGAATGAGCTAGGACGCTATTCAACTCTAATCTAAGAGAGACTCACTAACTTCATGTAGGAACACCGTTACTTTGTCTCCTAACTCATTTTCCTAACAAGACAACCTCAATGATAAGACGCACACTGTTTTCAATGCATTTGTTGCTTAAAGAGCTAAGATCGTGATTGTCTCTGTTGCTGAATGAGCTAGGACGCTATTCAACTCTAATCTAAGAGAGACTCACTAACTTCATGTAGGAACACCGTTACTTTGTCTCCTAACTCATTTTCCTAACAAGACAACCTCAGTGATAAGACGCACACTGTTTTCAATGCATTTCTTTCTAAAAGAGCTAAGATCGTGATTGTCTCTGTTGCTGAATGAGCTAGGACGCTATTCAACTCTAATCTAAGAGAGACTCACTAACTTCATGTAGGAACACCGTTACTTTGTCTCCTAACTCATTTTCCTAACAAGACAACCTCAATGATAAGACGCACACTGTTTTCAATGCATTTCTTGCTAAAAGAGCTAAGATCGTGATTGTCTCTGTTGCTGAATGAGCTAGGACGCTATTCAACTCTAATCTAAGAGAGACTCACTAACTTCATGTAGGAGCACCGTTACTTTGTCTCCTAACTCATTTTCCTAACAAGACAACATCAATGAGAAGACGCACACTGTTTTCAATGCATTTCTTGCTAAAAGAGCTAAGATCGTGATTGTCTCTGTTGCTGAATGAGCTAGGACGCTATTCAACTCTAATCTAAGAGAGACTCACTAACTTCATTTAGGAACACCGTTACTTTGTCTCCTAACTCATTTTCCTAACAAGACAACCTCAATGATAAGACGCACACTGTTTTCAATGCATTTCTTGCTAAAAGAGCTAAGATCGCGATTGTCTCTGTAGCTGAATGAGCTAGGACGCTATTCAACTCTAATCTAAGAGAGACTCACTAATTTCATGTAGGAACACCGTTACTTTGTCTCCTAACGCATTTTCCTAACAAGACAACCTCAATGATAAGACGCACACTGTTTTCAATGCATTTCTTGCTAAAAGAGCTAAGATCGTGATTGTCTCTGTTGCTGAATGAGCTAGGACGCTATTCAACTCTAATCTAAGAGAGACTCACTAACTTCATGTAGGAACACCGTTACTTTGTCTTCTAACTCATTTTCCTAACAAGACAACCTCAATGATAAGACGCACACTGTTTTCAATGCATTTCTTGCTAAAAGAGCTAAGATCGCGATTGTCTCTGTAGCTGAATGAGCTAGGACGCTATTCAACTCTAATCTAAGAGAGACTCACTAACTTCATGTAGGAACTCCTACCTCATTTTCCTAACAAGACAACCTCAATGATAAGACGCACACTGTTTTCAATGCATTTCTTGCTAAAAGAGCTAAGATCGTGATTGTCTCTGTTGCTGAATGAGCTAGGACGCTATTCAACTCTAATCTAAGAGAGACTCACTAACTTCATGTAGGAACACCGTTACTTTGTCTCCTAACTCATTTTCCTAACAAGACAACCTCAATGATAAGACGCACACTGTTTTCAATGCATTTGTTGCTTAAAGAGCTAAGATCGTGATTGTCTCTGTTGCTGAATGAGCTAGGACGCTATTCAACTCTAATCTAAGAGAGACTCACTAACTTCATGTAGGAACACCGTTACTTTGTCTCCTAACTCATTTTCCTAACAAGACAACCTCAGTGATAAGACGCACACTGTTTTCAATGCATTTCTTTCTAAAAGAGCTAAGATCGTGATTGTCTCTGTTGCTGAATGAGCTAGGACGCTATTCAACTCTAATCTAAGAGAGACTCACTAACTTCATGTAGGAACACCGTTACTTTGTCTCCTAACTCATTTTACTAACAAGACAACCTCAATGATAAGACGCACACTGTTTTTAATGCATTTCTTGCTTAAAGAGCTAAGATCGTGATTGTCTCTGTTGCTGAATGAGCTAGGACGCTATTCAACTCTAATCTAAGAGAGACTCACTAACTTCATGTAGGAACATCGTTACTTTGTCTCCTAACTCATTTTCCTAACAAGACAACCTCAATGATAAGACGCACACTGTTTTCAATGCATTTCTTTCTAAAAGAGCTAAGATCGTGATTGTCTCTGTTGCTGAATGAGCTAGGACGCTATTCAACTCTAATCTAAGAGAGACTCACTAACTTCATGTAGGAACACCGTTACTTTGTCTCCTAACTCATTTTCCTAACAAGACAACCTCAATGATAAGACGCACACTGTTTTCAATGCATTTCTTGCTAAAAGAGCTAAGATCGTGATTGTCTCTGTTGCTGAATGAGCTAGGACGCTATTCAACTCTAATCTAAGAGAGACTCACTAACTTCATGTTACACCGTTACTTTGTCTCCTAACTCATTTTTCTAACAAGACAACCTCAATGATAAGACGCACACTGTTTTCAATGCATTTCTTGCTAAAAGAGCTAAGATCGTGATTGTCTCTGTTGCTGAATGAGCTAGGACGCTATTCAACTCTAATCTAAGAGAGACTCACTAACTTCATGTAGGAACACCGTTACTTTGTCTCCTAACTCATTTTCCTAACAAGACAACCTCAATGATAAGACGCACACTGTTTTCAATGCATTTCTTGCTAAAAGAGCTAAGATCGTGATTGTCTCTGTTGCTGAATGAGCTAGGACGCTATTCAACTCTAATCTAAGAGAGACTCACTAACTTCATGTAGGAACACCGTTACTTTGTCTCCTAACTCATTTTCCTAACAAGACAACCTCAATGATAAGACGCACACTGTTTTCAATGCATTTCTTGCTAAAAGAGCTAAGATCGCGATTGTCTCTGTTGCTGAATGAGCTAGGACGCTATTCAACTCTAATCTAAGAGAGACTCAGTAACTTCATGTAGGAACACCGTTACTTTGTCTCCTAACTCATTTTCCTAACAAGAAAACCTCAATGATAAGACGCACACTGTTTTCAATGCATTTCTTGCTAAAAGAGCTAAGATCGTGATTGTCTCTGTTGCTGAATGAGCTAGGACGCTATTCAACTCTAATCTAAGAGAGACTCACTAACTTCATGTAGGAACACCGTTACTTTGTCTCCTAACTCATTTTCCTAACAAGACAACCTCAATGATAAGACGCACACTGTTTTTAATGCATTTCTTGCTAAAAGAGCTAAGATCGTGATTGTCTCTGTTGCTGAATGAGCTAGGACGCTATTCAACTCTAATCTAAGAGAGACTCACTAACTTCATGTAGGAACACCGTTACTTTGTCTCCTAACTCATTTTCCTAACAAGACAACCTCAATGATAAGACGCACACTGTTTTCAATGCATTTCTTGCTAAAAGAGCTAAGATCGTGATTGTATCTGTTGCTGAATGAGCTAGGACGCTATTCAACTCTAATCTAAGAGAGACTCACTAACTTCATGTAGGAACACCGTTACTTTGTCTCCTAACTCATTTTCCTAACAAGACAACCTCAATGATAAGACGCACACTGTTTTCAATGCATTTCTTGCTAAAAGAGCTAAGATCGTGATTGTCTCTGTTGCTGAATGAGCTAGGACGCTATTCAACTCTAATCTAAGAGAGACTCACTAACTTCATGTAGGAACACCGTTACTTTGTCTCCTAACTCATTTTCCTAACAAGACAACCTCAATGATAAGACGCACACTGTTTTCAATGCATTTCTTGCTAAAAGAGCTAAGATCGCGATTGTCTCTGTTGCTGAATGAGCTAGGACGCTATTCAACTCTAATCTAAGAGAGACTCAGTAACTTCATGTAGGAGCACCGTTACTTTGTCTCCTAACGCATTTTCCTAACAAGACAACATCAATGATAAGACGCACACTGTTTTCAATGCATTTCTTGCTAAAAGAGCTAAGATCGTGATTGTCTCTGTTGCTGAATGAGCTAGGACGCTATTCAACTCTAATCTAAGAGAGACTCACTAACTTCATGTAGGAACACCGTTACTTTGTCTCCTAACTCATTTTCCTAACAAGACAACCTCAATGATAAGACGCACACTGTTTTCAATGCATTTCTTGCTAAAAGAGCTAAGATCGCGATTGTCTCTGTAGCTCAATGAGCTAGGACGCTATTCAACTCTAATATAAGAGAGACTCACTAACTTCATGTAGGAACACCGTTACTTTGTCTCCTAACTCATTTTCCTAACAAGACAACCTCAATCATAAGACGCACACTGTTTTCAATGCATTTCTTGCTAAAAGAGCTAAGATCGTGATTGTCTCTGTTGCTGAATGAGCTAGGACGCTATTCAACTCTAATCTAAGAGAGACTCACTAACTTCATGTAGGAACACCGTTACTTTGTCTCCTAACTCATTTTCCTAACAAGACAACCTCAATGATAAGACGCACACTGTTTTCAATGCATTTGTTGCTTAAAGAGCTAAGATCGTGATTGTCTCTGTTGCTGAATGAGCTAGGACGCTATTCAACTCTAATCTAAGAGAGACTCACTAACTTCATGTAGGAACACCGTTACTTTGTCTCCTAACTCATTTTCCTAACAAGACAACCTCAGTGATAAGACGCACACTGTTTTCAATGCATTTCTTTCTAAAAGAGCTAAGATCGTGATTGTCTCTGTTGCTGAATGAGCTAGGACGCTATTCAACTCTAATCTAAGAGACACTCACTAACTTCATGTAGGAACACCGTTACTTTGTCTCCTAACTCATTTTACTAACAAGACAACCTCAATGATAAGACGAACACTGTTTTTAATGCATTTCTTTCTAAAAGAGCTAAGATCGTGATTGTCTCTGTTGCTGAATGAGCTAGGACGCTATTCAACTCTAATCTAAGAGAGACTCACTAACTTCATGTAGGAACACCGTTACTTTGTCTCCTAACTCATTTTCCTAACAAGACAACCTCAATGATAAGACGCACACTGTTTTCAATGCATTTCTTGCTAAAAGAGCTAAGATCGTGATTGTCTCTGTTGCTGAATGAGCTAGGACGCTATTCAACTCTAATCTAAGAGAGACTCACTAACTTCATGTAGGAACACCGTTACTTTGTCTCCTAACTCATTTTCCTAACAAGACAACCTCAATGATAAGACGCACACTGTTTTCAATGCATTTCTTGCTAAAAGAGCTAAGATCGTGATTGTCTCTGTTGCTGAATGAGCTAGGACGCTATTCAACTCTAATCTAAGAGAGACTCACTAACTTCATGTAGGAACACCGTTACTTTGTCTCCTAACTCATTTTCCTAACAAGACAACCTCAATGATAAGACGCACACTGTTTTCAATGCATTTCTTGCTAAAAGAGCTAAGATCGCGATTGTCTCTGTTGCTGAATGAGCTAGGACGCTATTCAACTCTAATCTAAGAGAGACTCACTAACTTCATGTAGGAACACCGTTACTTTGTCTCCTAACTCATTTTCCTAACAAGACAACCTCAATGATAAGACGCACACTGTTTTCAATGCATTTCTTGCTAAAAGAGCTAAGATCGCGATTGTCTCTGTTGCTGAATGAGCTAGGACGCTATTCAACTCTAATCTAAGAGAGACTCACTAACTTCATGTAGGAACACCGTTACTTTGTCTCCTAACTCATTTTCCTAACAAGAAAACCTCAATGATAAGACGCACACTGTTTTCAATGCATTTCTTGCTAAAAGAGCTAAGATCGTGATTGTCTCTGTTGCTGAATGAGCTAGGACGCTATTCAACTCTAATCTAAGAGAGACTCACTAACTTCATGTAGGAACACCGTTACTTTGTCTCCTAACTCATTTTCCTAACAAGACAACCTCAATGATAAGACGCACACTGTTTTCAATGCATTTCTTGCTAAAAGAGCTAAGATCGTGATTGTCTCTGTTGCTGAATGAGCTAGGACGCCATTCAACTCTAATCTAAGAGAGACTCACTAACTTCATGTAGGAACACCGTTACTTTGTCTCCTAACTCATTTTCCTAACAAGACAACCTCAATGATAAGACGCACACTGTTTTCAATGCATTTCTTGCTAAAAGAGCTAAGATCGTGATTGTCTCTGTTGCTGAATGAGCTAGGACGCTATTCAACTCTAATCTAAGAGAGACTCACTAACTTCATGTAGGAACACCGTTACTTTGTCTCCTAACTCATTTTCCTAACAAGACAACCTCAATGATAAGACGCACACTGTTTTCAATGCATTTCTTGCTAAAAGAGCTAAGATCGCGATTGTCTCTGTTGCTGAATGAGCTAGGACGCTATTCAACTCTAATCTAAGAGAGACTCACTAACTTCATGTAGGAACACCGTTACTTTGTCTCCTAACTCATTTTCCTAACAAGAAAACCTCAATGATAAGACGCACACTGTTTTCAATGCATTTCTTGCTAAAAGAGCTAAGATCGTGATTGTCTCTGTTGCTGAATGAGCTAGGACGCTATTCAACTCTAATCTAAGAGAGACTCACTAACTTCATGTAGGAACACCGTTACTTTGTCTCCTAACTCATTTTCCTAACAAGACAACCTCAATGATAAGACGCACACTGTTTTTAATGCATTTCTTGCTAAAAGAGCTAAGATCGTGATTGTCTCTGTTGCTGAATGAGCTAGGACGCTATTCAACTCTAATCTAAGAGAGACTCACTAACTTCATGTAGGAACACCGTTACTTTGTCTCCTAACTCATTTTCCTAACAAGACAACCTCAATGATAAGACGCACACTGTTTTCAATGCATTTCTTGCTAAAAGAGCTAAGATCGTGATTGTCTCTGTTGCTGAATGAGCTAGGACGCTATTCAACTCTAATCTAAGAGAGACTCACTAACTTCATGTAGGAACACCGTTACTTTGTCTCCTAACTCATTTTCCTAACAAGACAACCTCAATGATAAGACGCACACTGTTTTCAATGCATTTCTTGCTAAAAGAGCTAAGATCGCGATTGTCTCTGTTGCTGAATGAGCTAGGACGCTATTCAACTCTAATCTAAGAGAGACTCAGTAACTTCATGTAGGAACACCGTTACTTTGTCTCCTAACTCATTTTCCTAACAAGAAAACCTCAATGATAAGACGCACACTGTTTTCAATGCATTTCTTGCTAAAAGAGCTAAGATCGTGATTGTCTCTGTTGCTGAATGAGCTAGGACGCTATTCAACTCTAATCTAAGAGAGACTCACTAACTTCATGTAGGAACACCGTTACTTTGTCTCCTAACTCATTTTCCTAACAAGACAACCTCAATGATAAGACGCACACTGTTTTTAATGCATTTCTTGCTAAAAGAGCTAAGATCGTGATTGTCTCTGTTGCTGAATGAGCTAGGACGCTATTCAACTCTAATCTAAGAGAGACTCACTAACTTCATGTAGGAACACCGTTACTTTGTCTCCTAACTCATTTTCCTAACAAGACAACCTCAATGATAAGACGCACACTGTTTTCAATGCATTTCTTGCTAAAAGAGCTAAGATCGTGATTGTCTCTGTTGCTGAATGAGCTAGGACGCTATTCAACTCTAATCTAAGAGAGACTCACTAACTTCATGTAGGAACACCGTTACTTTGTCTCCTAACTCATTTTCCTAACAAGACAACCTCAATGATAAGACGCACACTGTTTTCAATGCATTTCTTGCTAAAAGAGCTAAGATCGTGATTGTCTCTGTTGCTGAATGAGCTAGGACGCTATTCAACTCTAATCTAAGAGAGACTCACTAACTTCATGTAGGAACACCGTTACTTTGTCTCCTAACTCATTTTCCTAACAAGACAACCTCAATGATAAGACGCACACTGTTTTCAATGCATTTCTTGCTAAAAGAGCTAAGATCGCGATTGTCTCTGTTGCTGAATGAGCTAGGACGCTATTCAACTCTAATCTAAGAGAGACTCAGTAACTTCATGTAGGAGCACCGTTACTTTGTCTCCTAACGCATTTTCCTAACAAGACAACATCAATGATAAGACGCACACTGTTTTCAATGCATTTCTTGCTAAAAGAGCTAAGATCGTGATTGTCTCTGTTGCTGAATGAGCTAGGACGCTATTCAACTCTAATCTAAGAGAGACTCACTAACTTCATGTAGGAACACCGTTACTTTGTCTCCTAACTCATTTTCCTAACAAGACAACCTCAATGATAAGACGCACACTGTTTTCAATGCATTTCTTGCTAAAAGAGCTAAGATCGCGATTGTCTCTGTAGCTCAATGAGCTAGGACGCTATTCAACTCTAATATAAGAGAGACTCACTAACTTCATGTAGGAACACCGTTACTTTGTCTCCTAACTCATTTTCCTAACAAGACAACCTCAATCATAAGACGCACACTGTTTTCAATGCATTTCTTGCTAAAAGAGCTAAGATCGTGATTGTCTCTGTTGCTGAATGAGCTAGGACGCTATTCAACTCTAATCTAAGAGAGACTCACTAACTTCATGTAGGAACACCGTTACTTTGTCTCCTAACTCATTTTCCTAACAAGACAACCTCAATGATAAGACGCACACTGTTTTCAATGCATTTGTTGCTTAAAGAGCTAAGATCGTGATTGTCTCTGTTGCTGAATGAGCTAGGACGCTATTCAACTCTAATCTAAGAGAGACTCACTAACTTCATGTAGGAACACCGTTACTTTGTCTCCTAACTCATTTTCCTAACAAGACAACCTCAGTGATAAGACGCACACTGTTTTCAATGCATTTCTTTCTAAAAGAGCTAAGATCGTGATTGTCTCTGTTGCTGAATGAGCTAGGACGCTATTCAACTCTAATCTAAGAGACACTCACTAACTTCATGTAGGAACACCGTTACTTTGTCTCCTAACTCATTTTACTAACAAGACAACCTCAATGATAAGACGAACACTGTTTTTAATGCATTTCTTTCTAAAAGAGCTAAGATCGTGATTGTCTCTGTTGCTGAATGAGCTAGGACGCTATTCAACTCTAATCTAAGAGAGACTCACTAACTTCATGTAGGAACACCGTTACTTTGTCTCCTAACTCATTTTCCTAACAAGACAACCTCAATGATAAGACGCACACTGTTTTCAATGCATTTCTTGCTAAAAGAGCTAAGATCGTGATTGTCTCTGTTGCTGAATGAGCTAGGACGCTATTCAACTCTAATCTAAGAGAGACTCACTAACTTCATGTAGGAACACCGTTACTTTGTCTCCTAACTCATTTTCCTAACAAGACAACCTCAATGATAAGACGCACACTGTTTTCAATGCATTTGTTGCTTAAAGAGCTAAGATCGTGATTGTCTCTGTTGCTGAATGAGCTAGGACGCTATTCAACTCTAATCTAAGAGAGACTCACTAACTTCATGTAGGAACACCGTTACTTTGTCTCCTAACTCATTTTCCTAACAAGACAACCTCAGTGATAAGACGCACACTGTTTTCAATGCATTTCTTTCTAAAAGAGCTAAGATCGTGATTGTCTCTGTTGCTGAATGAGCTAGGACGCTATTCAACTCTAATCTAAGAGAGACTCACTAACTTCATGTAGGAACACCGTTACTTTGTCTCCTAACTCATTTTCCTAACAAGACAACCTCAATGATAAGACGCACACTGTTTTCAATGCATTTCTTGCTAAAAGAGCTAAGATCGTGATTGTCTCTGTTGCTGAATGAGCTAGGACGCTATTCAACTCTAATCTAAGAGAGACTCACTAACTTCATGTAGGAGCACCGTTACTTTGTCTCCTAACTCATTTTCCTAACAAGACAACATCAATGAGAAGACGCACACTGTTTTCAATGCATTTCTTGCTAAAAGAGCTAAGATCGTGATTGTCTCTGTTGCTGAATGAGCTAGGACGCTATTCAACTCTAATCTAAGAGAGACTCACTAACTTCATTTAGGAACACCGTTACTTTGTCTCCTAACTCATTTTCCTAACAAGACAACCTCAATGATAAGACGCACACTGTTTTCAATGCATTTCTTGCTAAAAGAGCTAAGATCGCGATTGTCTCTGTAGCTGAATGAGCTAGGACGCTATTCAACTCTAATCTAAGAGAGACTCACTAATTTCATGTAGGAACACCGTTACTTTGTCTCCTAACGCATTTTCCTAACAAGACAACCTCAATGATAAGACGCACACTGTTTTCAATGCATTTCTTGCTAAAAGAGCTAAGATCGTGATTGTCTCTGTTGCTGAATGAGCTAGGACGCTATTCAACTCTAATCTAAGAGAGACTCACTAACTTCATGTAGGAACACCGTTACTTTGTCTTCTAACTCATTTTCCTAACAAGACAACCTCAATGATAAGACGCACACTGTTTTCAATGCATTTCTTGCTAAAAGAGCTAAGATCGCGATTGTCTCTGTAGCTGAATGAGCTAGGACGCTATTCAACTCTAATCTAAGAGAGACTCACTAACTTCATGTAGGAACTCCTACCTCATTTTCCTAACAAGACAACCTCAATGATAAGACGCACACTGTTTTCAATGCATTTCTTGCTAAAAGAGCTAAGATCGTGATTGTCTCTGTTGCTGAATGAGCTAGGACGCTATTCAACTCTAATCTAAGAGAGACTCACTAACTTCATGTAGGAACACCGTTACTTTGTCTCCTAACTCATTTTCCTAACAAGACAACCTCAATGATAAGACGCACACTGTTTTCAATGCATTTGTTGCTTAAAGAGCTAAGATCGTGATTGTCTCTGTTGCTGAATGAGCTAGGACGCTATTCAACTCTAATCTAAGAGAGACTCACTAACTTCATGTAGGAACACCGTTACTTTGTCTCCTAACTCATTTTCCTAACAAGACAACCTCAGTGATAAGACGCACACTGTTTTCAATGCATTTCTTTCTAAAAGAGCTAAGATCGTGATTGTCTCTGTTGCTGAATGAGCTAGGACGCTATTCAACTCTAATCTAAGAGAGACTCACTAACTTCATGTAGGAACACCGTTACTTTGTCTCCTAACTCATTTTACTAACAAGACAACCTCAATGATAAGACGCACACTGTTTTTAATGCATTTCTTGCTTAAAGAGCTAAGATCGTGATTGTCTCTGTTGCTGAATGAGCTAGGACGCTATTCAACTCTAATCTAAGAGAGACTCACTAACTTCATGTAGGAACATCGTTACTTTGTCTCCTAACTCATTTTCCTAACAAGACAACCTCAATGATAAGACGCACACTGTTTTCAATGCATTTCTTTCTAAAAGAGCTAAGATCGTGATTGTCTCTGTTGCTGAATGAGCTAGGACGCTATTCAACTCTAATCTAAGAGAGACTCACTAACTTCATGTAGGAACACCGTTACTTTGTCTCCTAACTCATTTTCCTAACAAGACAACCTCAATGATAAGACGCACACTGTTTTCAATGCATTTCTTGCTAAAAGAGCTAAGATCGTGATTGTCTCTGTTGCTGAATGAGCTAGGACGCTATTCAACTCTAATCTAAGAGAGACTCACTAACTTCATGTTACACCGTTACTTTGTCTCCTAACTCATTTTTCTAACAAGACAACCTCAATGATAAGACGCACACTGTTTTCAATGCATTTCTTGCTAAAAGAGCTAAGATCGTGATTGTCTCTGTTGCTGAATGAGCTAGGACGCTATTCAACTCTAATCTAAGAGAGACTCACTAACTTCATGTAGGAACACCGTTACTTTGTCTCCTAACTCATTTTCCTAACAAGACAACCTCAATGATAAGACGCACACTGTTTTCAATGCATTTCTTGCTAAAAGAGCTAAGATCGTGATTGTCTCTGTTGCTGAATGAGCTAGGACGCTATTCAACTCTAATCTAAGAGAGACTCACTAACTTCATGTAGGAACACCGTTACTTTGTCTCCTAACTCATTTTCCTAACAAGACAACCTCAATGATAAGACGCACACTGTTTTCAATGCATTTCTTGCTAAAAGAGCTAAGATCGCGATTGTCTCTGTTGCTGAATGAGCTAGGACGCTATTCAACTCTAATCTAAGAGAGACTCAGTAACTTCATGTAGGAACACCGTTACTTTGTCTCCTAACTCATTTTCCTAACAAGAAAACCTCAATGATAAGACGCACACTGTTTTCAATGCATTTCTTGCTAAAAGAGCTAAGATCGTGATTGTCTCTGTTGCTGAATGAGCTAGGACGCTATTCAACTCTAATCTAAGAGAGACTCACTAACTTCATGTAGGAACACCGTTACTTTGTCTCCTAACTCATTTTCCTAACAAGACAACCTCAATGATAAGACGCACACTGTTTTTAATGCATTTCTTGCTAAAAGAGCTAAGATCGTGATTGTCTCTGTTGCTGAATGAGCTAGGACGCTATTCAACTCTAATCTAAGAGAGACTCACTAACTTCATGTAGGAACACCGTTACTTTGTCTCCTAACTCATTTTCCTAACAAGACAACCTCAATGATAAGACGCACACTGTTTTCAATGCATTTCTTGCTAAAAGAGCTAAGATCGTGATTGTATCTGTTGCTGAATGAGCTAGGACGCTATTCAACTCTAATCTAAGAGAGACTCACTAACTTCATGTAGGAACACCGTTACTTTGTCTCCTAACTCATTTTCCTAACAAGACAACCTCAATGATAAGACGCACACTGTTTTCAATGCATTTCTTGCTAAAAGAGCTAAGATCGTGATTGTCTCTGTTGCTGAATGAGCTAGGACGCTATTCAACTCTAATCTAAGAGAGACTCACTAACTTCATGTAGGAACACCGTTACTTTGTCTCCTAACTCATTTTCCTAACAAGACAACCTCAATGATAAGACGCACACTGTTTTCAATGCATTTCTTGCTAAAAGAGCTAAGATCGCGATTGTCTCTGTTGCTGAATGAGCTAGGACGCTATTCAACTCTAATCTAAGAGAGACTCAGTAACTTCATGTAGGAGCACCGTTACTTTGTCTCCTAACGCATTTTCCTAACAAGACAACATCAATGATAAGACGCACACTGTTTTCAATGCATTTCTTGCTAAAAGAGCTAAGATCGTGATTGTCTCTGTTGCTGAATGAGCTAGGACGCTATTCAACTCTAATCTAAGAGAGACTCACTAACTTCATGTAGGAACACCGTTACTTTGTCTCCTAACTCATTTTCCTAACAAGACAACCTCAATGATAAGACGCACACTGTTTTCAATGCATTTCTTGCTAAAAGAGCTAAGATCGCGATTGTCTCTGTAGCTCAATGAGCTAGGACGCTATTCAACTCTAATATAAGAGAGACTCACTAACTTCATGTAGGAACACCGTTACTTTGTCTCCTAACTCATTTTCCTAACAAGACAACCTCAATCATAAGACGCACACTGTTTTCAATGCATTTCTTGCTAAAAGAGCTAAGATCGTGATTGTCTCTGTTGCTGAATGAGCTAGGACGCTATTCAACTCTAATCTAAGAGAGACTCACTAACTTCATGTAGGAACACCGTTACTTTGTCTCCTAACTCATTTTCCTAACAAGACAACCTCAATGATAAGACGCACACTGTTTTCAATGCATTTGTTGCTTAAAGAGCTAAGATCGTGATTGTCTCTGTTGCTGAATGAGCTAGGACGCTATTCAACTCTAATCTAAGAGAGACTCACTAACTTCATGTAGGAACACCGTTACTTTGTCTCCTAACTCATTTTCCTAACAAGACAACCTCAGTGATAAGACGCACACTGTTTTCAATGCATTTCTTTCTAAAAGAGCTAAGATCGTGATTGTCTCTGTTGCTGAATGAGCTAGGACGCTATTCAACTCTAATCTAAGAGACACTCACTAACTTCATGTAGGAACACCGTTACTTTGTCTCCTAACTCATTTTACTAACAAGACAACCTCAATGATAAGACGAACACTGTTTTTAATGCATTTCTTTCTAAAAGAGCTAAGATCGTGATTGTCTCTGTTGCTGAATGAGCTAGGACGCTATTCAACTCTAATCTAAGAGAGACTCACTAACTTCATGTAGGAACACCGTTACTTTGTCTCCTAACTCATTTTCCTAACAAGACAACCTCAATGATAAGACGCACACTGTTTTCAATGCATTTCTTGCTAAAAGAGCTAAGATCGTGATTGTCTCTGTTGCTGAATGAGCTAGGACGCTATTCAACTCTAATCTAAGAGAGACTCACTAACTTCATGTAGGAACACCGTTACTTTGTCTCCTAACTCATTTTCCTAACAAGACAACCTCAATGATAAGACGCACACTGTTTTCAATGCATTTCTTGCTAAAAGAGCTAAGATCGTGATTGTCTCTGTTGCTGAATGAGCTAGGACGCTATTCAACTCTAATCTAAGAGAGACTCACTAACTTCATGTAGGAACACCGTTACTTTGTCTCCTAACTCATTTTCCTAACAAGACAACCTCAATGATAAGACGCACACTGTTTTCAATGCATTTCTTGCTAAAAGAGCTAAGATCGCGATTGTCTCTGTTGCTGAATGAGCTAGGACGCTATTCAACTCTAATCTAAGAGAGACTCACTAACTTCATGTAGGAACACCGTTACTTTGTCTCCTAACTCATTTTCCTAACAAGACAACCTCAATGATAAGACGCACACTGTTTTCAATGCATTTCTTGCTAAAAGAGCTAAGATCGCGATTGTCTCTGTTGCTGAATGAGCTAGGACGCTATTCAACTCTAATCTAAGAGAGACTCACTAACTTCATGTAGGAACACCGTTACTTTGTCTCCTAACTCATTTTCCTAACAAGAAAACCTCAATGATAAGACGCACACTGTTTTCAATGCATTTCTTGCTAAAAGAGCTAAGATCGTGATTGTCTCTGTTGCTGAATGAGCTAGGACGCTATTCAACTCTAATCTAAGAGAGACTCACTAACTTCATGTAGGAACACCGTTACTTTGTCTCCTAACTCATTTTCCTAACAAGACAACCTCAATGATAAGACGCACACTGTTTTCAATGCATTTCTTGCTAAAAGAGCTAAGATCGTGATTGTCTCTGTTGCTGAATGAGCTAGGACGCCATTCAACTCTAATCTAAGAGAGACTCACTAACTTCATGTAGGAACACCGTTACTTTGTCTCCTAACTCATTTTCCTAACAAGACAACCTCAATGATAAGACGCACACTGTTTTCAATGCATTTCTTGCTAAAAGAGCTAAGATCGTGATTGTCTCTGTTGCTGAATGAGCTAGGACGCTATTCAACTCTAATCTAAGAGAGACTCACTAACTTCATGTAGGAACACCGTTACTTTGTCTCCTAACTCATTTTCCTAACAAGACAACCTCAATGATAAGACGCACACTGTTTTCAATGCATTTCTTGCTAAAAGAGCTAAGATCGCGATTGTCTCTGTTGCTGAATGAGCTAGGACGCTATTCAACTCTAATCTAAGAGAGACTCACTAACTTCATGTAGGAACACCGTTACTTTGTCTCCTAACTCATTTTCCTAACAAGAAAACCTCAATGATAAGACGCACACTGTTTTCAATGCATTTCTTGCTAAAAGAGCTAAGATCGTGATTGTCTCTGTTGCTGAATGAGCTAGGACGCTATTCAACTCTAATCTAAGAGAGACTCACTAACTTCATGTAGGAACACCGTTACTTTGTCTCCTAACTCATTTTCCTAACAAGACAACCTCAATGATAAGACGCACACTGTTTTTAATGCATTTCTTGCTAAAAGAGCTAAGATCGTGATTGTCTCTGTTGCTGAATGAGCTAGGACGCTATTCAACTCTAATCTAAGAGAGACTCACTAACTTCATGTAGGAACACCGTTACTTTGTCTCCTAACTCATTTTCCTAACAAGACAACCTCAATGATAAGACGCACACTGTTTTCAATGCATTTCTTGCTAAAAGAGCTAAGATCGTGATTGTCTCTGTTGCTGAATGAGCTAGGACGCTATTCAACTCTAATCTAAGAGAGACTCACTAACTTCATGTAGGAACACCGTTACTTTGTCTCCTAACTCATTTTCCTAACAAGACAACCTCAATGATAAGACGCACACTGTTTTCAATGCATTTCTTGCTAAAAGAGCTAAGATCGCGATTGTCTCTGTTGCTGAATGAGCTAGGACGCTATTCAACTCTAATCTAAGAGAGACTCAGTAACTTCATGTAGGAACACCGTTACTTTGTCTCCTAACTCATTTTCCTAACAAGAAAACCTCAATGATAAGACGCACACTGTTTTCAATGCATTTCTTGCTAAAAGAGCTAAGATCGTGATTGTCTCTGTTGCTGAATGAGCTAGGACGCTATTCAACTCTAATCTAAGAGAGACTCACTAACTTCATGTAGGAACACCGTTACTTTGTCTCCTAACTCATTTTCCTAACAAGACAACCTCAATGATAAGACGCACACTGTTTTTAATGCATTTCTTGCTAAAAGAGCTAAGATCGTGATTGTCTCTGTTGCTGAATGAGCTAGGACGCTATTCAACTCTAATCTAAGAGAGACTCACTAACTTCATGTAGGAACACCGTTACTTTGTCTCCTAACTCATTTTCCTAACAAGACAACCTCAATGATAAGACGCACACTGTTTTCAATGCATTTCTTGCTAAAAGAGCTAAGATCGTGATTGTCTCTGTTGCTGAATGAGCTAGGACGCTATTCAACTCTAATCTAAGAGAGACTCACTAACTTCATGTAGGAACACCGTTACTTTGTCTCCTAACTCATTTTCCTAACAAGACAACCTCAATGATAAGACGCACACTGTTTTCAATGCATTTCTTGCTAAAAGAGCTAAGATCGTGATTGTCTCTGTTGCTGAATGAGCTAGGACGCTATTCAACTCTAATCTAAGAGAGACTCACTAACTTCATGTAGGAACACCGTTACTTTGTCTCCTAACTCATTTTCCTAACAAGACAACCTCAATGATAAGACGCACACTGTTTTCAATGCATTTCTTGCTAAAAGAGCTAAGATCGCGATTGTCTCTGTTGCTGAATGAGCTAGGACGCTATTCAACTCTAATCTAAGAGAGACTCAGTAACTTCATGTAGGAGCACCGTTACTTTGTCTCCTAACGCATTTTCCTAACAAGACAACATCAATGATAAGACGCACACTGTTTTCAATGCATTTCTTGCTAAAAGAGCTAAGATCGTGATTGTCTCTGTTGCTGAATGAGCTAGGACGCTATTCAACTCTAATCTAAGAGAGACTCACTAACTTCATGTAGGAACACCGTTACTTTGTCTCCTAACTCATTTTCCTAACAAGACAACCTCAATGATAAGACGCACACTGTTTTCAATGCATTTCTTGCTAAAAGAGCTAAGATCGTGATTGTCTCTGTTGCTGAATGAGCTAGGACGCTATTCAACTCTAATCTAAGAGAGACTCACTAACTTCATGTAGGAACACCGTTACTTTGTCTCCTAACTCATTTTCCTAACAAGACAACATCAATGAGAAGACGCACACTGTTTTCAATGCATTTCTTGCTAAAAGAGCTAAGATCGTGATTGTCTCTGTTGCTGAATGAGCTAGGACGCTATTCAACTCTAATCTAAGAGAGACTCACTAACTTCATTTAGGAACACCGTTACTTTGTCTCCTAACTCATGTTCCTAACAAGACAACCTCAATGATAAGACGCACACTGTTTTCAATGCATTTCTTGCTAAAAGAGCTAAGATCGCGATTGTCTCTGTAGCTGAATGAGCTAGGACGCTATTCAACTCTAATCTAAGAGAGACTCACTAATTTCATGTAGGAACACCGTTACTTTGTCTCCTAACGCATTTTCCTAACAAGACAACCTCAATGATAAGACGCACACTGTTTTCAATGCATTTCTTGCTAAAAGAGCTAAGATCGCGATTGTCTCTGTTGCTGAATGAGCTAGGACGCTATTCAACTCTAATCTAAGAGAGACTCAGTAACTTCATGTAGGAGCACCGTTACTTTGTCTCCTAACGCATTTTCCTAACAAGACAACATCAATGATAAGACGCACACTGTTTTCAATGCATTTCTTGCTAAAAGAGCTAAGATCGTGATTGTCTCTGTTGCTGAATGAGCTAGGACGCTATTCAACTCTAATCTAAGAGAGACTCACTAACTTCATGTAGGAACACCGTTACTTTGTCTCCTAACTCATTTTCCTAACAAGACAACCTCAATGATAAGACGCACACTGTTTTCAATGCATTTCTTGCTAAAAGAGCTAAGATCGCGATTGTCTCTGTAGCTCAATGAGCTAGGACGCTATTCAACTCTAATATAAGAGAGACTCACTAACTTCATGTAGGAACACCGTTACTTTGTCTCCTAACTCATTTTCCTAACAAGACAACCTCAATCATAAGACGCACACTGTTTTCAATGCATTTCTTGCTAAAAGAGCTAAGATCGTGATTGTCTCTGTTGCTGAATGAGCTAGGACGCTATTCAACTCTAATCTAAGAGAGACTCACTAACTTCATGTAGGAACACCGTTACTTTGTCTCCTAACTCATTTTCCTAACAAGACAACCTCAATGATAAGACGCACACTGTTTTCAATGCATTTGTTGCTTAAAGAGCTAAGATCGTGATTGTCTCTGTTGCTGAATGAGCTAGGACGCTATTCAACTCTAATCTAAGAGAGACTCACTAACTTCATGTAGGAACACCGTTACTTTGTCTCCTAACTCATTTTCCTAACAAGACAACCTCAGTGATAAGACGCACACTGTTTTCAATGCATTTCTTTCTAAAAGAGCTAAGATCGTGATTGTCTCTGTTGCTGAATGAGCTAGGACGCTATTCAACTCTAATCTAAGAGACACTCACTAACTTCATGTAGGAACACCGTTACTTTGTCTCCTAACTCATTTTACTAACAAGACAACCTCAATGATAAGACGAACACTGTTTTTAATGCATTTCTTTCTAAAAGAGCTAAGATCGTGATTGTCTCTGTTGCTGAATGAGCTAGGACGCTATTCAACTCTAATCTAAGAGAGACTCACTAACTTCATGTAGGAACACCGTTACTTTGTCTCCTAACTCATTTTCCTAACAAGACAACCTCAATGATAAGACGCACACTGTTTTCAATGCATTTCTTGCTAAAAGAGCTAAGATCGTGATTGTCTCTGTTGCTGAATGAGCTAGGACGCTATTCAACTCTAATCTAAGAGAGACTCACTAACTTCATGTAGGAACACCGTTACTTTGTCTCCTAACTCATTTTCCTAACAAGACAACCTCAATGATAAGACGCACACTGTTTTCAATGCATTTCTTGCTAAAAGAGCTAAGATCGTGATTGTCTCTGTTGCTGAATGAGCTAGGACGCTATTCAACTCTAATCTAAGAGAGACTCACTAACTTCATGTAGGAACACCGTTACTTTGTCTCCTAACTCATTTTCCTAACAAGACAACCTCAATGATAAGACGCACACTGTTTTCAATGCATTTCTTGCTAAAAGAGCTAAGATCGCGATTGTCTCTGTTGCTGAATGAGCTAGGACGCTATTCAACTCTAATCTAAGAGAGACTCACTAACTTCATGTAGGAACACCGTTACTTTGTCTCCTAACTCATTTTCCTAACAAGACAACCTCAATGATAAGACGCACACTGTTTTCAATGCATTTCTTGCTAAAAGAGCTAAGATCGCGATTGTCTCTGTTGCTGAATGAGCTAGGACGCTATTCAACTCTAATCTAAGAGAGACTCACTAACTTCATGTAGGAACACCGTTACTTTGTCTCCTAACTCATTTTCCTAACAAGAAAACCTCAATGATAAGACGCACACTGTTTTCAATGCATTTCTTGCTAAAAGAGCTAAGATCGTGATTGTCTCTGTTGCTGAATGAGCTAGGACGCTATTCAACTCTAATCTAAGAGAGACTCACTAACTTCATGTAGGAACACCGTTACTTTGTCTCCTAACTCATTTTCCTAACAAGACAACCTCAATGATAAGACGCACACTGTTTTCAATGCATTTCTTGCTAAAAGAGCTAAGATCGTGATTGTCTCTGTTGCTGAATGAGCTAGGACGCCATTCAACTCTAATCTAAGAGAGACTCACTAACTTCATGTAGGAACACCGTTACTTTGTCTCCTAACTCATTTTCCTAACAAGACAACCTCAATGATAAGACGCACACTGTTTTCAATGCATTTCTTGCTAAAAGAGCTAAGATCGTGATTGTCTCTGTTGCTGAATGAGCTAGGACGCTATTCAACTCTAATCTAAGAGAGACTCACTAACTTCATGTAGGAACACCGTTACTTTGTCTCCTAACTCATTTTCCTAACAAGACAACCTCAATGATAAGACGCACACTGTTTTCAATGCATTTCTTGCTAAAAGAGCTAAGATCGCGATTGTCTCTGTTGCTGAATGAGCTAGGACGCTATTCAACTCTAATCTAAGAGAGACTCACTAACTTCATGTAGGAACACCGTTACTTTGTCTCCTAACTCATTTTCCTAACAAGAAAACCTCAATGATAAGACGCACACTGTTTTCAATGCATTTCTTGCTAAAAGAGCTAAGATCGTGATTGTCTCTGTTGCTGAATGAGCTAGGACGCTATTCAACTCTAATCTAAGAGAGACTCACTAACTTCATGTAGGAACACCGTTACTTTGTCTCCTAACTCATTTTCCTAACAAGACAACCTCAATGATAAGACGCACACTGTTTTTAATGCATTTCTTGCTAAAAGAGCTAAGATCGTGATTGTCTCTGTTGCTGAATGAGCTAGGACGCTATTCAACTCTAATCTAAGAGAGACTCACTAACTTCATGTAGGAACACCGTTACTTTGTCTCCTAACTCATTTTCCTAACAAGACAACCTCAATGATAAGACGCACACTGTTTTCAATGCATTTCTTGCTAAAAGAGCTAAGATCGTGATTGTCTCTGTTGCTGAATGAGCTAGGACGCTATTCAACTCTAATCTAAGAGAGACTCACTAACTTCATGTAGGAACACCGTTACTTTGTCTCCTAACTCATTTTCCTAACAAGACAACCTCAATGATAAGACGCACACTGTTTTCAATGCATTTCTTGCTAAAAGAGCTAAGATCGTGATTGTCTCTGTTGCTGAATGAGCTAGGACGCTATTCAACTCTAATCTAAGAGAGACTCACTAACTTCATGTAGGAACACCGTTACTTTGTCTCCTAACTCATTTTCCTAACAAGACAACCTCAATGATAAGACGCACACTGTTTTCAATGCATTTCTTGCTAAAAGAGCTAAGATCGCGATTGTCTCTGTTGCTGAATGAGCTAGGACGCTATTCAACTCTAATCTAAGAGAGACTCAGTAACTTCATGTAGGAGCACCGTTACTTTGTCTCCTAACGCATTTTCCTAACAAGACAACATCAATGATAAGACGCACACTGTTTTCAATGCATTTCTTGCTAAAAGAGCTAAGATCGTGATTGTCTCTGTTGCTGAATGAGCTAGGACGCTATTCAACTCTAATCTAAGAGAGACTCACTAACTTCATGTAGGAACACCGTTACTTTGTCTCCTAACTCATTTTCCTAACAAGACAACCTCAATGATAAGACGCACACTGTTTTCAATGCATTTCTTGCTAAAAGAGCTAAGATCGCGATTGTCTCTGTAGCTCAATGAGCTAGGACGCTATTCAACTCTAATATAAGAGAGACTCACTAACTTCATGTAGGAACACCGTTACTTTGTCTCCTAACTCATTTTCCTAACAAGACAACCTCAATCATAAGACGCACACTGTTTTCAATGCATTTCTTGCTAAAAGAGCTAAGATCGTGATTGTCTCTGTTGCTGAATGAGCTAGGACGCTATTCAACTCTAATCTAAGAGAGACTCACTAACTTCATGTAGGAACACCGTTACTTTGTCTCCTAACTCATTTTCCTAACAAGACAACCTCAATGATAAGACGCACACTGTTTTCAATGCATTTCTTGCTAAAAGAGCTAAGATCGCGATTGTCTCTGTTGCTGAATGAGCTAGGACGCTATTCAACTCTAATCTAAGAGAGACTCAGTAACTTCATGTAGGAACACCGTTACTTTGTCTCCTAACTCATTTTCCTAACAAGAAAACCTCAATGATAAGACGCACACTGTTTTCAATGCATTTCTTGCTAAAAGAGCTAAGATCGTGATTGTCTCTGTTGCTGAATGAGCTAGGACGCTATTCAACTCTAATCTAAGAGAGACTCACTAACTTCATGTAGGAACACCGTTACTTTGTCTCCTAACTCATTTTCCTAACAAGACAACCTCAATGATAAGACGCACACTGTTTTTAATGCATTTCTTGCTAAAAGAGCTAAGATCGTGATTGTCTCTGTTGCTGAATGAGCTAGGACGCTATTCAACTCTAATCTAAGAGAGACTCACTAACTTCATGTAGGAACACCGTTACTTTGTCTCCTAACTCATTTTCCTAACAAGACAACCTCAATGATAAGACGCACACTGTTTTCAATGCATTTCTTGCTAAAAGAGCTAAGATCGTGATTGTCTCTGTTGCTGAATGAGCTAGGACGCTATTCAACTCTAATCTAAGAGAGACTCACTAACTTCATGTAGGAACACCGTTACTTTGTCTCCTAACTCATTTTCCTAACAAGACAACCTCAATGATAAGACGCACACTGTTTTCAATGCATTTCTTGCTAAAAGAGCTAAGATTGCGATTGTCTCTGTAGCTCAATGAGCTAGGACGCTATTCAACTCTAATATAAGAGAGACTCACTAACTTCATGTAGGAACACCGTTACTTTGTCTCCTAACTCATTTTCCTAACAAGACAACCTCAATCATAAGACGCACACTGTTTTCAATGCATTTCTTGCTAAAAGAGCTAAGATCGTGATTGTCTCTGTTGCTGAATGAGCTAGGACGCTATTCAACTCTAATCTAAGAGAGACTCACTAACTTCATGTAGGAACACCGTTACTTTGTCTCCTAACTCATTTTCCTAACAAGACAACCTCAATGATAAGACGCACACTGTTTTCAATGCATTTCTTGCTAAAAGAGCTAAGATCGCGATTGTCTCTGTTGCTGAATGAGCTAGGACGCTATTCAACTCTAATCTAAGAGAGACTCAGTAACTTCATGTAGGAACACCGTTACTTTGTCTCCTAACTCATTTTCCTAACAAGAAAACCTCAATGATAAGACGCACACTGTTTTCAATGCATTTCTTGCTAAAAGAGCTAAGATCGTGATTGTCTCTGTTGCTGAATGAGCTAGGACGCTATTCAACTCTAATCTAAGAGAGACTCACTAACTTCATGTAGGAACACCGTTACTTTGTCTCCTAACTCATTTTCCTAACAAGACAACCTCAATGATAAGACGCACACTGTTTTTAATGCATTTCTTGCTAAAAGAGCTAAGATCGTGATTGTCTCTGTTGCTGAATGAGCTAGGACGCTATTCAACTCTAATCTAAGAGAGACTCACTAACTTCATGTAGGAACACCGTTACTTTGTCTCCTAACTCATTTTCCTAACAAGACAACCTCAATGATAAGACGCACACTGTTTTCAATGCATTTCTTGCTAAAAGAGCTAAGATCGTGATTGTCTCTGTTGCTGAATGAGCTAGGACGCTATTCAACTCTAATCTAAGAGAGACTCACTAACTTCATGTAGGAACACCGTTACTTTGTCTCCTAACTCATTTTCCTAACAAGACAACATCAATGAGAAGACGCACACTGTTTTCAATGCATTTCTTGCTAAAAGAGCTAAGATCGTGATTGTCTCTGTTGCTGAATGAGCTAGGACGCTATTCAACTCTAATCTAAGAGAGACTCACTAACTTCATTTAGGAACACCGTTACTTTGTCTCCTAACTCATGTTCCTAACAAGACAACCTCAATGATAAGACGCACACTGTTTTCAATGCATTTCTTGCTAAAAGAGCTAAGATCGCGATTGTCTCTGTAGCTGAATGAGCTAGGACGCTATTCAACTCTAATCTAAGAGAGACTCACTAATTTCATGTAGGAACACCGTTACTTTGTCTCCTAACGCATTTTCCTAACAAGACAACCTCAATGATAAGACGCACACTGTTTTCAATGCATTTCTTGCTAAAAGAGCTAAGATCGTGATTGTCTCTGTTGCTGAATGAGCTAGGACGCTATTCAACTCTAATCTAAGAGAGACTCACTAACTTCATGTAGGAACACCGTTACTTTGTCTTCTAACTCATTTTCCTAACAAGACAACCTCAATGATAAGACGCACACTGTTTTCAATGCATTTCTTGCTAAAAGAGCTAAGATCGCGATTGTCTCTGTAGCTGAATGAGCTAGGACGCTATTCAACTCTAATCTAAGAGAGACTCACTAACTTCATGTAGGAACTCCTACCTCATTTTCCTAACAAGACAACCTCAATGATAAGACGCACACTGTTTTCAATGCATTTCTTGCTAAAAGAGCTAAGATCGTGATTGTCTCTGTTGCTGAATGAGCTAGGACGCTATTCAACTCTAATCTAAGAGAGACTCACTAACTTCATGTAGGAACACCGTTACTTTGTCTCCTAACTCATTTTCCTAACAAGACAACCTCAATGATAAGACGCACACTGTTTTCAATGCATTTCTTGCTTAAAGAGCTAAGATCGTGATTGTCTCTGTTGCTGAATGAGCTAGGACGCTATTCAACTCTAATCTAAGAGAGACTCACTAACTTCATGTAGGAACACCGTTACTTTGTCTCCTAACTCATTTTCCTAACAAGACAACCTCAGTAATAAGACGCACACTGTTTTCAATGCATTTCTTTCTAAAAGAGCTAAGATCGTGATTGTCTCTGTTGCTGAATGAGCTAGGACGCTATTCAACTCTAATCTAAGAGAGACTCACTAACTTCATGTAGGAACACCGTTACTTTGTCTCCTAACTCATTTTCCTAACAAGACAACCTCAATGATAAGACGCACACTGTTTTCAATGCATTTCTTGCTAAAAGAGCTAAGATCGCGATTGTCTCTGTTGCTGAATGAGCTAGGACGCTATTCAACTCTAATCTAAGAGAGACTCACTAACTTCATGTAGGAACACCGTTACTTTGTCTCCTAACTCATTTTCCTAACAAGAAAACCTCAATGATAAGACGCACACTGTTTTCAATGCATTTCTTGCTAAAAGAGCTAAGATCGTGATTGTCTCTGTTGCTGAATGAGCTAGGACGCTATTCAACTCTAATCTAAGAGAGACTCACTAACTTCATGTAGGAACACCGTTACTTTGTCTCCTAACTCATTTTCCTAACAAGACAACCTCAATGATAAGACGCACACTGTTTTTAATGCATTTCTTGCTAAAAGAGCTAAGATCGTGATTGTCTCTGTTGCTGAATGAGCTAGGACGCTATTCAACTCTAATCTAAGAGAGACTCACTAACTTCATGTAGGAACACCGTTACTTTGTCTCCTAACTCATTTTCCTAACAAGACAACCTCAATGATAAGACGCACACTGTTTTCAATGCATTTCTTGCTAAAAGAGCTAAGATCGTGATTGTCTCTGTTGCTGAATGAGCTAGGACGCTATTCAACTCTAATCTAAGAGAGACTCACTAACTTCATGTAGGAACACCGTTACTTTGTCTCCTAACTCATTTTCCTAACAAGACAACCTCAATGATAAGACGCACACTGTTTTCAATGCATTTCTTGCTAAAAGAGCTAAGATCGCGATTGTCTCTGTAGCTCAATGAGCTAGGACGCTATTCAACTCTAATATAAGAGAGACTCACTAACTTCATGTAGGAACACCGTTACTTTGTCTCCTAACTCATTTTCCTAACAAGACAACCTCAATCATAAGACGCACACTGTTTTCAATGCATTTCTTGCTAAAAGAGCTAAGATCGTGATTGTCTCTGTTGCTGAATGAGCTAGGACGCTATTCAACTCTAATCTAAGAGAGACTCACTAACTTCATGTAGGAACACCGTTACTTTGTCTCCTAACTCATTTTCCTAACAAGACAACCTCAATGATAAGACGCACACTGTTTTCAATGCATTTCTTGCTAAAAGAGCTAAGATCGCGATTGTCTCTGTTGCTGAATGAGCTAGGACGCTATTCAACTCTAATCTAAGAGAGACTCAGTAACTTCATGTAGGAACACCGTTACTTTGTCTCCTAACTCATTTTCCTAACAAGAAAACCTCAATGATAAGACGCACACTGTTTTCAATGCATTTCTTGCTAAAAGAGCTAAGATCGTGATTGTCTCTGTTGCTGAATGAGCTAGGACGCTATTCAACTCTAATCTAAGAGAGACTCACTAACTTCATGTAGGAACACCGTTACTTTGTCTCCTAACTCATTTTCCTAACAAGACAACCTCAATGATAAGACGCACACTGTTTTTAATGCATTTCTTGCTAAAAGAGCTAAGATCGTGATTGTCTCTGTTGCTGAATGAGCTAGGACGCTATTCAACTCTAATCTAAGAGAGACTCACTAACTTCATGTAGGAACACCGTTACTTTGTCTCCTAACTCATTTTCCTAACAAGACAACCTCAATGATAAGACGCACACTGTTTTCAATGCATTTCTTGCTAAAAGAGCTAAGATCGTGATTGTCTCTGTTGCTGAATGAGCTAGGACGCTATTCAACTCTAATCTAAGAGAGACTCACTAACTTCATGTAGGAACACCGTTACTTTGTCTCCTAACTCATTTTCCTAACAAGACAACATCAATGAGAAGACGCACACTGTTTTCAATGCATTTCTTGCTAAAAGAGCTAAGATCGTGATTGTCTCTGTTGCTGAATGAGCTAGGACGCTATTCAACTCTAATCTAAGAGAGACTCACTAACTTCATTTAGGAACACCGTTACTTTGTCTCCTAACTCATGTTCCTAACAAGACAACCTCAATGATAAGACGCACACTGTTTTCAATGCATTTCTTGCTAAAAGAGCTAAGATCGCGATTGTCTCTGTAGCTGAATGAGCTAGGACGCTATTCAACTCTAATCTAAGAGAGACTCACTAATTTCATGTAGGAACACCGTTACTTTGTCTCCTAACGCATTTTCCTAACAAGACAACCTCAATGATAAGACGCACACTGTTTTCAATGCATTTCTTGCTAAAAGAGCTAAGATCGCGATTGTCTCTGTTGCTGAATGAGCTAGGACGCTATTCAACTCTAATCTAAGAGAGACTCAGTAACTTCATGTAGGAGCACCGTTACTTTGTCTCCTAACGCATTTTCCTAACAAGACAACATCAATGATAAGACGCACACTGTTTTCAATGCATTTCTTGCTAAAAGAGCTAAGATCGTGATTGTCTCTGTTGCTGAATGAGCTAGGACGCTATTCAACTCTAATCTAAGAGAGACTCACTAACTTCATGTAGGAACACCGTTACTTTGTCTCCTAACTCATTTTCCTAACAAGACAACCTCAATGATAAGACGCACACTGTTTTCAATGCATTTCTTGCTAAAAGAGCTAAGATCGCGATTGTCTCTGTAGCTCAATGAGCTAGGACGCTATTCAACTCTAATATAAGAGAGACTCACTAACTTCATGTAGGAACACCGTTACTTTGTCTCCTAACTCATTTTCCTAACAAGACAACCTCAATCATAAGACGCACACTGTTTTCAATGCATTTCTTGCTAAAAGAGCTAAGATCGTGATTGTCTCTGTTGCTGAATGAGCTAGGACGCTATTCAACTCTAATCTAAGAGAGACTCACTAACTTCATGTAGGAACACCGTTACTTTGTCTCCTAACTCATTTTCCTAACAAGACAACCTCAATGATAAGACGCACACTGTTTTCAATGCATTTGTTGCTTAAAGAGCTAAGATCGTGATTGTCTCTGTTGCTGAATGAGCTAGGACGCTATTCAACTCTAATCTAAGAGAGACTCACTAACTTCATGTAGGAACACCGTTACTTTGTCTCCTAACTCATTTTCCTAACAAGACAACCTCAGTGATAAGACGCACACTGTTTTCAATGCATTTCTTTCTAAAAGAGCTAAGATCGTGATTGTCTCTGTTGCTGAATGAGCTAGGACGCTATTCAACTCTAATCTAAGAGACACTCACTAACTTCATGTAGGAACACCGTTACTTTGTCTCCTAACTCATTTTACTAACAAGACAACCTCAATGATAAGACGAACACTGTTTTTAATGCATTTCTTTCTAAAAGAGCTAAGATCGTGATTGTCTCTGTTGCTGAATGAGCTAGGACGCTATTCAACTCTAATCTAAGAGAGACTCACTAACTTCATGTAGGAACACCGTTACTTTGTCTCCTAACTCATTTTCCTAACAAGACAACCTCAATGATAAGACGCACACTGTTTTCAATGCATTTCTTGCTAAAAGAGCTAAGATCGTGATTGTCTCTGTTGCTGAATGAGCTAGGACGCTATTCAACTCTAATCTAAGAGAGACTCACTAACTTCATGTAGGAACACCGTTACTTTGTCTCCTAACTCATTTTCCTAACAAGACAACCTCAATGATAAGACGCACACTGTTTTCAATGCATTTCTTGCTAAAAGAGCTAAGATCGTGATTGTCTCTGTTGCTGAATGAGCTAGGACGCTATTCAACTCTAATCTAAGAGAGACTCACTAACTTCATGTAGGAACACCGTTACTTTGTCTCCTAACTCATTTTCCTAACAAGACAACCTCAATGATAAGACGCACACTGTTTTCAATGCATTTCTTGCTAAAAGAGCTAAGATCGCGATTGTCTCTGTTGCTGAATGAGCTAGGACGCTATTCAACTCTAATCTAAGAGAGACTCACTAACTTCATGTAGGAACACCGTTACTTTGTCTCCTAACTCATTTTCCTAACAAGACAACCTCAATGATAAGACGCACACTGTTTTCAATGCATTTCTTGCTAAAAGAGCTAAGATCGTGATTGTCTCTGTTGCTGAATGAGCTAGGACGCCATTCAACTCTAATCTAAGAGAGACTCACTAACTTCATGTAGGAACACCGTTACTTTGTCTCCTAACTCATTTTCCTAACAAGACAACCTCAATGATAAGACGCACACTGTTTTCAATGCATTTCTTGCTAAAAGAGCTAAGATCGTGATTGTCTCTGTTGCTGAATGAGCTAGGACGCTATTCAACTCTAATCTAAGAGAGACTCACTAACTTCATGTAGGAACACCGTTACTTTGTCTCCTAACTCATTTTCCTAACAAGACAACCTCAATGATAAGACGCACACTGTTTTCAATGCATTTCTTGCTAAAAGAGCTAAGATCGCGATTGTCTCTGTTGCTGAATGAGCTAGGACGCTATTCAACTCTAATCTAAGAGAGACTCACTAACTTCATGTAGGAACACCGTTACTTTGTCTCCTAACTCATTTTCCTAACAAGAAAACCTCAATGATAAGACGCACACTGTTTTCAATGCATTTCTTGCTAAAAGAGCTAAGATCGTGATTGTCTCTGTTGCTGAATGAGCTAGGACGCTATTCAACTCTAATCTAAGAGAGACTCACTAACTTCATGTAGGAACACCGTTACTTTGTCTCCTAACTCATTTTCCTAACAAGACAACCTCAATGATAAGACGCACACTGTTTTCAATGCATTTCTTGCTAAAAGAGCTAAGATCGTGATTGTCTCTGTTGCTGAATGAGCTAGGACGCTATTCAACTCTAATCTAAGAGAGACTCACTAACTTCATGTAGGAACACCGTTACTTTGTCTCCTAACTCATTTTCCTAACAAGACAACCTCAATGATAAGACGCACACTGTTTTCAATGCATTTCTTGCTAAAAGAGCTAAGATCGCGATTGTCTCTGTTGCTGAATGAGCTAGGACGCTATTCAACTCTAATCTAAGAGAGACTCAGTAACTTCATGTAGGAGCACCGTTACTTTGTCTCCTAACGCATTTTCCTAACAAGACAACATCAATGATAAGACGCACACTGTTTTCAATGCATTTCTTGCTAAAAGAGCTAAGATCGTGATTGTCTCTGTTGCTGAATGAGCTAGGACGCTATTCAACTCTAATCTAAGAGAGACTCACTAACTTCATGTAGGAACACCGTTACTTTGTCTCCTAACTCATTTTCCTAACAAGACAACCTCAATGATAAGACGCACACTGTTTTCAATGCATTTCTTGCTAAAAGAGCTAAGATCGCGATTGTCTCTGTAGCTCAATGAGCTAGGACGCTATTCAACTCTAATATAAGAGAGACTCACTAACTTCATGTAGGAACACCGTTACTTTGTCTCCTAACTCATTTTCCTAACAAGACAACCTCAATCATAAGACGCACACTGTTTTCAATGCATTTCTTGCTAAAAGAGCTAAGATCGTGATTGTCTCTGTTGCTGAATGAGCTAGGACGCTATTCAACTCTAATCTAAGAGAGACTCACTAACTTCATGTAGGAACACCGTTACTTTGTCTCCTAACTCATTTTCCTAACAAGACAACCTCAATGATAAGACGCACACTGTTTTCAATGCATTTCTTGCTAAAAGAGCTAAGATCGCGATTGTCTCTGTTGCTGAATGAGCTAGGACGCTATTCAACTCTAATCTAAGAGAGACTCAGTAACTTCATGTAGGAACACCGTTACTTTGTCTCCTAACTCATTTTCCTAACAAGAAAACCTCAATGATAAGACGCACACTGTTTTCAATGCATTTCTTGCTAAAAGAGCTAAGATCGTGATTGTCTCTGTTGCTGAATGAGCTAGGACGCTATTCAACTCTAATCTAAGAGAGACTCACTAACTTCATGTAGGAACACCGTTACTTTGTCTCCTAACTCATTTTCCTAACAAGACAACCTCAATGATAAGACGCACACTGTTTTTAATGCATTTCTTGCTAAAAGAGCTAAGATCGTGATTGTCTCTGTTGCTGAATGAGCTAGGACGCTATTCAACTCTAATCTAAGAGAGACTCACTAACTTCATGTAGGAACACCGTTACTTTGTCTCCTAACTCATTTTCCTAACAAGACAACCTCAATGATAAGACGCACACTGTTTTCAATGCATTTCTTGCTAAAAGAGCTAAGATCGTGATTGTCTCTGTTGCTGAATGAGCTAGGACGCTATTCAACTCTAATCTAAGAGAGACTCACTAACTTCATGTAGGAACACCGTTACTTTGTCTCCTAACTCATTTTCCTAACAAGACAACCTCAATGATAAGACGCACACTGTTTTCAATGCATTTCTTGCTAAAAGAGCTAAGATTGCGATTGTCTCTGTAGCTCAATGAGCTAGGACGCTATTCAACTCTAATATAAGAGAGACTCACTAACTTCATGTAGGAACACCGTTACTTTGTCTCCTAACTCATTTTCCTAACAAGACAACCTCAATCATAAGACGCACACTGTTTTCAATGCATTTCTTGCTAAAAGAGCTAAGATCGTGATTGTCTCTGTTGCTGAATGAGCTAGGACGCTATTCAACTCTAATCTAAGAGAGACTCACTAACTTCATGTAGGAACACCGTTACTTTGTCTCCTAACTCATTTTCCTAACAAGACAACCTCAATGATAAGACGCACACTGTTTTCAATGCATTTCTTGCTAAAAGAGCTAAGATCGCGATTGTCTCTGTTGCTGAATGAGCTAGGACGCTATTCAACTCTAATCTAAGAGAGACTCAGTAACTTCATGTAGGAACACCGTTACTTTGTCTCCTAACTCATTTTCCTAACAAGACAACCTCAATGATAAGACGCACACTGTTTTTAATGCATTTCTTGCTAAAAGAGCTAAGATCGTGATTGTCTCTGTTGCTGAATGAGCTAGGACGCTATTCAACTCTAATCTAAGAGAGACTCACTAACTTCATGTAGGAACACCGTTACTTTGTCTCCTAACTCATTTTCCTAACAAGACAACCTCAATGATAAGACGCACACTGTTTTCAATGCATTTCTTGCTAAAAGAGCTAAGATCGTGATTGTCTCTGTTGCTGAATGAGCTAGGACGCTATTCAACTCTAATCTAAGAGAGACTCACTAACTTCATGTAGGAACACCGTTACTTTGTCTCCTAACTCATTTTCCTAACAAGACAACATCAATGAGAAGACGCACACTGTTTTCAATGCATTTCTTGCTAAAAGAGCTAAGATCGTGATTGTCTCTGTTGCTGAATGAGCTAGGACGCTATTCAACTCTAATCTAAGAGAGACTCACTAACTTCATTTAGGAACACCGTTACTTTGTCTCCTAACTCATGTTCCTAACAAGACAACCTCAATGATAAGACGCACACTGTTTTCAATGCATTTCTTGCTAAAAGAGCTAAGATCGCGATTGTCTCTGTAGCTGAATGAGCTAGGACGCTATTCAACTCTAATCTAAGAGAGACTCACTAATTTCATGTAGGAACACCGTTACTTTGTCTCCTAACGCATTTTCCTAACAAGACAACCTCAATGATAAGACGCACACTGTTTTCAATGCATTTCTTGCTAAAAGAGCTAAGATCGTGATTGTCTCTGTTGCTGAATGAGCTAGGACGCTATTCAACTCTAATCTAAGAGAGACTCACTAACTTCATGTAGGAACACCGTTACTTTGTCTTCTAACTCATTTTCCTAACAAGACAACCTCAATGATAAGACGCACACTGTTTTCAATGCATTTCTTGCTAAAAGAGCTAAGATCGCGATTGTCTCTGTAGCTGAATGAGCTAGGACGCTATTCAACTCTAATCTAAGAGAGACTCACTAACTTCATGTAGGAACTCCTACCTCATTTTCCTAACAAGACAACCTCAATGATAAGACGCACACTGTTTTCAATGCATTTCTTGCTAAAAGAGCTAAGATCGTGATTGTCTCTGTTGCTGAATGAGCTAGGACGCTATTCAACTCTAATCTAAGAGAGACTCACTAACTTCATGTAGGAACACCGTTACTTTGTCTCCTAACTCATTTTCCTAACAAGACAACCTCAATGATAAGACGCACACTGTTTTCAATGCATTTCTTGCTTAAAGAGCTAAGATCGTGATTGTCTCTGTTGCTGAATGAGCTAGGACGCTATTCAACTCTAATCTAAGAGAGACTCACTAACTTCATGTAGGAACACCGTTACTTTGTCTCCTAACTCATTTTCCTAACAAGACAACCTCAGTGATAAGACGCACACTGTTTTCAATGCATTTCTTTCTAAAAGAGCTAAGATCGTGATTGTCTCTGTTGCTGAATGAGCTAGGACGCTATTCAACTCTAATCTAAGAGAGACTCACTAACTTCATGTAGGAACACCGTTACTTTGTCTCCTAACTCATTTTCCTAACAAGACAACCTCAATGATAAGACGCACACTGTTTTCAATGCATTTCTTGCTAAAAGAGCTAAGATCGTGATTGTCTCTGTTGCTGAATGAGCTAGGACGCTATTCAACTCTAATCTAAGAGAGACTCACTAACTTCATGTAGGAGCACCGTTACTTTGTCTCCTAACTCATTTTCCTAACAAGACAACATCAATGAGAAGACGCACACTGTTTTCAATGCATTTCTTGCTAAAAGAGCTAAGATCGTGATTGTCTCTGTTGCTGAATGAGCTAGGACGCTATTCAACTCTAATCTAAGAGAGACTCACTAACTTCATTTAGGAACACCTTTACTTTGTCTCCTAACTCATTTTCCTAACAAGACAACCTCAATGATAAGACGCACACTGTTTTCAATGCATTTCTTGCTAAAAGAGCTAAGATCGCGATTGTCTCTGTAGCTGAATGAGCTAGGACGCTATTCAACTCTAATCTAAGAGAGACTCACTAATTTCATGTAGGAACACCGTTACTTTGTCTCCTAACGCATTTTCCTAACAAGACAACCTCAATGATAAGACGCACACTGTTTTCAATGCATTTCTTGCTAAAAGAGCTAAGATCGTGATTGTCTCTGTTGCTGAATGAGCTAGGACGCTATTCAACTCTAATCTAAGAGAGACTCACTAACTTCATGTAGGAACACCGTTACTTTGTCTTCTAACTCATTTTCCTAACAAGACAACCTCAATGATAAGACGCACACTGTTTTCAATGCATTTCTTGCTAAAAGAGCTAAGATCGCGATTGTCTCTGTAGCTGAATGAGCTAGGACGCTATTCAACTCTAATCTAAGAGAGACTCACTAACTTCATGTAGGAACTCCTACCTCATTTTCCTAACAAGACAACCTCAATGATAAGACGCACACTGTTTTCAATGCATTTCTTGCTAAAAGAGCTAAGATCGTGATTGTCTCTGTTGCTGAATGAGCTAGGACGCTATTCAACTCTAATCTAAGAGAGACTCACTAACTTCATGTAGGAACACCGTTACTTTGTCTCCTAACTCATTTTCCTAACAAGACAACCTCAATGATAAGACGCACACTGTTTTCAATGCATTTGTTGCTTAAAGAGCTAAGATCGTGATTGTCTCTGTTGCTGAATGAGCTAGGACGCTATTCAACTCTAATCTAAGAGAGACTCACTAACTTCATGTAGGAACACCGTTACTTTGTCTCCTAACTCATTTTCCTAACAAGACAACCTCAGTGATAAGACGCACACTGTTTTCAATGCATTTCTTTCTAAAAGAGCTAAGATCGTGATTGTCTCTGGTACTGAATGAGCTAGGACGCTATTCAACTCTAATCTAAGAGAGACTCACTAACTTCATGTAGGAACACCGTTACTTTGTCTCCTAACTCATTTTACTAACAAGACAACCTCAATGATAAGACGCACACTGTTTTTAATGCATTTCTTGCTTAAAGAGCTAAGATCGTGATTGTCTCTGTTGCTGAATGAGCTAGGACGCTATTCAACTCTAATCTAAGAGAGACTCACTAACTTCATGTAGGAACATCGTTACTTTGTCTCCTAACTCATTTTCCTAACAAGACAACCTCAATGATAAGACGCACACTGTTTTCAATGCATTTCTTTCTAAAAGAGCTAAGATCGTGATTGTCTCTGTTGCTGAATGAGCTAGGACGCTATTCAACTCTAATCTAAGAGAGACTCACTAACTTCATGTAGGAACACCGTTACTTTGTCTCCTAACTCATTTTCCTAACAAGACAACCTCAATGATAAGACGCACACTGTTTTCAATGCATTTCTTGCTAAAAGAGCTAAGATCGTGATTGTCTCTGTTGCTGAATGAGCTAGGACGCTATTCAACTCTAATCTAAGAGAGACTCACTAACTTCATGTTACACCGTTACTTTGTCTCCTAACTCATTTTCCTAACAAGACAACCTCAATGATAAGACGCACACTGTTTTCAATGCATTTCTTGCTAAAAGAGCTAAGATCGTGATTGTCTCTGTTGCTGAATGAGCTAGGACGCTATTCAACTCTAATCTAAGAGAGACTCACTAACTTCATGTAGGAACACCGTTACTTTGTCTCCTAACTCATTTTCCTAACAAGACAACCTCAATGATAAGACACACACTGTTTTCAATGCATTTCTTGCTAAAAGAGCTAAGATCGTGATTGTCTCTGTTGCTGAATGAGCTAGGACGCTATTCAACTCTAATCTAAGAGAGACTCACTAACTTCATGTAGGAACACCGTTACTTTGTCTCCTAACTCATTTTCCTAACAAGACAACCTCAATGATAAGACGCACACTGTTTTCAATGCATTTCTTGCTAAAAGAGCTAAGATCGCGATTGTCTCTGTTGCTGAATGAGCTAGGACGCTATTCAACTCTAATCTAAGAGAGACTCAGTAACTTCATGTAGGAACACCGTTACTTTGTCTCCTAACTCATTTTCCTAACAAGAAAACCTCAATGATAAGACGCACACTGTTTTCAATGCATTTCTTGCTAAAAGAGCTAAGATCGTGATTGTCTCTGTTGCTGAATGAGCTAGGACGCTATTCAACTCTAATCTAAGAGAGACTCACTAACTTCATGTAGGAACACCGTTACTTTGTCTCCTAACTCATTTTCCTAACAAGACAACCTCAATGATAAGACGCACACTGTTTTTAATGCATTTCTTGCTAAAAGAGCTAAGATCGTGATTGTCTCTGTTGCTGAATGAGCTAGGACGCTATTCAACTCTAATCTAAGAGAGACTCACTAACTTCATGTAGGAACACCGTTACTTTGTCTCCTAACTCATTTTCCTAACAAGACAACCTCAATGATAAGACGCACACTGTTTTCAATGCATTTCTTGCTAAAAGAGCTAAGATCGTGATTGTCTCTGTTGCTGAATGAGCTAGGACGCTATTCAACTCTAATCTAAGAGAGACTCACTAACTTCATGTAGGAACACCGTTACTTTGTCTCCTAACTCATTTTCCTAACAAGACAACCTCAATGATAAGACGCACACTGTTTTCAATGCACTTCTTGCTAAAAGAGCTAAGATCGTGATTGTCTCTGTTGCTGAATGAGCTAGGACGCTATTCAACTCTAATCTAAGAGAGACTCACTAACTTCATGTAGGAACACCGTTACTTTGTCTCCTAACTCATTTTCCTAACAAGACAACCTCAATGATAACACGCACACTGTTTTCAATGCATTTCTTGCTAAAAGAGCTAAGATCGCGATTGTCTCTGTTGCTGAATGAGCTAGGACGCTATTCAACTCTAATCTAAGAGAGACTCAGTAACTTCATGTAGGAGCACCGTTACTTTGTCTCCTAACGCATTTTCCTAACAAGACAACATCAATGATAAGACGCACACTGTTTTCAATGCATTTCTTGCTAAAAGAGCTAAGATCGTGATTGTCTCTGTTGCTGAATGAGCTAGGACGCTATTCAACTCTAATCTAAGAGAGACTCACTAACTTCATGTAGGAACACCGTTACTTTGTCTCCTAACTCATTTTCCTAACAAGACAACCTCAATGATAAGACGCACACTGTTTTCAATGCATTTCTTGCTAAAAGAGCTAAGATCGCGATTGTCTCTGTAGCTCAATGAGCTAGGACGCTATTCAACTCTAATATAAGAGAGACTCACTAACTTCATGTAGGAACACCGTTACTTTGTCTCCTAACTCATTTTCCTAACAAGACAACCTCAATCATAAGACGCACACTGTTTTCAATGCATTTCTTGCTAAAAGAGCTAAGATCGTGATTGTCTCTGTTGCTGAATGAGCTAGGACGCTATTCAACTCTAATCTAAGAGAGACTCACTAACTTCATGTAGGAACACCGTTACTTTGTCTCCTAACTCATTTTCCTAACAAGACAACCTCAATGATAAGACGCACACTGTTTTCAATGCATTTGTTGCTTAAAGAGCTAAGATCGTGATTGTCTCTGTTGCTGAATGAGCTAGGACGCTATTCAACTCTAATCTAAGAGAGACTCAATAACTTCATGTAGGAACACCGTTACTTTGTCTCCTAACTCATTTTCCTAACAAGACAACCTCAGTGATAAGACGCACACTGTTTTCAATGCATTTCTTTCTAAAAGAGCTAAGATCGTGATTGTCTCTGTTGCTGAATGAGCTAGGACGCTATTCAACTCTAATCTAAGAGACACTCACTAACTTCATGTAGGAACACCGTTACTTTGTCTCCTAACTCATTTTACTAACAAGACAACCTCAATGATAAGACGAACACTGTTTTTAATGCATTTCTTTCTAAAAGAGCTAAGATCGTGATTGTCTCTGTTGCTGAATGAGCTAGGACGCTATTCAACTCTAATCTAAGAGAGACTCACTAACTTCATGTAGGAACACCGTTACTTTGTCTCCTAACTCATTTTCCTAACAAGACAACCTCAATGATAAGACGCACACTGTTTTCAATGCATTTCTTGCTAAAAGAGCTAAGATCGCGATTGTCTCTGTTGCTGAATGAGCTAGGACGCTATTCAACTCTAATCTAAGAGAGACTCACTAACTTCATGTAGGAACACCGTTACTTTGTCTCCTAACTCATTTTCCTAACAAGACAACCTCAATGATAAGACGCACACTGTTTTCAATGCATTTCTTGCTAAAAGAGCTAAGATCGCGATTGTCTCTGTTGCTGAATGAGCTAGGACGCTATTCAACTCTAATCTAAGAGAGACTCACTAACTTCATGTAGGAACACCGTTACTTTGTCTCCTAACTCATTTTCCTAACAAGAAAACCTCAATGATAAGACGCACACTGTTTTCAATGCATTTCTTGCTAAAAGAGCTAAGATCGTGATTGTCTCTGTTGCTGAATGAGCTAGGACGCTATTCAACTCTAATCTAAGAGAGACTCACTAACTTCATGTAGGAACACCGTTACTTTGTCTCCTAACTCATTTTCCTAACAAGACAACCTCAATGATAAGACGCACACTGTTTTCAATGCATTTCTTGCTAAAAGAGCTAAGATCGTGATTGTCTCTGTTGCTGAATGAGCTAGGACGCCATTCAACTCTAATCTAAGAGAGACTCACTAACTTCATGTAGGAACACCGTTACTTTGTCTCCTAACTCATTTTCCTAACAAGACAACCTCAATGATAAGACGCACACTGTTTTCAATGCATTTCTTGCTAAAAGAGCTAAGATCGTGATTGTCTCTGTTGCTGAATGAGCTAGGACGCTATTCAACTCTAATCTAAGAGAGACTCACTAACTTCATGTAGGAACACCGTTACTTTGTCTCCTAACTCATTTTCCTAACAAGACAACCTCAATGATAAGACGCACACTGTTTTCAATGCATTTCTTGCTAAAAGAGCTAAGATCGCGATTGTCTCTGTTGCTGAATGAGCTAGGACGCTATTCAACTCTAATCTAAGAGAGACTCACTAACTTCATGTAGGAACACCGTTACTTTGTCTCCTAACTCATTTTCCTAACAAGAAAACCTCAATGATAAGACGCACACTGTTTTCAATGCATTTCTTGCTAAAAGAGCTAAGATCGTGATTGTCTCTGTTGCTGAATGAGCTAGGACGCTATTCAACTCTAATCTAAGAGAGACTCACTAACTTCATGTAGGAACACCGTTACTTTGTCTCCTAACTCATTTTCCTAACAAGACAACCTCAATGATAAGACGCACACTGTTTTTAATGCATTTCTTGCTAAAAGAGCTAAGATCGTGATTGTCTCTGTTGCTGAATGAGCTAGGACGCTATTCAACTCTAATCTAAGAGAGACTCACTAACTTCATGTAGGAACACCGTTACTTTGTCTCCTAACTCATTTTCCTAACAAGACAACCTCAATGATAAGACGCACACTGTTTTCAATGCATTTCTTGCTAAAAGAGCTAAGATCGTGATTGTCTCTGTTGCTGAATGAGCTAGGACGCTATTCAACTCTAATCTAAGAGAGACTCACTAACTTCATGTAGGAACACCGTTACTTTGTCTCCTAACTCATTTTCCTAACAAGACAACCTCAATGATAAGACGCACACTGTTTTCAATGCATTTCTTGCTAAAAGAGCTAAGATCGTGATTGTCTCTGTTGCTGAATGAGCTAGGACGCTATTCAACTCTAATCTAAGAGAGACTCACTAACTTCATGTAGGAACACCGTTACTTTGTCTCCTAACTCATTTTCCTAACAAGACAACCTCAATGATAAGACGCACACTGTTTTCAATGCATTTCTTGCTAAAAGAGCTAAGATCGCGATTGTCTCTGTTGCTGAATGAGCTAGGACGCTATTCAACTCTAATCTAAGAGAGACTCAGTAACTTCATGTAGGAGCACCGTTACTTTGTCTCCTAACGCATTTTCCTAACAAGACAACATCAATGATAAGACGCACACTGTTTTCAATGCATTTCTTGCTAAAAGAGCTAAGATCGTGATTGTCTCTGTTGCTGAATGAGCTAGGACGCTATTCAACTCTAATCTAAGAGAGACTCACTAACTTCATGTAGGAACACCGTTACTTTGTCTCCTAACTCATTTTCCTAACAAGACAACCTCAATGATAAGACGCACACTGTTTTCAATGCATTTCTTGCTAAAAGAGCTAAGATCGCGATTGTCTCTGTAGCTCAATGAGCTAGGACGCTATTCAACTCTAATATAAGAGAGACTCACTAACTTCATGTAGGAACACCGTTACTTTGTCTCCTAACTCATTTTCCTAACAAGACAACCTCAATCATAAGACGCACACTGTTTTCAATGCATTTCTTGCTAAAAGAGCTAAGATCGTGATTGTCTCTGTTGCTGAATGAGCTAGGACGCTATTCAACTCTAATCTAAGAGAGACTCACTAACTTCATGTAGGAACACCGTTACTTTGTCTCCTAACTCATTTTCCTAACAAGACAACCTCAATGATAAGACGCACACTGTTTTCAATGCATTTGTTGCTTAAAGAGCTAAGATCGTGATTGTCTCTGTTGCTGAATGAGCTAGGACGCTATTCAACTCTAATCTAAGAGAGACTCACTAACTTCATGTAGGAACACCGTTACTTTGTCTCCTAACTCATTTTCCTAACAAGACAACCTCAGTGATAAGACGCACACTGTTTTCAATGCATTTCTTTCTAAAAGAGCTAAGATCGTGATTGTCTCTGTTGCTGAATGAGCTAGGACGCTATTCAACTCTAATCTAAGAGACACTCACTAACTTCATGTAGGAACACCGTTACTTTGTCTCCTAACTCATTTTACTAACAAGACAACCTCAATGATAAGACGAACACTGTTTTTAATGCATTTCTTTCTAAAAGAGCTAAGATCGTGATTGTCTCTGTTGCTGAATGAGCTAGGACGCTATTCAACTCTAATCTAAGAGAGACTCACTAACTTCATGTAGGAACACCGTTACTTTGTCTCCTAACTCATTTTCCTAACAAGACAACCTCAATGATAAGACGCACACTGTTTTCAATGCATTTCTTGCTAAAAGAGCTAAGATCGTGATTGTCTCTGTTGCTGAATGAGCTAGGACGCTATTCAACTCTAATCTAAGAGAGACTCACTAACTTCATGTAGGAACACCGTTACTTTGTCTCCTAACTCATTTTCCTAACAAGACAACCTCAATGATAAGACGCACACTGTTTTCAATGCATTTCTTGCTAAAAGAGCTAAGATCGTGATTGTCTCTGTTGCTGAATGAGCTAGGACGCTATTCAACTCTAATCTAAGAGAGACTCACTAACTTCATGTAGGAACACCGTTACTTTGTCTCCTAACTCATTTTCCTAACAAGACAACCTCAATGATAAGACGCACACTGTTTTCAATGCATTTCTTGCTTAAAGAGCTAAGATCGTGATTGTCTCTGTTGCTGAATGAGCTAGGACGCTATTCAACTCTAATCTAAGAGAGACTCACTAACTTCATGTAGGAACACCGTTACTTTGTCTCCTAACTCATTTTCCTAACAAGACAACCTCAGTGATAAGACGCACACTGTTTTCAATGCATTTCTTTCTAAAAGAGCTAAGATCGTGATTGTCTCTGTTGCTGAATGAGCTAGGACGCTATTCAACTCTAATCTAAGAGAGACTCACTAACTTCATGTAGGAACACCGTTACTTTGTCTCCTAACTCATTTTCCTAACAAGACAACCTCAATGATAAGACGCACACTGTTTTCAATGCATTTCTTGCTAAAAGAGCTAAGATCGTGATTGTCTCTGTTGCTGAATGAGCTAGGACGCTATTCAACTCTAATCTAAGAGAGACTCACTAACTTCATGTAGGAGCACCGTTACTTTGTCTCCTAACTCATTTTCCTAACAAGACAACATCAATGAGAAGACGCACACTGTTTTCAATGCATTTCTTGCTAAAAGAGCTAAGATCGTGATTGTCTCTGTTGCTGAATGAGCTAGGACGCTATTCAACTCTAATCTAAGAGAGACTCACTAACTTCATTTAGGAACACCTTTACTTTGTCTCCTAACTCATTTTCCTAACAAGACAACCTCAATGATAAGACGCACACTGTTTTCAATGCATTTCTTGCTAAAAGAGCTAAGATCGCGATTGTCTCTGTAGCTGAATGAGCTAGGACGCTATTCAACTCTAATCTAAGAGAGACTCACTAATTTCATGTAGGAACACCGTTACTTTGTCTCCTAACGCATTTTCCTAACAAGACAACCTCAATGATAAGACGCACACTGTTTTCAATGCATTTCTTGCTAAAAGAGCTAAGATCGTGATTGTCTCTGTTGCTGAATGAGCTAGGACGCTATTCAACTCTAATCTAAGAGAGACTCACTAACTTCATGTAGGAACACCGTTACTTTGTCTTCTAACTCATTTTCCTAACAAGACAACCTCAATGATAAGACGCACACTGTTTTCAATGCATTTCTTGCTAAAAGAGCTAAGATCGCGATTGTCTCTGTAGCTGAATGAGCTAGGACGCTATTCAACTCTAATCTAAGAGAGACTCACTAACTTCATGTAGGAACTCCTACCTCATTTTCCTAACAAGACAACCTCAATGATAAGACGCACACTGTTTTCAATGCATTTCTTGCTAAAAGAGCTAAGATCGTGATTGTCTCTGTTGCTGAATGAGCTAGGACGCTATTCAACTCTAATCTAAGAGAGACTCACTAACTTCATGTAGGAACACCGTTACTTTGTCTCCTAACTCATTTTCCTAACAAGACAACCTCAATGATAAGACGCACACTGTTTTCAATGCATTTGTTGCTTAAAGAGCTAAGATCGTGATTGTCTCTGTTGCTGAATGAGCTAGGACGCTATTCAACTCTAATCTAAGAGAGACTCACTAACTTCATGTAGGAACACCGTTACTTTGTCTCCTAACTCATTTTCCTAACAAGACAACCTCAGTGATAAGACGCACACTGTTTTCAATGCATTTCTTTCTAAAAGAGCTAAGATCGTGATTGTCTCTGGTACTGAATGAGCTAGGACGCTATTCAACTCTAATCTAAGAGAGACTCACTAACTTCATGTAGGAACACCGTTACTTTGTCTCCTAACTCATTTTACTAACAAGACAACCTCAATGATAAGACGCACACTGTTTTTAATGCATTTCTTGCTTAAAGAGCTAAGATCGTGATTGTCTCTGTTGCTGAATGAGCTAGGACGCTATTCAACTCTAATCTAAGAGAGACTCACTAACTTCATGTAGGAACATCGTTACTTTGTCTCCTAACTCATTTTCCTAACAAGACAACCTCAATGATAAGACGCACACTGTTTTCAATGCATTTCTTTCTAAAAGAGCTAAGATCGTGATTGTCTCTGTTGCTGAATGAGCTAGGACGCTATTCAACTCTAATCTAAGAGAGACTCACTAACTTCATGTAGGAACACCGTTACTTTGTCTCCTAACTCATTTTCCTAACAAGACAACCTCAATGATAAGACGCACACTGTTTTCAATGCATTTCTTGCTAAAAGAGCTAAGATCGTGATTGTCTCTGTTGCTGAATGAGCTAGGACGCTATTCAACTCTAATCTAAGAGAGACTCACTAACTTCATGTTACACCGTTACTTTGTCTCCTAACTCATTTTCCTAACAAGACAACCTCAATGATAAGACGCACACTGTTTTCAATGCATTTCTTGCTAAAAGAGCTAAGATCGTGATTGTCTCTGTTGCTGAATGAGCTAGGACGCTATTCAACTCTAATCTAAGAGAGACTCACTAACTTCATGTAGGAACACCGTTACTTTGTCTCCTAACTCATTTTCCTAACAAGACAACCTCAATGATAAGACACACACTGTTTTCAATGCATTTCTTGCTAAAAGAGCTAAGATCGTGATTGTCTCTGTTGCTGAATGAGCTAGGACGCTATTCAACTCTAATCTAAGAGAGACTCACTAACTTCATGTAGGAACACCGTTACTTTGTCTCCTAACTCATTTTCCTAACAAGACAACCTCAATGATAAGACGCACACTGTTTTCAATGCATTTCTTGCTAAAAGAGCTAAGATCGCGATTGTCTCTGTTGCTGAATGAGCTAGGACGCTATTCAACTCTAATCTAAGAGAGACTCAGTAACTTCATGTAGGAACACCGTTACTTTGTCTCCTAACTCATTTTCCTAACAAGAAAACCTCAATGATAAGACGCACACTGTTTTCAATGCATTTCTTGCTAAAAGAGCTAAGATCGTGATTGTCTCTGTTGCTGAATGAGCTAGGACGCTATTCAACTCTAATCTAAGAGAGACTCACTAACTTCATGTAGGAACACCGTTACTTTGTCTCCTAACTCATTTTCCTAACAAGACAACCTCAATGATAAGACGCACACTGTTTTTAATGCATTTCTTGCTAAAAGAGCTAAGATCGTGATTGTCTCTGTTGCTGAATGAGCTAGGACGCTATTCAACTCTAATCTAAGAGAGACTCACTAACTTCATGTAGGAACACCGTTACTTTGTCTCCTAACTCATTTTCCTAACAAGACAACCTCAATGATAAGACGCACACTGTTTTCAATGCATTTCTTGCTAAAAGAGCTAAGATCGTGATTGTCTCTGTTGCTGAATGAGCTAGGACGCTATTCAACTCTAATCTAAGAGAGACTCACTAACTTCATGTAGGAACACCGTTACTTTGTCTCCTAACTCATTTTCCTAACAAGACAACCTCAATGATAAGACGCACACTGTTTTCAATGCACTTCTTGCTAAAAGAGCTAAGATCGTGATTGTCTCTGTTGCTGAATGAGCTAGGACGCTATTCAACTCTAATCTAAGAGAGACTCACTAACTTCATGTAGGAACACCGTTACTTTGTCTCCTAACTCATTTTCCTAACAAGACAACCTCAATGATAACACGCACACTGTTTTCAATGCATTTCTTGCTAAAAGAGCTAAGATCGCGATTGTCTCTGTTGCTGAATGAGCTAGGACGCTATTCAACTCTAATCTAAGAGAGACTCAGTAACTTCATGTAGGAGCACCGTTACTTTGTCTCCTAACGCATTTTCCTAACAAGACAACATCAATGATAAGACGCACACTGTTTTCAATGCATTTCTTGCTAAAAGAGCTAAGATCGTGATTGTCTCTGTTGCTGAATGAGCTAGGACGCTATTCAACTCTAATCTAAGAGAGACTCACTAACTTCATGTAGGAACACCGTTACTTTGTCTCCTAACTCATTTTCCTAACAAGACAACCTCAATGATAAGACGCACACTGTTTTCAATGCATTTCTTGCTAAAAGAGCTAAGATCGCGATTGTCTCTGTAGCTCAATGAGCTAGGACGCTATTCAACTCTAATATAAGAGAGACTCACTAACTTCATGTAGGAACACCGTTACTTTGTCTCCTAACTCATTTTCCTAACAAGACAACCTCAATCATAAGACGCACACTGTTTTCAATGCATTTCTTGCTAAAAGAGCTAAGATCGTGATTGTCTCTGTTGCTGAATGAGCTAGGACGCTATTCAACTCTAATCTAAGAGAGACTCACTAACTTCATGTAGGAACACCGTTACTTTGTCTCCTAACTCATTTTCCTAACAAGACAACCTCAATGATAAGACGCACACTGTTTTCAATGCATTTGTTGCTTAAAGAGCTAAGATCGTGATTGTCTCTGTTGCTGAATGAGCTAGGACGCTATTCAACTCTAATCTAAGAGAGACTCAATAACTTCATGTAGGAACACCGTTACTTTGTCTCCTAACTCATTTTCCTAACAAGACAACCTCAGTGATAAGACGCACACTGTTTTCAATGCATTTCTTTCTAAAAGAGCTAAGATCGTGATTGTCTCTGTTGCTGAATGAGCTAGGACGCTATTCAACTCTAATCTAAGAGACACTCACTAACTTCATGTAGGAACACCGTTACTTTGTCTCCTAACTCATTTTACTAACAAGACAACCTCAATGATAAGACGAACACTGTTTTTAATGCATTTCTTTCTAAAAGAGCTAAGATCGTGATTGTCTCTGTTGCTGAATGAGCTAGGACGCTATTCAACTCTAATCTAAGAGAGACTCACTAACTTCATGTAGGAACACCGTTACTTTGTCTCCTAACTCATTTTCCTAACAAGACAACCTCAATGATAAGACGCACACTGTTTTCAATGCATTTCTTGCTAAAAGAGCTAAGATCGCGATTGTCTCTGTTGCTGAATGAGCTAGGACGCTATTCAACTCTAATCTAAGAGAGACTCACTAACTTCATGTAGGAACACCGTTACTTTGTCTCCTAACTCATTTTCCTAACAAGACAACCTCAATGATAAGACGCACACTGTTTTCAATGCATTTCTTGCTAAAAGAGCTAAGATCGCGATTGTCTCTGTTGCTGAATGAGCTAGGACGCTATTCAACTCTAATCTAAGAGAGACTCACTAACTTCATGTAGGAACACCGTTACTTTGTCTCCTAACTCATTTTCCTAACAAGAAAACCTCAATGATAAGACGCACACTGTTTTCAATGCATTTCTTGCTAAAAGAGCTAAGATCGTGATTGTCTCTGTTGCTGAATGAGCTAGGACGCTATTCAACTCTAATCTAAGAGAGACTCACTAACTTCATGTAGGAACACCGTTACTTTGTCTCCTAACTCATTTTCCTAACAAGACAACCTCAATGATAAGACGCACACTGTTTTCAATGCATTTCTTGCTAAAAGAGCTAAGATCGTGATTGTCTCTGTTGCTGAATGAGCTAGGACGCCATTCAACTCTAATCTAAGAGAGACTCACTAACTTCATGTAGGAACACCGTTACTTTGTCTCCTAACTCATTTTCCTAACAAGACAACCTCAATGATAAGACGCACACTGTTTTCAATGCATTTCTTGCTAAAAGAGCTAAGATCGTGATTGTCTCTGTTGCTGAATGAGCTAGGACGCTATTCAACTCTAATCTAAGAGAGACTCACTAACTTCATGTAGGAACACCGTTACTTTGTCTCCTAACTCATTTTCCTAACAAGACAACCTCAATGATAAGACGCACACTGTTTTCAATGCATTTCTTGCTAAAAGAGCTAAGATCGCGATTGTCTCTGTTGCTGAATGAGCTAGGACGCTATTCAACTCTAATCTAAGAGAGACTCACTAACTTCATGTAGGAACACCGTTACTTTGTCTCCTAACTCATTTTCCTAACAAGAAAACCTCAATGATAAGACGCACACTGTTTTCAATGCATTTCTTGCTAAAAGAGCTAAGATCGTGATTGTCTCTGTTGCTGAATGAGCTAGGACGCTATTCAACTCTAATCTAAGAGAGACTCACTAACTTCATGTAGGAACACCGTTACTTTGTCTCCTAACTCATTTTCCTAACAAGACAACCTCAATGATAAGACGCACACTGTTTTTAATGCATTTCTTGCTAAAAGAGCTAAGATCGTGATTGTCTCTGTTGCTGAATGAGCTAGGACGCTATTCAACTCTAATCTAAGAGAGACTCACTAACTTCATGTAGGAACACCGTTACTTTGTCTCCTAACTCATTTTCCTAACAAGACAACCTCAATGATAAGACGCACACTGTTTTCAATGCATTTCTTGCTAAAAGAGCTAAGATCGTGATTGTCTCTGTTGCTGAATGAGCTAGGACGCTATTCAACTCTAATCTAAGAGAGACTCACTAACTTCATGTAGGAACACCGTTACTTTGTCTCCTAACTCATTTTCCTAACAAGACAACCTCAATGATAAGACGCACACTGTTTTCAATGCATTTCTTGCTAAAAGAGCTAAGATCGTGATTGTCTCTGTTGCTGAATGAGCTAGGACGCTATTCAACTCTAATCTAAGAGAGACTCACTAACTTCATGTAGGAACACCGTTACTTTGTCTCCTAACTCATTTTCCTAACAAGACAACCTCAATGATAAGACGCACACTGTTTTCAATGCATTTCTTGCTAAAAGAGCTAAGATCGCGATTGTCTCTGTTGCTGAATGAGCTAGGACGCTATTCAACTCTAATCTAAGAGAGACTCAGTAACTTCATGTAGGAGCACCGTTACTTTGTCTCCTAACGCATTTTCCTAACAAGACAACATCAATGATAAGACGCACACTGTTTTCAATGCATTTCTTGCTAAAAGAGCTAAGATCGTGATTGTCTCTGTTGCTGAATGAGCTAGGACGCTATTCAACTCTAATCTAAGAGAGACTCACTAACTTCATGTAGGAACACCGTTACTTTGTCTCCTAACTCATTTTCCTAACAAGACAACCTCAATGATAAGACGCACACTGTTTTCAATGCATTTCTTGCTAAAAGAGCTAAGATCGCGATTGTCTCTGTAGCTCAATGAGCTAGGACGCTATTCAACTCTAATATAAGAGAGACTCACTAACTTCATGTAGGAACACCGTTACTTTGTCTCCTAACTCATTTTCCTAACAAGACAACCTCAATCATAAGACGCACACTGTTTTCAATGCATTTCTTGCTAAAAGAGCTAAGATCGTGATTGTCTCTGTTGCTGAATGAGCTAGGACGCTATTCAACTCTAATCTAAGAGAGACTCACTAACTTCATGTAGGAACACCGTTACTTTGTCTCCTAACTCATTTTCCTAACAAGACAACCTCAATGATAAGACGCACACTGTTTTCAATGCATTTGTTGCTTAAAGAGCTAAGATCGTGATTGTCTCTGTTGCTGAATGAGCTAGGACGCTATTCAACTCTAATCTAAGAGAGACTCACTAACTTCATGTAGGAACACCGTTACTTTGTCTCCTAACTCATTTTCCTAACAAGACAACCTCAGTGATAAGACGCACACTGTTTTCAATGCATTTCTTTCTAAAAGAGCTAAGATCGTGATTGTCTCTGTTGCTGAATGAGCTAGGACGCTATTCAACTCTAATCTAAGAGACACTCACTAACTTCATGTAGGAACACCGTTACTTTGTCTCCTAACTCATTTTACTAACAAGACAACCTCAATGATAAGACGAACACTGTTTTTAATGCATTTCTTTCTAAAAGAGCTAAGATCGTGATTGTCTCTGTTGCTGAATGAGCTAGGACGCTATTCAACTCTAATCTAAGAGAGACTCACTAACTTCATGTAGGAACACCGTTACTTTGTCTCCTAACTCATTTTCCTAACAAGACAACCTCAATGATAAGACGCACACTGTTTTCAATGCATTTCTTGCTAAAAGAGCTAAGATCGTGATTGTCTCTGTTGCTGAATGAGCTAGGACGCTATTCAACTCTAATCTAAGAGAGACTCACTAACTTCATGTAGGAACACCGTTACTTTGTCTCCTAACTCATTTTCCTAACAAGACAACCTCAATGATAAGACGCACACTGTTTTCAATGCATTTCTTGCTAAAAGAGCTAAGATCGTGATTGTCTCTGTTGCTGAATGAGCTAGGACGCTATTCAACTCTAATCTAAGAGAGACTCACTAACTTCATGTAGGAACACCGTTACTTTGTCTCCTAACTCATTTTCCTAACAAGACAACCTCAATGATAAGACGCACACTGTTTTCAATGCATTTCTTGCTAAAAGAGCTAAGATCGCGATTGTCTCTGTTGCTGAATGAGCTAGGACGCTATTCAACTCTAATCTAAGAGAGACTCACTAACTTCATGTAGGAACACCGTTACTTTGTCTCCTAACTCATTTTCCTAACAAGACAACCTCAATGATAAGACGCACACTGTTTTCAATGCATTTCTTGCTAAAAGAGCTAAGATCGCGATTGTCTCTGTTGCTGAATGAGCTAGGACGCTATTCAACTCTAATCTAAGAGAGACTCACTAACTTCATGTAGGAACACCGTTACTTTGTCTCCTAACTCATTTTCCTAACAAGAAAACCTCAATGATAAGACGCACACTGTTTTCAATGCATTTCTTGCTAAAAGAGCTAAGATCGTGATTGTCTCTGTTGCTGAATGAGCTAGGACGCTATTCAACTCTAATCTAAGAGAGACTCACTAACTTCATGTAGGAACACCGTTACTTTGTCTCCTAACTCATTTTCCTAACAAGACAACCTCAATGATAAGACGCACACTGTTTTCAATGCATTTCTTGCTAAAAGAGCTAAGATCGTGATTGTCTCTGTTGCTGAATGAGCTAGGACGCTATTCAACTCTAATCTAAGAGAGACTCACTAACTTCATGTAGGAACACCGTTACTTTGTCTCCTAACTCATTTTCCTAACAAGACAACCTCAATGATAAGACGCACACTGTTTTCAATGCATTTCTTGCTAAAAGAGCTAAGATCGCGATTGTCTCTGTTGCTGAATGAGCTAGGACGCTATTCAACTCTAATCTAAGAGAGACTCACTAACTTCATGTAGGAACACCGTTACTTTGTCTCCTAACTCATTTTCCTAACAAGAAAACCTCAATGATAAGACGCACACTGTTTTCAATGCATTTCTTGCTAAAAGAGCTAAGATCGTGATTGTCTCTGTTGCTGAATGAGCTAGGACGCTATTCAACTCTAATCTAAGAGAGACTCACTAACTTCATGTAGGAACACCGTTACTTTGTCTCCTAACTCATTTTCCTAACAAGACAACCTCAATGATAAGACGCACACTGTTTTTAATGCATTTCTTGCTAAAAGAGCTAAGATCGTGATTGTCTCTGTTGCTGAATGAGCTAGGACGCTATTCAACTCTAATCTAAGAGAGACTCACTAACTTCATGTAGGAACACCGTTACTTTGTCTCCTAACTCATTTTCCTAACAAGACAACCTCAATGATAAGACGCACACTGTTTTCAATGCATTTCTTGCTAAAAGAGCTAAGATCGTGATTGTCTCTGTTGCTGAATGAGCTAGGACGCTATTCAACTCTAATCTAAGAGAGACTCACTAACTTCATGTAGGAACACCGTTACTTTGTCTCCTAACTCATTTTCCTAACAAGACAACATCAATGAGAAGACGCACACTGTTTTCAATGCATTTCTTGCTAAAAGAGCTAAGATCGTGATTGTCTCTGTTGCTGAATGAGCTAGGACGCTATTCAACTCTAATCTAAGAGAGACTCACTAACTTCATTTAGGAACACCGTTACTTTGTCTCCTAACTCATGTTCCTAACAAGACAACCTCAATGATAAGACGCACACTGTTTTCAATGCATTTCTTGCTAAAAGAGCTAAGATCGCGATTGTCTCTGTAGCTGAATGAGCTAGGACGCTATTCAACTCTAATCTAAGAGAGACTCACTAATTTCATGTAGGAACACCGTTACTTTGTCTCCTAACGCATTTTCCTAACAAGACAACCTCAATGATAAGACGCACACTGTTTTCAATGCATTTCTTGCTAAAAGAGCTAAGATCGTGATTGTCTCTGTTGCTGAATGAGCTAGGACGCTATTCAACTCTAATCTAAGAGAGACTCACTAACTTCATGTAGGAACACCGTTACTTTGTCTTCTAACTCATTTTCCTAACAAGACAACCTCAATGATAAGACGCACACTGTTTTCAATGCATTTCTTGCTAAAAGAGCTAAGATCGCGATTGTCTCTGTAGCTGAATGAGCTAGGACGCTATTCAACTCTAATCTAAGAGAGACTCACTAACTTCATGTAGGAACTCCTACCTCATTTTCCTAACAAGACAACCTCAATGATAAGACGCACACTGTTTTCAATGCATTTCTTGCTAAAAGAGCTAAGATCGTGATTGTCTCTGTTGCTGAATGAGCTAGGACGCTATTCAACTCTAATCTAAGAGAGACTCACTAACTTCATGTAGGAACACCGTTACTTTGTCTCCTAACTCATTTTCCTAACAAGACAACCTCAATGATAAGACGCACACTGTTTTCAATGCATTTGTTGCTTAAAGAGCTAAGATCGTGATTGTCTCTGTTGCTGAATGAGCTAGGACGCTATTCAACTCTAATCTAAGAGAGACTCACTAACTTCATGTAGGAACACCGTTACTTTGTCTCCTAACTCATTTTCCTAACAAGACAACCTCAGTGATAAGACGCACACTGTTTTCAATGCATTTCTTTCTAAAAGAGCTAAGATCGTGATTTTTTCTGTTGCTGAATGAGCTAGGACGCTATTCAACTCTAATCTAAGAGAGACTCACTAACTTCATGTAGGAACACCGTTACTTTGTCTCCTAACTCATTTTACTAACAAGACAACCTCAATGATAAGACGCACACTGTTTTTAATGCATTTCTTGCTTAAAGAGCTAAGATCGTGATTGTCTCTGTTGCTGAATGAGCTAGGACGCTATTCAACTCTAATCTAAGAGAGACTCACTAACTTCATGTAGGAACACCGTTACTTTGTCTCCTAACTCATTTTCCTAACAAGACAACCTCAATGATAAGACGCACACTGTTTTCAATGCATTTCTTTCTAAAAGAGCTAAGATCGTGATTGTCTCTGTTGCTGAATGAGCTAGGACGCTATTCAACTCTAATCTAAGAGAGACTCACTAACTTCATGTAGGAACACCGTTACTTTGTCTCCTAACTCATTTTCCTAACAAGACAACCTCAATGATAAGACGCACACTGTTTTCAATGCATTTCTTGCTAAAAGAGCTAAGATCGTGATTGTCTCTGTTGCTGAATGAGCTAGGACGCTATTCAACTCTAATCTAAGAGAGACTCACTAACTTCATGTTACACCGTTACTTTGTCTCCTAACTCATTTTCCTAACAAGACAACCTCAATGATAAGACGCACACTGTTTTCAATGCATTTCTTGCTAAAAGAGCTAAGATTGTGATTGTCTCTGTTGCTGAATGAGCTAGGACGCTATTCAACTCTAATCTAAGAGAGACTCACTAACTTCATGTAGGAACACCGTTACTTTGTCTCCTAACTCATTTTCCTAACAAGACAACCTCAATGATAAGACGCACACTGTTTTCAATGCATTTCTTGCTAAAAGAGCTAAGATCGTGATTGTCTCTGTTGCTGAATGAGCTAGGACGCTATTCAACTCTAATCTAAGAGAGACTCACTAACTTCATGTAGGAACACCGTTACTTTGTCTCCTAACTCATTTTCCTAACAAGACAACCTCAATGATAAGACGCACACTGTTTTTAATGCATTTCTTGCTAAAAGAGCTAAGATCGTGATTGTCTCTGTAGGTGAATGAGCTAGGACGCTATTCAACTCTAATCTAAGAGAGACTCACTAACTTCATGTAGGAACTCCTACCTCATTTTCGTAACAAGACAACCTCAATGATAAGACGCACACTGTTTTCAATGCATTTCTTGCTAAAAGAGCTAAGATCGTGATTGTCTCTGTTGCTGAATGAGCTAGGACGCTATTCAACTCTAATCTAAGAGAGACTCACTAACTTCATGTAGGAACACCGTTACTTTGTCTCCTAACTCATTTTCCTAACAAGACAACCTCAATGATAAGACGCACACTGTTTTCAATGCATTTCTTGCTAAAAGAGCTAAGATCGCGATTGTCTCTGTAGCTGAATGAGCTAGGACGCTATTCAACTCTAATCTAAGAGAGACTCACTAATTTCATGTAGGAACACCGTTACTTTGTCTCCTAACGCATTTTCCTAACAAGAAAACCTCAATGATAAGACGCACACTGTTTTCAATGCATTTCTTGCTAAAAGAGCTAAGATCGTGATTGTCTCTGTTGCTGAATGAGCTAGGACGCTATTCAACTCTAATCTAAGAGAGACTCACTAACTTCATGTAGGAACACCGTTACTTTGTCTTCTAACTCATTTTCCTAACAAGACAACCTCAATGATAAGACGCACACTGTTTTCAATGCATTTCTTGCTAAAAGAGCTAAGATCGCGATTGTCTCTGTAGGTGAATGAGCTAGGACGCTATTCAACTCTAATCTAAGAGAGACTCACTAACTTCATGTAGGAACTCCTACCTCATTTTCGTAACAAGACAACCTCAATGATAAGACGCACACTGTTTTCAATGCATTTCTTGCTAAAAGAGCTAAGATCGTGATTGTCTCTGTTGCTGAATGAGCTAGGACGCTATTCAACTCTAATCTAAGAGAGACTCACTAACTTCATGTAGGAACACCGTTACTTTGTCTCCTAACTCATTTTCCTAACAAGACAACCTCAATGATAAGACGCACACTGTTTTCAATGCATTTGTTGCTTAAAGAGCTAAGATCGTGATTGTCTCTGTTGCTGAATGAGCTAGGACGCTATTCAACTCTAATCTAAGAGAGACTCACTAACTTCATGTAGGAACACCGTTACTTTGTCTCCTAACTCATTTTCCTAACAAGACAACCTCAGTGATAAGACGCACACTGTTTTCAATGCATTTCTTTCTAAAAGAGCTAAGATCGTGATTGTCTCTGTTGCTGAATGAGCTAGGACGCTATTCAACTCTAATCTAAGAGAGACTCACTAACTTCATGTAGGAACACCGTTACTTTGTCTCCTAACTCATTTTACTAACAAGACAACCTCAATGATAAGACGCACACTGTTTTCAATGCATTTCTTGCTTAAAGAGCTAAGATCGTGATTGTCTCTGTTGCTGAATGAGCTAGGACGCTATTCAACTCTAATCTAAGAGAGACTCACTAACTTCATGTAGGAACACCGTTACTTTGTCTCCTAACTCATTTTCCTAACAAGACAACCTCAATGATAAGACGCACACTGTTTTCAATGCATTTCTTTCTAAAAGAGCTAAGATCGTGATTGTCTCTGTTGCTGAATGAGCTAGGACGCTATTCAACTCTAATCTAAGAGAGACTCACTAACTTCATGTAGGAACACCGTTACTTTGTCTCCTAACTCATTTTCCTAACAAGACAACCTCAATGATAAGACGCACACTGTTTTCAATGCATTTCTTGCTAAAAGAGCTAAGATCGTGATTGTCTCTGTTGCTGAATGAGCTAGGACGCTATTCAACTCTAATCTAAGAGAGACTCACTAACTTCATGTTACACCGTTACTTTGTCTCCTAACTCATTTTCCTAACAAGACAACCTCAATGATAAGACGCACACTGTTTTCAATGCATTTCTTGCTAAAAGAGCTAAGATCGTGATTGTCTCTGTTGCTGAATGAGCTAGGACGCTATTCAACTCTAATCTAAGAGAGACTCACTAACTTCATGTAGGAACACCGTTACTTTGTCTCCTAACTCATTTTCCTAACAAGACAACCTCAATGATAAGACGCACACTGTTTTCAATGCATTTCTTGCTAAAAGAGCTAAGATCGTGATTGTCTCTGTTGCTGAATGAGCTAGGACACTATTCAACTCTAATCTAAGAGAGACTCACTAACTTCATGTAGGAACACCGTTACTTTGTCTCCTAACTCATTTTCCTAACAAGACAACCTCAATGATAAGACGCACACTGTTTTCAATGCATTTCTTGCTAAAAGAGCTAAGATCGCGATTGTCTCTGTTGCTGAATGAGCTAGGACGCTATTCAACTCTAATCTAAGAGAGACTCACTAACTTCATGTAGGAACACCGTTACTTTGTCTCCTAACTCATTTTCCTAACAAGACAACCTCAATGATAAGACGCACACTGTTTTTAATGCATTTCTTGCTAAAAGAGCTAAGATCGTGATTGTCTCTGTAGGTGAATGAGCTAGGACGCTATTCAACTCTAATCTAAGAGAGACTCACTAACTTCATGTAGGAACTCCTACCTCATTTTCGTAACAAGACAACCTCAATGATAAGACGCACACTGTTTTCAATGCATTTCTTGCTAAAAGAGCTAAGATCGTGATTGTCTCTGTTGCTGAATGAGCTAGGACGCTATTCAACTCTAATCTAAGAGAGACTCACTAACTTCATGTAGGAACACCGTTACTTTGTCTCCTAACTCATTTTCCTAACAAGACAACCTCAATGATAAGACGCACACTGTTTTCAATGCATTTCTTGCTAAAAGAGCTAAGATCGCGATTGTCTCTGTAGCTGAATGAGCTAGGACGCTATTCAACTCTAATCTAAGAGAGACTCACTAATTTCATGTAGGAACACCGTTACTTTGTCTCCTAACGCATTTTCCTAACAAGAAAACCTCAATGATAAGACGCACACTGTTTTCAATGCATTTCTTGCTAAAAGAGCTAAGATCGTGATTGTCTCTGTTGCTGAATGAGCTAGGACGCTATTCAACTCTAATCTAAGAGAGACTCACTAACTTCATGTAGGAACACCGTTACTTTGTCTTCTAACTCATTTTCCTAACAAGACAACCTCAATGATAAGACGCACACTGTTTTCAATGCATTTCTTGCTAAAAGAGCTAAGATCGCGATTGTCTCTGTAGGTGAATGAGCTAGGACGCTATTCAACTCTAATCTAAGAGAGACTCACTAACTTCATGTAGGAACTCCTACCTCATTTTCGTAACAAGACAACCTCAATGATAAGACGCACACTGTTTTCAATGCATTTCTTGCTAAAAGAGCTAAGATCGTGATTGTCTCTGTTGCTGAATGAGCTAGGACGCTATTCAACTCTAATCTAAGAGAGACTCACTAACTTCATGTAGGAACACCGATACTTTGTCTCCTAACTCATTTTCCTAACAAGACAACCGCAATGATAAGACGCACACTGTTTTCAATGCATTTCTTGCTAAAAGAGCTAAGATCGTGATTGTCTCTGTTGCTGAATGAGCTAGGACGCTATTCAACTCTAATCTAAGAGAGACTCACTAACTTCATGTAGGAACACCGTTACTTTGTCTCCTAACTCATTTTCCTAACAAGACAACCTCAATGATAAGACGCACACTGTTTTTAATGCATTTCTTGCTAAAAGAGCTAAGATCGTGATTGTCTCTGTTGCTGAATGAGCTAGGACGCTATTCAACTCTAATCTAAGAGAGACTCACTAACTTCATGTAGGAACACCGTTACTTTGTCTCCTAACTCATTTTCCTAACAAGAAAACCTCAATGATAAGACGCACACTGTTTTCAATGCATTTCTTGCTAAAAGAGCTAAGATCGTGATTGTCTCTGTTGCTGAATGAGCTAGGACGCTATTCAACTCTAATCTAAGAGAGACTCACTAACTTCATGTAGGAACACCGTTACTTTGTCTCCTAACTCATTTTCCTAACAAGACAACCTCAATGATAAGACGCACACTGTTTTCAATGCATTTCTTGCTAAAAGAGCTAAGATCGTGATTGTCTCTGTTGCTGAATGAGCTAGGACGCTATTCAACTCTAATCTAAGAGAGACTCACTAACTTCATGTAGGAACACCGTTACTTTGTCTCCTAACTCATTTTCCTAACAAGACAACCTCAATTAAAGACGCACACTGTTTTCAATGCATTTCTTGCTAAAAGAGCTAAGATCGTGATTGTCTCTGTTGCTGAATGAGCTAGGACGCTATTCAACTCTAATCTAAGAGAGACTCACTAACTTCATGTAGGAACACCGTTACTTTGTCTCCTAACTCATTTTCCTAACAAGACAACCTCAATGATAAGACGCACACTGTTTTTAATGCATTTCTTGCTAAAAGAGCTAAGATCGTGATTGTCTCTGTTGCTGAATGAGCTAGGACGCTATTCAACTCTAATCTAAGAGAGACTCACTAACTTCATGTAGGAACACCGTTACTTTGTCTCCTAACTCATTTTCCTAACAAGAAAACCTCAATGATAAGACGCACACTGTTTTCAATGCATTTCTTGCTAAAAGAGCTAAGATCGTGATTGTCTCTGTTGCTGAATGAGCTAGGACGCTATTCAACTCTAATCTAAGAGAGACTCACTAACTTCATGTAGGAACACCGTTACTTTGTCTCCTAACTCATTTTCCTAACAAGACAACCTCAATGATAAGACGCACACTGTTTTCAATGCATTTCTTGCTAAAAGAGCTAAGATCGTGATTGTCTCTGTTGCTGAATGAGCTAGGACGCTATTCAACTCTAATCTAAGAGAGACTCACTAACTTCATGTAGGAACACCGTTACTTTGTCTCCTAACTCATTTTCCTAACAAGACAACCTCAATGATAAGACGCACACTGTTTTCAATGCATTTCTTGCTAAAAGAGCTAAGATCGTGATTGTCTCTGTTGCTGAATGAGCTAGGACGGTATTCAACTCTAATCTAAGAGAGACTCACTAACTTCATGTAGGAACACCGATACTTTGTCTCCTAACTCATTTTCCTAACAAGACAACCTCAATGATAAGACGCACACTGTTTTCAATGCATTTCTTGCTAAAAGAGCTAAGATCGCGATTGTCTCTGTTGCTGAATGAGCTAGGACGCTATTCAACTCTAATCTAAGAGAGACTCACTAACTTCATGTAGGAACACCGTTACTTTGTCTCCTAACTCATTTTCCTAACAAGACAACCTCAATGATAAGACGCACACTGTTTTCAATGCATTTCTTGCTAAAAGAGCTAAGATCGTGATTGTCTCTGTTGCTGAATGAGCTAGGACGCTATTCAACTCTAATCTAAGAGAGACTCACTAACTTCATGTAGGAGCACCGTTACTTTGTCTCCTAACTCATTTTCCTAACAAGACAACATCAATGATAAGACGCACACTGTTTTCAATGCATTTCTTGCTAAAAGAGCTAAGATTGTGATTGTCTCTGTTGCTGAATGAGCTAGGACGCTATTCAACTCTAATCTAAGAGAGACTCACTAACTTCATGTAGGAACACCGTTACTTTGTCTCCTAACTCATTTTCCTAACAAGACAACCTCAATGATAAGACGCACACTGTTTTCAATGCATTTCTTGCTAAAAGAGCTAAGATCGCGATTGTCTTTGTAGCTGAATGAGCTAGGACGCTATTCAACTCTAATCTAAGAGAGACTCACTAATTTCATGTAGGAACACCGTTACTTTGTCTCCTAACGCATTTTCCTAACAAGACAACCTCAATGATAAGACGCACACTGTTTTCAATGCATTTCTTGCTAAAAGAGCTAAGATCGTGATTGTCTCTGTTGCTGAATGAGCTAGGACGCTATTCAACTCTAATCTAAGAGAGACTCACTAACTTCATGTAGGAACACCGTTACTTTGTCTTCTAACTCATTTTCCTAACAAGACAACCTCAATGATAAGACGCACACTGTTTTCAATGCATTTCTTGCTAAAAGAGCTAAGATCGCGATTGTCTCTGTAGCTGAATGAGATAGGACGCTATTCAACAACTCTAATCTAAGAGAGACTCACTAACTTCATGTAGGAACTCCTACCTCATTTTCGTAACAAGACAACCTCAATGATAAGACGCACACTGTTTTCAATGCATTTCTTGCTAAAAGAGCTAAGATCGTGATTGTCTCTGTTGCTGAATGAGCTAGGACGCTATTCAACTCTAATCTAAGAGAGACTCACTAACTTCATGTAGGAACACCGATACTTTGTCTCCTAACTCATTTTCCTAACAAGACAACCGCAATGATAAGACGCACACTGTTTTCAATGCATTTCTTGCTAAAAGAGCTAAGATTGCGATTGTCTCTGTAGCTGAATGAGCTAGGACGCTATTCAACTCTAATATAAGAGAGACTCACTAACTTCATGTAGGAACACCGTTACTTTGTCTCCTAACTCATTTTCCTAACAAGACAACATCAATGATAAGACGCACACTGTTTTCAATGCATTTCTTGCTAAAAGAGCTAAGATCGTGATTGTCTCTGTTGCTGAATGAGCTAGGACGCTATTCAACTCTAATCTAAGAGAGACTCACTAACTTCATGTAGGAACACCGTTACTTTGTCTCCTAACTCATTTTCCTAACAAGACAACCTCAATGATAAGACGCACACTGTTTTCAATGCATTTCTTGCTAAAAGAGCTAAGATCGCGATTGTCTTTGTAGCTGAATGAGCTAGGACGCTATTCAACTCTAATCTAAGAGAGACTCACTAATTTCATGTAGGAACACCGTTACTTTGTCTCCTAACGCATTTTCCTAACAAGACAACCTCAATGATAAGACGCACACTGTTTTCAATGCATTTCTTGCTAAAAGAGCTAAGATCGTGATTGTCTCTGTTGCTGAATGAGCTAGGACGCTATTCAACTCTAATCTAAGAGAGACTCACTAACTTCATGTAGGAACACCGTTACTTTGTCTTCTAACTCATTTTCCTAACAAGACAACCTCAATGATAAGACGCACACTGTTTTCAATGCATTTCTTGCTAAAAGAGCTAAGATCGCGATTGTCTCTGTAGCTGAATGAGCTAGGACGCTATTCAACAACTCTAATCTAAGAGAGACTCACTAACTTCATGTAGGAACTCCTACCTCATTTTCGTAACAAGACAACCTCAATGATAAGACGCACACTGTTTTCAATGCATTTCTTGCTAAAAGAGCTAAGATCGTGATTGTCTCTGTTGCTGAATGAGCTAGGACGCTATTCAACTCTAATCTAAGAGAGACTCACTAACTTCATGTAGGAACACCGATACTTTGTCTCCTAACTCATTTTCCTAACAAGACAACCGCAATGATAAGACGCACACTGTTTTCAATGCATTTCTTGCTAAAAGAGCTAAGATCGCGATTGTCTCTGTAGCTGAATGAGCTAGGACGCTATTCAACTCTAATCTAAGAGAGACTCACTAACTTCATGTAGGAACACCGTTACTTTGTCTCCTAACTCATTTTCCTAACAAGACAACCTCAATGATAAGACGCACACTGTTTTCAATGCATTTCTTGCTAAAAGAGCTAAGATCGTGATTGTCTCTGTTGCTGAATGAGCTAGGACGCTATTCAACTCTAATCTAAGAGAGACTCACTAACTTCATGTAGGAACACCGTTACTTTGTCTCCTAACTCATTTTCCTAACAAGACAACCTCAATGAAAAGACGCACACTGTTTTCAATGCATTTCTTTCTAAAAGAGCTAAGATCGTGATTGTCTCTGTTGCTGAATGAGCTAGGACGCTATTCAACTCTAATCTAAGAGAGACTCACTAACTTCATGTAGGAACACCGTTACTTTGTCTCCTAACTCATTTTACTAACAAGACAACCTCAATGATAAGACACACACTGTTTTCAATGCATTTCTTGCTAAAAGAGCTAAGATCGTGATTGTCTCTGTTGCTGAATGAGCTAGGACGCTATTCAACTCTAATCTAAGAGAGACTCACTAACTTCATGTAGGAACACCGTTACTTTGTCTCCTAACTCATTTTCCTAACAAGACAACCTCAATGATAAGACGCACACTGTTTTCAATGCATTTCTTGCTAAAAGAGCTAAGATCGTGATTGTCTCTGTTGCTGAATGAGCTAGGACGCTATTCAACTCTAATCTAAGAGAGACTCACTAACTTCATGTAGGAACACCGTTACTTTGTCTCCTAACTCATTTTCCTAACAAGACAACCTCAATGATAAGACGCACACTGTTTTCAATGCATTTCTTGCTAAAAGAGCTAAGATCGCGATTGTCTATGTTGCTGAATGAGCTAGGACTCTATTCAACTCTAATCTAAGAGAGACTCACTAACTTCATGTAGGAACACCGTTACTTTGTCTCCTAACTCATTTTCCTAACAAGAAAACCTCAATGATAAGACGCACACTGTTTTCAATGCATTTCTTGCTAAAAGAGCTAAGATCGTGATTGTCTCTGTTGCTGAATGAGCTAGGACGCTATTCAACTCTAATCTAAGAGAGACTCACTAACTTCATGTAGGAACACCGTTACTTTGTCTCCTAACTCATTTTCCTAACAAGACAACCTCAATGATAAGACGCACACTGTTTTCAATGCATTTCTTGCTAAAAGAGCTAAGATCGTGATTGTCTCTGTTGCTGAATGAGCTAGGACGCTATTCAACTCTAATCTAAGAGAGACTCACTAACTTCATGTAGGAGCACCGTTACTTTGTCTCCTAACTCATTTTCCTAACAAGACAACATCAATGAGAAGACGCACACTGTTTTCAATGTTTAGCTCTTGCTAAAAGAGCTAAGATCGTGATTGTCTCTGTTGCTGAATGAGCTAGGACGCTATTCAACTCTAATCTAAGAGAGACTCACTAACTTCATGTAGGAACACCGTTACTTTGTCTCCTAACTCATTTTCCTAACAAGACAACCTCAATGATAAGACGCACACTGTTTTCAATGCATTTCTTGCTAAAAGAGCTAAGATCGTGATTGTCTCTGTTGCTGAATGAGCTAGGACGCTATTCAACTCTAATCTAAGAGAGACTCACTAACTTCATGTAGGAACACCGTTACTTTGTCTCCTAACTCATTTTCCTAACAAGACAACCTCAATGATAAGACGCACACTGTTTTCAATGCATTTCTTGCTAAAAGAGCTAAGATCGTGATTGTCTCTGTTGCTGAATGAGCTAGGACGCTATTCAACTCTAATCTAAGAGAGAGTCACTAACTACATGTAGGAACACCGTTACTTTGTCTCCTAGCTCATTTTCCTAACAAGACAACCTCAATGATAAGACGCACACTGTTTTCAATGCATTTCTTGCTAAAAGAGCTAAGATCGCGATTGTCTCTGTTGCTGAATGAGCTAGGACGCTATTCAACTCTAATCTAAGAGAGACTCACTAACTTCATGTAGGAACACCGTTACTTTGTCTCCTAACTCATTTTCCTAACAAGAAAACCTCGATGATAAGACGCACACTGTTTTCAATGCATTTCTTGCTAAAAGAGCTAAGATCATGATTGTCTCTGTTGCTGAATGAGCTAGGACGCTATTCAACTCTAATCTAAGAGAGACTCACTAACTTCATGTAGGAACACCGTTACTTTGTCTCCTAACTCATTTTCCTAACAAGACAACCTCAATGATAAGACGCACACTGTTTTTAATGCATTTCTTGCTAAAAGAGCTAAGATCGTGATTGTTTCTGTTGCTGAATGAGCTAGGACGCTATTCAACTCTAATCTAAGAGAGACTCACTAACTTCATGTAGGAACACCGTTACTTTGTCTCCTAACTCATTTTCCTAACAAGAAAACCTCAATGATAAGACGCACACTGTTTTCAATGCATTTCTTGCTAAAAGAGCTAAGATCGTGATTGTCTCTGTTGCTGAATGAGCTAGGACGCTATTCAACTCTAATCTAAGAGAGACTCACTAACTTCATGTAGGAACACCGTTACTTTGTCTCCTAACTCATTTTCCTAACAAGACAACCTCAATGATAAGACGCACACTGTTTTCTATGCATTTCTTGCTAAAAGAGCTAAGATCGTGATTGTCTCTGTTGCTGAATGAGCTAGGACGCTATTCAACTCTAATCTAAGAGAGACTCACTAACTTCATGTAGGAACACCGTTACTTTGTCTCCTAACTCATTTTACTAACAAGACAACCTCAATGATAAGACACACACTGTTTTCAATGCATTTCTTGCTAAAAGAGCTAAGATCGTGATTGTCTCTGTTGCTGAATGAGCTAGGACGCTATTCAACTCTAATCTAAGAGAGACTCACTAACTTCATGTAGGAACACCGTTACTTTGTCTCCTAACTCATTTTCCTAACAAGACAACCTCAATGATAAGACGCACACTGTTTTCAATGCATTTCTTGCTAAAAGAGCTAAGATCGTGATTGTCTCTGTTGCTGAATGAGCTAGGACGCTATTCAACTCTAATCTAAGAGAGACTCACTAACTTCATGTAGGAACACCGTTACTTTGTCTCCTAACTCATTTTCCTAACAAGACAACCTCAATGATAAGACGCACACTGTTTTCAATGCATTTCTTGCTAAAAGAGCTAAGATCGCGATTGTCTATGTTGCTGAATGAGCTAGGACTCTATTCAACTCTAATCTAAGAGAGACTCACTAACTTCATGTAGGAACACCGTTACTTTGTCTCCTAACTCATTTTCCTAACAAGAAAACCTCAATGATAAGACGCACACTGTTTTCAATGCATTTCTTGCTAAAAGAGCTAAGATCGTGATTGTCTCTGTTGCTGAATGAGCTAGGACGCTATTCAACTCTAATCTAAGAGAGACTCACTAACTTCATGTAGGAACACCGTTACTTTGTCTCCTAACTCATTTTCCTAACAAGACAACCTCAATGATAAGACGCACACTGTTTTCAATGCATTTCTTGCTAAAAGAGCTAAGATCGTGATTGTCTCTGTTGCTGAATGAGCTAGGACGCTATTCAACTCTAATCTAAGAGAGACTCACTAACTTCATGTAGTAGCACCGTTACTTTGTCTCCTAACTCATTTTCCTAACAAGACAACATCAATGAGAAGACGCACACTGTTTTCAATGTTTAGCTCTTGCTAAAAGAGCTAAGATCGTGATTGTCTCTGTTGCTGAATGAGCTAGGACGCTATTCAACTCTAATCTAAGAGAGACTCACTAACTTCATGTAGGAACACCGTTACTTTGTCTCCTAACTCATTTTCCTAACAAGACAACCTCAATGATAAGACGCACACTGTTTTCAATGCATTTCTTGCTAAAAGAGCTAAGATCGTGATTGTCTCTGTTGCTGAATGAGCTAGGACGCTATTCAACTCTAATCTAAGAGAGACTCACTAACTTCATGTAGGAACACCGTTACTTTGTCTCCTAACTCATTTTCCTAACAAGACAACCTCAATGATAAGACGCACACTGTTTTCAATGCATTTCTTGCTAAAAGAGCTAAGATCGTGATTGTCTCTGTTGCTGAATGAGCTAGGACGCTATTCAACTCTAATCTAAGAGAGAGTCACTAACTACATGTAGGAACACCGTTACTTTGTCTCCTAGCTCATTTTCCTAACAAGACAACCTCAATGATAAGACGCACACTGTTTTCAATGCATTTCTTGCTAAAAGAGCTAAGATCGCGATTGTCTCTGTTGCTGAATGAGCTAGGACGCTATTCAACTCTAATCTAAGAGAGACTCACTAACTTCATGTAGGAACACCGTTACTTTGTCTCCTAACTCATTTTCCTAACAAGAAAACCTCGATGATAAGACGCACACTGTTTTCAATGCATTTCTTGCTAAAAGAGCTAAGATCATGATTGTCTCTGTTGCTGAATGAGCTAGGACGCTATTCAACTCTAATCTAAGAGAGACTCACTAACTTCATGTAGGAACACCGTTACTTTGTCTCCTAACTCATTTTCCTAACAAGACAACCTCAATGATAAGACGCACACTGTTTTTAATGCATTTCTTGCTAAAAGAGCTAAGATCGTGATTGTCTCTGTTGCTGAATGAGCTAGGACGCTATTCAACTCTAATCTAAGAGAGACTCACTAACTTCATGTAGGAACACCGTTACTTTGTCTCCTAACTCATTTTCCTAACAAGAAAACCTCAATGATAAGACGCACACTGTTTTCAATGCATTTCTTGCTAAAAGAGCTAAGATCGTGATTGTCTCTGTTGCTGAATGAGCTAGGACGCTATTCAACTCTAATCTAAGAGAGACTCACTAACTTCATGTAGGAACACCGTTACTTTGTCTCCTAACTCATTTTCCTAACAAGACAACCTCAATGATAAGACGCACACTGTTTTCAATGCATTTCTTGCTAAAAGAGCTAAGATCGTGATTGTCTCTGTTGCTGAATGAGCTAGGACGCTATTCAACTCTAATCTAAGAGAGACTCACTAACTTCATGTAGGAACATCGTTACTTTGTCTCCTAACTCATTTTCCTAACAAGACAACCTCAATGATAAGACGCACACTGTTTTCAATGCATTTCTTGCTAAAAGAGCTAAGATCGCGATTGTCTCTGTTGCTGAATGAGCTAGGACGCTATTCAACTCTAATCTAAGAGAGACTCACTAACTTCATGTAGGAACACCGTTACTTTGTCTCCTAACTCATTTTCCTAACAAGACAACCTCAATGATAAGACGCACACTGTTTTTAATGCATTTCTTGCTAAAAGAGCTAAGATCGTGATTGTCTCTGTTGCTGAATGAGCTAGGACGCTATTCAACTCTAATCTAAAAGAGACTCACTAACTTCATGTAGGAACACCGTTACTTTGTCTCCTAACTCATTTTCCTAACAAGACAACCTCAATGATAAGACGCACACGGTTTTCAATGCATTTCTTGCTAAAAGAGCTAAGATCGTGATTGTCTCTGTTGCTGAATGAGCTAGGACGCTATTCAACTCTAATCTAAGAGAGACTCACTAACTTCATGTAGGAGCACCGTAACTTTGTCTCCTAACTCATTTTCCTAACAAGACAACATCAATGAGAAGACGCACACTGTTTTCAATGTTTAGCTCTTGCTAAAAGAGCTAAGATCGTGATTGTCTCTGTTGCTGAATGAGCTAGGACGCTATTCAACTCTAATCTAAGAGAGACTCACTAACTTCATGTAGGAACACCGTTACTTTGTCTCCTAACTCATTTTCCTAACAAGACAACCTCAATGATAAGACGCACACTGTTTTCAATGCATTTCTTGCTAAAAGAGCTAAGATCGTGATTGTCTCTGTTGCTGAATGAGCTAGGACGCTATTCAACTCTAATCTAAGAGAGACTCACTAACTTCATGTAGGAACACCGTTACTTTGTCTCCTAGCTCATTTTCCTAACAAGACAACCTCAATGATAAGACGCACACTGTTTTCAATGCATTTCTTGCTAAAAGAGCTAAGATCGTGATTGTCTCTGTTGCTGAATGAGCTAGGACGCTATTCAACTCTAATCTAAGAGAGACTCACTAACTACATGTAGGAACACCGTTACTTTGTCTCCTAGCTCATTTTCCTAACAAGACAACCTCAATGATAAGACGCACACTGTTTTCAATGCATTTCTTGCTAAAAGAGCTAAGATCGTGATTGTCTCTGTTGCTGAATGAGCTAGGACGCTATTCAACTCTAATCTAAGAGAGACTCACTAACTACATGTAGGAACACCGTTACTTTGTCTCCTAGCTCATTTTCCTAACAAGACAACCTCAATGATAAGACGCACACTGTTTTCAATGCATTTCTTGCTAAAAGAGCTAAGATCGCGATTGTCTCTGTTGCTGAATGAGCTAGGACGCTATTCAACTCTAATCTAAGAGAGACTCACTAACTTCATGTAGGAACACCGTTACTTTGTCTCCTAACTCATTTTCCTAACAAGAAAACCTCAATGATAAGACGCACACTGTTTTCAATGCATTTCTTGCTAAAAGAGCTAAGATCGTGATTGTCTCTGTTGCTGAATGAGCTAGGACGCTATTCAACTCTAATCTAAGAGAGACTCACTAACTTCATGTAGGAACACCGTGACTTTGTCTCCTAACTCATTTTCCTAACAAGAAAACCTCAATGATAAGACGCACACTGTTTTCAATGCATTTCTTGCTAAAAGAGCTAAGATCGTGATTGTCTCTGTTGCTGAATGAGCTAGGACGCTATTCAACTCTAATCTAAGAGAGACTCACTAACTTCATGTAGGAACACCGTTACTTTGTCTCCTAACTCATTTTCCTAACAAGACAACCTCAATGATAAGACGCACACTGTTTTCAATGCATTTCTTGCTAAAAGAGCTAAGATCGTGATTGTCTCTGTTGCTGAATGAGCTAGGACGCTATTCAACTCTAATCTAAGAGAGACTCACTAACTTCATGTAGGAACACCGTTACTTTGTCTCCTAACTCATTTTCCTAACAAGACAACCTCAATGATAAGACGCACACTGTTTTCAATGCATTTCTTGCTAAAAGAGCTAAGATCGTGATTGTCTCTGTTGCTGAATGAGCTAGGACGCTATTCAACTCTAATCTAAGAGAGACTCACTAACTTCATGTAGGAACACCGATACTTTGTCTCCTAACTCATTTTCCTAACAAGACAACCTCAATGATAAGACGCACACTGTTTTCAATGCATTTCTTGCTAAAAGAGCTAAGATCGTGATTGTCTCTGTTGCTGAATGAGCTAGGACGCTATTCAACTCTAATCTAAGAGAGACTCACTAACTTCATGTAGGAACACCGATACTTTGTCTCCTAACTCATTTTCCTAACAAGACAACCTCAATGATAAGACGCACACTGTTTTCAATGCATTTCTTGCTAAAAGAGCTAAGATCGCGATTGTCTCTGTTGCTGAATGAGCTAGGACGCTATTCAACTCTAATCTAAGAGAGACTCACTAACTTCATGTAGGAGCACCGTTACTTTGTCTCCTAACTCATTTTCCTAACAAGACAACCTCAATGATAAGACGCACACTGTTTTCAATGCATTTCTTGCTAAAAGAGCTAAGATCGTGATTGTCTCTGTTGCTGAATGAGCTAGGACGCTATTCAACTCTAATCTAAGAGAGACTCACTAACTTCATGTAGGAGCACCGTTACTTTGTCTCCTAACTCATTTTCCTAACAAGACAACATCAATGATAAGACGCACACTGTTTTCAATGCATTTCTTGCTAAAAGAGCTAAGATCGTGATTGTCTCTGTTGCTGAATGAGCTAGGACGCTATTCAACTCTAATCTAAGAGAGACTCACTAACTTCATGTAGGAACACCGTTACTTTGTCTCCTAACTCATTTTCCTAACAAGACAACCTCAATGATAAGACGCACACTGTTTTCAATGCATTTCTTGCTAAAAGAGCTAAGATCGCGATTGTCTCTGTAGCTGAATGAGCTAGGACGCTATTCAACTCTAATCTAAGAGAGACTCACTAATTTCATGTAGGAACACCGTTACTTTGTCTCCTAACGCATTTTCCTAACAAGACAACCTCAATGATAAGACGCACACTGTTTTCAATGCATTTCTTGCTAAAAGAGCTAAGATCGTGATTGTCTCTGTTGCTGAATGAGCTAGGACGCTATTCAACTCTAATCTAAGAGAGACTCACTAACTTCATGTAGGAACACCGTTACTTTGTCTTCTAACTCATTTTCCTAACAAGACAACCTCAATGATAAGACGCACACTGTTTTCAATGCATTTCTTGCTAAAAGAGCTAAGATCGCGATTGTCTCTGTAGGTGAATGAGCTAGGACGCTATTCAACTCTAATCTAAGAGAGACTCACTAACTTCATGTAGGAACTCCTACCTCATTTTCGTAACAAGACAACCTCAATGATAAGACGCACACTGTTTTCAATGCATTTCTTGCTAAAAGAGCTAAGATCGTGATTGTCTCTGTTGCTGAATGAGCTAGGACGCTATTCAACTCTAATCTAAGAGAGACTCACTAACTTCATGTAGGAACACCGATACTTTGTCTCCTAACTCATTTTCCTAACAAGACAACCGCAATGATAAGACGCACACTGTTTTCAATGCATTTCTTGCTAAAAGAGCTAAGATCGCGATTGTCTCTGTAGCTGAATGAGCTAGGACGCTATTCAACTCTAATATAAGAGAGACTCACTAACTTCATGTAGGAACACCGTTACTTTGTCTCCTAACGCATTTTCCTAACAAGACAACCTCAATGATAAGACGCACACTGTTTTCAATGCATTTCTTGCTAAAAGAGCTAAGATCGTGATTGTCTCTGTTGCTGAATGAGCTAGGACGCTATTCAACTCTAATCTAAGAGAGACTCACTAACTTCATGTAGGAACACCGTTACTTTGTCTCCTAACTCATTTTCCTAACAAGACAACCTCAATGATAAGACGCACACTGTTTTCAATGCATTTCTTTCTAAAAGAGCTAAGATCGTGATTGTCTCTGTTGCTGAATGAGCTAGGACGCTATTCAACTCTAATCTAAGAGAGACTCACTAACTTCATGTAGGAACACCGTTACTTTGTCTCCTAACTCATTTTCCTAACAAGAAAACCTCAATGATAAGACGCACACTGTTTTCAATGCATTTCTTGCTAAAAGAGCTAAGATCGTGATTGTCTCTGTTGCTGAATGAGCTAGGACGCTATTCAACTCTAATCTAAGAGAGACTCACTAACTTCATGTAGGAACACCGTTACTTTGTCTCCTAACTCATTTTCCTAACAAGACAACCTCAATGATAAGACGCACACTGTTTTCAATGCATTTCTTGCTAAAAGAGCTAAGATCGTGATTGTCTCTGTTGCTGAATGAGCTAGGACGCTATTCAACTCTAATCTAAGAGAGACTCACTAACTTCATGTAGGAACACCGTTACTTTGTCTCCTAACTCATTTTCCTAACAAGACAACCTCAATGATAAGACGCACACTGTTTTCAATGCATTTCTTGCTAAAAGAGCTAAGATCGTGATTGTCTCTGTTGCTGAATGAGCTAGGACGCTATTCAACTCTAATCTAAGAGAGACTCACTAACTTCATGTAGGAACACCGATACTTTGTCTCCTAACTCATTTTCCTAACAAGACAACCTCAATGATAAGACGCACACTGTTTTCAATGCATTTCTTGCTAAAAGAGCTAAGATCGCGATTGTCTCTGTTGCTGAATGAGCTAGGACGCTATTCAACTCTAATCTAAGAGAGACTCACTAACTTCATGTAGGAACACCGTTACTTTGTCTCCTAACTCATTTTCCTAACAAGACAACCTCAATGATAAGACGCACACTGTTTTCAATGCATTTCTTGCTAAAAGAGCTAAGATCGTGATTGTCTCTGTTGCTGAATGAGCTAGGACGCTATTCAACTCTAATCTAAGAGAGACTCACTAACTTCATGTAGGAGCACCGTTACTTTGTCTCCTAACTCATTTTCCTAACAAGACAACATCAATGATAAGACGCACACTGTTTTCAATGCATTTCTTGCTAAAAGAGCTAAGATCGTGATTGTCTCTGTTGCTGAATGAGCTAGAACGCTATTCAACTCTAATCTAAGAGAGACTCACTAACTTCATGTAGGAGCACCGTTACTTTGTCTCCTAACTCATTTTCCTAACAAGACAACATCAATGATAAGACGCACACTGTTTTCAATGCATTTCTTGCTAAAAGAGCTAAGATCGTGATTGTCTCTGTTGCTGAATGAGCTAGAACGCTATTCAACTCTAATCTAAGAGAGACTCACTAACTTCATGTAGGAACACCGTTACTTTGTCTCCTAACTCATTTTCCTAACAAGACAACCTCAATGATAAGACGCACACTGTTTTTAATGCATTTCTTGCTAAAAGAGCTAAGATCGTGATTGTCTCTGTTGCTGAATGAGCTAGGACGCTATTCAACTCTAATCTAAAAGAGACTCACTAACTTCATGTAGGAACACCGTTACTTTGTCTCCTAACTCATTTTCCTAACAAGACAACCTCAATGATAAGACGCACACGGTTTTCAATGCATTTCTTGCTAAAAGAGCTAAGATCGTGATTGTCTCTGTTGCTGAATGAGCTAGGACGCTATTCAACTCTAATCTAAGAGAGACTCACTAACTTTATGTAGGAGCACCGTAACTTTGTCTCCTAACTCATTTTCCTAACAAGACAACATCAATGAGAAGACGCACACTGTTTTCAATGTTTAGCTCTTGCTAAAAGAGCTAAGATCGTGATTGTCTCTGTTGCTGAATGAGCTAGGACGCTATTCAACTCTAATCTAAGAGAGACTCACTAACTTCATGTAGGAACACCGTTACTTTGTCTCCTAACTCATTTTCCTAACAAGACAACCTCAATGATAAGACGCACACTGTTTTCAATGCATTTCTTGCTAAAAGAGCTAAGATCGTGATTGTCTCTGTTGCTGAATGAGCTAGGACGCTATTCAACTCTAATCTAAGAGAGACTCACTAACTTCATGTAGGAACACCGTTACTTTGTCTCCTAGCTCATTTTCCTAACAAGACAACCTCAATGATAAGACGCACACTGTTTTCAATGCATTTCTTGCTAAAAGAGCTAAGATCGTGATTGTCTCTGTTGCTGAATGAGCTAGGACGCTATTCAACTCTAATCTAAGAGAGACTCACTAACTACATGTAGGAACACCGTTACTTTGTCTCCTAGCTCATTTTCCTAACAAGACAACCTCAATGATAAGACGCACACTGTTTTCAATGCATTTCTTGCTAAAAGAGCTAAGATCGCGATTGTCTCTGTTGCTGAATGAGCTAGGACGCTATTCAACTCTAATCTAAGAGAGACTCACTAACTTCATGTAGGAACACCGTTACTTTGTCTCCTAACTCATTTTCCTAACAAGAAAACCTCAATGATAAGACGCACACTGTTTTCAATGCATTTCTTGCTAAAAGAGCTAAGATCGTGATTGTCTCTGTTGCTGAATGAGCTAGGACGCTATTCAACTCTAATCTAAGAGAGACTCACTAACTTCATGTAGGAACACCGTTACTTTGTCTCCTAACTCATTTTCCTAACAAGACAACCTCAATGATAAGACGCACACTGTTTTCAATGCATTTCTTGCTAAAAGAGCTAAGATCGTGATTGTCTCTGTTGCTGAATGAGCTAGGACGCTATTCAACTCTAATCTAAGAGAGACTCACTAACTTCATGTAGGAACACCGATACTTTGTCTCCTAACTCATTTTCCTAACAAGACAACCTCAATGATAAGACGCACACTGTTTTCAATGCATTTCTTGCTAAAAGAGCTAAGATCGTGATTGTCTCTGTTGCTGAATGAGCTAGGACGCTATTCAACTCTAATCTAAGAGAGACTCACTAACTTCATGTAGGAACACCGATACTTTGTCTCCTAACTCATTTTCCTAACAAGACAACCTCAATGATAAGACGCACACTGTTTTCAATGCATTTCTTGCTAAAAGAGCTAAGATCGCGATTGTCTCTGTTGCTGAATGAGCTAGGACGCTATTCAACTCTAATCTAAGAGAGACTCACTAACTTCATGTAGGAGCACCGTTACTTTGTCTCCTAACTCATTTTCCTAACAAGACAACCTCAATGATAAGACGCACACTGTTTTCAATGCATTTCTTGCTAAAAGAGCTAAGATCGTGATTGTCTCTGTTGCTGAATGAGCTAGGACGCTATTCAACTCTAATCTAAGAGAGACTCACTAACTTCATGTAGGAGCACCGTTACTTTGTCTCCTAACTCATTTTCCTAACAAGACAACATCAATGATAAGACGCACACTGTTTTCAATGCATTTCTTGCTAAAAGAGCTAAGATCGTGATTGTCTCTGTTGCTGAATGAGCTAGGACGCTATTAAACTCTAATCTAAGAGAGACTCACTAACTTCATGTAGGAACACCGTTACTTTGTCTCCTAACTCATTTTCCTAACAAGACAACCTCAATGATAAGACGAACACTGTTTTCAATGCATTTCTTGCTAAAAGAGCTAAGATCGCGATTGTCTCTGTAGCTGAATGAGCTAGGACGCTATTCAACTCTAATCTAAGAGAGACTCACTAATTTCATGTAGGAACACCGTTACTTTGTCTCCTAACGCATTTTCCTAACAAGACAACCTCAATGATAAGACGCACACTGTTTTCAATGCATTTCTTGCTAAAAGAGCTAAGATCGTGATTGTCTCTGTTGCTGAATGAGCTAGGACGCTATTCAACTCTAATCTAAGAGAGACTCACTAACTTCATGTAGGAACACCGTTACTTTGTCTTCTAACTCATTTTCCTAACAAGACAACCTCAATGATAAGACGCACACTGTTTTCAATGCATTTCTTGCTAAAAGAGCTAAGATCGCGATTGTCTCTGTAGGTGAATGAGCTAGGACGCTATTCAACTCTAATCTAAGAGAGACTCACTAACTTCATGTAGGAACTCCTACCTCATTTTCGTAACAAGACAACCTCAATGATAAGACGCACACTGTTTTCAATGCATTTCTTGCTAAAAGAGCTAAGATCGTGATTGTCTCTGTTGCTGAATGAGCTAGGACGCTATTCAACTCTAATCTAAGAGAGACTCACTAACTTCATGTAGGAACACCGATACTTTGTCTCCTAACTCATTTTCCTAACAAGACAACCGCAATGATAAGACGCACACTGTTTTCAATGCATTTCTTGCTAAAAGAGCTAAGATCGCGATTGTCTCTGTAGCTGAATGAGCTAGGACGCTATTCAACTCTAATATAAGAGAGACTCACTAACTTCATGTAGGAACACCGTTACTTTGTCTCCTAACTCATTTTCCTAACAAGACAACCTCAATGATAAGACGCACACTGTTTTCAATGCATTTCTTGCTAAAAGAGCTAAGATCGTGATTGTCTCTGTTGCTGAATGAGCTAGGACGCTATTCAACTCTAATCTAAGAGAGACTCACTAACTTCATGTAGGAACACCGTTACTTTGTCTCCTAACTCATTTTCCTAACAAGACAACCTCAATGATAAGACGCACACTGTTTTCAATGCATTTCTTTCTAAAAGAGCTAAGATCGTGATTGTCTCTGTTGCTGAATGAGCTAGGACGCTATTCAACTCTAATCTAAGAGAGACTCACTAACTTCATGTAGGAACACCGTTACTTTGTCTCCTAACTCATTTTCCTAACAAGAAAACCTCAATGATAAGACGCACACTGTTTTCAATGCATTTCTTGCTAAAAGAGCTAAGATCGTGATTGTCTCTGTTGCTGAATGAGCTAGGACGCTATTCAACTCTAATCTAAGAGAGACTCACTAACTTCATGTAGGAACACCGTTACTTTGTCTCCTAACTCATTTTCCTAACAAGACAACCTCAATGATAAGACGCACACTGTTTTCAATGCATTTCTTGCTAAAAGAGCTAAGATCGTGATTGTCTCTGTTGCTGAATGAGCTAGGACGCTATTCAACTCTAATCTAAGAGAGACTCACTAACTTCATGTAGGAACACCGTTACTTTGTCTCCTAACTCATTTTCCTAACAAGACAACCTCAATGATAAGACGCACACTGTTTTCAATGCATTTCTTGCTAAAAGAGCTAAGATCGTGATTGTCTCTGTTGCTGAATGAGCTAGGACGCTATTCAACTCTAATCTAAGAGAGACTCACTAACTTCATGTAGGAACACCGATACTTTGTCTCCTAACTCATTTTCCTAACAAGACAACCTCAATGATAAGACGCACACTGTTTTCAATGCATTTCTTGCTAAAAGAGCTAAGATCGCGATTGTCTCTGTTGCTGAATGAGCTAGGACGCTATTCAACTCTAATCTAAGAGAGACTCACTAACTTCATGTAGGAACACCGTTACTTTGTCTCCTAACTCATTTTCCTAACAAGACAACCTCAATGATAAGACGCACACTGTTTTCAATGCATTTCTTGCTAAAAGAGCTAAGATCGTGATTGTCTCTGTTGCTGAATGAGCTAGGACGCTATTCAACTCTAATCTAAGAGAGACTCACTAACTTCATGTAGGAACACCGTTACTTTGTCTCCTAACTCATTTTCCTAACAAGACAACCTCAATGATAAGACGCACACTGTTTTCAATGCATTTCTTGCTAAAAGAGCTAAGATCGTGATTGTCTCTGTTGCTGAATGAGCTAGGACGCTATTCAACTCTAATCTAAGAGAGACTCACTAACTTCATGTAGGAGCACCGTTACTTTGTCTCCTAACTCATTTTCCTAACAAGACAACATCAATGATAAGACGCACACTGTTTTCAATGCATTTCATGCTAAAAGAGCTAAGATCGTGATTGTCTCTGTTGCTGAATGAGCTAGGACGCTATTCAACTCTAATCTAAGAGAGACTCACTAACTTCATGTAGGAACACCGTTACTTTGTCTCCTAACTCATTTTCCTAACAAGACAACCTCAATGATAAGACGCACACTGTTTTCAATGCATTTCTTGCTAAAAGAGCTAAGATCGCGATTGTCTCTGTTGCTGAATGAGCTAGGACGCTATTCAACTCTAATCTAAGAGAGACTCACTAACTTCATGTAGGAACACCGTTACTTTGTCTCCTAACTCATTTTCCTAACAAGACAACCTCAATGATAAGACGCACACTGTTTTTAATGCATTTCTTGCTAAAAGAGCTAAGATCGTGATTGTCTCTGTTGCTGAATGAGCTAGGACGCTATTCAACTCTAATCTAAAAGAGACTCACTAACTTCATGTAGGAACACCGTTACTTTGTCTCCTAACTCATTTTCCTAACAAGACAACCTCAATGATAAGACGCACACTGTTTTCAATGCATTTCTTGCTAAAAGAGCTAAGATCGTGATTGTCTCTGTTGCTGAATGAGCTAGAACGCTATTCAACTCTAATCTAAGAGAGACTCACTAACTTCATGTAGGAACACCGTTACTTTGTCTCCTAACTCATTTTCCTAACAAGACAACCTCAATGATAAGACGCACACTGTTTTCAATGCATTTCTTGCTAAAAGAGCTAAGATCGCGATTGTCTCTGTTGCTGAAAGAGCTAGGACGCTATTCAACTCTAATCTAAGAGAGACTCACTAACTTCATGTAGGAACACCGTTACTTTGTCTCCTAACTCATTTTCCTAACAAGACAACCTCAATGATAAGACGCACACTGTTTTTAATGCATTTCTTGCTAAAAGAGCTAAGATCGTGATTGTCTCTGTTGCTGAATGAGCTAGGACGCTATTCAACTCTAATCTAAAAGAGACTCACTAACTTCATGTAGGAACACCGTTACTTTGTCTCCTAACTCATTTTCCTAACAAGACAACCTCAATGATAAGACGCACACGGTTTTCAATGCATTTCTTGCTAAAAGAGCTAAGATCGTGATTGTCTCTGTTGCTGAATGAGCTAGGACGCTATTCAACTCTAATCTAAGAGAGACTCACTAACTTCATGTAGGAGCACCGTAACTTTGTCTCCTAACTCATTTTTTCTAACAAGACAACATCAATGAGAAGACGCACACTGTTTTCAATGTTTAGCTCTTGCTAAAAGAGCTAAGATCGTGATTGTCTCTGTTGCTGAATGAGCTAGGACGCTATTCAACTCTAATCTAAGAGAGACTCACTAACTTCATGTAGGAACACCGTTACTTTGTCTCCTAACTCATTTTCCTAACAAGACAACCTCAATGATAAGACGCACACTGTTTTCAATGCATTTCTTGCTAAAAGAGCTAAGATCGTGATTGTCTCTGTTGCTGAATGAGCTAGGACGCTATTCAACTCTAATCTAAGAGAGACTCACTAACTTCATGTAGGAACACCGTTACTTTGTCTCCTAGCTCATTTTCCAAACAAGACAACCTCAATGATAAGACGCACACTGTTTTCAATGCATTTCTTGCTAAAAGAGCTAAGATCGTGATTGTCTCTGTTGCTGAATGAGCTAGGACGCTATTCAACTCTAATCTAAGAGAGACTCACTAACTACATGTAGGAACACCGTTACTTTGTCTCCTAGCTCATTTTCCTAACAAGACAACCTCAATGATAAGACGCACACTGTTTTCAATGCATTTCTTGCTAAAAGAGCTAAGATCGCGATTGTCTCTGTTGCTGAATGAGCTAGGACGCTATTCAACTCTAATCTAAGAGAGACTCACTAACTTCATGTAGGAACACCGTTACTTTGTCTCCTAACTCATTTTCCTAACAAGAAAACCTCAATGATAAGACGCACACTGTTTTCAATGCATTTCTTGCTAAAAGAGCTAAGATCGTGATTGTCTCTGTTGCTGAATGAGCTAGGACGCTATTCAACTCTAATCTAAGAGAGACTCACTAACTTCATGTAGGAACACCGTTACTTTGTCTCCTAACTCATTTTCCTAACAAGACAACCTCAATGATAAGACGCACACTGTTTTCAATGCATTTCTTGCTAAAAGAGCTAAGATCGTGATTGTCTCTGTTGCTGAATGAGCTAGGACGCTATTCAACTCTAATCTAAGAGAGACTCACTAACTTCATGTAGGAACACCGTTACTTTGTCTCCTAACTCATTTTCCTAACAAGACAACCTCAATGATAAGACGCACACTGTTTTCAATGCATTTCTTGCTAAAAGAGCTAAGATCGTGATTGTCTCTGTTGCTGAATGAGCTAGGACGCTATTCAACTCTAATCTAAGAGAGACTCACTAACTTCATGTAGGAACACCGATACTTTGTCTCCTAACTCATTTTCCTAACAAGACAACCTCAATGATAAGACGCACACTGTTTTCAATGCATTTCTTGCTAAAAGAGCTAAGATCGTGATTGTCTCTGTTGCTGAATGAGCTAGGACGCTATTCAACTCTAATCTAAGAGAGACTCACTAACTTCATGTAGGAACACCGATACTTTGTCTCCTAACTCATTTTCCTAACAAGACAACCTCAATGATAAGACGCACACTGTTTTCAATGCATTTCTTGCTAAAAGAGCTAAGATCGCGATTGTCTCTGTTGCTGAATGAGCTAGGACGCTATTCAACTCTAATCTAAGAGAGACTCACTAACTTCATGTAGGAGCACCGTTACTTTGTCTCCTAACTCATTTTCCTAACAAGACAACCTCAATGATAAGACGCACACTGTTTTCAATGCATTTCTTGCTAAAAGAGCTAAGATCGTGATTGTCTCTGTTGCTGAATGAGCTAGGACGCTATTCAACTCTAATCTAAGAGAGACTCACTAACTTCATGTAGGAGCACCGTTACTTTGTCTCCTAACTCATTTTCCTAACAAGACAACATCAATGATAAGACGCACACTGTTTTCAATGCATTTCTTGCTAAAAGAGCTAAGATCGTGATTGTCTCTGTTGCTGAATGAGCTAGGACGCTATTCAACTCTAATCTAAGAGAGACTCACTAACTTCATGTAGGAACACCGTTACTTTGTCTCCTAACTCATTTTCCTAACAAGACAACCTCAATGATAAGACGCACACTGTTTTCAATGCATTTCTTGCTAAAAGAGCTAAGATCGCGATTGTCTCTGTAGCTGAATGAGCTAGGACGCTATTCAACTCTAATCTAAGAGAGACTCACTAATTTCATGTAGGAACACCGTTACTTTGTCTCCTAACGCATTTTCCTAACAAGACAACCTCAATGATAAGACGCACACTGTTTTCAATGCATTTCTTGCTAAAAGAGCTAAGATCGTGATTGTCTCTGTTGCTGAATGAGCTAGGACGCTATTCAACTCTAATCTAAGAGAGACTCACTAACTTCATGTAGGAACACCGTTACTTTGTCTTCTAACTCATTTTCCTAACAAGACAACCTCAATGATAAGACGCACACTGTTTTCAATGCATTTCTTGCTAAAAGAGCTAAGATCGCGATTGTCTCTGTAGGTGAATGAGCTAGGACGCTATTCAACTCTAATCTAAGAGAGACTCACTAACTTCATGTAGGAACTCCTACCTCATTTTCGTAACAAGACAACCTCAATGATAAGACGCACACTGTTTTCAATGCATTTCTTGCTAAAAGAGCTAAGATCGTGATTGTCTCTGTTGCTGAATGAGCTAGGACGCTATTCAACTCTAATCTAAGAGAGACTCACTAACTTCATGTAGGAACACCGATACTTTGTCTCCTAACTCATTTTCCTAACAAGACAACCGCAATGATAAGACGCACACTGTTTTCAATGCATTTCTTGCTAAAAGAGCTAAGATCGCGATTGTCTCTGTAGCTGAATGAGCTAGGACGCTATTCAACTCTAATATAAGAGAGACTCACTAACTTCATGTAGGAACACCGTTACTTTGTCTCCTAACTCATTTTCCTAACAAGACAACCTCAATGATAAGACGCACACTGTTTTCAATGCATTTCTTGCTAAAAGAGCTAAGATCGTGATTGTCTCTGTTGCTGAATGAGCTAGGACGCTATTCAACTCTAATCTAAGAGAGACTCACTAACTTCATGTAGGAACACCGTTACTTTGTCTCCTAACTCATTTTCCTAACAAGACAACCTCAATGATAAGACGCACACTGTTTTCAATGCATTTCTTTCTAAAAGAGCTAAGATCGTGATTGTCTCTGTTGCTGAATGAGCTAGGACGCTATTCAACTCTAATCTAAGAGAGACTCACTAACTTCATGTAGGAACACCGTTACTTTGTCTCCTAACTCATTTTCCTAACAAGACAACCTCAATGATAAGACGCACACTGTTTTCAATGCATTTCTTGCTAAAAGAGCTAAGATCGTGATTGTCTCTGTTGCTGAATGAGCTAGGACGCTATTCAACTCTAATCTAAGAGAGACTCACTAACTTCATGTAGGAACACCGTTACTTTGTCTCCTAACTCATTTTCCTAACAAGACAACCTCAATGATAAGACGCACACTGTTTTCAATGCATTTCTTGCTAAAAGAGCTAAGATCGTGATTGTCTCTGTTGCTGAATGAGCTAGGACGCTATTCAACTCTAATCTAAGAGAGACTCACTAACTTCATGTAGGAACACCGATACTTTGTCTCCTAACTCATTTTCCTAACAAGACAACCTCAATGATAAGACGCACACTGTTTTCAATGCATTTCTTGGTAAAAGAGCTAAGATCGCGATTGTCTCTGTTGCTGAATGAGCTAGGACGCTATTCAACTCTAATCTAAGAGAGACTCACTAACTTCATGTAGGAACACCGTTACTTTGTCTCCTAACTCATTTTCCTAACAAGACAACCTCAATGATAAGACGCACACTGTTTTCAATGCATTTCTTGCTAAAAGAGCTAAGATCGTGATTGTCTCTGTTGCTGAATGAGCTAGGACGCTATTCAACTCTAATCTAAGAGAGACTCACTAACTTCATGTAGGAACACCGTTACTTTGTCTCCTAACTCATTTTCCTAACAAGACAACCTCAATGATAAGACGCACACTGTTTTCAATGCATTTCTTGCTAAAAGAGCTAAGATCGTGATTGTCTCTGTTGCTGAATGAGCTAGGACGCTATTCAACTCTAATCTAAGAGAGACTCACTAACTTCATGTAGGAACACCGATACTTTGTCTCCTAACTCATTTTCCTAACAAGACAACCTCAATGATAAGACGCACACTGTTTTCAATGCATTTCTTGCTAAAAGAGCTAAGATCGCGATTGTCTCTGTTGCTGAATGAGCTAGGACGCTATTCAACTCTAATCTAAGAGAGACTCACTAACTTCATGTAGGAGCACCGTTACTTTGTCTCCTAACTCATTTTCCTAACAAGACAACATCAATGATAAGACGCACACTGTTTTCAATGCATTTCATGCTAAAAGAGCTAAGATCGTGATTGTCTCTGTTGCTGAATGAGCTAGGACGCTATTCAACTCTAATCTAAGAGAGACTCACTAACTTCATGTAGGAACACCGTTACTTTGTCTCCTAACTCATTTTCCTAACAAGACAACCTCAATGATAAGACGCACACTGTTTTCAATGCATTTCTTGCTAAAAGAGCTAAGATCGCGATTGTCTCTGTTGCTGAATGAGCTAGGACGCTATTCAACTCTAATCTAAGAGAGACTCACTAACTTCATGTAGGAACACCGTTACTTTGTCTCCTAACTCATTTTCCTAACAAGACAACCTCAATGATAAGACGCACACTGTTTTTAATGCATTTCTTGCTAAAAGAGCTAAGATCGTGATTGTCTCTGTTGCTGAATGAGCTAGGACGCTATTCAACTCTAATCTAAAAGAGACTCACTAACTTCATGTAGGAACACCGTTACTTTGTCTCCTAACTCATTTTCCTAACAAGACAACCTCAATGATAAGACGCACACTGTTTTCAATGCATTTCTTGCTAAAAGAGCTAAGATCGTGATTGTCTCTGTTGCTGAATGAGCTAGGACGCTATTCAACTCTAATCTAAGAGAGACTCACTAACTTCATGTAGGAGCACCGTAACTTTGTCTCCTAACTCATTTTCCTAACAAGACAACATCAATGAGAAGACGCACACTGTTTTCAATGTTTAGCTCTTGCTAAAAGAGCTAAGATCGTGATTGTCTCTGTTGCTGAATGAGCTAGGACGCTATTCAACTCTAATCTAAGAGAGACTCACTAACTTCATGTAGGAACACCGTTACTTTGTCTCCTAACTCATTTTCCTAACAAGACAACCTCAATGATAAGACGCACACTGTTTTCAATGCATTTCTTGCTAAAAGAGCTAAGATCGTGATTGTCTCTGTTGCTGAATGAGCTAGGACGCTATTCAACTCTAATCTAAGAGAGACTCACTAACTTCATGTAGGAACACCGTTACTTTGTCTCCTAACTCATTTTCCTAACAAGACAACCTCAATGATAAGACGCACACTGTTTTCAATGCATTTCTTGCTAAAAGAGCTAAGATCGCGATTGTCTCTGTAGCTGAATGAGCTAGGACGCTATTCAACTCTAATCTAAGAGAGACTCACTAACTTCATGTAGGAACTCCTACCTCATTTTCCTAACAAGACAACCTCAATGATAAGACGCACACTGTTTTCAATGCATTTCTTGCTAAAAGAGCTAAGATCGTGATTGTCTCTGTTGCTGAATGAGCTAGGACGCTATTCAACTCTAATCTAAGAGAGACTCACTAACTTCATGTAGGAACACCGTTACTTTGTCTCCTAACTCATTTTCCTAACAAGACAACCTCAATGATAAGACGCACACTGTTTTCAATGCATTTGTTGCTTAAAGAGCTAAGATCGTGATTGTCTCTGTTGCTGAATGAGCTAGGACGCTATTCAACTCTAATCTAAGAGAGACTCACTAACTTCATGTAGGAACACCGTTACTTTGTCTCCTAACTCATTTACCTAACAAGACAACCTCAGTGATAAGACGCACACTGTTTTCAATGCATTTCTTTCTAAAAGAGCTAAGATCGTGATTGTCTCTGTTGCTGAATGAGCTAGGACGCTATTCAACTCTAATCTAAGAGAGACTCACTAACTTCATGTAGGAACACCGTTACTTTGTCTCCTAACTCATTTTCCTAACAAGACAACCTCAATGATAAGACGCACACTGTTTTCAATGCATTTCTTGCTAAAAGAGCTAAGATCGTGATTGTCTCTGTTGCTGAATGAGCTAGGACGCTATTCAACTCTAATCTAAGAGAGACTCACTAACTTCATGTAGGAGCACCGTTACTTTGTCTCCTAACTCATTTTCCTAACAAGACAACATCAATGAGAAGACGCACACTGTTTTCAATGCATTTCTTGCTAAAAGAGCTAAGATCGTGATTGTCTCTGTTGCTGAATGAGCTAGGACGCTATTCAACTCTAATCTAAGAGAGACTCACTAACTTCATTTAGGAACACCGTTACTTTGTCTCCTAACTCATTTTCCTAACAAGACAACCTCAATGATAAGACGCACACTGTTTTCAATGCATTTCTTGCTAAAAGAGCTAAGATCGCGATTGTCTCTGTAGCTGAATGAGCTAGGACGCTATTCAACTCTAATCTAAGAGAGACTCACTAATTTCATGTAGGAACACCGTTACTTTGTCTCCTAACGCATTTTCCTAACAAGACAACCTCAATGATAAGACGCACACTGTTTTCAATGCATTTCTTGCTAAAAGAGCTAAGATCGTGATTGTCTCTGTTGCTGAATGAGCTAGGACGCTATTCAACTCTAATCTAAGAGAGACTCACTAACTTCATGTAGGAACACCGTTACTTTGTCTTCTAACTCATTTTCCTAACAAGACAACCTCAATGATAAGACGCACACTGTTTTCAATGCATTTCTTGCTAAAAGAGCTAAGATCGCGATTGTCTCTGTAGCTGAATGAGCTAGGACGCTATTCAACTCTAATCTAAGAGAGACTCACTAACTTCATGTAGGAACTCCTACCTCATTTTCCTAACAAGACAACCTCAATGATAAGACGCACACTGTTTTCAATGCATTTCTTGCTAAAAGAGCTAAGATCGTGATTGTCTCTGTTGCTGAATGAGCTAGGACGCTATTCAACTCTAATCTAAGAGAGACTCACTAACTTCATGTAGGAACACCGTTACTTTGTCTCCTAACTCATTTTCCTAACAAGACAACCTCAATGATAAGACGCACACTGTTTTCAATGCATTTGTTGCTTAAAGAGCTAAGATCGTGATTGTCTCTGTTGCTGAATGAGCTAGGACGCTATTCAACTCTAATCTAAGAGAGACTCACTAACTTCATGTAGGAACACCGTTACTTTGTCTCCTAACTCATTTTCCTAACAAGACAACCTCAGTGATAAGACGCACACTGTTTTCAATGCATTTCTTTCTAAAAGAGCTAAGATCGTGATTGTCTCTGTTGCTGAATGAGCTAGGACGCTATTCAACTCTAATCTAAGAGAGACTCACTAACTTCATGTAGGAACACCGTTACTTTGTCTCCTAACTCATTTTACTAACAAGACAACCTCAATGATAAGACGCACACTGTTTTTAATGCATTTCTTGCTTAAAGGGCTAAGATCGTGATTGTCTCTGTTGCTGAATGAGCTAGGACGCTATTCAACTCTAATCTAAGAGAGACTCACTAACTTCATGTAGGAACATCGTTACTTTGTCTCCTAACTCATTTTCCTAACAAGACAACCTCAATGATAAGACGCACACTGTTTTCAATGCATTTCTTTCTAAAAGAGCTAAGATCGTGATTGTCTCTGTTGCTGAATGAGCTAGGACGCTATTCAACTCTAATCTAAGAGAGACTCACTAACTTCATGTAGGAACACCGTTACTTTGTCTCCTAACGCATTTTCCTAACAAGACAACCTCAATGATAAGACGCACACTGTTTTCAATGCATTTCTTGCTAAAAGAGCTAAGATCGTGATTGTCTCTGTTGCTGAATGAGCTAGGACGCTATTCAACTCTAATCTAAGAGAGACTCACTAACTTCATGTTACACCGTTACTTTGTCTCCTAACTCATTTTCCTAACAAGACAACCTCAATGATAAGACGCACACTGTTTTCAATGCATTTCTTGCTAAAAGAGCTAAGATCGTGATTGTCTCTGTTGCTGAATGAGCTAGGACGCTATTCAACTCTAATCTAAGAGAGACTCACTAACTTCATGTAGGAACACCGTTACTTTGTCTCCTAACTCATTTTCCTAACAAGACAACCTCAATGATAAGACGCACACTGTTTTCAATGCATTTCTTGCTAAAAGAGCTAAGATCGTGATTGTCTCTGTTGCTGAATGAGCTAGGACGCTATTCAACTCTAATCTAAGAGAGACTCACTAACTTCATGTAGGAACACCGTTACTTTGTCTCCTAACTCATTTTCCTAAAAAGACAACCTCAATGATAAGACGCACACTGTTTTCAATGCATTTCTTGCTAAAAGAGCTAAGATCGCGATTGTCTCTGTTGCTGAATGAGCTAGGACGCTATTCAACTCTAATCTAAGAGAGACTCAGTAACTTCATGTAAGAGCACCGTTACTTTGTCTCCTAACGCATTTTCCTAACAAGACAACATCAATGATAAGACGCACACTGTTTTCAATGCATTTCTTGCTAAAAGAGCTAAGATCGTGATTGTCTCTGTTGCTGAATGAGCTAGGACGCTATTCAACTCTAATCTAAGAGAGACTCACTAACTTCATGTAGGAACACCGTTACTTTGTCTCCTAACTCATTTTCCTAACAAGACAACCTCAATGATAAGACGCACACTGTTTTCAATGCATTTCTTGCTAAAAGAGCTAAGATCGCGATTGTCTCTGTAGCTCAATGAGCTAGGACGCTATTCAACTCTAATATAAGAGAGACTCACTAACTTCATGTAGGAACACCGTTACTTTGTCTCCTAACTCATTTTCCTAACAAGACAACCTCAATCATAAGACGCACACTGTTTTCAATGCATTTCTTGCTAAAAGAGCTAAGATCGTGATTGTCTCTGTTGCTGAATGAGCTAGGACGCTATTCAACTCTAATCTAAGAGAGACTCACTAACTTCATGTAGGAACACCGTTACTTTGTCTCCTAACTCATTTTCCTAACAAGACAACCTCAATGATAAGACGCACACTGTTTTCAATGCATTTGTTGCTTAAAGAGCTAAGATCGTGATTGTCTCTGTTGCTGAATGAGCTAGGACGCTATTCAACTCTAATCTAAGAGAGACTCACTAACTTCATGTAGGAACACCGTTACTTTGTCTCCTAACTCATTTTCCTAACAAGACAACCTCAGTGATAAGACGCACACTGTTTTCAATGCATTTCTTTCTAAATGAGCTAAGATCGTGATTGTCTCTGTTGCTGAATGAGCTAGGACGCTATTCAACTCTAATCTAAGAGACACTCACTAACTTCATGTAGGAACACCGTTACTTTGTCTCCTAACTCATTTTACTAACAAGACAACCTCAATGATAAGACGAACACTGTTTTTAATGCATTTCTTTCTAAAAGAGCTAAGATCGTGATTGTCTCTGTTGCTGAATGAGCTAGGACGCTATTCAACTCTAATCTAAGAGAGACTCACTAACTTCATGTAGGAACACCGTTACTTTGTCTCCTAACTCATTTTCCTAACAAGACAACCTCAATGATAAGACGCACACTGTTTTCAATGCATTTCTTGCTAAAAGAGCTAAGATCGTGATTGTCTCTGTTGCTGAATGAGCTAGGACGCTATTCAACTCTAATCTAAGAGAGACTCACTAACTTCATGTAGGAACACCGTTACTTTGTCTCCTAACTCATTTTCCTAACAAGACAACCTCAATGATAAGACGCACACTGTTTTCAATGCATTTCTTGCTAAAAGAGCTAAGATCGCGATTGTCTCTGTTGCTGAATGAGCTAGGACGCTATTCAACTCTAATCTAAGAGAGACTCACTAACTTCATGTAGGAACACCGTTACTTTGTCTCCTAACTCATTTTCCTAACAAGACAACCTCAATGATAAGACGCACACTGTTTTCAATGCATTTCTTGCTAAAAGAGCTAAGATCGCGATTGTCTCTGTTGCTGAATGAGCTAGGACGCTATTCAACTCTAATCTAAGAGAGACTCACTAACTTCATGTAGGAACACCGTTACTTTGTCTCCTAACTCATTTTCCTAACAAGAAAACCTCAATGATAAGACGCACACTGTTTTCAATGCATTTCTTGCTAAAAGAGCTAAGATCGTGATTGTCTCTGTTGCTGAATGAGCTAGGGCGCTATTCAACTCTAATCTAAGAGAGACTCACTAACTTCATGTAGGAACACCGTTACTTTGTCTCCTAACTCATTTTCCTAACAAGACAACCTCAATGATAAGACGCACACTGTTTTCAATGCATTTCTTGCTAAAAGAGCTAAGATCGTGATTGTCTCTGTTGCTGAATGAGCTAGGACGCTATTCAACTCTAATCTAAGAGAGACTCACTAACTTCATGTAGGAACACCGTTACTTTGTCTCCTAACTCATTTTCCTAACAAGACAACCTCAATGATAAGACGCACACTGTTTTCAATGCATTTCTTGCTAAAAGAGCTAAGATCGTGATTGTCTCTGTTGCTGAATGAGCTAGGACGCTATTCAACTCTAATCTAAGAGAGACTCACTAACTTCATGTAGGAACACCGTTACTTTGTCTCCTAACTCATTTTCCTAACAAGACAACCTCAATGATAAGACGCACACTGTTTTCAATGCATTTCTTGCTAAAAGAGCTAAGATCGCGATTGTCTCTGTTGCTGAATGAGCTAGGACGCTATTCAACTCTAATCTAAGAGAGACTCACTAACTTCATGTAGGAACACCGTTACTTTGTCTCCTAACTCATTTTCCTAACAAGAAAACCTCAATGATAAGACGCACACTGTTTTCAATGCATTTCTTGCTAAAAGAGCTAAGATCGTGATTGTCTCTGTTGCTGAATGAGCTAGGACGCTATTCAACTCTAATCTAAGAGAGACTCACTAACTTCATGTAGGAACACCGTTACTTTGTCTCCTAACTCATTTTCCTAACAAGACAACCTCAATGATAAGACGCACACTGTTTTTAATGCATTTCTTGCTAAAAGAGCTAAGATCGTGATTGTCTCTGTTGCTGAATGAGCTAGGACGCTATTCAACTCTAATCTAAGAGAGACTCACTAACTTCATGTAGGAACACCGTTACTTTGTCTCCTAACTCATTTTCCTAACAAGACAACCTCAATGATAAGACGCACACTGTTTTCAATGCATTTCTTGCTAAAAGAGCTAAGATCGTGATTGTCTCTGTTGCTGAATGAGCTAGGACGCTATTCAACTCTAATCTAAGAGAGACTCACTAACTTCATGTAGGAACACCGTTACTTTGTCTCCTAACTCATTTTCCTAACAAGACAACATCAATGAGAAGACGCACACTGTTTTCAATGCATTTCTTGCTAAAAGAGCTAAGATCGTGATTGTCTCTGTTGCTGAATGAGCTAGGACGCTATTCAACTCTAATCTAAGAGAGACTCACTAACTTCATTTAGGAACACCGTTACTTTGTCTCCTAACTCATGTTCCTAACAAGACAACCTCAATGATAAGACGCACACTGTTTTCAATGCATTTCTTGCTAAAAGAGCTAAGATCGCGATTGTCTCTGTAGCTGAATGAGCTAGGACGCTATTCAACTCTAATCTAAGAGAGACTCACTAATTTCATGTAGGAACACCGTTACTTTGTCTCCTAACGCATTTTCCTAACAAGACAACCTCAATGATAAGACGCACACTGTTTTCAATGCATTTCTTGCTAAAAGAGCTAAGATCGTGATTGTCTCTGTTGCTGAATGAGCTAGGACGCTATTCAACTCTAATCTAAGAGAGACTCACTAACTTCATGTAGGAACACCGTTACTTTGTCTTCTAACTCATTTTCCTAACAAGACAACCTCAATGATAAGACGCACACTGTTTTCAATGCATTTCTTGCTAAAAGAGCTAAGATCGCGATTGTCTCTGTAGCTGAATGAGCTAGGACGCTATTCAACTCTAATCTAAGAGAGACTCACTAACTTCATGTAGGAACTCCTACCTCATTTTCCTAACAAGACAACCTCAATGATAAGACGCACACTGTTTTCAATGCATTTCTTGCTAAAAGAGCTAAGATCGTGATTGTCTCTGTTGCTGAATGAGCTAGGACGCTATTCAACTCTAATCTAAGAGAGACTCACTAACTTCATGTAGGAACACCGTTACTTTGTCTCCTAACTCATTTTCCTAACAAGACAACCTCAATGATAAGACGCACACTGTTTTCAATGCATTTGTTGCTTAAAGAGCTAAGATCGTGATTGTCTCTGTTGCTGAATGAGCTAGGACGCTATTCAACTCTAATCTAAGAGAGACTCACTAACTTCATGTAGGAACACCGTTACTTTGTCTCCTAACTCATTTTCCTAACAAGACAACCTCAGTGATAAGACGCACACTGTTTTCAATGCATTTCTTTCTAAAAGAGCTAAGATCGTGATTGTCTCTGTTGCTGAATGAGCTAGGACGCTATTCAACTCTAATCTAAGAGACACTCACTAACTTCATGTAGGAACACCGTTACTTTGTCTCCTAACTCATTTTACTAACAAGACAACCTCAATGATAAGACGAACACTGTTTTTAATGCATTTCTTTCTAAAAGAGCTAAGATCGTGATTGTCTCTGTTGCTGAATGAGCTAGGACGCTATTCAACTCTAATCTAAGAGAGACTCACTAACTTCATGTAGGAACACCGTTACTTTGTCTCCTAACTCATTTTCCTAACAAGACAACCTCAATGATAAGACGCACACTGTTTTCAATGCATTTCTTGCTAAAAGAGCTAAGATCGTGATTGTCTCTGTTGCTGAATGAGCTAGGACGCTATTCAACTCTAATCTAAGAGAGACTCACTAACTTCATGTAGGAACACCGTTACTTTGTCTCCTAACTCATTTTCCTAACAAGACAACCTCAATGATAAGACGCACACTGTTTTCAATGCATTTCTTGCTAAAAGAGCTAAGATCGTGATTGTCTCTGTTGCTGAATGAGCTAGGACGCTATTCAACTCTAATCTAAGAGAGACTCACTAACTTCATGTAGGAACACCGTTACTTTGTCTCCTAACTCATTTTCCTAACAAGACAACCTCAATGATAAGACGCACACTGTTTTCAATGCATTTCTTGCTAAAAGAGCTAAGATCGCGATTGTCTCTGTTGCTGAATGAGCTAGGACGCTATTCAACTCTAATCTAAGAGAGACTCACTAACTTCATGTAGGAACACCGTTACTTTGTCTCCTAACTCATTTTCCTAACAAGACAACCTCAATGATAAGACGCACACTGTTTTCAATGCATTTCTTGCTAAAAGAGCTAAGATCGCGATTGTCTCTGTTGCTGAATGAGCTAGGACGCTATTCAACTCTAATCTAAGAGAGACTCACTAACTTCATGTAGGAACACCGTTACTTTGTCTCCTAACTCATTTTCCTAACAAGAAAACCTCAATGATAAGACGCACACTGTTTTCAATGCATTTCTTGCTAAAAGAGCTAAGATCGTGATTGTCTCTGTTGCTGAATGAGCTAGGACGCTATTCAACTCTAATCTAAGAGAGACTCACTAACTTCATGTAGGAACACCGTTACTTTGTCTCCTAACTCATTTTCCTAACAAGACAACCTCAATGATAAGACGCACACTGTTTTCAATGCATTTCTTGCTAAAAGAGCTAAGATCGTGATTGTCTCTGTTGCTGAATGAGCTAGGACGCTATTCAACTCTAATCTAAGAGAGACTCACTAACTTCATGTAGGAACACCGTTACTTTGTCTCCTAACTCATTTTCCTAACAAGACAACCTCAATGATAAGACGCACACTGTTTTCAATGCATTTCTTGCTAAAAGAGCTAAGATCGTGATTGTCTCTGTTGCTGAATGAGCTAGGACGCTATTCAACTCTAATCTAAGAGAGACTCACTAACTTCATGTAGGAACACCGTTACTTTGTCTCCTAACTCATTTTCCTAACAAGACAACCTCAATGATAAGACGCACACTGTTTTCAATGCATTTCTTGCTAAAAGAGCTAAGATCGCGATTGTCTCTGTTGCTGAATGAGCTAGGACGCTATTCAACTCTAATCTAAGAGAGACTCACTAACTTCATGTAGGAACACCGTTACTTTGTCTCCTAACTCATTTTCCTAACAAGAAAACCTCAATGATAAGACGCACACTGTTTTCAATGCATTTCTTGCTAAAAGAGCTAAGATCGTGATTGTCTCTGTTGCTGAATGAGCTAGGACGCTATTCAACTCTAATCTAAGAGAGACTCACTAACTTCATGTAGGAACACCGTTACTTTGTCTCCTAACTCATTTTCCTAACAAGACAACCTCAATGATAAGACGCACACTGTTTTTAATGCATTTCTTGCTAAAAGAGCTAAGATCGTGATTGTCTCTGTTGCTGAATGAGCTAGGACGCTATTCAACTCTAATCTAAGAGAGACTCACTAACTTCATGTAGGAACACCGTTACTTTGTCTCCTAACTCATTTTCCTAACAAGACAACCTCAATGATAAGACGCACACTGTTTTCAATGCATTTCTTGCTAAAAGAGCTAAGATCGTGATTGTCTCTGTTGCTGAATGAGCTAGGACGCTATTCAACTCTAATCTAAGAGAGACTCACTAACTTCATGTAGGAACACCGTTACTTTGTCTCCTAACTCATTTTCCTAACAAGACAACATCAATGAGAAGACGCACACTGTTTTCAATGCATTTCTTGCTAAAAGAGCTAAGATCGTGATTGTCTCTGTTGCTGAATGAGCTAGGACGCTATTCAACTCTAATCTAAGAGAGACTCACTAACTTCATGTAGGAACACCGTTACTTTGTCTCCTAACTCATTTTCCTAACAAGACAACATCAATGAGAAGACGCACACTGTTTTCAATGCATTTCTTGCTAAAAGAGCTAAGATCGTGATTGTCTCTGTTGCTGAATGAGCTAGGACGCTATTCAACTCTAATCTAAGAGAGACTCACTAACTTCATGTAGGAACACCGTTACTTTGTCTCCTAACTCATTTTCCTAACAAGACAACCTCAATGATAAGACGCACACTGTTTTCAATGCATTTCTTGCTAAAAGAGCTAAGATCGTGATTGTTTCTGTTGCTGAATGAGCTAGGACGCTATTCAACTCTAATCTAAGAGAGACTCACTAACTTCATGTAGGAACACCGTTACTTTGTCTCCTAACTCATTTTCCTAACAAGACAACCTCAATGATAAGACGCACACTGTTTTCAATGCATTTCTTGCTAAAAGAGCTAAGATCGCGATTGTCTCTGTTGCTGAATGAGCTAGGACGCTATTCAACTCTAATCTAAGAGAGACTCACTAACTTCATGTAGGAACACCGTTACTTTGTCTCCTAACTCATTTTCCTAACAAGACAACCTCAATGATAAGACGCACACTGTTTTTAATGCATTTCTTGCTAAAAGAGCTAAGATCGTGATTGTCTCTGTAGGTGAATGAGCTAGGACGCTATTCAACTCTAATCTAAGAGAGACTCACTAACTTCATGTAGGAACTCCTACCTCATTTTCGTAACAAGACAACCTCAATGATAAGACGCACACTGTTTTCAATGCATTTCTTGCTAAAAGAGCTAAGATCGTGATTGTCTCTGTTGCTGAATGAGCTAGGACGCTATTCAACTCTAATCTAAGAGAGACTCACTAACTTCATGTAGGAACACCGTTACTTTGTCTCCTAACTCATTTTCCTAACAAGACAACCTCAATGATAAGACGCACACTGTTTTCAATGCATTTCTTGCTAAAAGAGCTAAGATCGCGATTGTCTCTGTAGGTGAATGAGCTAGGACGCTATTCAACTCTAATCTAAGAGAGACTCACTAACTTCATGTAGGAACTCCTACCTCATTTTCGTAACAAGACAACCTCAATGATAAGACGCACACTGTTTTCAATGCATTTCTTGCTAAAAGAGCTAAGATCGTGATTGTCTCTGTTGCTGAATGAGCTAGGACGCTATTCAACTCTAATCTAAGAGAGACTCACTAACTTCATGTAGGAACACCGATACTTTGTCTCCTAACTCATTTTCCTAACAAGACAACCGCAATGATAAGACGCACACTGTTTTCAATGCATTTCTTGCTAAAAGAGCTAAGATCGTGATTGTCTCTGTTGCTGAATGAGCTAGGACTAGAGATGAGCGAACACTAAAATGCTCGGGTACTCGTTATTCGAGACGAACTTTTCCCGATGCTCGAGTGCTCGTCTCGAATAACGAACCCCATTGAAGTCAATGGGAGACTCGAGCATTTTTCAAGGGGACCAAGGCTCTGCACAGGGAAGCTTGGCCAAACACCTGGGAACCTCAGAAAAGGATGGAAACACCACGGAAATGGACAGGAAACAGCAGGGGCAGCATGCATGGATGCCTCTGAGGCTGCTTAAACGCACCATTATGCCAAAATTATGGGCAACAGCATGGCCATGACAGAGTGACAGAATGAAGCTAGATAGCATCTAAAACATGCAATAATTGACCCTGACACTATAGGGGACGGCATGCAGAGGCAGCGGCAGCAGGCTAGAGAGTGTCATGGCGACATACCCTAAATGGACTCAGGCTTCAAACCAATGGGTGGCAGAGAGGAACCAAAGGAGGTGAGCAAGAAGTGCTCAAATAATATCGGTACATGATAAAAGTTTGCCAGTATATTTTGTGGATTACACAGCAGGGTGGCGACAAAGTTAACATGGAAGCCATGAAAACAACCCAAAATTCTGCCTGACACAGCTCGTTTGATAAGGGGACCATGTATGGAGGCAGTGAACTAGTAGTAGATTAAAGGTGCTGCAGTTAAAACTATGTTAGTTGGATCTTGGCATGGAGCTGGCGCTCCGCTGCCAGGCGAGCTTTCGCCAATCCAAGCCCCTGTCTCTAGGCTACTCCCCAAACAGCACTTCTAAGAACCTTTTGTATAAGATCAAGTGTAGTAGCGTTCTTATAAGTTTAGGATATGCCGGGTGAGGGGAATGTAAACAGATGCGCAAGAAGCGCATGATGCGCATGGAGCTGGCGCTCCGCTGCCAGGCGAGCTTTCGCAAATCCAAGCCCCTGTCTCTAGGCTACTCCCCAAACAGCACTTTTGTATAAGATCAAGTGTAGTAGCGTTCTTATAAGTTTAGGATATGGCGGGTGAGGGGAATGTAAACAGATGCGCAAGAAGCGCTGAAATAATATCCCTAAATGGTAAAAGTTTGCAAGTATATTTTGTGGATTACACAGCAGGGTGGCGACAAAGTTAACAACTTTGATGTGGAATCCATGAAAACAACCCAAATTTCTGCCTGACACACCTCGTTTGATAAAGGGACGATGTATGGAGGCAGCTATATGGACGACTTTTGGAGGTAGGAATGGAGACAACGTGTGGAGGCTGCTATGGAGACAATTTAATTTGGATAGTGCCTGTATGTGGCAGTCCCAAACATTTTTCAAACCAGAGGAGCAGGTAGGTGGCCCTCCAGTAAAATGGGATAGATTGAGTGCCTGTATGTGGCAGTCCCAAAAATTGTTCAAACCAGAGGAGCAGGTAGGTGGCCCTCCAGTAAAATGGAATAGATTGAGTGCCTGTATGTGGCAGTCCCAAAAATTCTTCAAACCAGAGGAGCAGGTAGGTGGCCCTCCAGTAAAATGGGATAGATTGAGTGCCTGTATGTGGCAGTCCCAAAAATGTTTCAAACCAGAGGAGCAGGTAGGTGGCCCTCCAGTAAAATGGAATAGATTGAGTGCCTGTATGTGGCAGTCCCAAAAATTCTTCAAACCAGAGGAGCAGGTAGGTGGCCCTCCAGTAAAATGGAATAGATTGAGTGCCTGTATGTGGCAGTCCCAAAAATTGTTCAAACCAGAGGACCGGGTAGGTGGCCCTCCAGAAAAATGGAATAGATTGAGTGCCTGTATGTGGCACTCACAAAAATTGTTTCAAACAGAGGACCGGGTAGGTGGCCCTCCAGAAAAATTAAATGCATGAAGTATAGCAAGAGCCAGTGGGCCCTGTCAAAAAATAGCCATTTTCCTCTGCTTTACTGTACAAAGAGGGGGAGAAGGAGGAAAATGAGGAGGAGGAGGAGGAGTGGATCAATTATTCAGGTTGAGCTTCCTTCACCTGGTGGAGATTGGAAATTCTGAGAAATCCAGCCTTTATTCATTTTAATAAGCGTCAGCCTGTCAGCGCTGTCAGTCGACAGGCGTGTACGCTTATCGGTGATGATGCCACCAGCTGCACTGAAAACCCGCTCGGACAAGACGCTAGCGGCAGGGCAGGCAAGAACCTCCAAGGCGTACAGCGCCAGTTCGTGCCACATGTCCAGCTTTGAAACCCAGTAGTTGTAGGGAGCTGTGTGATCATTTAGGACGATGGTATGGTCAGCTACGTACTCCCTCACCATCTTTCTGTAAAGATCAGCCCTACTCTGCCGAGACTGGGGACAGGTGACAGTGTCTTGCTGGGGTGACATAAAGCTGGCAAAAGCCTTGTAAAGCGTACCCTTGCCAGTGCTGGACAAGCTGCCTGCTCGCCTACTCTCCCTCGCTACTTGTCCCGCAGAACTACGCACTCTGCCGCTAGCGCTGTCAGAAGGGAAATACTGTTTCAGCTTGTGCACCAGGGCCTGCTGGTATTCATGCATTCTCACACTCCTTTCCTCTGCAGGGATGAGAGTGGCAAGATTTTGCTTGTACCGTGGGTCCAGGAGAGTGAACACCCAGTAATCGGTGCTGGAATAAATTCTTTGAACGCGAGGGTCACGGGATAGGCAGCCTAGCATGAAATCTGCCATATGCGCCAGAGTACCAACGCGTAAGAATTCACTCCCCTCACTGGCCTGACTGTCCATTTCCTCCTCCTCCAACTCCTCCAACTCCTCTTCTTCTGCCCATACACGCTGAACAGTGAAGGACTCAACAATGGTCCCCTCTTGTGTCTCGCCAACATTCTCCTCCTCTTCCTCCTCATCCTCCTCCACCTCCACCTCCTCCGATATGCGCTGAGAAACAGACCTCAGGGTGCTTTGGCTATCAACAAGGGAATATTCTTCCCCCGTCTCTTGTGACGAGCGCAAAGCTTCCGACTTCATGCTGACCAGAGAGTTTTTCAACAGGCCAAGCAGCGGGATGGTGAGGCTGATGATGGCGGCATCGCCACTGACCATCTGTGTTGACTCCTCAAAGTTACTCAGCACCTGACAGATATCAGACATCCACGTCCACTCCTCATTGTAGACTTGAGGAAGCTGACTGACCTGACTACCAGTTCTGGTGGAAGTTGACATCTGGCAGTCTACAATCGCTCTGCGCTGCTGGTAAACTCTGGATAACATGGTCAGTGTTGAATTCCACCTCGTGGGCACGTCGCACAACAGTCGGTGAGCGGGCAGTTGGAGGCGGCGCTGCGCTGCCCTGAGAGTGGCAGCATCTGGGCTGGACTTCCTGAAATGCGCACAGATGCGGCGCACCTTCGTGAGCAAATCAGACAGATTGGGGTATGTCTTGAGGAAACGCTGCACTATCAGATTTAACACATGGGCCAGGCATGGCACATGTGTCAGTCTGCCGAGTTGCAGAGCCGCCACCAGGTTACGGCCGTTGTCACACACAACCATTCCCGGCTTGAGGTTCAGCGGTGCCAGCCACAGATCAGTCTGCGCCGTGATGCCCTGTAATAGCTCTTGGGCGGTGTGCCTTTTGTCGCCTAGGCTCAGCAGTTTGAGCACCGCCTGCTGTCGCTTAGCGACGGCACTGCTGCTGTGCCTAGAGCTACCGACTGATGGCGCCGTGCCCACGGATGGTAGTTCGGAGGAGGAGGTGGAGGAGGGGTGGGAGGAGGAGGAGGCATAGTAGGCCTGAAACACCTGGACCGAGGTAGGCCCCGCAATCCTCGGCGTCGGCAGTATATGAGCAGCCCCAGGGTCAGTCTCGGTCCCAGCCTCCACCAAGTTAACCCAATGTGCCGTCAGCGATATATAGTGGCCCTGCCCAGCAGCACTCGTCCACGTGTCCGTGGTCAGGTGGACCTTGTCAGAAACGGCGTTGGTCAGGGCACGGATGATGTTGTCTGACACGTGCTGGTGCAGGGCTGGGACGGCACATCGGGAAAAGTAGTGGCGGCTGGGGACCGAATACCGAGGGGCGGCCGCCGCCATGAGGTTGCGAAAGGCCTCGGTCTCTACTAGCCTATAGGGCAGCATCTCCAGGCTAAGCAATCTGGAGATGTGCACATTAAGGGCTTGGGCGTGCGGGTGGGTTGCACTATATTTGCGTTTCCGCTCCAGCGTCTGGGGTATGGAGAGCTGAACGCTGGTGGATGCTGTGGAGGATCGTGGAGGCGACGATGGGGTTTTTGGGCCAGGGTCCTGGGCAGGGGGCTGACTAGCAGCTGACACAGGGGAAGGAGCAGTGGTGTGCACGGCCGGAGGTGAACGGGCTTGTTGCCACTGAGTGGGGTGCTTAGCATTCATATGCCTGCGCATACTGGTGGTAGTTAAGCTAGTAGTGGTGGAACCCCTGCTGAGCCTGGTTTGGCAAATGTTGCACACCACAGTCCGTCGGTCATCCGGTGTTTCCTTAAAGAACCTCCACACTTCTGAAGATCTAGCCCTCGCCGCAAGAGCCCTCACCACGGGAGCTTCACTAGTTGACAGTGGCGCTGATGCACCAGCTCTGGCCCTGCCTCTCCGTCTGGCCCCACCACTGCCTCTTCCAACCTGTTCAGGTCGAGGACTCTCCTCCGTCTCAGAAGCACTGTGTTCACCCGGCCTCTCAACCCAGCTTGGGTCTGTCACCTCATCATCCTCCGATCCCTCAGTCTGCTCCCCCCTCGGACTTCCTGCCCTGACAACAACTTCCCCACTGTCTGACAACCGTGTCTCCTCATCGTCGGACACCTCTTTACACACTTCCACTACGTCAAGAAGGTCATCATCACCCACAGACTGTGACTGGTGGAAAACCTGGGCATCGGAAAATTGCTCAGCAGCAACCGGACAAGTGGTTTGTGACTGTGGGAAGGGTCCAGAAAACAGTTCCTCAGAGTATGCCGGTTCAAATGGCAAATTTTCCTGGGAGGGGGCAGACTGGGGGGGAGGAGGCTGAGGTGCAGGAGCTGGAGGAGTGGGGATTTCGGTGACATGGGTGGACTGCGTGGAAGACTGACTGGTGGTGGACAAATTGCTCGAAGCATTGTCAGCAATCCACGACATCACCTGTTCGCACTGTTCTGGCCTCAACAGTGCTCTACCACGAGTCCCAGTAACTTCAGACATGAACCTAGGGAGTGTAGCTCTGCGGCGTTCCCCTGCTCCCTCATCAGCAGGTGGTGTCTCACCCCGCCCAGGACCACGGCCTCTGACCCCTGCAGTAGTTGGACGCCCACGTCCCCGCCCTCGTCCTCTACCCCTAGCCCTGGGGTTAAACATTTTTAAAATGAGAGTTATAACTTTTTTTTTTTTTTTACTTTTTTTTTTTTTTTTGTGTGTTTTTTTTGTGTTTTTTGTTTTTTTTTGTGTTTTTTGTTTTTTTTTGAGTTTTTAGAACCAAACAATCCTATCCTATTGCTATGGCTATTTTCTAGCCAAGTATCAAAGGAAGCACACTACTATGCCAGATGAGATGACACTGAGTTATTGCCTAATAGAAATCCAACCCCTACTGAATTTTGCCACTTCAGCCTTTGCTATGGATATGTGCGCCACTAAGCGCAGAACACAGCGGTCGCAAGTCTCACTACAAATTGCTCAGAATTGGCAAGTACATGCACTGCAGAAACTACAGCCACCAGCAGATCAACCAGAAATCAAATATATAGAACGCTACTGTAGGCTTCAAGAAGCTATTTGTATTCTCCTATGGCTATTTTCTAGCCAAGTATCAAAGGAAGCACACTACTATGCCAGATGAGATGACACTGAGTTATTGCCTAATAGAAATCCAACCCCTACTGAATTTTCCCACTTCAGCCTTTGCTATGGATATGTGCGCCACTAAGCGCAGAACACAGCGGTCGCAAGTCTCACTACAAATTGCTCAGAATTGGCAAGTACATGCACTGCAGAAACTACAGCCACCAGCAGATCAACCAGAAATCAAATATATAGAACGCTACTGTAGGCTTCAAGAAGCTATTTGTATTCTCCTATGGCTATTTTCTAGCCAAGTATCAAAGGAAGCACACTACTATGCCAGATGAGATGACACTGAGTTATTGCCTAATAGAAATCCAACCCCTACTGAATTTTCCCACTTCAGCCTTTGCTATGGATATGTGCGCCACTAAGCGCAGAACACAGCGGTCGCAAGTCTCACTACAAATTGCTCAGAATTGGCAAGTACATGCACTGCAGAAACTACAGCCACCAGCAGATCAACCAGAAATCAAATATATAGAACGCTACTGTAGGCTTCAAGAAGCTATTTGTATTCTCCTATGGCTATTTTCTAGCCAAGTATCAAAGGAAGCACACTACTATGCCAGATGAGATGACACTGAGTTATTGCCTAATAGAAATCCAACCCCTACTGAATTTTCCCACTTCGGTCTTTGCTATGGATATGTGTGCCACTAAGAGCTAAACACAACGGTAGCAAGTCCCCCTGCTAATTCCTCACAAAATGGTAAAAGATGCAAATTAAAATAAAAAAAGTAGAACGTTATTGTAGCCCTAAGAAGGGCTGTTGGGTTCTTTGAGAATCACTCCTGCCTAACAGTAAGCTAATAGAACACCCTAACGCTTTCCCTGACCAGCAGCAGCTCTCTCCCTAGCGGCATCCAGAGACAGAATGATCCGAGCAGCGCGGCCAGCGGCTAGTCTATCCCAGGGTCACCTGATCTGGCCAGCCAACCACTGCTATCGACGTGTAAGGGTACCACGTCATGCTGGGTGGAGTGCAGAGTCTCCTGGCTTGTGATTGGCTCTGTTTCTGGCCGCCAAAAAGCAAAACGGCGGGAGCTGCCATTTTCTCGAGCGGGCAAAGTATTCGTCCGAGCAACGAGCAGTTTCGAGTACCCTAATGCTCGACCGAGCATCAAGCTCGGACGAGCATGTTCGCTCATCTCTAGCTAGGACGCTATTCAACTCTAATCTAAGAGAGACTCACTAACTTCATGTAGGAACACCGTTACTTTGTCTCCTAACTCATTTTCCTAACAAGACAACCTCAATGATAAGACGCACACTGTTTTTAATGCATTTCTTGCTAAAAGAGCTAAGATCGTGATTGTCTCTGTTGCTGAATGAGCTAGGACGCTATTCAACTCTAATCTAAGAGAGACTCACTAACTTCATGTAGGAACACCGTTACTTTGTCTCCTAACTCATTTTCCTAACAAGAAAACCTCAATGATAAGACGCACACTGTTTTCAATGCATTTCTTGCTAAAAGAGCTAAGATTGTGATTGTCTCTGTTGCTGAATGAGCTAGGACGCTATTCAACTCTAATCTAAGAGAGACTCACTAACTTCATGTAGGAACACCGTTACTTTGTCTCCTAACTCATTTTCCTAACAAGACAACCTCAATGATAAGACGCACACTGTTTTCAATGCATTTCTTGCTAAAAGAGCTAAGATCGTGATTGTCTCTGTTGCTGAATGAGCTAGGACGCTATTCAACTCTAATCTAAGAGAGACTCACTAACTTCATGTAGGAACACCGTTACTTTGTCTCCTAACTCATTTTCCTAACAAGACAACCTCAATGATAAGACGCACACTGTTTTCAATGCATTTCTTGCTAAAAGAGCTAAGATCGTGATTGTCTCTGTTGCTGAATGAGCTAGGACGCTATTCAACTCTAATCTAAGAGAGACTCACTAACTTCATGTAGGAACACCGTTACTTTGTCTCCTAACTCATTTTCCTAACAAGACAACCTCAATGATAAGACGCACACTGTTTTTAATGCATTTCTTGCTAAAAGAGCTAAGATCGTGATTGTCTCTGTTGCTGAATGAGCTAGGACGCTATTCAACTCTAATCTAAGAGAGACTCACTAACTTCATGTAGGAACACCGTTACTTTGTCTCCTAACTCATTTTCCTAACAAGACAACCTCAATGATAAGACGCACACTGTTTTCAATGCATTTCTTGCTAAAAGAGCTAAGATCGTGATTGTCTCTGTTGCTGAATGAGCTAGGACGCTATTCAACTCTAATCTAAGAGAGACTCACTAACTTCATGTAGGAACACCGTTACTTTGTCTCCTAACTCATTTTCCTAACAAGACAACCTCAATGATAAGACGCACACTGTTTTCAATGCATTTCTTGCTAAAAGAGCTAAGATCGTGATTGTCTCTGTTGCTGAATGAGCTAGGACGCTATTCAACTCTAATCTAAGAGAGACTCACTAACTTCATGTAGGAACACCGTTACTTTGTCTCCTAACTCATTTTCCTAACAAGACAACCTCAATGATAAGACGCACACTGTTTTCAATGCATTTCTTGCTAAAAGAGCTAAGATCGTGATTGTCTCTGTTGCTGAATGAGCTAGGACGCTATTCAACTCTAATCTAAGAGAGACTCACTAACTTCATGTAGGAACACCGATACTTTGTCTCTTAACTCATTTTCCTAACAAGACAACCTCAATGATAAGACGCACACTGTTTTCAATGCATTTCTTGCTAAAAGAGCTAAGATCGCGATTGTCTCTGTTGCTGAATGAGCTAGGACGCTATTCAACTCTAATCTAAGAGAGACTCACTAACTTCATGTAGGAACACCGTTACTTTGTCTCCTAACTCATTTTCCTAACAAGACAACCTCAATGATAAGACGCACACTGTTTTCAATGCATTTCTTGCTAAAAGAGCTAAGATCGTGATTGTCTCTGTTGCTGAATGAGCTAGGACGCTATTCAACTCTAATCTAAGAGAGACTCACTAACTTCATGTAGGAGCACCGTTACTTTGTCTCCTAACTCATTTTCCTAACAAGACAACATCAATGATAAGACGCACACTGTTTTCAATGCATTTCTTGCTAAAAGAGCTAAGATCGTGATTGTCTCTGTTGCTGAATGAGCTAGGACGCTATTCAACTCTAATCTAAGAGAGACTCACTAACTTCATGTAGGAACACCGTTACTTTGTCTCCTAACTCATTTTCCTAACAAGACAACCTCAATGATAAGACGCACACTGTTTTCAATGCATTTCTTGCTAAAAGAGCTAAGATCGCGATTGTCTTTGTAGCTGAATGAGCTAGGACGCTATTCAACTCTAATCTAAGAGAGACTCACTAATTTCATGTAGGAACACCGTTACTTTGTCTCCTAACGCATTTTCCTAACAAGACAACCTCAATGATAAGACGCACACTGTTTTCAATGCATTTCTTGCTAAAAGAGCTAAGATCGTGATTGTCTCTGTTGCTGAATGAGCTAGGACGCTATTCAACTCTAATCTAAGAGAGACTCACTAACTTCATGTAGGAACACCGTTACTTTGTCTTCTAACTCATTTTCCTAACAAGACAACCTCAATGATAAGACGCACACTGTTTTCAATGCATTTCTTGCTAAAAGAGCTAAGATAGCGATTGTCTCTGTAGCTGAATGAGATAGGACGCTATTCAACAACTCTAATCTAAGAGAGACTCACTAACTTCATGTAGGAACTCCTACCTCATTTTCGTAACAAGACAACCTCAATGATAAGACGCACACTGTTTTCAATGCATTTCTTGCTAAAAGAGCTAAGATCGTGATTGTCTCTGTTGCTGAATGAGCTAGGACGCTATTCAACTCTAATCTAAGAGAGACTCACTAACTTCATGTAGGAACACCGATACTTTGTCTCCTAACTCATTTTCCTAACAAGACAACCGCAATGATAAGACGCACACTGTTTTCAATGCATTTCTTGCTAAAAGAGCTAAGATTGCGATTGTCTCTGTAGCTGAATGAGCTAGGACGCTATTCAACTCTAATATAAGAGAGACTCACTAACTTCATGTAGGAACACCGTTACTTTGTCTCCTAACTCATTTTCCTAACAAGACAACCTCAATGATAAGACGCACACTGTTTTCAATGCATTTCTTGCTAAAAGAGCTAAGATCGTGATTGTCTCTGTTGCTGAATGAGCTAGGACGCTATTCAACTCTAATCTAAGAGAGACTCACTAACTTCATGTAGGAGCACCGTTACTTTGTCTCCTAACTCATTTTCCTAACAAGACAACATCAATGATAAGACGCACACTGTTTTCAATGCATTTCTTGCTAAAAGAGCTAAGATCGTGATTGTCTCTGTTGCTGAATGAGCTAGGACGCTATTCAACTCTAATCTAAGAGAGACTCACTAACTTCATGTAGGAACACCGTTACTTTGTCTCCTAACTCATTTTCCTAACAAGACAACCTCAATGATAAGACGCACACTGTTTTCAATGCATTTCTTGCTAAAAGAGCTAAGATCGCGATTGTCTTTGTAGCTGAATGAGCTAGGACGCTATTCAACTCTAATCTAAGAGAGACTCACTAATTTCATGTAGGAACACCGTTACTTTGTCTCCTAACGCATTTTCCTAACAAGACAACCTCAATGATAAGACGCACACTGTTTTCAATGCATTTCTTGCTAAAAGAGCTAAGATCGTGATTGTCTCTGTTGCTGAATGAGCTAGGACGCTATTCAACTCTAATCTAAGAGAGACTCACTAACTTCATGTAGGAACACCGTTACTTTGTCTTCTAACTCATTTTCCTAACAAGACAACCTCAATGATAAGACGCACACTGTTTTCAATGCATTTCTTGCTAAAAGAGCTAAGATCGCGATTGTCTCTGTAGCTGAATGAGCTAGGACGCTATTCAACAACTCTAATCTAAGAGAGACTCACTAACTTCATGTAGGAACTCCTACCTCATTTTCGTAACAAGACAACCTCAATGATAAGACGCACACTGTTTTCAATGCATTTCTTGCTAAAAGAGCTAAGATCGTGATTGTCTCTGTTGCTGAATGAGCTAGGACGCTATTCAACTCTAATCTAAGAGAGACTCACTAACTTCATGTAGGAACACCGATACTTTGTCTCCTAACTCATTTTCCTAACAAGACAACCGCAATGATAAGACGCACACTGTTTTCAATGCATTTCTTGCTAAAAGAGCTAAGATCGCGATTGTCTCTGTAGCTGAATGAGCTAGGACGCTATTCAACTCTAATCTAAGAGAGACTCACTAACTTCATGTAGGAACACCGTTACTTTGTCTCCTAACTCATTTTCCTAACAAGACAACCTCAATGATAAGACGCACACTGTTTTCAATGCATTTCTTGCTAAAAGAGCTAAGATCGTGATTGTCTCTGTTGCTGAATGAGCTAGGACGCTATTCAACTCTAATCTAAGAGAGACTCACTAACTTCATGTAGGAACACCGTTACTTTGTCTCCTAACTCATTTTCCTAACAAGACAACCTCAATGAAAAGACGCACACTGTTTTCAATGCATTTCTTTCTAAAAGAGCTAAGATCGTGATTGTCTCTGTTGCTGAATGAGCTAGGACGCTATTCAACTCTAATCTAAGAGAGACTCACTAACTTCATGTAGGAACACCGTTACTTTGTCTCCTAACTCATTTTACTAACAAGACAACCTCAATGATAAGACACACACTGTTTTCAATGCATTTCTTGCTAAAAGAGCTAAGATCGTGATTGTCTCTGTTGCTGAATGAGCTAGGACGCTATTCAACTCTAATCTAAGAGAGACTCACTAACTTCATGTAGGAACACCGTTACTTTGTCTCCTAACTCATTTTCCTAACAAGACAACCTCAATGATAAGACGCACACTGTTTTCAATGCATTTCTTGCTAAAAGAGCTAAGATCGTGATTGTCTCTGTTGCTGAATGAGCTAGGACGCTATTCAACTCTAATCTAAGAGAGACTCACTAACTTCATGTAGGAACACCGTTACTTTGTCTCCTAACTCATTTTCCTAACAAGACAACCTCAATGATAAGACGCACACTGTTTTCAATGCATTTCTTGCTAAAAGAGCTAAGATCGCGATTGTCTATGTTGCTGAATGAGCTAGGACTCTATTCAACTCTAATCTAAGAGAGACTCACTAACTTCATGTAGGAACACCGTTACTTTGTCTCCTAACTCATTTTCCTAACAAGAAAACCTCAATGATAAGACGCACACTGTTTTCAATGCATTTCTTGCTAAAAGAGCTAAGATCGTGATTGTCTCTGTTGCTGAATGAGCTAGGACGCTATTCAACTCTAATCTAAGAGAGACTCACTAACTTCATGTAGGAACACCGTTACTTTGTCTCCTAACTCATTTTCCTAACAAGACAACCTCAATGATAAGACGCACACTGTTTTCAATGCATTTCTTGCTAAAAGAGCTAAGATCGTGATTGTCTCTGTTGCTGAATGAGCTAGGACGCTATTCAACTCTAATCTAAGAGAGACTCACTAACTTCATGTAGGAGCACCGTTACTTTGTCTCCTAACTCATTTTCCTAACAAGACAACATCAATGAGAAGACGCACACTGTTTTCAATGTTTAGCTCTTGCTAAAAGAGCTAAGATCGTGATTGTCTCTGTTGCTGAATGAGCTAGGACGCTATTCAACTCTAATCTAAGAGAGACTCACTAACTTCATGTAGGAACACCGTTACTTTGTCTCCTAACTCATTTTCCTAACAAGACAACCTCAATGATAAGACGCACACTGTTTTCAATGCATTTCTTGCTAAAAGAGCTAAGATCGTGATTGTCTCTGTTGCTGAATGAGCTAGGACGCTATTCAACTCTAATCTAAGAGAGACTCACTAACTTCATGTAGGAACACCGTTACTTTGTCTCCTAACTCATTTTCCTAACAAGACAACCTCAATGAAAAGACGCACACTGTTTTCAATGCATTTCTTTCTAAAAGAGCTAAGATCGTGATTGTCTCTGTTGCTGAATGAGCTAGGACGCTATTCAACTCTAATCTAAGAGAGACTCACTAACTTCATGTAGGAACACCGTTACTTTGTCTCCTAACTCATTTTACTAACAAGACAACCTCAATGATAAGACACACACTGTTTTCAATGCATTTCTTGCTAAAAGAGCTAAGATCGTGATTGTCTCTGTTGCTGAATGAGCTAGGACGCTATTCAACTCTAATCTAAGAGAGACTCACTAACTTCATGTAGGAACACCGTTACTTTGTCTCCTAACTCATTTTCCTAACAAGACAACCTCAATGATAAGACGCACACTGTTTTCAATGCATTTCTTGCTAAAAGAGCTAAGATCGTGATTGTCTCTGTTGCTGAATGAGCTAGGACGCTATTCAACTCTAATCTAAGAGAGACTCACTAACTTCATGTAGGAACACCGTTACTTTGTCTCCTAACTCATTTTCCTAACAAGACAACCTCAATGATAAGACGCACACTGTTTTCAATGCATTTCTTGCTAAAAGAGCTAAGATCGCGATTGTCTATGTTGCTGAATGAGCTAGGACTCTATTCAACTCTAATCTAAGAGAGACTCACTAACTTCATGTAGGAACACCGTTACTTTGTCTCCTAACTCATTTTCCTAACAAGAAAACCTCAATGATAAGACGCACACTGTTTTCAATGCATTTCTTGCTAAAAGAGCTAAGATCGTGATTGTCTCTGTTGCTGAATGAGCTAGGACGCTATTCAACTCTAATCTAAGAGAGACTCACTAACTTCATGTAGGAACACCGTTACTTTGTCTCCTAACTCATTTTCCTAACAAGACAACCTCAATGATAAGACGCACACTGTTTTCAATGCATTTCATGCTAAAAGAGCTAAGATCGTGATTGTCTCTGTTGCTGAATGAGCTAGGACGCTATTCAACTCTAATCTAAGAGAGACTCACTAACTTCATGTAGGAGCACCGTTACTTTGTCTCCTAACTCATTTTCCTAACAAGACAACATCAATGAGAAGACGCACACTGTTTTCAATGTTTAGCTCTTGCTAAAAGAGCTAAGATCGTGATTGTCTCTGTTGCTGAATGAGCTAGGACGCTATTCAACTCTAATCTAAGAGAGACTCACTAACTTCATGTAGGAACACCGTTACTTTGTCTCCTAACTCATTTTCCTAACAAGACAACCTCAATGATAAGACGCACACTGTTTTCAATGCATTTCTTGCTAAAAGAGCTAAGATCGTGATTGTCTCTGTTGCTGAATGAGCTAGGACGCTATTCAACTCTAATCTAAGAGAGACTCACTAACTTCATGTAGGAACACCGTTACTTTGTCTCCTAACTCATTTTCCTAACAAGACAACCTCAATGATAAGACGCACACTGTTTTCAATGCATTTCTTGCTAAAAGAGCTAAGATCGTGATTGTCTCTGTTGCTGAATGAGCTAGGACGCTATTCAACTCTAATCTAAGAGAGAGTCACTAACTACATGTAGGAACACCGTTACTTTGTCTCCTAGCTCATTTTCCTAACAAGACAACCTCAATGATAAGACGCACACTGTTTTCAATGCATTTCTTGCTAAAAGAGCTAAGATCGCGATTGTCTCTGTTGCTGAATGAGCTAGGACGCTATTCAACTCTAATCTAAGAGAGACTCACTAACTTCATGTAGGAACACCGTTACTTTGTCTCCTAACTCATTTTCCTAACAAGAAAACCTCGATGATAAGACGCACACTGTTTTCAATGCATTTCTTGCTAAAAGAGCTAAGATCATGATTGTCTCTGTTGCTGAATGAGCTAGGACGCTATTCAACTCTAATCTAAGAGAGACTCACTAACTTCATGTAGGAACACCGTTACTTTGTCTCCTAACTCATTTTCCTAACAAGACAACCTCAATGATAAGACGCACACTGTTTTTAATGCATTTCTTGCTAAAAGAGCTAAGATCGTGATTGTTTCTGTTGCTGAATGAGCTAGGACGCTATTCAACTCTAATCTAAGAGAGACTCACTAACTTCATGTAGGAACACCGTTACTTTGTCTCCTAACTCATTTTCCTAACAAGAAAACCTCAATGATAAGACGCACACTGTTTTCAATGCATTTCTTGCTAAAAGAGCTAAGATCGTGATTGTCTCTGTTGCTGAATGAGCTAGGACGCTATTCAACTCTAATCTAAGAGAGACTCACTAACTTCATGTAGGAACACCGTTACTTTGTCTCCTAACTCATTTTCCTAACAAGACAACCTCAATGATAAGACGCACACTGTTTTCAATGCATTTCTTGCTAAAAGAGCTAAGATCGTGATTGTCTCTGTTGCTGAATGAGCTAGGACGCTATTCAACTCTAATCTAAGAGAGACTCACTAACTTCATGTAGGAACACCGTTACTTTGTCTCCTAACTCATTTTACTAACAAGACAACCTCAATGATAAGACACACACTGTTTTCAATGCATTTCTTGCTAAAAGAGCTAAGATCGTGATTGTCTCTGTTGCTGAATGAGCTAGGACGCTATTCAACTCTAATCTAAGAGAGACTCACTAACTTCATGTAGGAACACCGTTACTTTGTCTCCTAACTCATTTTCCTAACAAGACAACCTCAATGATAAGACGCACACTGTTTTCAATGCATTTCTTGCTAAAAGAGCTAAGATCGTGATTGTCTCTGTTGCTGAATGAGCTAGGACGCTATTCAACTCTAATCTAAGAGAGACTCACTAACTTCATGTAGGAACACCGTTACTTTGTCTCCTAACTCATTTTCCTAACAAGACAACCTCAATGATAAGACGCACACTGTTTTCAATGCATTTCTTGCTAAAAGAGCTAAGATCGCGATTGTCTATGTTGCTGAATGAGCTAGGACTCTATTCAACTCTAATCTAAGAGAGACTCACTAACTTCATGTAGGAACACCGTTACTTTGTCTCCTAACTCATTTTCCTAACAAGAAAACCTCAATGATAAGACGCACACTGTTTTCAATGCATTTCTTGCTAAAAGAGCTAAGATCGTGATTGTCTCTGTTGCTGAATGAGCTAGGACGCTATTCAACTCTAATCTAAGAGAGACTCACTAACTTCATGTAGGAACACCGTTACTTTGTCTCCTAACTCATTTTCCTAACAAGACAACCTCAATGATAAGACGCACACTGTTTTCAATGCATTTCTTGCTAAAAGAGCTAAGATCGTGATTGTCTCTGTTGCTGAATGAGCTAGGACGCTATTCAACTCTAATCTAAGAGAGACTCACTAACTTCATGTAGTAGCACCGTTACTTTGTCTCCTAACTCATTTTCCTAACAAGACAACCTCAATCATAAGACGCACACTGTTTTCAATGCATTTCTTGCTAAAAGAGCTAAGATCGTGATTGTCTCTGTTGCTGAATGAGCTAGGACGCTATTCAACTCTAATCTAAGAGAGACTCACTAACTTCATGTAGGAACACCGTTACTTTGTCTCCTAACTCATTTTCCTAACAAGAAAACCTCAATGATAAGACGCACACTGTTTTCAATGCATTTCTTGCTAAAAGAGCTAAGATCGTGATTGTCTCTGTTGCTGAATGAGCTAGGACGCTATTCAACTCTAATCTAAGAGAGACTCACTAACTTCATGTAGGAACACCGTTACTTTGTCTCCTAACTCATTTTCCTAACAAGACAACCTCAATGATAAGACGCACACTGTTTTCAATGCATTTCTTGCTAAAAGAGCTAAGATCGTGATTGTCTCTGTTGCTGAATGAGCTAGGACGCTATTCAACTCTAATCTAAGAGAGACTCACTAACTTCATGTAGGAACACCGTTACTTTGTCTCCTAACTCATTTTCCTAACAAGACAACCTCAATGATAAGACGCACACTGTTTTCAATGCATTTCTTGCTAAAAGAGCTAAGATCGTGATTGTCTCTGTTGCTGAATGAGCTAGGACGCTATTCAACTCTAATCTAAGAGAGACTCACTAACTTCATGTAGGAACACCGATACTTTGTCTCCTAACTCATTTTCCTAACAAGACAACCTCAATGATAAGACGCACACTGTTTTCAATGCATTTCTTGCTAAAAGAGCTAAGATCGCGATTGTCTCTGTTGCTGAATGAGCTAGGACGCTATTCAACTCTAATCTAAGAGAGACTCACTAACTTCATGTAGGAACACCGTTACTTTGTCTCCTAACTCATTTTCCTAACAAGACAACCTCAATGATAAGACGCACACTGTTTTCAATGCATTTCTTGCTAAAAGAGCTAAGATCGTGATTGTCTCTGTTGCTGAATGAGCTAGGACGCTATTCAACTCTAATCTAAGAGAGACTCACTAACTTCATGTAGGAGCACCGTTACTTTGTCTCCTAACTCATTTTCCTAACAAGACAACATCAATGATAAGACGCACACTGTTTTCAATGCATTTCTTGCTAAAAGAGCTAAGATCGTGATTGTCTCTGTTGCTGAATGAGCTAGAACGCTATTCAACTCTAATCTAAGAGAGACTCACTAACTTCATGTAGGAACACCGTTACTTTGTCTCCTAACTCATTTTCCTAACAAGACAACCTCAATGATAAGACGCACACTGTTTTCAATGCATTTCTTGCTAAAAGAGCTAAGATCGCGATTGTCTCTGTTGCTGAATGAGCTAGGACGCTATTCAACTCTAATCTAAGAGAGACTCACTAACTTCATGTAGGAACACCGTTACTTTGTCTCCTAACTCATTTTCCTAACAAGACAACCTCAATGATAAGACGCACACTGTTTTTAATGCATTTCTTGCTAAAAGAGCTAAGATCGTGATTGTCTCTGTTGCTGAATGAGCTAGGACGCTATTCAACTCTAATCTAAAAGAGACTCACTAACTTCATGTAGGAACACCGTTACTTTGTCTCCTAACTCATTTTCCTAACAAGACAACCTCAATGATAAGACGCACACGGTTTTCAATGCATTTCTTGCTAAAAGAGCTAAGATCGTGATTGTCTCTGTTGCTGAATGAGCTAGGACGCTATTCAACTCTAATCTAAGAGAGACTCACTAACTTCATGTAGGAGCACCGTAACTTTGTCTCCTAACTCATTTTCCTAACAAGACAACATCAATGAGAAGACGCACACTGTTTTCAATGTTTAGCTCTTGCTAAAAGAGCTAAGATCGTGATTGTCTCTGTTGCTGAATGAGCTAGGACGCTATTCAACTCTAATCTAAGAGAGACTCACTAACTTCATGTAGGAACACCGTTACTTTGTCTCCTAACTCATTTTCCTAACAAGACAACCTCAATGATAAGACGCACACTGTTTTCAATGCATTTCTTGCTAAAAGAGCTAAGATCGCGATTGTCTATGTTGCTGAATGAGCTAGGACTCTATTCAACTCTAATCTAAGAGAGACTCACTAACTTCATGTAGGAACACCGTTACTTTGTCTCCTAACTCATTTTCCTAACAAGAAAACCTCAATGATAAGACGCACACTGTTTTCAATGCATTTCTTGCTAAAAGAGCTAAGATCGTGATTGTCTCTGTTGCTGAATGAGCTAGGACGCTATTCAACTCTAATCTAAGAGAGACTCACTAACTTCATGTAGGAACACCGTTACTTTGTCTCCTAACTCATTTTCCTAACAAGACAACCTCAATGATAAGACGCACACTGTTTTCAATGCATTTCTTGCTAAAAGAGCTAAGATCGTGATTGTCTCTGTTGCTGAATGAGCTAGGACGCTATTCAACTCTAATCTAAGAGAGACTCACTAACTTCATGTAGTAGCACCGTTACTTTGTCTCCTAACTCATTTTCCTAACAAGACAACCTCAATCATAAGACGCACACTGTTTTCAATGCATTTCTTGCTAAAAGAGCTAAGATCGTGATTGTCTCTGTTGCTGAATGAGCTAGGACGCTATTCAACTCTAATCTAAGAGAGACTCACTAACTTCATGTAGGAACACCGTTACTTTGTCTCCTAACTCATTTTCCTAACAAGAAAACCTCAATGATAAGACGCACACTGTTTTCAATGCATTTCTTGCTAAAAGAGCTAAGATCGTGATTGTCTCTGTTGCTGAATGAGCTAGGACGCTATTCAACTCTAATCTAAGAGAGACTCACTAACTTCATGTAGGAACACCGTTACTTTGTCTCCTAACTCATTTTCCTAACAAGACAACCTCAATGATAAGACGCACACTGTTTTCAATGCATTTCTTGCTAAAAGAGCTAAGATCGTGATTGTCTCTGTTGCTGAATGAGCTAGGACGCTATTCAACTCTAATCTAAGAGAGACTCACTAACTTCATGTAGGAACACCGTTACTTTGTCTCCTAACTCATTTTCCTAACAAGACAACCTCAATGATAAGACGCACACTGTTTTCAATGCATTTCTTGCTAAAAGAGCTAAGATCGTGATTGTCTCTGTTGCTGAATGAGCTAGGACGCTATTCAACTCTAATCTAAGAGAGACTCACTAACTTCATGTAGGAACACCGATACTTTGTCTCCTAACTCATTTTCCTAACAAGACAACCTCAATGATAAGACGCACACTGTTTTCAATGCATTTCTTGCTAAAAGAGCTAAGATCGCGATTGTCTCTGTTGCTGAATGAGCTAGGACGCTATTCAACTCTAATCTAAGAGAGACTCACTAACTTCATGTAGGAACACCGTTACTTTGTCTCCTAACTCATTTTCCTAACAAGACAACCTCAATGATAAGACGCACACTGTTTTCAATGCATTTCTTGCTAAAAGAGCTAAGATCGTGATTGTCTCTGTTGCTGAATGAGCTAGGACGCTATTCAACTCTAATCTAAGAGAGACTCACTAACTTCATGTAGGAGCACCGTTACTTTGTCTCCTAACTCATTTTCCTAACAAGACAACATCAATGATAAGACGCACACTGTTTTCAATGCATTTCTTGCTAAAAGAGCTAAGATCGTGATTGTCTCTGTTGCTGAATGAGCTAGAACGCTATTCAACTCTAATCTAAGAGAGACTCACTAACTTCATGTAGGAACACCGTTACTTTGTCTCCTAACTCATTTTCCTAACAAGACAACCTCAATGATAAGACGCACACTGTTTTCAATGCATTTCTTGCTAAAAGAGCTAAGATCGCGATTGTCTCTGTTGCTGAATGAGCTAGGACGCTATTCAACTCTAATCTAAGAGAGACTCACTAACTTCATGTAGGAACACCGTTACTTTGTCTCCTAACTCATTTTCCTAACAAGACAACCTCAATGATAAGACGCACACTGTTTTTAATGCATTTCTTGCTAAAAGAGCTAAGATCGTGATTGTCTCTGTTGCTGAATGAGCTAGGACGCTATTCAACTCTAATCTAAAAGAGACTCACTAACTTCATGTAGGAACACCGTTACTTTGTCTCCTAACTCATTTTCCTAACAAGACAACCTCAATGATAAGACGCACACGGTTTTCAATGCATTTCTTGCTAAAAGAGCTAAGATCGTGATTGTCTCTGTTGCTGAATGAGCTAGGACGCTATTCAACTCTAATCTAAGAGAGACTCACTAACTTCATGTAGGAGCACCGTAACTTTGTCTCCTAACTCATTTTCCTAACAAGACAACATCAATGAGAAGACGCACACTGTTTTCAATGTTTAGCTCTTGCTAAAAGAGCTAAGATCGTGATTGTCTCTGTTGCTGAATGAGCTAGGACGCTATTCAACTCTAATCTAAGAGAGACTCACTAACTTCATGTAGGAACACCGTTACTTTGTCTCCTAACTCATTTTCCTAACAAGACAACCTCAATGATAAGACGCACACTGTTTTCAATGCATTTCTTGCTAAAAGAGCTAAGATCGTGATTGTCTCTGTTGCTGAATGAGCTAGGACGCTATTCAACTCTAATCTAAGAGAGACTCACTAACTTCATGTAGGAACACCGTTACTTTGTCTCCTAGCTCATTTTCCTAACAAGACAACCTCAATGATAAGACGCACACTGTTTTCAATGCATTTCTTGCTAAAAGAGCTAAGATCGTGATTGTCTCTGTTGCTGAATGAGCTAGGACGCTATTCAACTCTAATCTAAGAGAGACTCACTAACTACATGTAGGAACACCGTTACTTTGTCTCCTAGCTCATTTTCCTAACAAGACAACCTCAATGATAAGACGCACACTGTTTTCAATGCATTTCTTGCTAAAAGAGCTAAGATCGCGATTGTCTCTGTTGCTGAATGAGCTAGGACGCTATTCAACTCTAATCTAAGAGAGACTCACTAACTTCATGTAGGAACACCGTTACTTTGTCTCCTAACTCATTTTCCTAACAAGAAAACCTCAATGATAAGACGCACACTGTTTTCAATGCATTTCTTGCTAAAAGAGCTAAGATCGTGATTGTCTCTGTTGCTGAATGAGCTAGGACGCTATTCAACTCTAATCTAAGAGAGACTCACTAACTTCATGTAGGAACACCGTTACTTTGTCTCCTAACTCATTTTCCTAACAAGAAAACCTCAATGATAAGACGCACACTGTTTTCAATGCATTTCTTGCTAAAAGAGCTAAGATCGTGATTGTCTCTGTTGCTGAATGAGCTAGGACGCTATTCAACTCTAATCTAAGAGAGACTCACTAACTTCATGTAGGAACACCGTTACTTTGTCTCCTAACTCATTTTCCTAACAAGACAACCTCAATGATAAGACGCACACTGTTTTCAATGCATTTCTTGCTAAAAGAGCTAAGATCGTGATTGTCTCTGTTGCTGAATGAGCTAGGACGCTATTCAACTCTAATCTAAGAGAGACTCACTAACTTCATGTAGGAACACCGTTACTTTGTCTCCTAACTCATTTTCCTAACAAGACAACCTCAATGATAAGACGCACACTGTTTTCAATGCATTTCTTGCTAAAAGAGCTAAGATCGTGATTGTCTCTGTTGCTGAATGAGCTAGGACGCTATTCAACTCTAATCTAAGAGAGACTCACTAACTTCATGTAGGAACACCGATACTTTGTCTCCTAACTCATTTTCCTAACAAGACAACCTCAATGATAAGACGCACACTGTTTTCAATGCATTTCTTGCTAAAAGAGCTAAGATCGCGATTGTCTCTGTTGCTGAATGAGCTAGGACGCTATTCAACTCTAATCTAAGAGAGACTCACTAACTTCATGTAGGAGCACCGTTACTTTGTCTCCTAACTCATTTTCCTAACAAGACAACCTCAATGATAAGACGCACACTGTTTTCAATGCATTTCTTGCTAAAAGAGCTAAGATCGTGATTGTCTCTGTTGCTGAATGAGCTAGGACGCTATTCAACTCTAATCTAAGAGAGACTCACTAACTTCATGTAGGAGCACCGTTACTTTGTCTCCTAACTCATTTTCCTAACAAGACAACATCAATGATAAGACGCACACTGTTTTCAATGCATTTCTTGCTAAAAGAGCTAAGATCGTGATTGTCTCTGTTGCTGAATGAGCTAGGACGCTATTCAACTCTAATCTAAGAGAGACTCACTAACTTCATGTAGGAACACCGTTACTTTGTCTCCTAACTCATTTTCCTAACAAGACAACCTCAATGATAAGACGCACACTGTTTTCAATGCATTTCTTGCTAAAAGAGCTAAGATCGCGATTGTCTCTGTAGCTGAATGAGCTAGGACGCTATTCAACTCTAATCTAAGAGAGACTCACTAATTTCATGTAGGAACACCGTTACTTTGTCTCCTAACGCATTTTCCTAACAAGACAACCTCAATGATAAGACGCACACTGTTTTCAATGCATTTCTTGCTAAAAGAGCTAAGATCGTGATTGTCTCTGTTGCTGAATGAGCTAGGACGCTATTCAACTCTAATCTAAGAGAGACTCACTAACTTCATGTAGGAACACCGTTACTTTGTCTTCTAACTCATTTTCCTAACAAGACAACCTCAATGATAAGACGCACACTGTTTTCAATGCATTTCTTGCTAAAAGAGCTAAGATCGCGATTGTCTCTGTAGGTGAATGAGCTAGGACGCTATTCAACTCTAATCTAAGAGAGACTCACTAACTTCATGTAGGAACTCCTACCTCATTTTCGTAACAAGACAACCTCAATGATAAGACGCACACTGTTTTCAATGCATTTCTTGCTAAAAGAGCTAAGATCGTGATTGTCTCTGTTGCTGAATGAGCTAGGACGCTATTCAACTCTAATCTAAGAGAGACTCACTAACTTCATGTAGGAACACCGATACTTTGTCTCCTAACTCATTTTCCTAACAAGACAACCGCAATGATAAGACGCACACTGTTTTCAATGCATTTCTTGCTAAAAGAGCTAAGATCGCGATTGTCTCTGTAGCTGAATGAGCTAGGACGCTATTCAACTCTAATATAAGAGAGACTCACTAACTTCATGTAGGAACACCGTTACTTTGTCTCCTAACTCATTTTCCTAACAAGACAACCTCAATGATAAGACGCACACTGTTTTCAATGCATTTCTTGCTAAAAGAGCTAAGATCGTGATTGTCTCTGTTGCTGAATGAGCTAGGACGCTATTCAACTCTAATCTAAGAGAGACTCACTAACTTCATGTAGGAACACCGTTACTTTGTCTCCTAACTCATTTTCCTAACAAGACAACCTCAATGATAAGACGCACACTGTTTTCAATGCATTTCTTTCTAAAAGAGCTAAGATCGTGATTGTCTCTGTTGCTGAATGAGCTAGGACGCTATTCAACTCTAATCTAAGAGAGACTCACTAACTTCATGTAGGAACACCGTTACTTTGTCTCCTAACTCATTTTCCTAACAAGAAAACCTCAATGATAAGACGCACACTGTTTTCAATGCATTTCTTGCTAAAAGAGCTAAGATCGTGATTGTCTCTGTTGCTGAATGAGCTAGGACGCTATTCAACTCTAATCTAAGAGAGACTCACTAACTTCATGTAGGAACACCGTTACTTTGTCTCCTAACTCATTTTCCTAACAAGACAACCTCAATGATAAGACGCACACTGTTTTCAATGCATTTCTTGCTAAAAGAGCTAAGATCGTGATTGTCTCTGTTGCTGAATGAGCTAGGACGCTATTCAACTCTAATCTAAGAGAGACTCACTAACTTCATGTAGGAACACCGTTACTTTGTCTCCTAACTCATTTTCCTAACAAGACAACCTCAATGATAAGACGCACACTGTTTTCAATGCATTTCTTGCTAAAAGAGCTAAGATCGTGATTGTCTCTGTTGCTGAATGAGCTAGGACGCTATTCAACTCTAATCTAAGAGAGACTCACTAACTTCATGTAGGAACACCGATACTTTGTCTCCTAACTCATTTTCCTAACAAGACAACCTCAATGATAAGACGCACACTGTTTTCAATGCATTTCTTGCTAAAAGAGCTAAGATCGCGATTGTCTCTGTTGCTGAATGAGCTAGGACGCTATTCAACTCTAATCTAAGAGAGACTCACTAACTTCATGTAGGAACACCGTTACTTTGTCTCCTAACTCATTTTCCTAACAAGACAACCTCAATGATAAGACGCACACTGTTTTCAATGCATTTCTTGCTAAAAGAGCTAAGATCGTGATTGTCTCTGTTGCTGAATGAGCTAGGACGCTATTCAACTCTAATCTAAGAGAGACTCACTAACTTCATGTAGGAACACCGTTACTTTGTCTCCTAACTCATTTTCCTAACAAGACAACCTCAATGATAAGACGCACACTGTTTTCAATGCATTTCTTGCTAAAAGAGCTAAGATCGTGATTGTCTCTGTTGCTGAATGAGCTAGGACGCTATTCAACTCTAATCTAAGAGAGACTCACTAACTTCATGTAGGAACACCGATACTTTGTCTCCTAACTCATTTTCCTAACAAGACAACCTCAATGATAAGACGCACACTGTTTTCAATGCATTTCTTGCTAAAAGAGCTAAGATCGCGATTGTCTCTGTTGCTGAATGAGCTAGGACGCTATTCAACTCTAATCTAAGAGAGACTCACTAACTTCATGTAGGAACACCGTTACTTTGTCTCCTAACTCATTTTCCTAACAAGACAACCTCAATGATAAGACGCACACTGTTTTCAATGCATTTCTTGCTAAAAGAGCTAAGATCGTGATTGTCTCTGTTGCTGAATGAGCTAGGACGCTATTCAACTCTAATCTAAGAGAGACTCACTAACTTCATGTAGGAGCACCGTTACTTTGTCTCCTAACTCATTTTCCTAACAAGACAACATCAATGATAAGACGCACACTGTTTTCAATGCATTTCATGCTAAAAGAGCTAAGATCGTGATTGTCTCTGTTGCTGAATGAGCTAGGACGCTATTCAACTCTAATCTAAGAGAGACTCACTAACTTCATGTAGGAACACCGTTACTTTGTCTCCTAACTCATTTTCCTAACAAGACAACCTCAATGATAAGACGCACACTGTTTTCAATGCATTTCTTGCTAAAAGAGCTAAGATCGCGATTGTCTCTGTTGCTGAATGAGCTAGGACGCTATTCAACTCTAATCTAAGAGAGACTCACTAACTTCATGTAGGAACACCGTTACTTTGTCTCCTAACTCATTTTCCTAACAAGACAACCTCAATGATAAGACGCACACTGTTTTTAATGCATTTCTTGCTAAAAGAGCTAAGATCGTGATTGTCTCTGTTGCTGAATGAGCTAGGACGCTATTCAACTCTAATCTAAAAGAGACTCACTAACTTCATGTAGGAACACCGTTACTTTGTCTCCTAACTCATTTTCCTAACAAGACAACCTCAATGATAAGACGCACACTGTTTTCAATGCATTTCTTGCTAAAAGAGCTAAGATCGTGATTGTCTCTGTTGCTGAATGAGCTAGGACGCTATTCAACTCTAATCTAAGAGAGACTCACTAACTTCATGTAGGAGCACCGTAACTTTGTCTCCTAACTCATTTTCCTAACAAGACAACATCAATGATAAGACGCACACTGTTTTCAATGTTTAGCTCTTGCTAAAAGAGCTAAGATCGTGATTGTCTCTGTTGCTGAATGAGCTAGGACGCTATTCAACTCTAATCTAAGAGAGACTCACTAACTTCATGTAGGAACACCGTTACTTTGTCTCCTAACTCATTTTCCTAACAAGACAACCTCAATGATAAGACGCACACTGTTTTCAATGCATTTCTTGCTAAAAGAGCTAAGATCGTGATTGTCTCTGTTGCTGAATGAGCTAGGACGCTATTCAACTCTAATCTAAGAGAGACTCACTAACTTCATGTAGGAACACCGTTACTTTGTCTCCTAACTCATTTTCCTAACAAGACAACCTCAATGATAAGACGCACACTGTTTTCAATGCATTTCTTGCTAAAAGAGCTAAGATCGTGATTGTCTCTGTTGCTGAATGAGCTAGGACGCTATTCAACTCTAATCTAAGAGAGACTCACTAACTTCATGTAGGAACACCGTTACTTTGTCTCCTAACTCATTTTCCTAACAAGACAACCTCAATGATAAGACGCACACTGTTTTCAATGCATTTCTTGCTAAAAGAGCTAAGATCGCGATTGTCTCTGTAGCTGAATGAGCTAGGACGCTATTCAACTCTAATCTAAGAGAGACTCACTAATTTCATGTAGGAACACCGTTACTTTGTCTCCTAACGCATTTTCCTAACAAGAAAACCTCAATGATAAGACGCACACTGTTTTCAATGCATTTCTTGCTAAAAGAGCTAAGATCGCGATTGTCTCTGTTGCTGAATGAGCTAGGACGCTATTCAACTCTAATCTAAGAGAGACTCACTAACTTCATGTAGGAACACCGTTACTTTGTCTTCTAACTCATTTTCCTAACAAGACAACCTCAATGATAAGACGCACACTGTTTTCAATGCATTTCTTGCTAAAAGAGCTAAGATCGCGATTGTCTCTGTAGGTGAATGAGCTAGGACGCTATTCAACTCTAATCTAAGAGAGACTCACTAACTTCATGTAGGAACTCCTACCTCATTTTCGTAACAAGACAACCTCAATGATAAGACGCACACTGTTTTCAATGCATTTCTTGCTAAAAGAGCTAAGATCGTGATTGTCTCTGTTGCTGAATGAGCTAGGACGCTATTCAACTCTAATCTAAGAGAGACTCACTAACTTCATGTAGGGACACCGATACTTTGTCTCCTAACTCATTTTCCTAACAAGACAACCGCAATGATAAGACGCACACTGTTTTCAATGCATTTCTTGCTAAAAGAGCTAAGATCGCGATTGTCTCTGTAGCTGAATGAGCTAGGACGCTATTCAACTCTAATATAAGAGAGACTCACTAACTTCATGTAGGAACACCGTTACTTTGTCTCCTAACTCATTTTCCTAACAAGACAACCTCAATGATAAGACGCACACTGTTTTCAATGCATTTCTTGCTAAAAGAGCTAAGATCGTGATTGTCTCTGTTGCTGAATGAGCTAGGACGCTATTCAACTCTAATCTAAGAGAGACTCACTAACTTCATGTAGGAACACCGTTACTTTGTCTCCTAACTCATTTTCCTAACAAGACAACCTCAATGATAAGACGCACACTGTTTTCAATGCATTTCTTGCTAAAAGAGCTAAGATCGTGATTGTCTCTGTTGCTGAATGAGCTAGGACGCTATTCAACTCTAATCTAAGAGAGACTCACTAACTTCATGTAGGAACACCGATACTTTGTCTCCTAACTCATTTTCCTAACAAGACAACCGCAATGATAAGACGCACACTGTTTTCAATGCATTTCTTGCTAAAAGAGCTAAGATCGCGATTGTCTCTGTAGCTGAATGAGCTAGGACGCTATTCAACTCTAATATAAGAGAGACTCACTAACTTCATGTAGGAACACCGTTACTTTGTCTCCTAACTCATTTTCCTAACAAGACAACCTCAATGATAAGACGCACACTGTTTTCAATGCATTTCTTGCTAAAAGAGCTAAGATCGTGATTGTCTCTGTTGCTGAATGAGCTAGGACGCTATTCAACTCTAATCTAAGAGAGACTCACTAACTTCATGTAGGAACACCGTTACTTTGTCTCCTAACTCATTTTCCTAACAAGACAACCTCAATGATAAGACGCACACTGTTTTCAATGCATTTCTTGCTAAAAGAGCTAAGATCGTGATTGTCTCTGTTGCTGAATGAGCTAGGACGCTATTCAACTCTAATCTAAGAGAGACTCACTAACTTCATGTAGGAACACCGTTACTTTGTCTCCTAACTCATTTTCCTAACAAGACAACCTCAATGATAAGACGCACACTGTTTTCAATGCATTTCTTGCTAAAAGAGCTAAGATCGCGATTGTCTCTGTTGCTGAATGAGCTAGGACGCTATTCAACTCTAATCTAAGAGAGACTCAGTAACTTCATGTAGGAGCACCGTTACTTTGTCTCCTAACGCATTTTCCTAACAAGACAACATCAATGATAAGACGCACACTGTTTTCAATGCATTTCTTGCTAAAAGAGCTAAGATCGTGATTGTCTCTGTTGCTGAATGAGCTAGGACGCTATTCAACTCTAATCTAAGAGAGACTCACTAACTTCATGTAGGAACACCGTTACTTTGTCTCCTAACTCATTTTCCTAACAAGACAACCTCAATGATAAGACGCACACTGTTTTCAATGCATTTCTTGCTAAAAGAGCTAAGATCGCGATTGTCTCTGTAGCTCAATGAGCTAGGACGCTATTCAACTCTAATATAAGAGAGACTCACTAACTTCATGTAGGAACACCGTTACTTTGTCTCCTAACTCATTTTCCTAACAAGACAACCTCAATCATAAGACGCACACTGTTTTCAATGCATTTCTTGCTAAAAGAGCTAAGATCGTGATTGTCTCTGTTGCTGAATGAGCTAGGACGCTATTCAACTCTAATCTAAGAGAGACTCACTAACTTCATGTAGGAACACCGTTACTTTGTCTCCTAACTCATTTTCCTAACAAGACAACCTCAATGATAAGACGCACACTGTTTTCAATGCATTTGTTGCTTAAAGAGCTAAGATCGTGATTGTCTCTGTTGCTGAATGAGCTAGGACGCTATTCAACTCTAATCTAAGAGAGACTCACTAACTTCATGTAGGAACACCGTTACTTTGTCTCCTAACTCATTTTCCTAACAAGACAACCTCAATGATAAGACGCACACTGTTTTCAATGCATTTCTTGCTAAAAGAGCTAAGATCGCGATTGTCTCTGTAGCTGAATGAGCTAGGACGCTATTCAACTCTAATCTAAGAGAGACTCACTAATTTCATGTAGGAACACCGTTACTTTGTCTCCTAACGCATTTTCCTAACAAGACAACCTCAATGATAAGACGCACACTGTTTTCAATGCATTTCTTGCTAAAAGAGCTAAGATCGTGATTGTCTCTGTTGCTGAATGAGCTAGGACGCTATTCAACTCTAATCTAAGAGAGACTCACTAACTTCATGTAGGAACACCGTTACTTTGTCTTCTAACTCATTTTCCTAACAAGACAACCTCAATGATAAGACGCACACTGTTTTCAATGCATTTCTTGCTAAAAGAGCTAAGATCGCGATTGTCTCTGTAGGTGAATGAGCTAGGACGCTATTCAACTCTAATCTAAGAGAGACTCACTAACTTCATGTAGGAACTCCTACCTCATTTCGTAACAAGACAACCTCAATGATAAGACGCACACTGTTTTCAATGCATTTCTTGCTAAAAGAGCTAAGATCGTGATTGTCTCTGTTGCTGAATGAGCTAGGACGCTATTCAACTCTAATCTAAGAGAGACTCACTAACTTCATGTAGGAACACCGATACTTTGTCTCCTAACTCATTTTCCTAACAAGACAACCGCAATGATAAGACGCACACTGTTTTCAATGCATTTCTTGCTAAAAGAGCTAAGATCGCGATTGTCTCTGTAGCTGAATGAGCTAGGACGCTATTCAACTCTAATATAAGAGAGACTCACTAACTTCATGTAGGAACACCGTTACTTTGTCTCCTAACTCATTTTCCTAACAAGACAACCTCAATGATAAGACGCACACTGTTTTCAATGCATTTCTTGCTAAAAGAGCTAAGATCGTGATTGTCTCTGTTGCTGAATGAGCTAGGACGCTATTCAACTCTAATCTAAGAGAGACTCACTAACTTCATGTAGGAACACCGTTACTTTGTCTCCTAACTCATTTTCCTAACAAGACAACCTCAATGATAAGACGCACACTGTTTTCAATGCATTTCTTTCTAAAAGAGCTAAGATCGTGATTGTCTCTGTTGCTGAATGAGCTAGGACGCTATTCAACTCTAATCTAAGAGAGACTCACTAACTTCATGTAGGAACACCGTTACTTTGTCTCCTAACTCATTTTCCTAACAAGAAAACCTCAATGATAAGACGCACACTGTTTTCAATGCATTTCTTGCTAAAAGAGCTAAGATCGTGATTGTCTCTGTTGCTGAATGAGCTAGGACGCTATTCAACTCTAATCTAAGAGAGACTCACTAACTTCATGTAGGAACACCGTTACTTTGTCTCCTAACTCATTTTCCTAACAAGACAACCTCAATGATAAGACGCACACTGTTTTCAATGCATTTCTTGCTAAAAGAGCTAAGATCGTGATTGTCTCTGTTGCTGAATGAGCTAGGACGCTATTCAACTCTAATCTAAGAGAGACTCACTAACTTCATGTAGGAACACCGTTACTTTGTCTCCTAACTCATTTTCCTAACAAGACAACCTCAATGATAAGACGCACACTGTTTTCAATGCATTTCTTGCTAAAAGAGCTAAGATCGTGATTGTCTCTGTTGCTGAATGAGCTAGGACGCTATTCAACTCTAATCTAAGAGAGACTCACTAACTTCATGTAGGAACACCGATACTTTGTCTCCTAACTCATTTTCCTAACAAGACAACCTCAATGATAAGACGCACACTGTTTTCAATGCATTTCTTGCTAAAAGAGCTAAGATCGCGATTGTCTCTGTTGCTGAATGAGCTAGGACGCTATTCAACTCTAATCTAAGAGAGACTCACTAACTTCATGTAGGAACACCGTTACTTTGTCTCCTAACTCATTTTCCTAACAAGACAACCTCAATGATAAGACGCACACTGTTTTCAATGCATTTCTTGCTAAAAGAGCTAAGATCGCGATTGTCTCTGTAGCTGAATGAGCTAGGACGCTATTCAACTCTAATCTAAGAGAGACTCACTAATTTCATGTAGGAACACCGTTACTTTGTCTCCTAACGCATTTTCCTAACAAGACAACCTCAATGATAAGACGCACACTGTTTTCAATGCATTTCTTGCTAAAAGAGCTAAGATCGTGATTGTCTCTGTTGCTGAATGAGCTAGGACGCTATTCAACTCTAATCTAAGAGAGACTCACTAACTTCATGTAGGAACACCGTTACTTTGTCTTCTAACTCATTTTCCTAACAAGACAACCTCAATGATAAGACGCACACTGTTTTCAATGCATTTCTTGCTAAAAGAGCTAAGATCGCGATTGTCTCTGTAGGTGAATGAGCTAGGACGCTATTCAACTCTAATCTAAGAGAGACTCACTAACTTCATGTAGGAACTCCTACCTCATTTTCGTAACAAGACAACCTCAATGATAAGACGCACACTGTTTTCAATGCATTTCTTGCTAAAAGAGCTAAGATCGTGATTGTCTCTGTTGCTGAATGAGCTAGGACGCTATTCAACTCTAATCTAAGAGAGACTCACTAACTTCATGTAGGAACACCGATACTTTGTCTCCTAACTCATTTTCCTAACAAGACAACCGCAATGATAAGACGCACACTGTTTTCAATGCATTTCTTGCTAAAAGAGCTAAGATCGCGATTGTCTCTGTAGCTGAATGAGCTAGGACGCTATTCAACTCTAATATAAGAGAGACTCACTAACTTCATGTAGGAACACCGTTACTTTGTCTCCTAACTCATTTTCCTAACAAGACAACCTCAATGATAAGACGCACACTGTTTTCAATGCATTTCTTGCTAAAAGAGCTAAGATCGTGATTGTCTCTGTTGCTGAATGAGCTAGGACGCTATTCAACTCTAATCTAAGAGAGACTCACTAACTTCATGTAGGAACACCGTTACTTTGTCTCCTAACTCATTTTCCTAACAAGACAACCTCAATGATAAGACGCACACTGTTTTCAATGCATTTCTTTCTAAAAGAGCTAAGATCGTGATTGTCTCTGTTGCTGAATGAGCTAGGACGCTATTCAACTCTAATCTAAGAGAGACTCACTAACTTCATGTAGGAACACCGTTACTTTGTCTCCTAACTCATTTTCCTAACAAGAAAACCTCAATGATAAGACGCACACTGTTTTCAATGCATTTCTTGCTAAAAGAGCTAAGATCGTGATTGTCTCTGTTGCTGAATGAGCTAGGACGCTATTCAACTCTAATCTAAGAGAGACTCACTAACTTCATGTAGGAACACCGTTACTTTGTCTCCTAACTCATTTTCCTAACAAGACAACCTCAATGATAAGACGCACACTGTTTTCAATGCATTTCTTGCTAAAAGAGCTAAGATCGTGATTGTCTCTGTTGCTGAATGAGCTAGGACGCTATTCAACTCTAATCTAAGAGAGACTCACTAACTTCATGTAGGAACACCGTTACTTTGTCTCCTAACTCATTTTCCTAACAAGACAACCTCAATGATAAGACGCACACTGTTTTCAATGCATTTCTTGCTAAAAGAGCTAAGATCGTGATTGTCTCTGTTGCTGAATGAGCTAGGACGCTATTCAACTCTAATCTAAGAGAGACTCACTAACTTCATGTAGGAACACCGATACTTTGTCTCCTAACTCATTTTCCTAACAAGACAACCTCAATGATAAGACGCACACTGTTTTCAATGCATTTCTTGCTAAAAGAGCTAAGATCGCGATTGTCTCTGTTGCTGAATGAGCTAGGACGCTATTCAACTCTAATCTAAGAGAGACTCACTAACTTCATGTAGGAACACCGTTACTTTGTCTCCTAACTCATTTTCCTAACAAGACAACCTCAATGATAAGACGCACACTGTTTTCAATGCATTTCTTGCTAAAAGAGCTAAGATCGTGATTGTCTCTGTTGCTGAATGAGCTAGGACGCTATTCAACTCTAATCTAAGAGAGACTCACTAACTTCATGTAGGAACACCGTTACTTTGTCTCCTAACTCATTTTCCTAACAAGACAACCTCAATGATAAGACGCACACTGTTTTCAATGCATTTCTTGCTAAAAGAGCTAAGATCGTGATTGTCTCTGTTGCTGAATGAGCTAGGACGCTATTCAACTCTAATCTAAGAGAGACTCACTAACTTCATGTAGGAACACCGATACTTTGTCTCCTAACTCATTTTCCTAACAAGACAACCTCAATGATAAGACGCACACTGTTTTCAATGCATTTCTTGCTAAAAGAGCTAAGATCGCGATTGTCTCTGTTGCTGAATGAGCTAGGACGCTATTCAACTCTAATCTAAGAGAGACTCACTAACTTCATGTAGGAACACCGTTACTTTGTCTCCTAACTCATTTTCCTAACAAGACAACCTCAATGATAAGACGCACACTGTTTTCAATGCATTTCTTGCTAAAAGAGCTAAGATCGTGATTGTCTCTGTTGCTGAATGAGCTAGGACGCTATTCAACTCTAATCTAAGAGAGACTCACTAACTTCATGTAGGAGCACCGTTACTTTGTCTCCTAACTCATTTTCCTAACAAGACAACATCAATGATAAGACGCACACTGTTTTCAATGCATTTCATGCTAAAAGAGCTAAGATCGTGATTGTCTCTGTTGCTGAATGAGCTAGGACGCTATTCAACTCTAATCTAAGAGAGACTCACTAACTTCATGTAGGAACACCGTTACTTTGTCTCCTAACTCATTTTCCTAACAAGACAACCTCAATGATAAGACGCACACTGTTTTCAATGCATTTCTTGCTAAAAGAGCTAAGATCGTGATTGTCTCTGTTGCTGAATGAGCTAGGACGCTATTCAACTCTAATCTAAGAGAGACTCACTAACTTCATGTAGGAACACCGTTACTTTGTCTCCTAACTCATTTTCCTAACAAGAAAACCTCAATGATAAGACGCACACTGTTTTCAATGCATTTCTTGCTAAAAGAGCTAAGATCGTGATTGTCTCTGTTGCTGAATGAGCTAGGACGCTATTCAACTCTAATCTAAGAGAGACTCACTAACTTCATGTAGGAACACCGTTACTTTGTCTCCTAACTCATTTTCCTAACAAGACAACCTCAATGATAAGACGCACACTGTTTTCAATGCATTTCTTGCTAAAAGAGCTAAGATCGCGATTGTCTCTGTTGCTGAATGAGCTAGGACGCTATTCAACTCTAATCTAAGAGAGACTCACTAACTTCATGTAGGAACACCGTTACTTTGTCTCCTAACTCATTTTCCTAACAAGACAACCTCAATGATAAGACGCACACTGTTTTTAATGCATTTCTTGCTAAAAGAGCTAAGATCGTGATTGTCTCTGTTGCTGAATGAGCTAGGACGCTATTCAACTCTAATCTAAAAGAGACTCACTAACTTCATGTAGGAACACCGTTACTTTGTCTCCTAACTCATTTTCCTAACAAGACAACCTCAATGATAAGACGCACACTGTTTTCAATGCATTTCTTGCTAAAAGAGCTAAGATCGTGATTGTCTCTGTTGCTGAATGAGCTAGGACGCTATTCAACTCTAATCTAAGAGAGACTCACTAACTTCATGTAGGAGCACCGTAACTTTGTCTCCTAACTCATTTTCCTAACAAGACAACATCAATGATAAGACGCACACTGTTTTCAATGTTTAGCTCTTGCTAAAAGAGCTAAGATCGTGATTGTCTCTGTTGCTGAATGAGCTAGGACGCTATTCAACTCTAATCTAAGAGAGACTCACTAACTTCATGTAGGAACACCGTTACTTTGTCTCCTAACTCATTTTCCTAACAAGACAACCTCAATGATAAGACGCACACTGTTTTCAATGCATTTCTTGCTAAAAGAGCTAAGATCGTGATTGTCTCTGTTGCTGAATGAGCTAGGACGCTATTCAACTCTAATCTAAGAGAGACTCACTAACTTCATGTAGGAACACCGTTACTTTGTCTCCTAACTCATTTTCCTAACAAGACAACCTCAATGATAAGACGCACACTGTTTTCAATGCATTTCTTGCTAAAAGAGCTAAGATCGTGATTGTCTCTGTTGCTGAATGAGCTAGGACGCTATTCAACTCTAATCTAAGAGAGACTCACTAACTTCATGTAGGAACACCGTTACTTTGTCTCCTAACTCATTTTCCTAACAAGACAACCTCAATGATAAGACGCACACTGTTTTCAATGCATTTCTTGCTAAAAGAGCTAAGATCGCGATTGTCTCTGTAGCTGAATGAGCTAGGACGCTATTCAACTCTAATCTAAGAGAGACTCACTAATTTCATGTAGGAACACCGTTACTTTGTCTCCTAACGCATTTTCCTAACAAGAAAACCTCAATGATAAGACGCACACTGTTTTCAATGCATTTCTTGCTAAAAGAGCTAAGATCGCGATTGTCTCTGTTGCTGAATGAGCTAGGACGCTATTCAACTCTAATCTAAGAGAGACTCACTAACTTCATGTAGGAACACCGTTACTTTGTCTTCTAACTCATTTTCCTAACAAGACAACCTCAATGATAAGACGCACACTGTTTTCAATGCATTTCTTGCTAAAAGAGCTAAGATCGCGATTGTCTCTGTAGGTGAATGAGCTAGGACGCTATTCAACTCTAATCTAAGAGAGACTCACTAACTTCATGTAGGAACTCCTACCTCATTTTCGTAACAAGACAACCTCAATGATAAGACGCACACTGTTTTCAATGCATTTCTTGCTAAAAGAGCTAAGATCGTGATTGTCTCTGTTGCTGAATGAGCTAGGACGCTATTCAACTCTAATCTAAGAGAGACTCACTAACTTCATGTAGGGACACCGATACTTTGTCTCCTAACTCATTTTCCTAACAAGACAACCGCAATGATAAGACGCACACTGTTTTCAATGCATTTCTTGCTAAAAGAGCTAAGATCGCGATTGTCTCTGTAGCTGAATGAGCTAGGACGCTATTCAACTCTAATATAAGAGAGACTCACTAACTTCATGTAGGAACACCGTTACTTTGTCTCCTAACTCATTTTCCTAACAAGACAACCTCAATGATAAGACGCACACTGTTTTCAATGCATTTCTTGCTAAAAGAGCTAAGATCGTGATTGTCTCTGTTGCTGAATGAGCTAGGACGCTATTCAACTCTAATCTAAGAGAGACTCACTAACTTCATGTAGGAACACCGTTACTTTGTCTCCTAACTCATTTTCCTAACAAGACAACCTCAATGATAAGACGCACACTGTTTTCAATGCATTTCTTGCTAAAAGAGCTAAGATCGTGATTGTCTCTGTTGCTGAATGAGCTAGGACGCTATTCAACTCTAATCTAAGAGAGACTCACTAACTTCATGTAGGAACACCGATACTTTGTCTCCTAACTCATTTTCCTAACAAGACAACCGCAATGATAAGACGCACACTGTTTTCAATGCATTTCTTGCTAAAAGAGCTAAGATCGCGATTGTCTCTGTAGCTGAATGAGCTAGGACGCTATTCAACTCTAATATAAGAGAGACTCACTAACTTCATGTAGGAACACCGTTACTTTGTCTCCTAACTCATTTTCCTAACAAGACAACCTCAATGATAAGACGCACACTGTTTTCAATGCATTTCTTGCTAAAAGAGCTAAGATCGTGATTGTCTCTGTTGCTGAATGAGCTAGGACGCTATTCAACTCTAATCTAAGAGAGACTCACTAACTTCATGTAGGAACACCGTTACTTTGTCTCCTAACTCATTTTCCTAACAAGACAACCTCAATGATAAGACGCACACTGTTTTCAATGCATTTCTTGCTAAAAGAGCTAAGATCGTGATTGTCTCTGTTGCTGAATGAGCTAGGACGCTATTCAACTCTAATCTAAGAGAGACTCACTAACTTCATGTAGGAACACCGTTACTTTGTCTCCTAACTCATTTTCCTAACAAGACAACCTCAATGATAAGACGCACACTGTTTTCAATGCATTTCTTGCTAAAAGAGCTAAGATCGCGATTGTCTCTGTTGCTGAATGAGCTAGGACGCTATTCAACTCTAATCTAAGAGAGACTCAGTAACTTCATGTAGGAGCACCGTTACTTTGTCTCCTAACGCATTTTCCTAACAAGACAACATCAATGATAAGACGCACACTGTTTTCAATGCATTTCTTGCTAAAAGAGCTAAGATCGTGATTGTCTCTGTTGCTGAATGAGCTAGGACGCTATTCAACTCTAATCTAAGAGAGACTCACTAACTTCATGTAGGAACACCGTTACTTTGTCTCCTAACTCATTTTCCTAACAAGACAACCTCAATGATAAGACGCACACTGTTTTCAATGCATTTCTTGCTAAAAGAGCTAAGATCGCGATTGTCTCTGTAGCTCAATGAGCTAGGACGCTATTCAACTCTAATATAAGAGAGACTCACTAACTTCATGTAGGAACACCGTTACTTTGTCTCCTAACTCATTTTCCTAACAAGACAACCTCAATCATAAGACGCACACTGTTTTCAATGCATTTCTTGCTAAAAGAGCTAAGATCGTGATTGTCTCTGTTGCTGAATGAGCTAGGACGCTATTCAACTCTAATCTAAGAGAGACTCACTAACTTCATGTAGGAACACCGTTACTTTGTCTCCTAACTCATTTTCCTAACAAGACAACCTCAATGATAAGACGCACACTGTTTTCAATGCATTTGTTGCTTAAAGAGCTAAGATCGTGATTGTCTCTGTTGCTGAATGAGCTAGGACGCTATTCAACTCTAATCTAAGAGAGACTCACTAACTTCATGTAGGAACACCGTTACTTTGTCTCCTAACTCATTTTCCTAACAAGACAACCTCAATGATAAGACGCACACTGTTTTCAATGCATTTCTTGCTAAAAGAGCTAAGATCGCGATTGTCTCTGTAGCTGAATGAGCTAGGACGCTATTCAACTCTAATCTAAGAGAGACTCACTAATTTCATGTAGGAACACCGTTACTTTGTCTCCTAACGCATTTTCCTAACAAGACAACCTCAATGATAAGACGCACACTGTTTTCAATGCATTTCTTGCTAAAAGAGCTAAGATCGTGATTGTCTCTGTTGCTGAATGAGCTAGGACGCTATTCAACTCTAATCTAAGAGAGACTCACTAACTTCATGTAGGAACACCGTTACTTTGTCTTCTAACTCATTTTCCTAACAAGACAACCTCAATGATAAGACGCACACTGTTTTCAATGCATTTCTTGCTAAAAGAGCTAAGATCGCGATTGTCTCTGTAGGTGAATGAGCTAGGACGCTATTCAACTCTAATCTAAGAGAGACTCACTAACTTCATGTAGGAACTCCTACCTCATTTTCGTAACAAGACAACCTCAATGATAAGACGCACACTGTTTTCAATGCATTTCTTGCTAAAAGAGCTAAGATCGTGATTGTCTCTGTTGCTGAATGAGCTAGGACGCTATTCAACTCTAATCTAAGAGAGACTCACTAACTTCATGTAGGAACACCGATACTTTGTCTCCTAACTCATTTTCCTAACAAGACAACCGCAATGATAAGACGCACACTGTTTTCAATGCATTTCTTGCTAAAAGAGCTAAGATCGCGATTGTCTCTGTAGCTGAATGAGCTAGGACGCTATTCAACTCTAATATAAGAGAGACTCACTAACTTCATGTAGGAACACCGTTACTTTGTCTCCTAACTCATTTTCCTAACAAGACAACCTCAATGATAAGACGCACACTGTTTTCAATGCATTTCTTGCTAAAAGAGCTAAGATCGTGATTGTCTCTGTTGCTGAATGAGCTAGGACGCTATTCAACTCTAATCTAAGAGAGACTCACTAACTTCATGTAGGAACACCGTTACTTTGTCTCCTAACTCATTTTCCTAACAAGACAACCTCAATGATAAGACGCACACTGTTTTCAATGCATTTCTTTCTAAAAGAGCTAAGATCGTGATTGTCTCTGTTGCTGAATGAGCTAGGACGCTATTCAACTCTAATCTAAGAGAGACTCACTAACTTCATGTAGGAACACCGTTACTTTGTCTCCTAACTCATTTTCCTAACAAGAAAACCTCAATGATAAGACGCACACTGTTTTCAATGCATTTCTTGCTAAAAGAGCTAAGATCGTGATTGTCTCTGTTGCTGAATGAGCTAGGACGCTATTCAACTCTAATCTAAGAGAGACTCACTAACTTCATGTAGGAACACCGTTACTTTGTCTCCTAACTCATTTTCCTAACAAGACAACCTCAATGATAAGACGCACACTGTTTTCAATGCATTTCTTGCTAAAAGAGCTAAGATCGTGATTGTCTCTGTTGCTGAATGAGCTAGGACGCTATTCAACTCTAATCTAAGAGAGACTCACTAACTTCATGTAGGAACACCGTTACTTTGTCTCCTAACTCATTTTCCTAACAAGACAACCTCAATGATAAGACGCACACTGTTTTCAATGCATTTCTTGCTAAAAGAGCTAAGATCGTGATTGTCTCTGTTGCTGAATGAGCTAGGACGCTATTCAACTCTAATCTAAGAGAGACTCACTAACTTCATGTAGGAACACCGATACTTTGTCTCCTAACTCATTTTCCTAACAAGACAACCTCAATGATAAGACGCACACTGTTTTCAATGCATTTCTTGCTAAAAGAGCTAAGATCGCGATTGTCTCTGTTGCTGAATGAGCTAGGACGCTATTCAACTCTAATCTAAGAGAGACTCACTAACTTCATGTAGGAACACCGTTACTTTGTCTCCTAACTCATTTTCCTAACAAGACAACCTCAATGATAAGACGCACACTGTTTTCAATGCATTTCTTGCTAAAAGAGCTAAGATCGTGATTGTCTCTGTTGCTGAATGAGCTAGGACGCTATTCAACTCTAATCTAAGAGAGACTCACTAACTTCATGTAGGAACACCGTTACTTTGTCTCCTAACTCATTTTCCTAACAAGACAACCTCAATGATAAGACGCACACTGTTTTCAATGCATTTCTTGCTAAAAGAGCTAAGATCGTGATTGTCTCTGTTGCTGAATGAGCTAGGACGCTATTCAACTCTAATCTAAGAGAGACTCACTAACTTCATGTAGGAACACCGATACTTTGTCTCCTAACTCATTTTCCTAACAAGACAACCTCAATGATAAGACGCACACTGTTTTCAATGCATTTCTTGCTAAAAGAGCTAAGATCGCGATTGTCTCTGTTGCTGAATGAGCTAGGACGCTATTCAACTCTAATCTAAGAGAGACTCACTAACTTCATGTAGGAACACCGTTACTTTGTCTCCTAACTCATTTTCCTAACAAGACAACCTCAATGATAAGACGCACACTGTTTTCAATGCATTTCTTGCTAAAAGAGCTAAGATCGTGATTGTCTCTGTTGCTGAATGAGCTAGGACGCTATTCAACTCTAATCTAAGAGAGACTCACTAACTTCATGTAGGAGCACCGTTACTTTGTCTCCTAACTCATTTTCCTAACAAGACAACATCAATGATAAGACGCACACTGTTTTCAATGCATTTCATGCTAAAAGAGCTAAGATCGTGATTGTCTCTGTTGCTGAATGAGCTAGGACGCTATTCAACTCTAATCTAAGAGAGACTCACTAACTTCATGTAGGAACACCGTTACTTTGTCTCCTAACTCATTTTCCTAACAAGACAACCTCAATGATAAGACGCACACTGTTTTCAATGCATTTCTTGCTAAAAGAGCTAAGATCGCGATTGTCTCTGTTGCTGAATGAGCTAGGACGCTATTCAACTCTAATCTAAGAGAGACTCACTAACTTCATGTAGGAACACCGTTACTTTGTCTCCTAACTCATTTTCCTAACAAGACAACCTCAATGATAAGACGCACACTGTTTTTAATGCATTTCTTGCTAAAAGAGCTAAGATCGTGATTGTCTCTGTTGCTGAATGAGCTAGGACGCTATTCAACTCTAATCTAAAAGAGACTCACTAACTTCATGTAGGAACACCGTTACTTTGTCTCCTAACTCATTTTCCTAACAAGACAACCTCAATGATAAGACGCACACTGTTTTCAATGCATTTCTTGCTAAAAGAGCTAAGATCGTGATTGTCTCTGTTGCTGAATGAGCTAGGACGCTATTCAACTCTAATCTAAGAGAGACTCACTAACTTCATGTAGGAGCACCGTAACTTTGTCTCCTAACTCATTTTCCTAACAAGACAACATCAATGATAAGACGCACACTGTTTTCAATGTTTAGCTCTTGCTAAAAGAGCTAAGATCGTGATTGTCTCTGTTGCTGAATGAGCTAGGACGCTATTCAACTCTAATCTAAGAGAGACTCACTAACTTCATGTAGGAACACCGTTACTTTGTCTCCTAACTCATTTTCCTAACAAGACAACCTCAATGATAAGACGCACACTGTTTTCAATGCATTTCTTGCTAAAAGAGCTAAGATCGTGATTGTCTCTGTTGCTGAATGAGCTAGGACGCTATTCAACTCTAATCTAAGAGAGACTCACTAACTTCATGTAGGAACACCGTTACTTTGTCTCCTAACTCATTTTCCTAACAAGACAACCTCAATGATAAGACGCACACTGTTTTCAATGCATTTCTTGCTAAAAGAGCTAAGATCGTGATTGTCTCTGTTGCTGAATGAGCTAGGACGCTATTCAACTCTAATCTAAGAGAGACTCACTAACTTCATGTAGGAACACCGTTACTTTGTCTCCTAACTCATTTTCCTAACAAGACAACCTCAATGATAAGACGCACACTGTTTTCAATGCATTTCTTGCTAAAAGAGCTAAGATCGCGATTGTCTCTGTAGCTGAATGAGCTAGGACGCTATTCAACTCTAATCTAAGAGAGACTCACTAATTTCATGTAGGAACACCGTTACTTTGTCTCCTAACGCATTTTCCTAACAAGAAAACCTCAATGATAAGACGCACACTGTTTTCAATGCATTTCTTGCTAAAAGAGCTAAGATCGCGATTGTCTCTGTTGCTGAATGAGCTAGGACGCTATTCAACTCTAATCTAAGAGAGACTCACTAACTTCATGTAGGAACACCGTTACTTTGTCTTCTAACTCATTTTCCTAACAAGACAACCTCAATGATAAGACGCACACTGTTTTCAATGCATTTCTTGCTAAAAGAGCTAAGATCGCGATTGTCTCTGTAGGTGAATGAGCTAGGACGCTATTCAACTCTAATCTAAGAGAGACTCACTAACTTCATGTAGGAACTCCTACCTCATTTTCGTAACAAGACAACCTCAATGATAAGACGCACACTGTTTTCAATGCATTTCTTGCTAAAAGAGCTAAGATCGTGATTGTCTCTGTTGCTGAATGAGCTAGGACGCTATTCAACTCTAATCTAAGAGAGACTCACTAACTTCATGTAGGAACACCGATACTTTGTCTCCTAACTCATTTTCCTAACAAGACAACCGCAATGATAAGACGCACACTGTTTTCAATGCATTTCTTGCTAAAAGAGCTAAGATCGCGATTGTCTCTGTAGCTGAATGAGCTAGGACGCTATTCAACTCTAATATAAGAGAGACTCACTAACTTCATGTAGGAACACCGTTACTTTGTCTCCTAACTCATTTTCCTAACAAGACAACCTCAATGATAAGACGCACACTGTTTTCAATGCATTTCTTGCTAAAAGAGCTAAGATCGTGATTGTCTCTGTTGCTGAATGAGCTAGGACGCTATTCAACTCTAATCTAAGAGAGACTCACTAACTTCATGTAGGAACACCGTTACTTTGTCTCCTAACTCATTTTCCTAACAAGACAACCTCAATGATAAGACGCACACTGTTTTCAATGCATTTCTTTCTAAAAGAGCTAAGATCGTGATTGTCTCTGTTGCTGAATGAGCTAGGACGCTATTCAACTCTAATCTAAGAGAGACTCACTAACTTCATGTAGGAACACCGTTACTTTGTCTCCTAACTCATTTTCCTAACAAGAAAACCTCAATGATAAGACGCACACTGTTTTCAATGCATTTCTTGCTAAAAGAGCTAAGATCGTGATTGTCTCTGTTGCTGAATGAGCTAGGACGCTATTCAACTCTAATCTAAGAGAGACTCACTAACTTCATGTAGGAACACCGTTACTTTGTCTCCTAACTCATTTTCCTAACAAGACAACCTCAATGATAAGACGCACACTGTTTTCAATGCATTTCTTGCTAAAAGAGCTAAGATCGTGATTGTCTCTGTTGCTGAATGAGCTAGGACGCTATTCAACTCTAATCTAAGAGAGACTCACTAACTTCATGTAGGAACACCGTTACTTTGTCTCCTAACTCATTTTCCTAACAAGACAACCTCAATGATAAGACGCACACTGTTTTCAATGCATTTCTTGCTAAAAGAGCTAAGATCGTGATTGTCTCTGTTGCTGAATGAGCTAGGACGCTATTCAACTCTAATCTAAGAGAGACTCACTAACTTCATGTAGGAACACCGATACTTTGTCTCCTAACTCATTTTCCTAACAAGACAACCTCAATGATAAGACGCACACTGTTTTCAATGCATTTCTTGCTAAAAGAGCTAAGATCGCGATTGTCTCTGTTGCTGAATGAGCTAGGACGCTATTCAACTCTAATCTAAGAGAGACTCACTAACTTCATGTAGGAACACCGTTACTTTGTCTCCTAACTCATTTTCCTAACAAGACAACCTCAATGATAAGACGCACACTGTTTTCAATGCATTTCTTGCTAAAAGAGCTAAGATCGTGATTGTCTCTGTTGCTGAATGAGCTAGGACGCTATTCAACTCTAATCTAAGAGAGACTCACTAACTTCATGTAGGAACACCGTTACTTTGTCTCCTAACTCATTTTCCTAACAAGACAACCTCAATGATAAGACGCACACTGTTTTCAATGCATTTCTTGCTAAAAGAGCTAAGATCGTGATTGTCTCTGTTGCTGAATGAGCTAGGACGCTATTCAACTCTAATCTAAGAGAGACTCACTAACTTCATGTAGGAACACCGATACTTTGTCTCCTAACTCATTTTCCTAACAAGACAACCTCAATGATAAGACGCACACTGTTTTCAATGCATTTCTTGCTAAAAGAGCTAAGATCGCGATTGTCTCTGTTGCTGAATGAGCTAGGACGCTATTCAACTCTAATCTAAGAGAGACTCACTAACTTCATGTAGGAACACCGTTACTTTGTCTCCTAACTCATTTTCCTAACAAGACAACCTCAATGATAAGACGCACACTGTTTTCAATGCATTTCTTGCTAAAAGAGCTAAGATCGTGATTGTCTCTGTTGCTGAATGAGCTAGGACGCTATTCAACTCTAATCTAAGAGAGACTCACTAACTTCATGTAGGAGCACCGTTACTTTGTCTCCTAACTCATTTTCCTAACAAGACAACATCAATGATAAGACGCACACTGTTTTCAATGCATTTCATGCTAAAAGAGCTAAGATCGTGATTGTCTCTGTTGCTGAATGAGCTAGGACGCTATTCAACTCTAATCTAAGAGAGACTCACTAACTTCATGTAGGAACACCGTTACTTTGTCTCCTAACTCATTTTCCTAACAAGACAACCTCAATGATAAGACGCACACTGTTTTCAATGCATTTCTTGCTAAAAGAGCTAAGATCGCGATTGTCTCTGTTGCTGAATGAGCTAGGACGCTATTCAACTCTAATCTAAGAGAGACTCACTAACTTCATGTAGGAACACCGTTACTTTGTCTCCTAACTCATTTTCCTAACAAGACAACCTCAATGATAAGACGCACACTGTTTTTAATGCATTTCTTGCTAAAAGAGCTAAGATCGTGATTGTCTCTGTTGCTGAATGAGCTAGGACGCTATTCAACTCTAATCTAAAAGAGACTCACTAACTTCATGTAGGAACACCGTTACTTTGTCTCCTAACTCATTTTCCTAACAAGACAACCTCAATGATAAGACGCACACTGTTTTCAATGCATTTCTTGCTAAAAGAGCTAAGATCGTGATTGTCTCTGTTGCTGAATGAGCTAGGACGCTATTCAACTCTAATCTAAGAGAGACTCACTAACTTCATGTAGGAGCACCGTAACTTTGTCTCCTAACTCATTTTCCTAACAAGACAACATCAATGATAAGACGCACACTGTTTTCAATGTTTAGCTCTTGCTAAAAGAGCTAAGATCGTGATTGTCTCTGTTGCTGAATGAGCTAGGACGCTATTCAACTCTAATCTAAGAGAGACTCACTAACTTCATGTAGGAACACCGTTACTTTGTCTCCTAACTCATTTTCCTAACAAGACAACCTCAATGATAAGACGCACACTGTTTTCAATGCATTTCTTGCTAAAAGAGCTAAGATCGTGATTGTCTCTGTTGCTGAATGAGCTAGGACGCTATTCAACTCTAATCTAAGAGAGACTCACTAACTTCATGTAGGAACACCGTTACTTTGTCTCCTAACTCATTTTCCTAACAAGACAACCTCAATGATAAGACGCACACTGTTTTCAATGCATTTCTTGCTAAAAGAGCTAAGATCGTGATTGTCTCTGTTGCTGAATGAGCTAGGACGCTATTCAACTCTAATCTAAGAGAGACTCACTAACTTCATGTAGGAACACCGTTACTTTGTCTCCTAACTCATTTTCCTAACAAGACAACCTCAATGATAAGACGCACACTGTTTTCAATGCATTTCTTGCTAAAAGAGCTAAGATCGCGATTGTCTCTGTAGCTGAATGAGCTAGGACGCTATTCAACTCTAATCTAAGAGAGACTCACTAATTTCATGTAGGAACACCGTTACTTTGTCTCCTAACGCATTTTCCTAACAAGAAAACCTCAATGATAAGACGCACACTGTTTTCAATGCATTTCTTGCTAAAAGAGCTAAGATCGCGATTGTCTCTGTTGCTGAATGAGCTAGGACGCTATTCAACTCTAATCTAAGAGAGACTCACTAACTTCATGTAGGAACACCGTTACTTTGTCTTCTAACTCATTTTCCTAACAAGACAACCTCAATGATAAGACGCACACTGTTTTCAATGCATTTCTTGCTAAAAGAGCTAAGATCGCGATTGTCTCTGTAGGTGAATGAGCTAGGACGCTATTCAACTCTAATCTAAGAGAGACTCACTAACTTCATGTAGGAACTCCTACCTCATTTTCGTAACAAGACAACCTCAATGATAAGACGCACACTGTTTTCAATGCATTTCTTGCTAAAAGAGCTAAGATCGTGATTGTCTCTGTTGCTGAATGAGCTAGGACGCTATTCAACTCTAATCTAAGAGAGACTCACTAACTTCATGTAGGGACACCGATACTTTGTCTCCTAACTCATTTTCCTAACAAGACAACCGCAATGATAAGACGCACACTGTTTTCAATGCATTTCTTGCTAAAAGAGCTAAGATCGCGATTGTCTCTGTAGCTGAATGAGCTAGGACGCTATTCAACTCTAATATAAGAGAGACTCACTAACTTCATGTAGGAACACCGTTACTTTGTCTCCTAACTCATTTTCCTAACAAGACAACCTCAATGATAAGACGCACACTGTTTTCAATGCATTTCTTGCTAAAAGAGCTAAGATCGTGATTGTCTCTGTTGCTGAATGAGCTAGGACGCTATTCAACTCTAATCTAAGAGAGACTCACTAACTTCATGTAGGAACACCGTTACTTTGTCTCCTAACTCATTTTCCTAACAAGACAACCTCAATGATAAGACGCACACTGTTTTCAATGCATTTCTTGCTAAAAGAGCTAAGATCGTGATTGTCTCTGTTGCTGAATGAGCTAGGACGCTATTCAACTCTAATCTAAGAGAGACTCACTAACTTCATGTAGGAACACCGATACTTTGTCTCCTAACTCATTTTCCTAACAAGACAACCGCAATGATAAGACGCACACTGTTTTCAATGCATTTCTTGCTAAAAGAGCTAAGATCGCGATTGTCTCTGTAGCTGAATGAGCTAGGACGCTATTCAACTCTAATATAAGAGAGACTCACTAACTTCATGTAGGAACACCGTTACTTTGTCTCCTAACTCATTTTCCTAACAAGACAACCTCAATGATAAGACGCACACTGTTTTCAATGCATTTCTTGCTAAAAGAGCTAAGATCGTGATTGTCTCTGTTGCTGAATGAGCTAGGACGCTATTCAACTCTAATCTAAGAGAGACTCACTAACTTCATGTAGGAACACCGTTACTTTGTCTCCTAACTCATTTTCCTAACAAGACAACCTCAATGATAAGACGCACACTGTTTTCAATGCATTTCTTGCTAAAAGAGCTAAGATCGTGATTGTCTCTGTTGCTGAATGAGCTAGGACGCTATTCAACTCTAATCTAAGAGAGACTCACTAACTTCATGTAGGAACACCGTTACTTTGTCTCCTAACTCATTTTCCTAACAAGACAACCTCAATGATAAGACGCACACTGTTTTCAATGCATTTCTTGCTAAAAGAGCTAAGATCGCGATTGTCTCTGTTGCTGAATGAGCTAGGACGCTATTCAACTCTAATCTAAGAGAGACTCAGTAACTTCATGTAGGAGCACCGTTACTTTGTCTCCTAACGCATTTTCCTAACAAGACAACATCAATGATAAGACGCACACTGTTTTCAATGCATTTCTTGCTAAAAGAGCTAAGATCGTGATTGTCTCTGTTGCTGAATGAGCTAGGACGCTATTCAACTCTAATCTAAGAGAGACTCACTAACTTCATGTAGGAACACCGTTACTTTGTCTCCTAACTCATTTTCCTAACAAGACAACCTCAATGATAAGACGCACACTGTTTTCAATGCATTTCTTGCTAAAAGAGCTAAGATCGCGATTGTCTCTGTAGCTCAATGAGCTAGGACGCTATTCAACTCTAATATAAGAGAGACTCACTAACTTCATGTAGGAACACCGTTACTTTGTCTCCTAACTCATTTTCCTAACAAGACAACCTCAATCATAAGACGCACACTGTTTTCAATGCATTTCTTGCTAAAAGAGCTAAGATCGTGATTGTCTCTGTTGCTGAATGAGCTAGGACGCTATTCAACTCTAATCTAAGAGAGACTCACTAACTTCATGTAGGAACACCGTTACTTTGTCTCCTAACTCATTTTCCTAACAAGACAACCTCAATGATAAGACGCACACTGTTTTCAATGCATTTGTTGCTTAAAGAGCTAAGATCGTGATTGTCTCTGTTGCTGAATGAGCTAGGACGCTATTCAACTCTAATCTAAGAGAGACTCACTAACTTCATGTAGGAACACCGGTACTTTGTCTCCTAACTCATTTTCCTAACAAGACAACCTCAGTGATAAGACGCACACTGTTTTCAATGCATTTCTTTCTAAAAGAGCTAAGATCGTGATTGTCTCTGTTGCTGAATGAGCTAGGACGCTATTCAACTCTAATCTAAGAGACACTCACTAACTTCATGTAGGAACACCGTTACTTTGTCTCCTAACTCATTTTACTAACAAGACAACCTCAATGATAAGACGCACACTGTTTTTAATGCATTTCTTTCTAAAAGAGCTAAGATCGTGATTGTCTCTGTTGCTGAATGAGCTAGGACGCTATTCAACTCTAATCTAAGAGAGACTCACTAACTTCATGTAGGAACACCGTTACTTTGTCTCCTAACTCATTTTCCTAACAAGACAACCTCAATGATAAGACGCACACTGTTTTCAATGCATTTCTTGCTAAAAGAGCTAAGATCGTGATTGTCTCTGTTGCTGAATGAGCTAGGACGCTATTCAACTCTAATCTAAGAGAGACTCACTAACTTCATGTAGGAACACCGTTACTTTGTCTCCTAACTCATTTTCCTAACAAGACAACCTCAATGATAAGACGCACACTGTTTTCAATGCATTTCTTGCTAAAAGAGCTAAGATCGTGATTGTCTCTGTTGCTGAATGAGCTAGGACGCTATTCAACTCTAATCTAAGAGAGACTCACTAACTTCATGTAGGAACACCGTTACTTTGTCTCCTAACTCATTTTCCTAACAAGACAACCTCAATGATAAGACGCACACTGTTTTCAATGCATTTCTTGCTAAAAGAGCTAAGATCGCGATTGTCTCTGTTGCTGAATGAGCTAGGACGCTATTCAACTCTAATCTAAGAGAGACTCACTAACTTCATGTAGGAACACCGTTACTTTGTCTCCTAACTCATTTTCCTAACAAGACAACCTCAATGATAAGACGCACACTGTTTTCAATGCATTTCTTGCTAAAAGAGCTAAGATCGTGATTGTCTCTGTTGCTGAATGAGCTAGGACGCTATTCAACTCTAATCTAAGAGAGACTCACTAACTTCATGTAGGAACACCGTTACTTTGTCTCCTAACTCATTTTCCTAACAAGACAACCTCAATGATAAGACGCACACTGTTTTCAATGCATTTCTTGCTAAAAGAGCTAAGATCGTGATTGTCTCTGTTGCTGAATGAGCTAGGACGCTATTCAACTCTAATCTAAGAGAGACTCACTAACTTCATGTAGGAACACCGTTACTTTGTCTCCTAACTCATTTTCCTAACAAGACAACCTCAATGATAAGACGCACACTGTTTTCAATGCATTTCTTGCTAAAAGAGCTAAGATCGTGATTGTCTCTGTTGCTGAATGAGCTAGGACGCTATTCAACTCTAATCTAAGAGAGACTCACTAACTTCATGTAGGAACACCGTTACTTTGTCTCCTAACTCATTTTCCTAACAAGACAACCTCAATGATAAGACGCACACTGTTTTCAATGCATTTCTTGCTAAAAGAGCTAAGATCGTGATTGTCTCTGTTGCTGAATGAGCTAGGACGCTATTCAACTCTAATCTAAGAGAGACTCACTAACTTCATGTAGGAACACCGTTACTTTGTCTCCTAACTCATTTTCCTAACAAGACAACCTCAATGATAAGACGCACACTGTTTTCAATGCATTTCTTGCTAAAAGAGCTAAGATCGCGATTGTCTCTGTTGCTGAATGAGCTAGGACGCTATTCAACTCTAATCTAAGAGAGACTCAGTAACTTCATGTAGGAGCACCGTTACTTTGTCTCCTAACGCATTTTCCTAACAAGACAACATCAATGATAAGACGCACACTGTTTTCAATGCATTTCTTGCTAAAAGAGCTAAGATCGTGATTGTCTCTGTTGCTGAATGAGCTAGGACGCTATTCAACTCTAATCTAAGAGAGACTCACTAACTTCATGTAGGAACACCGTTACTTTGTCTCCTAACTCATTTTCCTAACAAGACAACCTCAATGATAAGACGCACACTGTTTTCAATGCATTTCTTGCTAAAAGAGCTAAGATCGCGATTGTCTCTGTAGCTCAATGAGCTAGGACGCTATTCAACTCTAATATAAGAGAGACTCACTAACTTCATGTAGGAACACCGTTACTTTGTCTCCTAACTCATTTTCCTAACAAGACAACCTCAATCATAAGACGCACACTGTTTTCAATGCATTTCTTGCTAAAAGAGCTAAGATCGTGATTGTCTCTGTTGCTGAATGAGCTAGGACGCTATTCAACTCTAATCTAAGAGAGACTCACTAACTTCATGTAGGAACACCGTTACTTTGTCTCCTAACTCATTTTCCTAACAAGACAACCTCAATGATAAGACGCACACTGTTTTCAATGCATTTCTTGCTAAAAGAGCTAAGATCGCGATTGTCTCTGTAGCTGAATGAGCTAGGACGCTATTCAACTCTAATCTAAGAGAGACTCACTAATTTCATGTAGGAACACCGTTACTTTGTCTCCTAACGCATTTTCCTAACAAGACAACCTCAATGATAAGACGCACACTGTTTTCAATGCATTTCTTGCTAAAAGAGCTAAGATCGTGATTGTCTCTGTTGCTGAATGAGCTAGGACGCTATTCAACTCTAATCTAAGAGAGACTCACTAACTTCATGTAGGAACACCGTTACTTTGTCTTCTAACTCATTTTCCTAACAAGACAACCTCAATGATAAGACGCACACTGTTTTCAATGCATTTCTTGCTAAAAGAGCTAAGATCGCGATTGTCTCTGTAGGTGAATGAGCTAGGACGCTATTCAACTCTAATCTAAGAGAGACTCACTAACTTCATGTAGGAACTCCTACCTCATTTTCGTAACAAGACAACCTCAATGATAAGACGCACACTGTTTTCAATGCATTTCTTGCTAAAAGAGCTAAGATCGTGATTGTCTCTGTTGCTGAATGAGCTAGGACGCTATTCAACTCTAATCTAAGAGAGACTCACTAACTTCATGTAGGAACACCGATACTTTGTCTCCTAACTCATTTTCCTAACAAGACAACCGCAATGATAAGACGCACACTGTTTTCAATGCATTTCTTGCTAAAAGAGCTAAGATCGCGATTGTCTCTGTAGCTGAATGAGCTAGGACGCTATTCAACTCTAATATAAGAGAGACTCACTAACTTCATGTAGGAACACCGTTACTTTGTCTCCTAACTCATTTTCCTAACAAGACAACCTCAATGATAAGACGCACACTGTTTTCAATGCATTTCTTGCTAAAAGAGCTAAGATCGTGATTGTCTCTGTTGCTGAATGAGCTAGGACGCTATTCAACTCTAATCTAAGAGAGACTCACTAACTTCATGTAGGAACACCGTTACTTTGTCTCCTAACTCATTTTCCTAACAAGACAACCTCAATGATAAGACGCACACTGTTTTCAATGCATTTCTTTCTAAAAGAGCTAAGATCGTGATTGTCTCTGTTGCTGAATGAGCTAGGACGCTATTCAACTCTAATCTAAGAGAGACTCACTAACTTCATGTAGGAACACCGTTACTTTGTCTCCTAACTCATTTTCCTAACAAGAAAACCTCAATGATAAGACGCACACTGTTTTCAATGCATTTCTTGCTAAAAGAGCTAAGATCGTGATTGTCTCTGTTGCTGAATGAGCTAGGACGCTATTCAACTCTAATCTAAGAGAGACTCACTAACTTCATGTAGGAACACCGTTACTTTGTCTCCTAACTCATTTTCCTAACAAGACAACCTCAATGATAAGACGCACACTGTTTTCAATGCATTTCTTGCTAAAAGAGCTAAGATCGTGATTGTCTCTGTTGCTGAATGAGCTAGGACGCTATTCAACTCTAATCTAAGAGAGACTCACTAACTTCATGTAGGAACACCGTTACTTTGTCTCCTAACTCATTTTCCTAACAAGACAACCTCAATGATAAGACGCACACTGTTTTCAATGCATTTCTTGCTAAAAGAGCTAAGATCGTGATTGTCTCTGTTGCTGAATGAGCTAGGACGCTATTCAACTCTAATCTAAGAGAGACTCACTAACTTCATGTAGGAACACCGATACTTTGTCTCCTAACTCATTTTCCTAACAAGACAACCTCAATGATAAGACGCACACTGTTTTCAATGCATTTCTTGCTAAAAGAGCTAAGATCGCGATTGTCTCTGTTGCTGAATGAGCTAGGACGCTATTCAACTCTAATCTAAGAGAGACTCACTAACTTCATGTAGGAACACCGTTACTTTGTCTCCTAACTCATTTTCCTAACAAGACAACCTCAATGATAAGACGCACACTGTTTTCAATGCATTTCTTGCTAAAAGAGCTAAGATCGTGATTGTCTCTGTTGCTGAATGAGCTAGGACGCTATTCAACTCTAATCTAAGAGAGACTCACTAACTTCATGTAGGAACACCGTTACTTTGTCTCCTAACTCATTTTCCTAACAAGACAACCTCAATGATAAGACGCACACTGTTTTCAATGCATTTCTTGCTAAAAGAGCTAAGATCGTGATTGTCTCTGTTGCTGAATGAGCTAGGACGCTATTCAACTCTAATCTAAGAGAGACTCACTAACTTCATGTAGGAACACCGATACTTTGTCTCCTAACTCATTTTCCTAACAAGACAACCTCAATGATAAGACGCACACTGTTTTCAATGCATTTCTTGCTAAAAGAGCTAAGATCGCGATTGTCTCTGTTGCTGAATGAGCTAGGACGCTATTCAACTCTAATCTAAGAGAGACTCACTAACTTCATGTAGGAACACCGTTACTTTGTCTCCTAACTCATTTTCCTAACAAGACAACCTCAATGATAAGACGCACACTGTTTTCAATGCATTTCTTGCTAAAAGAGCTAAGATCGTGATTGTCTCTGTTGCTGAATGAGCTAGGACGCTATTCAACTCTAATCTAAGAGAGACTCACTAACTTCATGTAGGAGCACCGTTACTTTGTCTCCTAACTCATTTTCCTAACAAGACAACATCAATGATAAGACGCACACTGTTTTCAATGCATTTCATGCTAAAAGAGCTAAGATCGTGATTGTCTCTGTTGCTGAATGAGCTAGGACGCTATTCAACTCTAATCTAAGAGAGACTCACTAACTTCATGTAGGAACACCGTTACTTTGTCTCCTAACTCATTTTCCTAACAAGACAACCTCAATGATAAGACGCACACTGTTTTCAATGCATTTCTTGCTAAAAGAGCTAAGATCGCGATTGTCTCTGTTGCTGAATGAGCTAGGACGCTATTCAACTCTAATCTAAGAGAGACTCACTAACTTCATGTAGGAACACCGTTACTTTGTCTCCTAACTCATTTTCCTAACAAGACAACCTCAATGATAAGACGCACACTGTTTTTAATGCATTTCTTGCTAAAAGAGCTAAGATCGTGATTGTCTCTGTTGCTGAATGAGCTAGGACGCTATTCAACTCTAATCTAAAAGAGACTCACTAACTTCATGTAGGAACACCGTTACTTTGTCTCCTAACTCATTTTCCTAACAAGACAACCTCAATGATAAGACGCACACTGTTTTCAATGCATTTCTTGCTAAAAGAGCTAAGATCGTGATTGTCTCTGTTGCTGAATGAGCTAGGACGCTATTCAACTCTAATCTAAGAGAGACTCACTAACTTCATGTAGGAGCACCGTAACTTTGTCTCCTAACTCATTTTCCTAACAAGACAACATCAATGATAAGACGCACACTGTTTTCAATGTTTAGCTCTTGCTAAAAGAGCTAAGATCGTGATTGTCTCTGTTGCTGAATGAGCTAGGACGCTATTCAACTCTAATCTAAGAGAGACTCACTAACTTCATGTAGGAACACCGTTACTTTGTCTCCTAACTCATTTTCCTAACAAGACAACCTCAATGATAAGACGCACACTGTTTTCAATGCATTTCTTGCTAAAAGAGCTAAGATCGTGATTGTCTCTGTTGCTGAATGAGCTAGGACGCTATTCAACTCTAATCTAAGAGAGACTCACTAACTTCATGTAGGAGCACCGTAACTTTGTCTCCTAACTCATTTTCCTAACAAGACAACATCAATGATAAGACGCACACTGTTTTCAATGTTTAGCTCTTGCTAAAAGAGCTAAGATCGTGATTGTCTCTGTTGCTGAATGAGCTAGGACGCTATTCAACTCTAATCTAAGAGAGACTCACTAACTTCATGTAGGAACACCGTTACTTTGTCTCCTAACTCATTTTCCTAACAAGACAACCTCAATGATAAGACGCACACTGTTTTCAATGCATTTCTTGCTAAAAGAGCTAAGATCGTGATTGTCTCTGTTGCTGAATGAGCTAGGACGCTATTCAACTCTAATCTAAGAGAGACTCACTAACTTCATGTAGGAACACCGTTACTTTGTCTCCTAACTCATTTTCCTAACAAGACAACCTCAATGATAAGACGCACACTGTTTTCAATGCATTTCTTGCTAAAAGAGCTAAGATCGTGATTGTCTCTGTTGCTGAATGAGCTAGGACGCTATTCAACTCTAATCTAAGAGAGACTCATTAACTTCATGTAGGAGCACCGTTACTTTGTCTCCTAACTCATTTTCCTAACAAGACAACATCAATGATAAGACGCACACTGTTTTCAATGCATTTCTTGCTAAAAGAGCTAAGATCGTGATTGTCTCTGTTGCTGAATGAGCTAGGACGCTATTCAACTCTAATCTAAGAGAGACTCACTAACTTCATGTAGGAACACCGTTACTTTGTCTCCTAACTCATTTTCCTAACAAGACAACCTCAATGATAAGACGCACACTGTTTTCAATGCATTTCTTGCTAAAAGAGCTAAGATCGCGATTGTCTCTGTAGCTGAATGAGCTAGGACGCTATTCAACTCTAATCTAAGAGAGACTCACTAATTTCATGTAGGAACACCGTTACTTTGTCTCCTAACGCATTTTCCTAACAAGAAAACCTCAATGATAAGACGCACACTGTTTTCAATGCATTTCTTGCTAAAAGAGCTAAGATCGTGATTGTCTCTGTTGCTGAATGAGCTAGGACGCTATTCAACTCTAATCTAAGAGAGACTCACTAACTTCATGTAGGAACACCGTTACTTTGTCTTCTAACTCATTTTCCTAACAAGACAACCTCAATGATAAGACGCACACTGTTTTCAATGCATTTCTTGCTAAAAGAGCTAAGATCGCGATTGTCTCTGTAGGTGAATGAGCTAGGACGCTATTCAACTCTAATCTAAGAGAGACTCACTAACTTCATGTAGGAACTCCTACCTCATTTTCGTAACAAGACAACCTCAATGATAAGACGCACACTGTTTTCAATGCATTTCTTGCTAAAAGAGCTAAGATCGTGATTGTCTCTGTTGCTGAATGAGCTAGGACGCTATTCAACTCTAATCTAAGAGAGACTCACTAACTTCATGTAGGAACACCGATACTTTGTCTCCTAACTCATTTTCCTAACAAGACAACCGCAATGATAAGACGCACACTGTTTTCAATGCATTTCTTGCTAAAAGAGCTAAGATCGCGATTGTCTCTGTAGCTGAATGAGCTAGGACGCTATTCAACTCTAATATAAGAGAGACTCACTAACTTCATGTAGGAACACCGTTACTTTGTCTCCTAACTCATTTTCCTAACAAGACAACCTCAATGAGAAGACGCACACTGTTTTCAATGCATTTCTTGCTAAAAGAGCTAAGATCGTGATTGTCTCTGTTGCTGAATGAGCTAGGACGCTATTCAACTCTAATCTAAGAGAGACTCACTAACTTCATGTAGGAACACCGTTACTTTGTCTCCTAACTCATTTTCCTAACAAGACAACCTCAATGATAAGACGCACACTGTTTTCAATGCATTTCTTGCTAAAAGAGCTAAGATCGTGATTGTCTCTGTTGCTGAATGAGCTAGGACGCTATTCAACTCTAATCTAAGAGAGACTCACTAACTTCATGTAGGAACACCGATACTTTGTCTCCTAACTCATTTTCCTAACAAGACAACCGCAATGATAAGACGCACACTGTTTTCAATGCATTTCTTGCTAAAAGAGCTAAGATCGCGATTGTCTCTGTAGCTGAATGAGCTAGGACGCTATTCAACTCTAATATAAGAGAGACTCACTAACTTCATGTAGGAACACCGTTACTTTGTCTCCTAACTCATTTTCCTAACAAGACAACCTCAATGATAAGACGCACACTGTTTTCAATGCATTTCTTGCTAAAAGAGCTAAGATCGTGATTGTCTCTGTTGCTGAATGAGCTAGGACGCTATTCAACTCTAATCTAAGAGAGACTCACTAACTTCATGTAGGAACACCGTTACTTTGTCTCCTAACTCATTTTCCTAACAAGACAACCTCAATGATAAGACGCACACTGTTTTCAATGCATTTCTTGCTAAAAGAGCTAAGATCGTGATTGTCTCTGTTGCTGAATGAGCTAGGACGCTATTCAACTCTAATCTAAGAGAGACTCACTAACTTCATGTAGGAACACCGTTACTTTGTCTCCTAACTCATTTTCCTAACAAGACAACCTCAATGATAAGACGCACACTGTTTTCAATGCATTTCTTGCTAAAAGAGCTAAGATCGCGATTGTCTCTGTTGCTGAATGAGCTAGGACGCTATTCAACTCTAATCTAAGAGAGACTCAGTAACTTCATGTAGGAGCACCGTTACTTTGTCTCCTAACGCATTTTCCTAACAAGACAACATCAATGATAAGACGCACACTGTTTTCAATGCATTTCTTGCTAAAAGAGCTAAGATCGTGATTGTCTCTGTTGCTGAATGAGCTAGGACGCTATTCAACTCTAATCTAAGAGAGACTCACTAACTTCATGTAGGAACACCGTTACTTTGTCTCCTAACTCATTTTCCTAACAAGACAACCTCAATGATAAGACGCACACTGTTTTCAATGCATTTCTTGCTAAAAGAGCTAAGATCGCGATTGTCTCTGTAGCTCAATGAGCTAGGACGCTATTCAACTCTAATATAAGAGAGACTCACTAACTTCATGTAGGAACACCGTTACTTTGTCTCCTAACTCATTTTCCTAACAAGACAACCTCAATCATAAGACGCACACTGTTTTCAATGCATTTCTTGCTAAAAGAGCTAAGATCGTGATTGTCTCTGTTGCTGAATGAGCTAGGACGCTATTCAACTCTAATCTAAGAGAGACTCACTAACTTCATGTAGGAACACCGTTACTTTGTCTCCTAACTCATTTTCCTAACAAGACAACCTCAATGATAAGACGCACACTGTTTTCAATGCATTTGTTGCTTAAAGAGCTAAGATCGTGATTGTCTCTGTTGCTGAATGAGCTAGGACGCTATTCAACTCTAATCTAAGAGAGACTCACTAACTTCATGTAGGAACACCGGTACTTTGTCTCCTAACTCATTTTCCTAACAAGACAACCTCAGTGATAAGACGCACACTGTTTTCAATGCATTTCTTTCTAAAAGAGCTAAGATCGTGATTGTCTCTGTTGCTGAATGAGCTAGGACGCTATTCAACTCTAATCTAAGAGACACTCACTAACTTCATGTAGGAACACCGTTACTTTGTCTCCTAACTCATTTTACTAACAAGACAACCTCAATGATAAGACGCACACTGTTTTTAATGCATTTCTTTCTAAAAGAGCTAAGATCGTGATTGTCTCTGTTGCTGAATGAGCTAGGACGCTATTCAACTCTAATATAAGAGAGACTCACTAACTTCATGTAGGAACACCGTTACTTTGTCTCCTAACTCATTTTCCTAACAAGACAACCTCAATCATAAGACGCACACTGTTTTCAATGCATTTCTTGCTAAAAGAGCTAAGATCGTGATTGTCTCTGTTGCTGAATGAGCTAGGACGCTATTCAACTCTAATCTAAGAGAGACTCACTAACTTCATGTAGGAACACCGTTACTTTGTCTCCTAACTCATTTTCCTAACAAGACAACCTCAATGATAAGACGCACACTGTTTTCAATGCATTTCTTGCTAAAAGAGCTAAGATCGTGATTGTCTCTGTTGCTGAATGAGCTAGGACGCTATTCAACTCTAATCTAAGAGAGACTCACTAACTTCATGTAGGAACACCGTTACTTTGTCTCCTAACTCATTTTCCTAACAAGACAACCTCAATGATAAGACGCACACTGTTTTCAATGCATTTCTTGCTAAAAGAGCTAAGATCGCGATTGTCTCTGTTGCTGAATGAGCTAGGACGCTATTCAACTCTAATCTAAGAGAGACTCACTAACTTCATGTAGGAACACCGTTACTTTGTCTCCTAACTCATTTTCCTAACAAGACAACCTCAATGATAAGACGCACACTGTTTTCAATGCATTTCTTGCTAAAAGAGCTAAGATCGTGATTGTCTCTGTTGCTGAATGAGCTAGGACGCTATTCAACTCTAATCTAAGAGAGACTCACTAACTTCATGTAGGAACACCGTTACTTTGTCTCCTAACTCATTTTCCTAACAAGACAACCTCAATGATAAGACGCACACTGTTTTCAATGCATTTCTTGCTAAAAGAGCTAAGATCGTGATTGTCTCTGTTGCTGAATGAGCTAGGACGCTATTCAACTCTAATCTAAGAGAGACTCACTAACTTCATGTAGGAACACCGTTACTTTGTCTCCTAACTCATTTTCCTAACAAGACAACCTCAATGATAAGACGCACACTGTTTTCAATGCATTTCTTGCTAAAAGAGCTAAGATCGTGATTGTCTCTGTTGCTGAATGAGCTAGGACGCTATTCAACTCTAATCTAAGAGAGACTCACTAACTTCATGTAGGAACACCGTTACTTTGTCTCCTAACTCATTTTCCTAACAAGACAACCTCAATGATAAGACGCACACTGTTTTCAATGCATTTCTTGCTAAAAGAGCTAAGATCGTGATTGTCTCTGTTGCTGAATGAGCTAGGACGCTATTCAACTTTAATCTAAGAGAGACTCACTAACTTCATGTAGGAACACCGTTACTTTGTCTCCTAACTCATTTTCCTAACAAGACAACCTCAATGATAAGACGCACACTGTTTTCAATGCATTTCTTGCTAAAAGAGCTAAGATCGCGATTGTCTCTGTTGCTGAATGAGCTAGGACGCTATTCAACTCTAATCTAAGAGAGACTCAGTAACTTCATGTAGGAGCACCGTTACTTTGTCTCCTAACGCATTTTCCTAACAAGACAACATCAATGATAAGACGCACACTGTTTTCAATGCATTTCTTGCTAAAAGAGCTAAGATCGTGATTGTCTCTGTTGCTGAATGAGCTAGGACGCTATTCAACTCTAATCTAAGAGAGACTCACTAACTTCATGTAGGAACACCGTTACTTTGTCTCCTAACTCATTTTCCTAACAAGACAACCTCAATGATAAGACGCACACTGTTTTCAATGCATTTCTTGCTAAAAGAGCTAAGATCGCGATTGTCTCTGTAGCTCAATGAGCTAGGACGCTATTCAACTCTAATATAAGAGAGACTCACTAACTTCATGTAGGAACACCGTTACTTTGTCTCCTAACTCATTTTCCTAACAAGACAACCTCAATCATAAGACGCACACTGTTTTCAATGCATTTCTTGCTAAAAGAGCTAAGATCGTGATTGTCTCTGTTGCTGAATGAGCTAGGACGCTATTCAACTCTAATCTAAGAGAGACTCACTAACTTCATGTAGGAACACCGTTACTTTGTCTCCTAACTCATTTTCCTAACAAGACAACCTCAATGATAAGACGCACACTGTTTTCAATGCATTTGTTGCTTAAAGAGCTAAGATCGTGATTGTCTCTGTTGCTGAATGAGCTAGGACGCTATTCAACTCTAATCTAAGAGAGACTCACTAACTTCATGTAGGAACACCGGTACTTTGTCTCCTAACTCATTTTCCTAACAAGACAACCTCAGTGATAAGACGCACACTGTTTTCAATGCATTTCTTTCTAAAAGAGCTAAGATCGTGATTGTCTCTGTTGCTGAATGAGCTAGGACGCTATTCAACTCTAATCTAAGAGACACTCACTAACTTCATGTAGGAACACCGTTACTTTGTCTCCTAACTCATTTTACTAACAAGACAACCTCAATGATAAGACGCACACTGTTTTTAATGCATTTCTTTCTAAAAGAGCTAAGATCGTGATTGTCTCTGTTGCTGAATGAGCTAGGACGCTATTCAACTCTAATATAAGAGAGACTCACTAACTTCATGTAGGAACACCGTTACTTTGTCTCCTAACTCATTTTCCTAACAAGACAACCTCAATCATAAGACGCACACTGTTTTCAATGCATTTCTTGCTAAAAGAGCTAAGATCGTGATTGTCTCTGTTGCTGAATGAGCTAGGACGCTATTCAACTCTAATCTAAGAGAGACTCACTAACTTCATGTAGGAACACCGTTACTTTGTCTCCTAACTCATTTTCCTAACAAGACAACCTCAATGATAAGACGCACACTGTTTTCAATGCATTTCTTGCTAAAAGAGCTAAGATCGCGATTGTCTCTGTTGCTGAATGAGCTAGGACGCTATTCAACTCTAATCTAAGAGAGACTCACTAACTTCATGTAGGAACACCGTTACTTTGTCTCCTAACTCATTTTCCTAACAAGACAACCTCAATGATAAGACGCACACTGTTTTCAATGCATTTCTTGCTAAAAGAGCTAAGATCGTGATTGTCTCTGTTGCTGAATGAGCTAGGACGCTATTCAACTCTAATCTAAGAGAGACTCACTAACTTCATGTAGGAACACCGTTACTTTGTCTCCTAACTCATTTTCCTAACAAGACAACCTCAATGATAAGACGCACACTGTTTTCAATGCATTTCTTGCTAAAAGAGCTAAGATCGTGATTGTCTCTGTTGCTGAATGAGCTAGGACGCTATTCAACTCTAATCTAAGAGAGACTCACTAACTTCATGTAGGAACACCGTTACTTTGTCTCCTAACTCATTTTCCTAACAAGACAACCTCAATGATAAGACGCACACTGTTTTCAATGCATTTCTTGCTAAAAGAGCTAAGATCGTGATTGTCTCTGTTGCTGAATGAGCTAGGACGCTATTCAACTCTAATCTAAGAGAGACTCACTAACTTCATGTAGGAACACCGTTACTTTGTCTCCTAACTCATTTTCCTAACAAGACAACCTCAATGATAAGACGCACACTGTTTTCAATGCATTTCTTGCTAAAAGAGCTAAGATCGTGATTGTCTCTGTTGCTGAATGAGCTAGGACGCTATTCAACTTTAATCTAAGAGAGACTCACTAACTTCATGTAGGAACACCGTTACTTTGTCTCCTAACTCATTTTCCTAACAAGACAACCTCAATGATAAGACGCACACTGTTTTCAATGCATTTCTTGCTAAAAGAGCTAAGATCGCGATTGTCTCTGTTGCTGAATGAGCTAGGACGCTATTCAACTCTAATCTAAGAGAGACTCAGTAACTTCATGTAGGAGCACCGTTACTTTGTCTCCTAACGCATTTTCCTAACAAGACAACATCAATGATAAGACGCACACTGTTTTCAATGCATTTCTTGCTAAAAGAGCTAAGATCGTGATTGTCTCTGTTGCTGAATGAGCTAGGACGCTATTCAACTCTAATCTAAGAGAGACTCACTAACTTCATGTAGGAACACCGTTACTTTGTCTCCTAACTCATTTTCCTAACAAGACAACCTCAATGATAAGACGCACACTGTTTTCAATGCATTTCTTGCTAAAAGAGCTAAGATCGCGATTGTCTCTGTAGCTCAATGAGCTAGGACGCTATTCAACTCTAATATAAGAGAGACTCACTAACTTCATGTAGGAACACCGTTACTTTGTCTCCTAACTCATTTTCCTAACAAGACAACCTCAATCATAAGACGCACACTGTTTTCAATGCATTTCTTGCTAAAAGAGCTAAGATCGTGATTGTCTCTGTTGCTGAATGAGCTAGGACGCTATTCAACTCTAATCTAAGAGAGACTCACTAACTTCATGTAGGAACACCGTTACTTTGTCTCCTAACTCATTTTCCTAACAAGACAACCTCAATGATAAGACGCACACTGTTTTCAATGCATTTGTTGCTTAAAGAGCTAAGATCGTGATTGTCTCTGTTGCTGAATGAGCTAGGACGCTATTCAACTCTAATCTAAGAGAGACTCACTAACTTCATGTAGGAACACCGGTACTTTGTCTCCTAACTCATTTTCCTAACAAGACAACCTCAGTGATAAGACGCACACTGTTTTCAATGCATTTCTTTCTAAAAGAGCTAAGATCGTGATTGTCTCTGTTGCTGAATGAGCTAGGACGCTATTCAACTCTAATCTAAGAGACACTCACTAACTTCATGTAGGAACACCGTTACTTTGTCTCCTAACTCATTTTACTAACAAGACAACCTCAATGATAAGACGCACACTGTTTTTAATGCATTTCTTTCTAAAAGAGCTAAGATCGTGATTGTCTCTGTTGCTGAATGAGCTAGGACGCTATTCAACTCTAATCTAAGAGAGACTCACTAACTTCATGTAGGAACACCGTTACTTTGTCTCCTAACTCATTTTCCTAACAAGACAACCTCAATGATAAGACGCACACTGTTTTCAATGCATTTCTTGCTAAAAGAGCTAAGATCGTGATTGTCTCTGTTGCTGAATGAGCTAGGACGCTATTCAACTCTAATCTAAGAGAGACTCACTAACTTCATGTAGGAACACCGTTACTTTGTCTCCTAACTCATTTTCCTAACAAGACAACCTCAATGATAAGACGCACACTGTTTTCAATGCATTTCTTGCTAAAAGAGCTAAGATCGTGATTGTCTCTGTTGCTGAATGAGCTAGGACGCTATTCAACTCTAATCTAAGAGAGACTCACTAACTTCATGTAGGAACACCGTTACTTTGTCTCCTAACTCATTTTCCTAACAAGACAACCTCAATGATAAGACGCACACTGTTTTCAATGCATTTCTTGCTAAAAGAGCTAAGATCGCGATTGTCTCTGTTGCTGAATGAGCTAGGACGCTATTCAACTCTAATCTAAGAGAGACTCACTAACTTCATGTAGGAACACCGTTACTTTGTCTCCTAACTCATTTTCCTAACAAGACAACCTCAATGATAAGACGCACACTGTTTTCAATGCATTTCTTGCTAAAAGAGCTAAGATCGTGATTGTCTCTGTTGCTGAATGAGCTAGGACGCTATTCAACTCTAATCTAAGAGAGACTCACTAACTTCATGTAGGAACACCGTTACTTTGTCTCCTAACTCATTTTCCTAACAAGACAACCTCAATGATAAGACGCACACTGTTTTCAATGCATTTCTTGCTAAAAGAGCTAAGATCGTGATTGTCTCTGTTGCTGAATGAGCTAGGACGCTATTCAACTCTAATCTAAGAGAGACTCACTAACTTCATGTAGGAACACCGTTACTTTGTCTCCTAACTCATTTTCCTAACAAGACAACCTCAATGATAAGACGCACACTGTTTTCAATGCATTTCTTGCTAAAAGAGCTAAGATCGCGATTGTCTCTGTTGCTGAATGAGCTAGGACGCTATTCAACTCTAATCTAAGAGAGACTCACTAACTTCATGTAGGAACACCGTTACTTTGTCTCCTAACTCATTTTCCTAACAAGAAAACCTCAATGATAAGACGCACACTGTTTTTAATGCATTTCTTGCTAAAAGAGCTAAGATCGTGATTGTCTCTGTTGCTGAATGAGCTAGGACGCTATTCAACTCTAATCTAAGAGAGACTCACTAACTTCATGTAGGAACACCGTTACTTTGTCTCCTAACTCATTTTCCTAACAAGACAACCTCAATGATAAGACGCACACTGTTTTTAATGCATTTCTTGCTAAAAGAGCTAAGATCGTGATTGTCTCTGTTGCTGAATGAGCTAGGACGCTATTCAACTCTAATCTAAGAGAGACTCACTAACTTCATGTAGGAACACCGTTACTTTGTCTCCTAACTCATTTTCCTAACAAGACAACCTCAATGATAAGACGCACACTGTTTTCAATGCATTTCTTGCTAAAAGAGCTAAGATCGTGATTGTCTCTGTTGCTGAATGAGCTAGGACGCTATTCAACTCTAATCTAAGAGAGACTCACTAACTTCATGTAGGAGCACCGTTACTTTGTCTCCTAACTCATTTTCCTAACAAGACAACATCAATGAGAAGACGCACACTGTTTTCAATGCATTTCTTGCTAAAAGAGCTAAGATCGTGATTGTCTCTGTTGCTGAATGAGCTAGGACGCTATTCAACTCTAATCTAAGAGAGACTCACTAACTTCATTTAGGAACACCGTTACTTTGTCTCCTAACTCATTTTCCTAACAAGACAACCTCAATGATAAGACGCACACTGTTTTCAATGCATTTCTTGCTAAAAGAGCTAAGATCGCGATTGTCTCTGTAGCTGAATGAGCTAGGACGCTATTCAACTCTAATCTAAGAGAGACTCACTAATTTCATGTAGGAACACCGTTACTTTGTCTCCTAACGCATTTTCCTAACAAGACAACCTCAATGATAAGACGCACACTGTTTTCAATGCATTTCTTGCTAAAAGAGCTAAGATCGTGATTGTCTCTGTTGCTGAATGAGCTAGGACGCTATTCAACTCTAATCTAAGAGAGACTCACTAACTTCATGTAGGAACACCGTTACTTTGTCTTCTAACTCATTTTCCTAACAAGACAACCTCAATGATAAGACGCACACTGTTTTCAATGCATTTCTTGCTAAAAGAGCTAAGATCGCGATTGTCTCTGTAGCTGAATGAGCTAGGACGCTATTCAACTCTAATCTAAGAGAGACTCACTAACTTCATGTAGGAACTCCTACCTCATTTTCCTAACAAGACAACCTCAATTATAAGACGCACACTGTTTTCAATGCATTTCTTGCTAAAAGAGCTAAGATCGTGATTGTCTCTGTTGCTGAATGAGCTAGGACGCTATTCAACTCTAATCTAAGAGAGACTCACTAACTTCATGTAGGAACACCGTTACTTTGTCTCCTAACTCATTTTCCTAACAAGACAACCTCAATGATAAGACGCACACTGTTTTCAATGCATTTGTTGCTTAAAGAGCTAAGATCGTGATTGTCTCTGTTGCTGAATGAGCTAGGACGCTATTCAACTCTAATCTAAGAGAGACTCACTAACTTTATGTAGGAACACCGTTACTTTGTCTCCTAACTCATTTTCCTAACAAGACAACCTCAGTGATAAGACGCACACTGTTTTCAATGCATTTCTTTCTAAAAGAGCTAAGATCGTGATTGTCTCTGTTGCTGAATGAGCTAGGACGCTATTCAACTCTAATCTAAGAGAGACTCACTAACTTCATGTAGGAACACCGTTACTTTGTCTCCTAACTCATTTTACTAACAAGACAACCTCAATGATAAGACGCACACTGTTTTTAATGCATTTCTTGCTTAAAGAGCTAAGATCGTGATTGTCTCTGTTGCTGAATGAGCTAGGACGCTATTCAACTCTAATCTAAGAGAGACTCACTAACTTCATGTAGGAACATCGTTACTTTGTCTCCTAACTCATTTTCCTAACAAGACAACCTCAATGATAAGACGCACACTGTTTTCAATGCATTTCTTTCTAAAAGAGCTAAGATCGTGATTGTCTCTGTTGCTGAATGAGCTAGGACGCTATTCAACTCTAATCTAAGAGAGACTCACTAACTTCATGTAGGAACACCGTTACTTTGTCTCCTAACTCATTTTCCTAACAAGACAACCTCAATGATAAGAAGCACACTGTTTTCAATGCATTTCTTGCTAAAAGAGCTAAGATCGTGATTGTCTCTGTTGCTGAATGAGCTAGGACGCTATTCAACTCTAATCTAAGAGAGACTCACTAACTTCATGTTACACCGTTACTTTGTCTCCTAACTCATTTTCCTAACAAGACAACCTCAATGATAAGACGCACACTGTTTTCAATGCATTTCTTGCTAAAAGAGCTAAGATCGTGATTGTCTCTGTTGCTGAATGAGCTAGGACGCTATTCAACTCTAATCTAAGAGAGACTCACTAACTTCATGTAGGAACACCGTTACTTTGTCTCCTAACTCATTTTCCTAACAAGACAACCTCAATGATAAGACGCACACTGTTTTCAATGCATTTCTTGCTAAAAGAGCTAAGATCGTGATTGTCTCTGTTGCTGAATGAGCTAGGACGCTATTCAACTCTAATCTAAGAGAGACTCACTAACTTCATGTAGGAACACCGTTACTTTGTCTCCTAACTCATTTTCCTAACAAGACAACCTCAATGATAAGACGCACACTGTTTTCAATGCATTTCTTGCTAAAAGAGCTAAGATCGCGATTGTCTCTGTTGCTGAATGAGCTAGGACGCTATTCAACTCTAATCTAAGAGAGACTCAGTAACTTCATGTAGGAGCACCGTTACTTTGTCTCCTAACGCATTTTCCTAACAAGACAACCTCAATGATAAGACGCACACAGTTTTCAATGCATTTCTTGCTAAAAGAGCTAAGATCGCGATTGTCTCTGTAGCTCAATGAGCTAGGACGCTATTCAACTCTAATATAAGAGAGACTCACTAACTTCATGTAGGAACACCGTTACTTTGTCTCCTAACTCATTTTCCTAACAAGACAACCTCAATCATAAGACGCACACTGTTTTCAATGCATTTCTTGCTAAAAGAGCTAAGATCGTGATTGTCTCTGTTGCTGAATGAGCTAGGACGCTATTCAACTCTAATCTAAGAGAGACTCACTAACTTCATGTAGGAACACCGTTACTTTGTCTCCTAACTCATTTTCCTAACAAGACAACCTCAATGATAAGACGCACACTGTTTTCAATGCATTTGTTGCTTAAAGAGCTAAGATCGTGATTGTCTCTGTTGCTGAATGAGCTAGGACGCTATTCAACTCTAATCTAAGAGAGACTCACTAACTTCATGTAGGAACACCGTTACTTTGTCTCCTAACTCATTTTCCTAACAAGACAACCTCAATGATAAGACGCACACTGTTTTCAATGCATTTCTTGCTAAAAGAGCTAAGATCGCGATTGTCTCTGTTGCTGAATGAGCTAGGACGCTATTCAACTCTAATCTAAGAGAGACTCACTAACTTCATGTAGGAACACCGTTACTTTGTCTCCTAACTCATTTTCCTAACAAGACAACCTCAATGATAAGACGCACACTGTTTTCAATGCATTTCTTGCTAAAAGAGCTAAGATCGCGATTGTCTCTGTTGCTGAATGAGCTAGGACGCTATTCAACTCTAATCTAAGAGAGACTCACTAACTTCATGTAGGAACACCGTTACTTTGTCTCCTAACTCATTTTCCTAACAAGAAAACCTCAATGATAAGACGCACACTGTTTTCAATGCATTTCTTGCTAAAAGAGCTAAGATTGTGATTGTCTCTGTTGCTGAATGAGCTAGGACGCTATTCAACTCTAATCTAAGAGAGACTCACTAACTTCATGTAGGAACACCGTTACTTTGTCTCCTAACTCATTTTCCTAACAAGACAACCTCAATGATAAGACGCACACTGTTTTTAATGCATTTCTTGCTAAAAGAGCTAAGATCGTGATTGTCTCTGTTGCTGAATGAGCTAGGACGCTATTCAACTCTAATCTAAGAGAGACTCACTAACTTCATGTAGGAACACCGTTACTTTGTCTCCTAACTCATTTTCCTAACAAGACAACCTCAATGATAAGACGCACACTGTTTTCAATGCATTTCTTGCTAAAAGAGCTAAGATCGTGATTGTCTCTGTTGCTGAATGAGCTAGGACGCTATTCAACTCTAATCTAAGAGAGACTCACTAACTTCATTTAGGAGCACCGTTACTTTGTCTCCTAACTCATTTTCCTAACAAGACAACATCAATGAGAAGACGCACACTGTTTTCAATGCATTTCTTGCTAAAAGAGCTAAGATCGTGATTGTCTCTGTTGCTGAATGAGCTAGGACGCTATTCAACTCTAATCTAAGAGAGACTCACTAACTTCATTTAGGAACACCGTTACTTTGTCTCCTAACTCATGTTCCTAACAAGACAACCTCAATGATAAGACGCACACTGTTTTCAATGCATTTCTTGCTAAAAGAGCTAAGATCGCGATTGTCTCTGTAGCTGAATGAGCTAGGACGCTATTCAACTCTAATCTAAGAGAGACTCACTAATTTCATGTAGGAACACCGTTACTTTGTCTCCTAACGCAATTTCCTAACAAGACAACCTCAATGATAAGACGCACACTGTTTTCAATGCATTTCTTGCTAAAAGAGCTAAGATCGTGATTGTCTCTGTTGCTGAATGAGCTAGGACGCTATTCAACTCTAATCTAAGAGAGACTCACTAACTTCATGTAGGAACACCGTTACTTTGTCTTCTAACTCATTTTCCTAACAAGACAACCTCAATGATAAGACGCACACTGTTTTCAATGCATTTCTTGCTAAAAGAGCTAAGATCGCGATTGTCTCTGTAGCTGAATGAGCTAGGACGCTATTCAACTCTAATCTAAGAGAGACTCACTAACTTCATGTAGGAACTCCTACCTCATTTTCCTAACAAGACAACCTCAATGATAAGACGCACACTGTTTTCAATGCATTTCTTGCTAAAAGAGCTAAGATCGTGATTGTCTCTGTTGCTGAATGAGCTAGGACGCTATTCAACTCTAATCTAAGAGAGACTCACTAACTTCATGTAGGAACACCGTTACTTTGTCTCCTAACTCATTTTCCTAACAAGACAACCTCAATGATAAGACGCACACTGTTTTCAATGCATTTCTTGCTTAAAGAGCTAAGATCGTGATTGTCTCTGTTGCTGAATGAGCTAGGACGCTATTCAACTCTAATCTAAGAGAGACTCACTAACTTCATGTAGGAACACCGTTACTTTGTCTCCTAACTCATTTTCCTAACAAGACAACCTCAGTGATAAGACGCACACTGTTTTCAATGCATTTCTTTCTAAAAGAGCTAAGATCGTGATTGTCTCTGTTGCTGAATGAGCTAGGACGCTATTCAACTCTAATCTAAGAGAGACTCACTAACTTCATGTAGGAACACCGTTAATTTGTCTCCTAACTCATTTTACTAACAAGACAACCTCAATGATAAGACGCACACTGTTTTTAATGCATTTCTTGCTTAAAGAGCTAAGATCGTGATTGTCTCTGTTGCTGAATGAGCTAGGACGCTATTCAACTCTAATCTAAGAGAGACTCACTAACTTCATGTAGGAACACCGTTACTTTGTCTCCTAACTCATTTTCCTAACAAGACAACCTCAATGATAAGACGCACACTGTTTTCAATGCATTTCTTTCTAAAAGAGCTAAGATCGTGATTGTCTCTGTTGCTGAATGAGCTAGGACGCTATGCAACTCTAATCTAAGAGAGACTCACTAACTTCATGTAGGAACACCGTTACTTTGTCTCCTAACTCATTTTCCTAACAAGACAACCTCAATGATAAGACGCACACTGTTTTCAATGCATTTCTTGCTAAAAGAGCTAAGATCGTGATTGTCTCTGTTGCTGAATGAGCTAGGACGCTATTCAACTCTAATCTAAGAGAGACTCACTAACTTCATGTTACACCGTTACTTTGTCTCCTAACTCATTTTCCTAACAAGACAACCTCAATGATAAGACGCACACTGTTTTCAATGCATTTCTTGCTAAAAGAGCTAAGATCGTGATTGTCTCTGTTGCTGAATGAGCTAGGACGCTATTCAACTCTAATCTAAGAGAGACTCACTAACTTCATGTAGGAACACCGTTACTTTGTCTCCTAACTCATTTTCCTAACAAGACAACCTCAATGATAAGACGCACACTGTTTTCAATGCATTTGTTGCTTAAAGAGCTAAGATCGTGATTGTCTCTGTTGCTGAATGAGCTAGGACGCTATTCAACTCTAATCTAAGAGAGACTCACTAACTTCATGTAGGAACACCGTTACTTTGTCTCCTAACTCATTTTCCTAACAAGACAACCTCAGTGATAAGACGCACACTGTTTTCAATGCATTTCTTTCTAAAAGAGCCAAGATCGTGATTGTCTCTGTTGCTGAATGAGCTAGGACGCTATTCAACTCTAATCTAAGAGAGACTCACTAACTTCATGTAGGAACACCGTTAATTTGTCTCCTAACTCATTTTACTAACAAGACAACCTCAATGATAAGACGCACACTGTTTTTAATGCATTTCTTGCTTAAAGAGCTAAGATCGTGATTGTCTCTGTTGCTGAATGAGCTAGGACGCTATTCAACTCTAATCTAAGAGAGACTCACTAACTTCATGTAGGAACACCGTTACTTTGTCTCCTAACTCATTTTCCTAACAAGACAACCTCAATGATAAGACGCACACTGTTTTCAATGCATTTCTTTCTAAAAGAGCTAAGATCGTGATTGTCTCTGTTGCTGAATGAGCTAGGACGCTATGCAACTCTAATCTAAGAGAGACTCACTAACTTCATGTAGGAACACCGTTACTTTGTCTCCTAACTCATTTTCCTAACAAGACAACCTCAATGATAAGACGCACACTGTTTTCAATGCATTTCTTGCTAAAAGAGCTAAGATCGTGATTGTCTCTGTTGCTGAATGAGCTAGGACGCTATTCAACTCTAATCTAAGAGAGACTCACTAACTTCATGTTACACCGTTACTTTGTCTCCTAACTCATTTTCCTAACAAGACAACCTCAATGATAAGACGCACACTGTTTTCAATGCATTTCTTGCTAAAAGAGCTAAGATCGTGATTGTCTCTGTTGCTGAATGAGCTAGGACGCTATTCAACTCTAATCTAAGAGAGACTCACTAACTTCATGTAGGAACACCGTTACTTTGTCTCCTAACTCATTTTCCTAACAAGACAACCTCAATGATAAGACGCACACTGTTTTCAATGCATTTCTTGCTAAAAGAGCTAAGATCGTGATTGTCTCTGTTGCTGAATGAGCTAGGACGCTATTCAACTCTAATCTAAGAGAGACTCACTAACTTCATGTAGGAACACCGTTACTTTGTCTCCTAACTCATTTTCCTAACAAGACAACCTCAATGATAAGACGCACACTGTTTTCAATGCATTTCTTGCTAAAAGAGCTAAGATCGCGATTGTCTCTGTTGCTGAATGAGCTAGGACGCTATTCAACTCTAATCTAAGAGAGACTCACTAACTTCATGTAGGAACACCGTTACTTTGTCTCCTAACTCATTTTCCTAACAAGACAACCTCAATGATAAGACGCACACTGTTTTTAATGCATTTCTTGCTAAAAGAGCTAAGATCGTGATTGTCTCTGTAGGTGAATGAGCTAGGACGCTATTCAACTCTAATCTAAGAGAGACTCACTAACTTCATGTAGGAACTCCTACCTCATTTTCGAAAACAAGACAACCTCAATGATAAGACGCACACTGTTTTCAATGCATTTCTTGCTAAAAGAGCTAAGATCGTGATTGTCTCTGTTGCTGAATGAGCTAGGACGCTATTCAACTCTAATCTAAGAGAGACTCACTAACTTCATGTAGGAACACCGTTACTTTGTCTCCTAACTCATTTTCCTAACAAGACAACCTCAATGATAAGACGCACACTGTTTTCAATGCATTTCTTGCTAAAAGAGCTAAGATCGCGATTGTCTCTGTAGCTGAATGAGCTAGGACGCTATTCAACTCTAATCTAAGAGAGACTCACTAATTTCATGTAGGAACACCGTTACTTTGTCTCCTAACGCATTTTCCTAACAAGAAAACCTCAATGATAAGACGCACACTGTTTTCAATGCATTTCTTGCTAAAAGAGCTAAGATCGTGATTGTCTCTGTTGCTGAATGAGCTAGGACGCTATTCAACTCTAATCTAAGAGAGACTCACTAACTTCATGTAGGAACACCGTTACTTTGTCTTCTAACTCATTTTCCTAACAAGACAACCTCAATGATAAGACGCACACTGTTTTCAATGCATTTCTTGCTAAAAGAGCTAAGATCGCGATTGTCTCTGTAGGTGAATGAGCTAGGACGCTATTCAACTCTAATCTAAGAGAGACTCACTAACTTCATGTAGGAACTCCTACCTCATTTTCGTAACAAGACAACCTCAATGATAAGACGCACACTGTTTTCAATGCATTTCTTGCTAAAAGAGCTAAGATCGTGATTGTCTCTGTTGCTGAATGAGCTAGGACGCTATTCAACTCTAATCTAAGAGAGACTCACTAACTTCATGTAGGAACACCGATACTTTGTCTCCTAACTCATTTTCCTAACAAGACAACCGCAATGATAAGACGCACACTGTTTTCAATGCATTTCTTGCTAAAAGAGCTAAGATCGCGATTGTCTCTGTAGCTGAATGAGCTAGGACGCTATTCAACTCTAATATAAGAGAGACTCACTAACTTCATGTAGGAACACCGTTACTTTGTCTCCTAACTCATTTTCCTAACAAGACAACCTCAGTGATAAGACGCACACTGTTTTCAATGCATTTCTTTCTAAAAGAGCTAAGATCGTGATTGTCTCTGTTGCTGAATGAGCTAGGACGCTATTCAACTCTAATCTAAGAGACACTCACTAACTTCATGTAGGAACACCGTTACTTTGTCTCCTAACTCATTTTACTAACAAGACAACCTCAATGATAAGACGCACACTGTTTTTAATGCATTTCTTTCTAAAAGAGCTAAGATCGTGATTGTCTCTGTTGCTGAATGAGCTAGGACGCTATTCAACTCTAATCTAAGAGAGACTCACTAACTTCATGTAGGAACACCGTTACTTTGTCTCCTAACTCATTTTCCTAACAAGACAACCTCAATGATAAGACGCACACTGTTTTCAATGCATTTCTTGCTAAAAGAGCTAAGATCGTGATTGTCTCTGTTGCTGAATGAGCTAGGACGCTATTCAACTCTAATCTAAGAGAGACTCACTAACTTCATGTAGGAACACCGTTACTTTGTCTCCTAACTCATTTTCCTAACAAGACAACCTCAATGATAAGATGCACACTGTTTTCAATGCATTTCTTGCTAAAAGAGCTAAGATCGTGATTGTCTCTGTTGCTGAATGAGCTAGGACGCTATTCAACTCTAATCTAAGAGAGACTCACTAACTTCATGTAGGAACACCGTTACTTTGTCTCCTAACTCATTTTCCTAACAAGACAACCTCAATGATAAGACGCACACTGTTTTCAATGCATTTCTTGCTAAAAGAGCTAAGATCGCGATTGTCTCTGTTGCTGAATGAGCTAGGACGCTATTCAACTCTAATCTAAGAGAGACTCACTAACTTCATGTAGGAACACCGTTACTTTGTCTCCTAACTCATTTTCCTAACAAGACAACCTCAATGATAAGACGCACACTGTTTTCAATGCATTTCTTGCTAAAAGAGCTAAGATCGCGATTGTCTCTGTTGCTGAATGAGCTAGGACGCTATTCAACTCTAATCTAAGAGAGACTCACTAACTTCATGTAGGAACACCGTTACTTTGTCTCCTAACTCATTTTCCTAACAAGAAAACCTCAATGATAAGACGCACACTGTTTTCAATGCATTTCTTGCTAAAAGAGCTAAGATCGTGATTGTCTCTGTTGCTGAATGAGCTAGGACGCTATTCAACTCTAATCTAAGAGAGACTCACTAACTTCATGTAGGAACACCGTTACTTTGTCTCCTAACTCATTTTCCTAACAAGACAACCTCAATGATAAGACGCACACTGTTTTCAATGCATTTCTTGCTAAAAGAGCTAAGATCGTGATTGTCTCTGTTGCTGAATGAGCTAGGACGCTATTCAACTCTAATCTAAGAGAGACTCACTAACTTCATGTAGGAACACCGTTACTTTGTCTCCTAACTCATTTTCCTAACAAGACAACCTCAATGATAAGACGCACACTGTTTTCAATGCATTTCTTGCTAAAAGAGCTAAGATCGTGATTGTCTCTGTTGCTGAATGAGCTAGGACGCTATTCAACTCTAATCTAAGAGAGACTCACTAACTTCATGTAGGAACACCGTTACTTTGTCTCCTAACTCATTTTCCTAACAAGACAACCTCAATGATAAGACGCACACTGTTTTCAATGCATTTCTTGCTAAAAGAGCTAAGATCGCGATTGTCTCTGTTGCTGAATGAGCTAGGACGCTATTCAACTCTAATCTAAGAGAGACTCACTAACTTCATGTAGGAACACCGTTACTTTGTCTCCTAACTCATTTTCCTAACAAGAAAACCTCAATGATAAGACGCACACTGTTTTCAATGTATTTCTTGCTAAAAGAGCTAAGATCGTGATTGTCTCTGTTGCTGAATGAGCTAGGACGCTATTCAACTCTAATCTAAGAGAGACTCACTAACTTCATGTAGGAACACCGTTACTTTGTCTCCTAACTCATTTTCCTAACAAGACAACCTCAATGATAAGACGCACACTGTTTTTAATGCATTTCTTGCTAAAAGAGCTAAGATCGTGATTGTCTCTGTTGCTGAATGAGCTAGGACGCTATTCAACTCTAATCTAAGAGAGACTCACTAACTTCATGTAGGAACACCGTTACTTTGTCTCCTAACTCATTTTCCTAACAAGACAACCTCAATGATAAGACGCACACTGTTTTCAATGCATTTCTTGCTAAAAGAGCTAAGATCGTGATTGTCTCTGTTGCTGAATGAGCTAGGACGCTATTCAACTCTAATCTAAGAGAGACTCACTAACTTCATGTAGGAGCACCGTTACTTTGTCTCCTAACTCATTTTCCTAACAAGACAACATCAATGAGAAGACGCACACTGTTTTCAATGCATTTCTTGCTAAAAGAGCTAAGATCGTGATTGTCTCTGTTGCTGAATGAGCTAGGACGCTATTCAACTCTAATCTAAGAGAGACTCACTAACTTCATTTAGGAACACCGTTACTTTGTCTCCTAACTCATTTTCCTAACAAGACAACCTCAATGATAAGACGCACACTGTTTTCAATGCATTTCTTGCTAAAAGAGCTAAGATCGCGATTGTCTCTGTAGCTGAATGAGCTAGGACGCTATTCAACTCTAATCTAAGAGAGACTCACTAATTTCATGTAGGAACACCGTTACTTTGTCTCCTAACGCATTTTCCTAACAAGACAACCTCAATGATAAGATGCACACTGTTTTCAATGCATTTCTTGCTAAAAGAGCTAAGATCGTGATTGTCTCTGTTGCTGAATGAGCTAGGACGCTATTCAACTCTAATCTAAGAGAGACTCACTAACTTCATGTAGGAACACCGTTACTTTGTCTTCTAACTCATTTTCCTAACAAGACAACCTCAATGATAAGACGCACACTGTTTTCAATGCATTTGTTGCTAAAAGAGCTAAGATCGCGATTGTCTCTGTAGCTGAATGAGCTAGGACGCTATTCAACTCTAATCTAAGAGAGACTCACTAACTTCATGTAGGAACTCCTACCTCATTTTCCTAACAAGACAACCTCAATGATAAGACGCACACTGTTTTCAATGCATTTCTTGCTAAAAGAGCTAAGATCGTGATTGTCTCTGTTGCTGAATGAGCTAGGACGCTATTCAACTCTAATCTAAGAGAGACTCACTAACTTCATGTAGGAACACCGTTACTTTGTCTCCTAACTCATTTTCCTAACAAGACAACCTCAATGATAAGACGCACACTGTTTTCAATGCATTTGTTGCTTAAAGAGCTAAGATCGTGATTGTCTCTGTTGCTGAATGAGCTAGGACGCTATTCAACTCTAATCTAAGAGAGACTCACTAACTTCATGTAGGAACACCGTTACTTTGTCTCCTAACTCATTTTCCTAACAAGACAACCTCAGTGATAAGACGCACACTGTTTTCAATGCATTTCTTTCTAAAAGAGCTAAGATCGTGATTGTCTCTGTTGCTGAATGAGCTAGGACGCTATTCAACTCTAATCTAAGAGAGACTCACTAACTTCATGTAGGAACACCGTTACTTTGTCTCCTAACTCATTTTACTAACAAGACAACCTCAATGATAAGACGCACACTGTTTTTAATGCATTTCTTGCTTAAAGAGCTAAGATCGTGATTGTCTCTGTTGCTGAATGAGCTAGGACGCTATTCAACTCTAATCTAAGAGAGACTCACTAACTTCATGTAGGAACACCGTTACTTTGTCTCCTAACTCATTTTCCTAACAAGACAACCTCAATGATAAGACGCACACTGTTTTCAATGCATTTCTTTCTAAAAGAGCTAAGATCGTGATTGTCTCTGTTGCTGAATGAGCTAGGACGCTATTCAACTCTAATCTAAGAGAGACTCACTAACTTCATGTAGGAACACCGTTACTTTGTCTCCTAACTCATTTTCCTAACAAGACAACCTCAATGATAAGACGCACACTGTTTTCAATGCATTTCTTGCTAAAAGAGCTAAGATCGTGATTGTCTCTGTTGCTGAATGAGCTAGGACGCTATTCAACTCTAATCTAAGAGAGACTCACTAACTTCATGTTACACCGTTACTTTGTCTCCTAACTCATTTTCCTAACAAGACAACCTCAATGATAAGACGCACACTGTTTTCAATGCATTTCTTGCTAAAAGAGCTAAGATCGTGATTGTCTCTGTTGCTGAATGAGCTAGGACGCTATTCAACTCTAATCTAAGAGAGACTCACTAACTTCATGTAGGAACACCGTTACTTTGTCTCCTAACTCATTTTCCTAACAAGACAACCTCAATGATAAGACGCACACTGTTTTCAATGCATTTCTTGCTAAAAGAGCTAAGATCGTGATTGTCTCTGTTGCTGAATGAGCTAGGACGCTATTCAACTCTAATCTAAGAGAGACTCACTTACTTCATGTAGGAACACCGTTACTTTGTCTCCTAACTCATTTTCCTAACAAGACAACCTCAATGATAAGACGCACACTGTTTTCAATGCATTTCTTGCTAAATGAGCTAAGATCGCGATTGTCTCTGTTGCTGAATGAGCTAGGACGCTATTCAACTCTAATCTAAGAGAGACTCACTAACTTCATGTAGGAACACCGTTACTTTGTCTCCTAACTCATTTTCCTAACAAGACAACCTCAATGATAAGACGCACACTGTTTTCAATGCATTTCTTGCTAAAAGAGCTAAGATCGTGATTGTCTCTGTTGCTGAATGAGCTAGGACGCTATTCAACTCTAATCTAAGAGAGACTCACTAACTTCATGTAGGAACACCGTTACTTTGTCTCCTAACTCATTTTCCTAACAAGACAACCTCAATGATAAGACGCACACTGTTTTCAATGCATTTCTTGCTAAAAGAGCTAAGATCGTGATTGTCTCTGTTGCTGAATGAGCTAGGACGCTATTCAACTCTAATCTAAGAGAGATTCACTAACTTCATGTAGGAACACCGTTACTTTGTCTCCTAACTCATTTTCCTAACAAGACAACCTCAATGATAAGACGCACACTGTTTTCAATGCATTTCTTGCTAAAAGAGCTAAGATCGCGATTGTCTCTGTTGCTGAATGAGCTAGGACGCTATTCAACTCTAATCTAAGAGAGACTCACTAACTTCATGTAGGAACACCGTTACTTTGTCTCCTAACTCATTTTCCTAACAAGAAAACCTCAATGATAAGACGCACACTGTTTTCAATGCATTTCTTGCTAAAAGAGCTAAGATCGCGATTGTCTCTGTTGCTGAATGAGCTAGGACGCTATTCAACTCTAATCTAAGAGAGACTCACTAACTTCATGTAGGAACACCGTTACTTTGTCTCCTAACTCATTTTCCTAACAAGACAACCTCAATAATAAGACGCACACTGTTTTCAATGCATTTCTTGCTAAAAGAGCTAAGATCGTGATTGTCTCTGTTGCTGAATGAGCTAGGACGCTATTCAACTCTAATCTAAGAGAGACTCACTAACTTCATGTAGGAACACCGTTACTTTGTCTCCTAACTCATTTTCCTAACAAGACAACCTCAATGATAAGACGCACACTGTTTTCAATGCATTTCTTGCTAAAAGAGCTAAGATCGTGATTGTCTCTGTTGCTGAATGAGCTAGGACGCTATTCAACTCTAATCTAAGAGAGACTCACTAACTTCATGTAGGAGCACCGTTACTTTGTCTCCTAACTCATTTTCCTAACAAGACAACCTCAATGAGAAGACGCACACTGTTTTCAATGCATTTCTTGCTAAAAGAGCTAAGATCGTGATTGTCTCTGTTGCTGAATGAGCTAGGACGCTATTCAACTCTAATCTAAGAGAGACTCACTAACTTCATGTAGGAACACCGTTACTTTGTCTCCTAACTCATTTTCCTAACAAGACAACCTCAATGATAAGACGCACACTGTTTTCAATGCATTTCTTGCTAAAAGAGCTAAGATCGTGATTGTCTCTGTTGCTGAATGAGCTAGGACGCTATTCAACTCTAATCTAAGAGAGACTCACTAACTTCATGTAGGAGCACCGTTACTTTGTCTCCTAACTCATTTTCCTAACAAGACAACATCAATGAGAAGACGCACACTGTTTTCAATGCATTTCTTGCTAAAAGAGCTAAGATCGTGATTGTCTCTGTTGCTGAATGAGCTAGGACGCTATTCAACTCTAATCTAAGAGAGACTCACTAACTTCATGTAGGAACACCGTTACTTTGTCTCCTAACTCATTTTCCTAACAAGACAACCTCAATGATAAGACGCACACTGTTTTCAATGCATTTCTTGCTAAAAGAGCTAAGATCGTGATTGTCTCTGTTGCTGAATGAGCTAGGACGCTATTCAACTCTAATCTAAGAGAGACTCACTAACTTCATGTAGGAACACCGTTACTTTGTCTCCTAACTCATTTTCCTAACAAGACAACCTCAATGATAAGACGCACACTGTTTTCAATGCATTTCTTGCTAAAAGAGCTAAGATCGTGATTGTCTCTGTTGCTGAATGAGCTAGGACGCTATTCAACTCTAATCTAAGAGAGAGTCACTAACTACATGTAGGAACACCGTTACTTTGTCTCCTAACTCATTTTCCTAACAAGACAACCTCAATGATAAGACGCACACTGTTTTCAATGCATTTCTTGCTAAAAGAGCTAAGATCGCGATTGTCTCTGTTGCTGAATGAGCTAGGACGCTATTCAACTCTAATCTAAGAGAGACTCACTAACTTCATGTAGGAACACCGTTACTTTGTCTCCTAACTCATTTTCCTAACAAGAAAACCTCAATGATAAGACGCACACTGTTTTCAATGCATTTCTTGATAAAAGAGCTAAGATCGTGATTGTCTCTGTTGCTGAATGAGCTAGGACGCTATTCAACTCTAATCTAAGAGAGACTCACTAACTTCATGTAGGAACACCGTTACTTTGTCTCCTAACTCATTTTCCTAACAAGACAACCTCAATGATAAGACGCACACTGTTTTTAATGCATTTCTTGCTAAAAGAGCTAAGATCGTGATTGTCTCTGTTGCTGAATGAGCTAGGACGCTATTCAACTCTAATCTAAGAGAGACTCACTAACTTCATGTAGGAACACCGTTACTTTGTCTCCTAACTCATTTTCCTAACAAGACAACCTCAATGATAAGACGCACACTGTTTTCAATGCATTTCTTGCTAAAAGAGCTAAGATCGTGATTGTCTCTGTTGCTGAATGAGCTAGGACGCTATTCAACTCTAATCTAAGAGAGACTCACTAACTTCATGTAGGAGCACCGTTACTTTGTCTCCTAACTCATTTTCCTAACAAGACAACATCAATGAGAAGACGCACACTGTTTTCAATGCATTTCTTGCTAAAAGAGCTAAGATCGTGATTGTCTCTGTTGCTGAATGAGCTAGGACGCTATTCAACTCTAATCTAAGAGAGACTCACTAACTTCATGTAGGAACACCGTTACTTTGTCTCCTAACTCATTTTCCTAACAAGACAACCTCAATGATAAGACGCACACTGTTTTCAATGCATTTCTTGCTAAAAGAGCTAAGATCGCGATTGTCTCTGTAGCTGAATGAGCTAGGACGTTATTCAACTCTAATCTAAGAGAGACTCACTAATTTCATGTAGGAACACCGTTACTTTGTCTCCTAACGCATTTTCCTAACAAGACAACCTCAATGATAAGACGCACACTGTTTTCAATGCATTTCTTGCTAAAAGAGCTAAGATCGTGATTGTCTCTGTTGCTGAATGAGCTAGGACGCTATTCAACTCTAATCTAAGAGAGACTCACTAACTTCATGTAGGAACACCGTTACTTTGTCTTCTAACTCATTTTCCTAACAAGACAACCTCAATGATAAGACGCACACTGTTTTCAATGCATTTCTTGCTAAAAGAGCTAAGATCGCGATTGTCTCTGTAGCTGAATGAGCTAGGACGCTATTCAACTCTAATCTAAGAGAGACTCACTAACTTCATGTAGGAACTCCTACCTCATTTTCCTAACAAGACAACCTCAATGATAAGACGCACACTGTTTTCAATGCATTTCTTGCTAAAAGAGCTAAGATCGTGATTGTCTCTGTTGCTGAATGAGCTAGGACGCTATTCAACTCTAATCTAAGAGAGACTCACTAACTTCATGTAGGAACACCGTTACTTTGTCTCCTAACTCATTTTCCTAACAAGACAACCTCAATGATAAGACGCACACTGTTTTCAATGCATTTCTTGCTAAAAGAGCTAAGATCGTGATTGTCTCTGTTGCTGAATGAGCTAGGACGCTATTCAACTCTAATCTAAGAGAGACTCACTAACTTCATGTAGGAGCACCGTTACTTTGTCTCCTAACTCATTTTCCTAACAAGACAACCTCAATGAGAAGACGCACACTGTTTTCAATGCATTTCTTGCTAAAAGAGCTAAGATCGTGATTGTCTCTGTTGCTGAATGAGCTAGGACGCTATTCAACTCTAATCTAAGAGAGACTCACTAACTTCATGTAGGAACACCGTTACTTTGTCTCCTAACTCATTTTCCTAACAAGACAACCTCAATGATAAGACGCACACTGTTTTCAATGCATTTCTTGCTAAAAGAGCTAAGATCGTGATTGTCTCTGTTGCTGAATGAGCTAGGACGCTATTCAACTCTAATCTAAGAGAGACTCACTAACTTCATGTAGGAGCACCGTTACTTTGTCTCCTAACTCATTTTCCTAACAAGACAACATCAATGAGAAGACGCACACTGTTTTCAATGCATTTCTTGCTAAAAGAGCTAAGATCGCGATTGTCTCTGTAGCTGAATGAGCTAGGACGTTATTCAACTCTAATCTAAGAGAGACTCACTAATTTCATGTAGGAACACCGTTACTTTGTCTCCTAACGCATTTTCCTAACAAGACAACCTCAATGATAAGACGCACACTGTTTTCAATGCATTTCTTGCTAAAAGAGCTAAGATCGTGATTGTCTCTGTTGCTGAATGAGCTAGGACGCTATTCAACTCTAATCTAAGAGAGACTCACTAACTTCATGTAGGAACACCGTTACTTTGTCTTCTAACTCATTTTCCTAACAAGACAACCTCAATGATAAGACGCACACTGTTTTCAATGCATTTCTTGCTAAAAGAGCTAAGATCGCGATTGTCTCTGTAGCTGAATGAGCTAGGACGCTATTCAACTCTAATCTAAGAGAGACTCACTAACTTCATGTAGGAACTCCTACCTCATTTTCCTAACAAGACAACCTCAATGATAAGACGCACACTGTTTTCAATGCATTTCTTGCTAAAAGAGCTAAGATCGTGATTGTCTCTGTTGCTGAATGAGCTAGGACGCTATTCAACTCTAATCTAAGAGAGACTCACTAACTTCATGTAGGAACACCGTTACTTTGTCTCCTAACTCATTTTCCTAACAAGACAACCTCAATGATAAGACGCACACTGTTTTCAATGCATTTCTTGCTAAAAGAGCTAAGATCGTGATTGTCTCTGTTGCTGAATGAGCTAGGACGCTATTCAACTCTAATCTAAGAGAGACTCACTAACTTCATGTAGGAGCACCGTTACTTTGTCTCCTAACTCATTTTCCTAACAAGACAACCTCAATGAGAAGACGCACACTGTTTTCAATGCATTTCTTGCTAAAAGAGCTAAGATCGTGATTGTCTCTGTTGCTGAATGAGCTAGGACGCTATTCAACTCTAATCTAAGAGAGACTCACTAACTTCATGTAGGAACACCGTTACTTTGTCTCCTAACTCATTTTCCTAACAAGACAACCTCAATGATAAGACGCACACTGTTTTCAATGCATTTCTTGCTAAAAGAGCTAAGATCGCGATTGTCTCTGTAGCTGAATGAGCTAGGACGCTATTCAACTCTAATCTAAGAGAGACTCACTAACTTCATGTAGGAACTCCTACCTCATTTTCCTAACAAGACAACCTCAATGATAAGACGCACACTGTTTTCAATGCATTTCTTGCTAAAAGAGCTAAGATCGTGATTGTCTCTGTTGCTGAATGAGCTAGGACGCTATTCAACTCTAATCTAAGAGAGACTCACTAACTTCATGTAGGAACACCGTTACTTTGTCTCCTAACTCATTTTCCTAACAAGACAACCTCAATGATAAGACGCACACTGTTTTCAATGCATTTCTTGCTAAAAGAGCTAAGATCGCGATTGTCTCTGTAGCTGAATGAGCTAGGACGCTATTCAACTCTAATCTAAGAGAGACTCACTAACTTCATGTAGGAACTCCTACCTCATTTTCCTAACAAGACAACCTCAATGATAAGACGCACACTGTTTTCAATGCATTTCTTGCTAAAAGAGCTAAGATCTTGATTGTCTCTGTTGCTGAATGAGCTAGGACGCTATTCAACTCTAATCTAAGAGAGACTCACTAACTTCATGTAGGAACACCGTTACTTTGTCTCCTAACTCATTTTCCTAACAAGACAACCTCAATGATAAGACGCACACTGTTTTCAATGCATTTCTTGCTAAAAGAGCTAAGATCGTGATTGTCTCTGTTGCTGAATGAGCTAGGACGCTATTCAACTCTAATCTAAGAGAGACTCACTAACTTCATGTAGGAGCACCGTTACTTTGTCTCCTAACTCATTTTCCTAACAAGACAACCTCAATGAGAAGACGCACACTGTTTTCAATGCATTTCTTGCTAAAAGAGCTAAGATCGTGATTGTCTCTGTTGCTGAATGAGCTAGGACGCTATTCAACTCTAATCTAAGAGAGACTCACTAACTTCATGTAGGAACACCGTTACTTTGTCTCCTAACTCATTTTCCTAACAAGACAACCTCAATGATAAGACGCACACTGTTTTCAATGCATTTCTTGCTAAAAGAGCTAAGATCGTGATTGTCTCTGTTGCTGAATGAGCTAGGACGCTATTCAACTCTAATCTAAGAGAGACTCACTAACTTCATGTAGGAGCACCGTTACTTTGTCTCCTAACTCATTTTCCTAACAAGACAACCTCAATGAGAAGACGCACACTGTTTTCAATGCATTTCTTGCTAAAAGAGCTAAGATCGTGATTGTCTGTGTTGCTGAATGAGCTAGGACGCTATTCAACTCTAATCTAAGAGAGACTCACTAACTTCATGTAGGAACACCGTTACTTTGTCTCCTAACTCATTTTCCTAACAAGACAACCTCAATGATAAGACGCACACTGTTTTCAATGCATTTCTTGCTAAAAGAGCTAAGATCGTGATTGTCTCTGTTGCTGAATGAGCTAGGACGCTATTCAACTCTAATCTAAGAGAGACTCACTAACTTCATGTAGGAGCACCGTTACTTTGTCTCCTAACTCATTTTCCTAACAAGACAACATCAATGAGAAGACGCACACTGTTTTCAATGCATTTCTTGCTAAAAGAGCTAAGATCGTGATTGTCTCTGTTGCTGAATGAGCTAGGACGCTATTCAACTCTAATCTAAGAGAGACTCACTAACTTCATGTAGGAACACCGTTACTTTGTCTCCTAACTCATTTTCCTAACAAGACAACCTCAATGATAAGACGCACACTGTTTTCAATGCATTTCTTGCTAAAAGAGCTAAGATCGTGATTGTCTCTGTTGCTGAATGAGCTAGGACGCTATTCAACTCTAATCTAAGAGAGAGTCACTAACTACATGTAGGAACACCGTTACTTTGTCTCCTAACTCATTTTCCTAACAAGACAACCTCAATGATAAGACGCACACTGTTTTCAATGCATTTCTTGCTAAAAGAGCTAAGATCGCGATTGTCTCTGTTGCTGAATGAGCTAGGACGCTATTCAACTCTAATCTAAGAGAGACTCACTAACTTCATGTAGGAACACCGTTACTTTGTCTCCTAACTCATTTTCCTAACAAGAAAACCTCAATGATAAGACGCACACTGTTTTCAATGCATTTCTTGCTAAAAGAGCTAAGATCGTGATTGTCTCTGTTGCTGAATGAGCTAGGACGCTATTCAACTCTAATCTAAGAGAGACTCACTAACTTCATGTAGGAACACCGTTACTTTGTCTCCTAACTCATTTTCCTAACAAGACAACCTCAATGATAAGACGCACACTGTTTTTAATGCATTTCTTGCTAAAAGAGCTAAGATCGTGATTGTCTCTGTTGCTGAATGAGCTAGGACGCTATTCAACTCTAATCTAAGAGAGACTCACTAACTTCATGTAGGAACACCGTTACTTTGTCTCCTAACTCATTTTCCTAACAAGACAACCTCAATGATAAGACGCACACTGTTTTCAATGCATTTCTTGCTAAAAGAGCTAAGATCGTGATTGTCTCTGTTGCTGAATGAGCTAGGACGCTATTCAACTCTAATCTAAGAGAGACTCACTAACTTCATGTAGGAGCACCGTTACTTTGTCTCCTAACTCATTTTCCTAACAAGACAACATCAATGAGAAGACGCACACTGTTTTCAATGCATTTCTTGCTAAAAGAGCTAAGATCGTGATTGTCTCTGTTGCTGAATGAGCTAGGACGCTATTCAACTCTAATCTAAGAGAGACTCACTAACTTCATTTAGGAACACCGTTACTTTGTCTCCTAACTCATTTTCCTAACAAGACAACCTCAATGATAAGACGCACACTGTTTTCAATGCATTTCTTGCTAAAAGAGCTAAGATCGCGATTGTCTCTGTAGCTGAATGAGCTAGGACGCTATTCAACTCTAATCTAAGAGAGACTCACTAATTTCATGTAGGAACACCGTTACTTTGTCTCCTAACGCATTTTCCTAACAAGACAACCTCAATGATAAGACGCACACTGTTTTCAATGCATTTCTTGCTAAAAGAGCTAAGATCGTGATTGTCTCTGTTGCTGAATGAGCTAGGACGCTATTCAACTCTAATCTAAGAGAGACTCACTAACTTCATGTAGGAACACCGTTACTTTGTCTTCTAACTCATTTTCCTCACAAGACAACCTCAATGATAAGACGCACACTGTTTTCAATGCATTTCTTGCTAAAAGAGCTAAGATCGCGATTGTCTCTGTAGCTGAATGAGCTAGGACGCTATTCAACTCTAATCTAAGAGAGACTCACTAACTTCATGTAGGAACTCCTACCTCATTTTCCTAACAAGACAACCTCAATGATAAGACGCACACTGTTTTCAATGCATTTCTTGCTAAAAGAGCTAAGATCGTGATTGTCTCTGTTGCTGAATGAGCTAGGACGCTATTCAACTCTAATCTAAGAGAGACTCACTAACTTCATGTAGGAACACCGTTACTTTGTCTCCTAACTCATTTTCCTAACAAGACAACCTCAATGATAAGACGCACACTGTTTTCAATGCATTTGTTGCTTAAAGAGCTAAGATCGTGATTGTCTCTGTTGCTGAATGAGCTAGGACGCTATTCAACTCTAATCTAAGAGAGACTCACTAACTTCATGTAGGAACACTGTTACTTTGTCTCCTAACTCATTTTCCTAACAAGACAACCTCAGTGATAAGACGCACACTGTTTTCAATGCATTTCTTTCTAAAAGAGCTAAGATCGTGATTGTCTCTGTTGCTGAATGAGCTAGGACGCTATTCAACTCTAATCTAAGAGAGACTCACTAACTTCATGTAGGAACACCGTTACTTTGTCTCCTAACTCATTTTACTAACAAGACAACCTCAATGATAAGACGCACACTGTTTTTAATGCATTTCTTGCTTAAAGAGCTAAGATCGTGATTGTCTCTGTTGCTGAATGAGCTAGGACGCTATTCAACTCTAATCTAAGAGAGACTCACTAACTTCATGTAGGAACACCGTTACTTTGTCTCCTAACTCATTTTCCTAACAAGACAACCTCAATGATAAGACGCACACTGTTTTCAATGCATTTCTTTCTAAAAGAGCTAAGATCGTGATTGTCTCTGTTGCTGAATGAGCTAGGACGCTATTCAACTCTAATCTAAGAGAGACTCACTAACTTCATGTAGGAACACCGTTACTTTGTCTCCTAACTCATTTTCCTAACAAGACAACCTCAATGATAAGACGCACACTGTTTTCAATGCATTTCTTGCTAAAAGAGCTAAGATCGTGATTGTCTCTGTTGCTGAATGAGCTAGGACGCTATTCAACTCTAATCTAAGAGAGACTCACTAACTTCATGTTACACCGTTACTTTGTCTCCTAACTCATTTTCCTAACAAGACAACCTCAATGATAAGACGCACACTGTTTTCAATGCATTTCTTGCTAAAAGAGCTAAGATCGTGATTGTCTCTGTTGCTGAATGAGCTAGGACGCTATTCAACTCTAATCTAAGAGAGACTCACTAACTTCATGTAGGAACACCGTTACTTTGTCTCCTAACTCATTTTCCTAACAAGACAACCTCAATGATAAGACGCACACTGTTTTTAATGCATTTCTTGCTAAAAGAGCTAAGATCGTGATTGTCTCTGTTGCTGAATGAGCTAGGACGCTATTCAACTCTAATCTAAGAGAGACTCACTAACTTCATGTAGGAACACCGTTACTTTGTCTCCTAACTCATTTTCCTAACAAGACAACCTCAATGATAAGACGCACACTGTTTTCAATGCATTTCTTGCTAAAAGAGCTAAGATCGTGATTGTCTCTGTTGCTGAATGAGCTAGGACGCTATTCAACTCTAATCTAAGAGAGACTCACTAACTTCATGTAGGAGCACCGTTACTTTGTCTCCTAACTCATTTTCCTAACAAGACAACATCAATGAGAAGACGCACACTGTTTTCAATGCATTTCTTGCTAAAAGAGCTAAGATCGTGATTGTCTCTGTTGCTGAATGAGCTAGGACGCTATTCAACTCTAATCTAAGAGAGACTCACTAACTTCATTTAGGAACACCGTTACTTTGTCTCCTAACTCATTTTCCTAACAAGACAACCTCAATGATAAGACGCACACTGTTTTCAATGCATTTCTTGCTAAAAGAGCTAAGATCGCGATTGTCTCTGTAGCTGAATGAGCTAGGACGCTATTCAACTCTAATCTAAGAGAGACTCACTAATTTCATGTAGGAACACCGTTACTTTGTCTCCTAACGCATTTTCCTAACAAGACAACCTCAATGATAAGACGCACACTGTTTTCAATGCATTTCTTGCTAAAAGAGCTAAGATCGTGATTGTCTCTGTTGCTGAATGAGCTAGGACGCTATTCAACTCTAATCTAAGAGAGACTCACTAACTTCATGTAGGAACACCGTTACTTTGTCTTCTAACTCATTTTCCTAACAAGACAACCTCAATGATAAGACGCACACTGTTTTCAATGCATTTCTTGCTAAAAGAGCTAAGATCGCGATTGTCTCTGTAGCTGAATGAGCTAGGACGCTATTCAACTCTAATCTAAGAGAGACTCACTAACTTCATGTAGGAACTCCTACCTCATTTTCCTAACAAGACAACCTCAATGATAAGACGCACACTGTTTTCAATGCATTTCTTGCTAAAAGAGCTAAGATCGTGATTGTCTCTGTTGCTGAATGAGCTAGGACGCTATTCAACTCTAATCTAAGAGAGACTCACTAACTTCATGTAGGAACACCGTTACTTTGTCTCCTAACTCATTTTCCTAACAAGACAACCTCAATGATAAGACGCACACTGTTTTCAATGCATTTGTTGCTTAAAGAGCTAAGATCGTGATTGTCTCTGTTGCTGAATGAGCTAGGACGCTATTCAACTCTAATCTAAGAGAGACTCACTAACTTCATGTAGGAACACCGTTACTTTGTCTCCTAACTCATTTTCCTAACAAGAAAACCTCAGTGATAAGACGCACACTGTTTTCAATGCATTTCTTTCTAAAAGAGCTAAGATCGTGATTGTCTCTGTTGCTGAATGAGCTAGGACGCTATTCAACTCTAATCTAAGAGAGACTCACTAACTTCATGTAGGAACACCGTTACTTTGTCTCCTAACTCATTTTACTAACAAGACAACCTCAATGATAAGACGCACACTGTTTTTAATGCATTTCTTGCTTAAAGAGCTAAGATCGTGATTGTCTCTGTTGCTGAATGAGCTAGGACGCTATTCAACTCTAATCTAAGAGAGACTCACTAACTTCATGTAGGAACACCGTTACTTTGTCTCCTAACTCATTTTCCTAACAAGACAACCTCAATGATAAGACGCACACTGTTTTCAATGCATTTCTTTCTAAAAGAGCTAAGATCGTGATTGTCTCTGTTGCTGAATGAGCTAGGACGCTATTCAACTCTAATCTAAGAGAGACTCACTAACTTCATGTAGGAACACCGTTACTTTGTCTCCTAACTCATTTTCCTAACAAGACAACCTCAATGATAAGACGCACACTGTTTTCAATGCATTTCTTGCTAAAAGAGCTAAGATCGTGATTGTCTCTGTTGCTGAATGAGCTAGGACGCTATTCAACTCTAATCTAAGAGAGACTCACTAACTTCATGTTACACCGTTACTTTGTCTCCTAACTCATTTTCCTAACAAGACAACCTCAATGATAAGACGCACACTGTTTTCAATGCATTTCTTGCTAAAAGAGCTAAGATCGTGATTGTCTCTGTTGCTGAATGAGCTAGGACGCTATTCAACTCTAATCTAAGAGAGACTCACTAACTTCATGTAGGAACACCGTTACTTTGTCTCCTAACTCATTTTCCTAACAAGACAACCTCAATGATAAGACGCACACTGTTTTCAATGCATTTCTTGCTAAAAGAGCTAAGATCGTGATTGTCTCTGTTGCTGAATGAGCTAGGACGCTATTCAACTCTAATCTAAGAGAGACTCACTAACTTCATGTAGGAACACCGTTACTTTGTCTCCTAACTCATTTTCCTAACAAGACAACCTCAATGATAAGACGCACACTGTTTTCAATGCATTTCTTGCTAAAAGAGCTAAGATCGCGATTGTCTCTGTTGCTGAATGAGCTAGGACGCTATTCAACTCTAATCTAAGAGAGACTCACTAACTTCATGTAGGAACACCGTTACTTTGTCTCCTAACTCATTTTCCTAACAAGACAACCTCAATGATAAGACGCACACTGTTTTCAATGCATTTCTTGCTAAAAGAGCTAAGATCGCGATTGTCTCTGTTGCTGAATGAGCTAGGACGCTATTCAACTCTAATCTAAGAGAGACTCACTAACTTCATGTAGGAACACCGTTACTTTGTCTCCTAACTCATTTTCCTAACAAGAAAACCTCAATGATAAGACGCACACTGTTTTCAATGCATTTCTTGCTAAAAGAGCTAAGATCGTGATTGTCTCTGTTGCTGAATGAGCTAGGACGCTATTCAACTCTAATCTAAGAGAGACTCACTAACTTCATGTAGGAACACCGTTACTTTGTCTCCTAACTCATTTTCCTAACAAGACAACCTCAATGATAAGACGCACACTGTTTTCAATGCATTTCTTGCTAAAAGAGCTAAGATCGTGATTGTCTCTGTTGCTGAATGAGCTAGGACGCTATTCAACTCTAATCTAAGAGAGACTCACTAACTTCATGTAGGAGCACCGTTACTTTGTCTCCTAACTCATTTTCCTAACAAGACAACATCAATGAGAAGACGCACACTGTTTTCAATGCATTTCTTGCTAAAAGAGCTAAGATCGTGATTGTCTCTGTTGCTGAATGAGCTAGGACGCTATTCAACTCTAATCTAAGAGAGACTCACTAACTTCATTTAGGAACACCGTTACTTTGTCTCCTAACTCATTTTCCTAACAAGACAACCTCAATGATAAGACGCACACTGTTTTCAATGCATTTCTTGCTAAAAGAGCTAAGATCGCGATTGTCTCTGTAGCTGAATGAGCTAGGACGCTATTCAACTCTAATCTAAGAGAGACTCACTAATTTCATGTAGGAACACCGTTACTTTGTCTCCTAACGCATTTTCCTAACAAGACAACCTCAATGATAAGACGCACACTGTTTTCAATGCATTTCTTGCTAAAAGAGCTAAGATCGTGATTGTCTCTGTTGCTGAATGAGCTAGGACGCTATTCAACTCTAATCTAAGAGAGACTCACTAACTTCATGTAGGAACACCGTTACTTTGTCTTCTAACTCATTTTCCTAACAAGACAACCTCAATGATAAGACGCACACTGTTTTCAATGCATTTCTTGCTAAAAGAGCTAAGATCGCGATTGTCTCTGTAGCTGAATGAGCTAGGACGCTATTCAACTCTAATCTAAGAGAGACTCACTAACTTCATGTAGGAACTCCTACCTCATTTTCCTAACAAGACAACCTCAATGATAAGACGCACACTGTTTTCAATGCATTTCTTGCTAAAAGAGCTAAGATCGTGATTGTCTCTGTTGCTGAATGAGCTAGGACGCTATTCAACTCTAATCTAAGAGAGACTCACTAACTTCATGTAGGAACACCGTTACTTTGTCTCCTAACTCATTTTCCTAACAAGACAACCTCAATGATAAGACGCACACTGTTTTCAATGCATTTGTTGCTTAAAGAGCTAAGATCGTGATTGTCTCTGTTGCTGAATGAGCTAGGACGCTATTCAACTCTAATCTAAGAGAGACTCACTAACTTCATGTAGGAACACCGTTACTTTGTCTCCTAACTCATTTTCCTAACAAGACAACCTCAGTGATAAGACGCACACTGTTTTCAATGCATTTCTTTCTAAAAGAGCTAAGATCGTGATTGTCTCTGTTGCTGAATGAGCTAGGACGCTATTCAACTCTAATCTAAGAGAGACTCACTAACTTCATGTAGGAACACCGTTACTTTGTCTCCTAACTCATTTTACTAACAAGACAACCTCAATGATAAGACGCACACTGTTTTTAATGCATTTCTTGCTTAAAGAGCTAAGATCGTGATTGTCTCTGTTGCTGAATGAGCTAGGACGCTATTCAACTCTAATCTAAGAGAGACTCACTAACTTCATGTAGGAACACCGTTACTTTGTCTCCTAACTCATTTTCCTAACAAGACAACCTCAATGATAAGAGGCACACTGTTTTCAATGCATTTCTTTCTAAAAGAGCTAAGATCGTGATTGTCTCTGTTGCTGAATGAGCTAGGACGCTATTGAACTCTAATCTAAGAGAGACTCACTAACTTCATGTAGGAACACCGTTACTTTGTCTCCTAACTCATTTTCCTAACAAGACAACCTCAATGATAAGACGCACACTGTTTTCAATGCATTTCTTGCTAAAAGAGCTAAGATCGTGATTGTCTCTGTTGCTGAATGAGCTAGGACGCTATTCAACTCTAATCTAAGAGAGACTCACTAACTTCATGTAGGAACACCGTTACTTTGTCTCCTAACTCATTTTCCTAACAAGACAACCTCAATGATAAGACGCACACTGTTTTCAATGCATTTCTTGCTAAAAGAGCTAAGATCGTGATTGTCTCTGTTGCTGAATGAGCTAGGACGCTATTCAACTCTAATCTAAGAGAGACTCACTAACTTCATGTAGGAACACCGTTACTTTGTCTCCTAACTCATTTTCCTAACAAGACAACCTCAATGATAAGACGCACACTGTTTTCAATGCATTTCTTGCTAAAAGAGCTAAGATCGCGATTGTCTCTGTTGCTGAATGAGCTAGGACGCTATTCAACTCTAATCTAAGAGAGACTCACTAACTTCATGTAGGAACACCGTTACTTTGTCTCCTAACTCATTTTCCTAACAAGACAACCTCAATGATAAGACGCACACTGTTTTCAATGCATTTCTTGCTAAAAGAGCTAAGATCGCGATTGTCTCTGTTGCTGAATGAGCTAGGACGCTATTCAACTCTAATCTAAGAGAGACTCACTAACTTCATGTAGGAACACCGTTACTTTGTCTCCTAACTCATTTTCCTAACAAGAAAACCTCAATGATAAGACGCACACTGTTTTCAATGCATTTCTTGCTAAAAGAGCTAAGATCGTGATTGTCTCTGTTGCTGAATGAGCTAGGACGCTATTCAACTCTAATCTAAGAGAGACTCACTAACTTCATGTAGGAACACCGTTACTTTGTCTCCTAACTCATTTTCCTAACAAGACAACCTCAATGATAAGACGCACACTGTTTTCAATGCATTTCTTGCTAAAAGAGCTAAGATCGTGATTGTCTCTGTTGCTGAATGAGCTAGGACGCTATTCAACTCTAATCTAAGAGAGACTCACTAACTTCATGTAGGAGCACCGTTACTTTGTCTCCTAACTCATTTTCCTAACAAGACAACATCAATGAGAAGACGCACACTGTTTTCAATGCATTTCTTGCTAAAAGAGCTAAGATCGTGATTGTCTCTGTTGCTGAATGAGCTAGGACGCTATTCAACTCTAATCTAAGAGAGACTCACTAACTTCATTTAGGAACACCGTTACTTTGTCTCCTAACTCATTTTCCTAACAAGACAACCTCAATGATAAGACGCACACTGTTTTCAATGCATTTCTTGCTAAAAGAGCTAAGATCGCGATTGTCTCTGTTGCTGAATGAGCTAGGACGCTATTCAACTCTAATCTAAGAGAGACTCACTAACTTCATGTAGGAACACCGTTACTTTGTCTCCTAACTCATTTTCCTAACAAGACAACCTCAATGATAAGACGCACACTGTTTTCAATGCATTTCTTGCTAAAAGAGCTAAGATCGCGATTGTCTCTGTTGCTGAATGAGCTAGGACGCTATTCAACTCTAATCTAAGAGAGACTCACTAACTTCATGTAGGAACACCGTTACTTTGTCTCCTAACTCATTTTCCTAACAAGAAAACCTCAATGATAAGACGCACACTGTTTTCAATGCATTTCTTGCTAAAAGAGCTAAGATCGTGATTGTCTCTGTTGCTGAATGAGCTAGGACGCTATTCAACTCTAATCTAAGAGAGACTCACTAACTTCATGTAGGAACACCGTTACTTTGTCTCCTAACTCATTTTCCTAACAAGACAACCTCAATGATAAGACGCACACTGTTTTCAATGCATTTCTTGCTAAAAGAGCTAAGATCGTGATTGTCTCTGTTGCTGAATGAGCTAGGACGCTATTCAACTCTAATCTAAGAGAGACTCACTAACTTCATGTAGGAGCACCGTTACTTTGTCTCCTAACTCATTTTCCTAACAAGACAACATCAATGAGAAGACGCACACTGTTTTCAATGCATTTCTTGCTAAAAGAGCTAAGATCGTGATTGTCTCTGTTGCTGAATGAGCTAGGACGCTATTCAACTCTAATCTAAGAGAGACTCACTAACTTCATTTAGGAACACCGTTACTTTGTCTCCTAACTCATTTTCCTAACAAGACAACCTCAATGATAAGACGCACACTGTTTTCAATGCATTTCTTGCTAAAAGAGCTAAGATCGCGATTGTCTCTGTAGCTGAATGAGCTAGGACGCTATTCAACTCTAATCTAAGAGAGACTCACTAATTTCATGTAGGAACACCGTTACTTTGTCTCCTAACGCATTTTCCTAACAAGACAACCTCAATGATAAGACGCACACTGTTTTCAATGCATTTCTTGCTAAAAGAGCTAAGATCGTGATTGTCTCTGTTGCTGAATGAGCTAGGACGCTATTCAACTCTAATCTAAGAGAGACTCACTAACTTCATGTAGGAACACCGTTACTTTGTCTTCTAACTCATTTTCCTAACAAGACAACCTCAATGATAAGACGCACACTGTTTTCAATGCATTTCTTGCTAAAAGAGCTAAGATCGCGATTGTCTCTGTAGCTGAATGAGCTAGGACGCTATTCAACTCTAATCTAAGAGAGACTCACTAACTTCATGTAGGAACTCCTACCTCATTTTCCTAACAAGACAACCTCAATGATAAGACGCACACTGTTTTCAATGCATTTCTTGCTAAAAGAGCTAAGATCGTGATTGTCTCTGTTGCTGAATGAGCTAGGACGCTATTCAACTCTAATCTAAGAGAGACTCACTAACTTCATGTAGGAACACCGTTACTTTGTCTCCTAACTCATTTTCCTAACAAGACAACCTCAATGATAAGACGCACACTGTTTTCAATGCATTTGTTGCTTAAAGAGCTAAGATCGTGATTGTCTCTGTTGCTGAATGAGCTAGGACGCTATTCAACTCTAATCTAAGAGAGACTCACTAACTTCATGTAGGAACACCGTTACTTTGTCTCCTAACTCATTTTCCTAACAAGACAACCTCAATGATAAGACGCACACTGTTTTCAATGCATTTCTTGCTAAAAGAGCTAAGATCGCGATTGTCTCTGTTGCTGAATGAGCTAGGACGCTATTCAACTCTAATCTAAGAGAGACTCACTAACTTCATGTAGGAACACCGTTACTTTGTCTCCTAACTCATTTTCCTAACAAGACAACCTCAATGATAAGACGCACACTGTTTTCAATGCATTTCTTGCTAAAAGAGCTAAGATCGCGATTGTCTCTGTTGCTGAATGAGCTAGGACGCTATTCAACTCTAATCTAAGAGAGACTCACTAACTTCATGTAGGAACACCGTTACTTTGTCTCCTAACTCATTTTCCTAACAAGAAAACCTCAATGATAAGACGCACACTGTTTTCAATGCATTTCTTGCTAAAAGAGCTAAGATCGTGATTGTCTCTGTTGCTGAATGAGCTAGGACGCTATTCAACTCTAATCTAAGAGAGACTCACTAACTTCATGTAGGAACACCGTTACTTTGTCTCCTAACTCATTTTCCTAACAAGACAACCTCAATGATAAGACGCACACTGTTTTCAATGCATTTCTTGCTAAAAGAGCTAAGATCGTGATTGTCTCTGTTGCTGAATGAGCTAGGACGCTATTCAACTCTAATCTAAGAGAGACTCACTAACTTCATGTAGGAGCACCGTTACTTTGTCTCCTAACTCATTTTCCTAACAAGACAACATCAATGAGAAGACGCACACTGTTTTCAATGCATTTCTTGCTAAAAGAGCTAAGATCGTGATTGTCTCTGTTGCTGAATGAGCTAGGACGCTATTCAACTCTAATCTAAGAGAGACTCACTAACTTCATTTAGGAACACCGTTACTTTGTCTCCTAACTCATTTTCCTAACAAGACAACCTCAATGATAAGACGCACACTGTTTTCAATGCATTTCTTGCTAAAAGAGCTAAGATCGCGATTGTCTCTGTAGCTGAATGAGCTAGGACGCTATTCAACTCTAATCTAAGAGAGACTCACTAATTTCATGTAGGAACACCGTTACTTTGTCTCCTAACGCATTTTCCTAACAAGACAACCTCAATGATAAGACGCACACTGTTTTCAATGCATTTCTTGCTAAAAGAGCTAAGATCGTGATTGTCTCTGTTGCTGAATGAGCTAGGACGCTATTCAACTCTAATCTAAGAGAGACTCACTAACTTCATGTAGGAACACCGTTACTTTGTCTTCTAACTCATTTTCCTAACAAGACAACCTCAATGATAAGACGCACACTGTTTTCAATGCATTTCTTGCTAAAAGAGCTAAGATCGCGATTGTCTCTGTAGCTGAATGAGCTAGGACGCTATTCAACTCTAATCTAAGAGAGACTCACTAACTTCATGTAGGAACTCCTACCTCATTTTCCTAACAAGACAACCTCAATGATAAGACGCACACTGTTTTCAATGCATTTCTTGCTAAAAGAGCTAAGATCGTGATTGTCTCTGTTGCTGAATGAGCTAGGACGCTATTCAACTCTAATCTAAGAGAGACTCACTAACTTCATGTAGGAACACCGTTACTTTGTCTCCTAACTCATTTTCCTAACAAGACAACCTCAATGATAAGACGCACACTGTTTTCAATGCATTTGTTGCTTAAAGAGCTAAGATCGTGATTGTCTCTGTTGCTGAATGAGCTAGGACGCTATTCAACTCTAATCTAAGAGAGACTCACTAACTTCATGTAGGAACACCGTTACTTTGTCTCCTAACTCATTTTCCTAACAAGACAACCTCAGTGATAAGACGCACACTGTTTTCAATGCATTTCTTTCTAAAAGAGCTAAGATCGTGATTGTCTCTGTTGCTGAATGAGCTAGGACGCTATTCAACTCTAATCTAAGAGAGACTCACTAACTTCATGTAGGAACACCGTTACTTTGTCTCCTAACTCATTTTACTAACAAGACAACCTCAATGATAAGACGCACACTGTTTTTAATGCATTTCTTGCTTAAAGAGCTAAGATCGTGATTGTCTCTGTTGCTGAATGAGCTAGGACGCTATTCAACTCTAATCTAAGAGAGACTCACTAACTTCATGTAGGAACACCGTTACTTTGTCTCCTAACTCATTTTCCTAACAAGACAACCTCAATGATAAGACGCACACTGTTTTCAATGCATTTCTTTCTAAAAGAGCTAAGATCGTGATTGTCTCTGTTGCTGAATGAGCTAGGACGCTATTGAACTCTAATCTAAGAGAGACTCACTAACTTCATGTAGGAACACCGTTACTTTGTCTCCTAACTCATTTTCCTAACAAGACAACCTCAATGATAAGACGCACACTGTTTTCAATGCATTTCTTGCTAAAAGAGCTAAGATCGTGATTGTCTCTGTTGCTGAATGAGCTAGGACGCTATTCAACTCTAATCTAAGAGAGACTCACTAACTTCATGTAGGAACACCGTTACTTTGTCTCCTAACTCATTTTCCTAACAAGACAACCTCAATGATAAGACGCACACTGTTTTCAATGCATTTCTTGCTAAAAGAGCTAAGATCGTGATTGTCTCTGTTGCTGAATGAGCTAGGACGCTATTCAACTCTAATCTAAGAGAGACTCACTAACTTCATGTAGGAACACCGTTACTTTGTCTCCTAACTCATTTTCCTAACAAGACAACCTCAATGATAAGACGCACACTGTTTTCAATGCATTTCTTGCTAAAAGAGCTAAGATCGCGATTGTCTCTGTTGCTGAATGAGCTAGGACGCTATTCAACTCTAATCTAAGAGAGACTCACTAACTTCATGTAGGAACACCGTTACTTTGTCTCCTAACTCATTTTCCTAACAAGACAACCTCAATGATAAGACGCACACTGTTTTCAATGCATTTCTTGCTAAAAGAGCTAAGATCGCGATTGTCTCTGTTGCTGAATGAGCTAGGACGCTATTCAACTCTAATCTAAGAGAGACTCACTAACTTCATGTAGGAACACCGTTACTTTGTCTCCTAACTCATTTTCCTAACAAGAAAACCTCAATGATAAGACGCACACTGTTTTCAATGCATTTCTTGCTAAAAGAGCTAAGATCGTGATTGTCTCTGTTGCTGAATGAGCTAGGACGCTATTCAACTCTAATCTAAGAGAGACTCACTAACTTCATGTAGGAACACCGTTACTTTGTCTCCTAACTCATTTTCCTAACAAGACAACCTCAATGATAAGACGCACACTGTTTTCAATGCATTTCTTGCTAAAAGAGCTAAGATCGTGATTGTCTCTGTTGCTGAATGAGCTAGGACGCTATTCAACTCTAATCTAAGAGAGACTCACTAACTTCATGTAGGAGCACCGTTACTTTGTCTCCTAACTCATTTTCCTAACAAGACAACATCAATGAGAAGACGCACACTGTTTTCAATGCATTTCTTGCTAAAAGAGCTAAGATCGTGATTGTCTCTGTTGCTGAATGAGCTAGGACGCTATTCAACTCTAATCTAAGAGAGACTCACTAACTTCATTTAGGAACACCGTTACTTTGTCTCCTAACTCATTTTCCTAACAAGACAACCTCAATGATAAGACGCACACTGTTTTCAATGCATTTCTTGCTAAAAGAGCTAAGATCGCGATTGTCTCTGTAGCTGAATGAGCTAGGACGCTATTCAACTCTAATCTAAGAGAGACTCACTAATTTCATGTAGGAACACCGTTACTTTGTCTCCTAACGCATTTTCCTAACAAGACAACCTCAATGATAAGACGCACACTGTTTTCAATGCATTTCTTGCTAAAAGAGCTAAGATCGTGATTGTCTCTGTTGCTGAATGAGCTAGGACGCTATTCAACTCTAATCTAAGAGAGACTCACTAACTTCATGTAGGAACACCGTTACTTTGTCTTCTAACTCATTTTCCTAACAAGACAACCTCAATGATAAGACGCACACTGTTTTCAATGCATTTCTTGCTAAAAGAGCTAAGATCGCGATTGTCTCTGTAGCTGAATGAGCTAGGACGCTATTCAACTCTAATCTAAGAGAGACTCACTAACTTCATGTAGGAACTCCTACCTCATTTTCCTAACAAGACAACCTCAATGATAAGACGCACACTGTTTTCAATGCATTTCTTGCTAAAAGAGCTAAGATCGTGATTGTCTCTGTTGCTGAATGAGCTAGGACGCTATTCAACTCTAATCTAAGAGAGACTCACTAACTTCATGTAGGAACACCGTTACTTTGTCTCCTAACTCATTTTCCTAACAAGACAACCTCAATGATAAGACGCACACTGTTTTCAATGCATTTGTTGCTTAAAGAGCTAAGATCGTGATTGTCTCTGTTGCTGAATGAGCTAGGACGCTATTCAACTCTAATCTAAGAGAGACTCACTAACTTCATGTAGGAACACCGTTACTTTGTCTCCTAACTCATTTTCCTAACAAGACAACCTCAGTGATAAGACGCACACTGTTTTCAATGCATTTCTTTCTAAAAGAGCTAAGATCGTGATTGTCTCTGTTGCTGAATGAGCTAGGACGCTATTCAACTCTAATCTAAGAGAGACTCACTAACTTCATGTAGGAACACCGTTACTTTGTCTCCTAACTCATTTTACTAACAAGACAACCTCAATGATAAGACGCACACTGTTTTTAATGCATTTCTTGCTTAAAGAGCTAAGATCGTGATTGTCTCTGTTGCTGAATGAGCTAGGACGCTATTCAACTCTAATCTAAGAGAGACTCACTAACTTCATGTAGGAACACCGTTACTTTGTCTCCTAACTCATTTTCCTAACAAGACAACCTCAATGATAAGACGCACACTGTTTTCAATGCATTTCTTTCTAAAAGAGCTAAGATCGTGATTGTCTCTGTTGCTGAATGAGCTAGAACGCTATTCAACTCTAATCTAAGAGAGACTCACTAACTTCATGTAGGAACACCGTTACTTTGTCTCCTAACTCATTTTCCTAACAAGACAACCTCAATGATAAGACGCACACTGTTTTCAATGCATTTCTTGCTAAAAGAGCTAAGATCGTGATTGTCTCTGTTGCTGAATGAGCTAGGACGCTATTCAACTCTAATCTAAGAGAGACTCACTAACTTCATGTAGGAACACCGTTACTTTGTCTCCTAACTCATTTTCCTAACAAGACAACCTCAATGATAAGACGCACACTGTTTTCAATGCATTTCTTGCTAAAAGAGCTAAGATCGTGATTGTCTCTGTTGCTGAATGAGCTAGGACGCTATTCAACTCTAATCTAAGAGAGACTCACTAACTTCATGTAGGAACACCGTTACTTTGTCTCCTAACTCATTTTCCTAACAAGACAACCTCAATGATAAGACGCACACTGTTTTCAATGCATTTCTTGCTAAAAGAGCTAAGATCGCGATTGTCTCTGTTGCTGAATGAGCTAGGACGCTATTCAACTCTAATCTAAGAGAGACTCACTAACTTCATGTAGGAACACCGTTACTTTGTCTCCTAACTCATTTTCCTAACAAGACAACCTCAATGATAAGACGCACACTGTTTTCAATGCATTTCTTGCTAAAAGAGCTAAGATCGCGATTGTCTCTGTTGCTGAATGAGCTAGGACGCTATTCAACTCTAATCTAAGAGAGACTCACTAACTTCATGTAGGAACACCGTTACTTTGTCTCCTAACTCATTTTCCTAACAAGAAAACCTCAATGATAAGACGCACACTGTTTTCAATGCATTTCTTGCTAAAAGAGCTAAGATCGTGATTGTCTCTGTTGCTGAATGAGCTAGGACGCTATTCAACTCTAATCTAAGAGAGACTCACTAACTACATGTAGGAACACCGTTACTTTGTCTCCTAACTCATTTTCCTAACAAGACAACCTCAATGATAAGACGCACACTGTTTTCAATGCATTTCTTGCTAAAAGAGCTAAGATCGTGATTGTCTCTGTTGCTGAATGAGCTAGGACGCTATTCAACTCTAATCTAAGAGAGACTCACTAACTTCATGTAGGAGCACCGTTACTTTGTCTCCTAACTCATTTTCCTAACAAGACAACATCAATGAGAAGACGCACACTGTTTTCAATGCATTTCTTGCTAAAAGAGCTAAGATCGTGATTGTCTCTGTTGCTGAATGAGCTAGGACGCTATTCAACTCTAATCTAAGAGAGACTCACTAACTTCATTTAGGAACACCGTTACTTTGTCTCCTAACTCATTTTCCTAACAAGACAACCTCAATGATAAGACGCACACTGTTTTCAATGCATTTCTTGCTAAAAGAGCTAAGATCGCGATTGTCTCTGTTGCTGAATGAGCTAGGACGCTATTCAACTCTAATCTAAGAGAGACTCACTAACTTCATGTAGGAACACCGTTACTTTGTCTCCTAACTCATTTTCCTAACAAGACAACCTCAATGATAAGACGCACACTGTTTTCAATGCATTTCTTGCTAAAAGAGCTAAGATCGCGATTGTCTCTGTTGCTGAATGAGCTAGGACGCTATTCAACTCTAATCTAAGAGAGACTCACTAACTTCATGTAGGAACACCGTTACTTTGTCTCCTAACTCATTTTCCTAACAAGAAAACCTCAATGATAAGACGCACACTGTTTTCAATGCATTTCTTGCTAAAAGAGCTAAGATCGTGATTGTCTCTGTTGCTGAATGAGCTAGGACGCTATTCAACTCTAATCTAAGAGAGACTCACTAACTACATGTAGGAACACCGTTACTTTGTCTCCTAACTCATTTTCCTAACAAGACAACCTCAATGATAAGACGCACACTGTTTTCAATGCATTTCTTGCTAAAAGAGCTAAGATCGTGATTGTCTCTGTTGCTGAATGAGCTAGGACGCTATTCAACTCTAATCTAAGAGAGACTCACTAACTTCATGTAGGAGCACCGTTACTTTGTCTCCTAACTCATTTTCCTAACAAGACAACATCAATGAGAAGACGCACACTGTTTTCAATGCATTTCTTGCTAAAAGAGCTAAGATCGTGATTGTCTCTGTTGCTGAATGAGCTAGGACGCTATTCAACTCTAATCTAAGAGAGACTCACTAACTTCATTTAGGAACACCGTTACTTTGTCTCCTAACTCATTTTCCTAACAAGACAACCTCAATGATAAGACGCACACTGTTTTCAATGCATTTCTTGCTAAAAGAGCTAAGATCGCGATTGTCTCTGTTGCTGAATGAGCTAGGACGCTATTCAACTCTAATCTAAGAGAGACTCACTAACTTCATGTAGGAACACCGTTACTTTGTCTCCTAACTCATTTTCCTAACAAGACAACCTCAATGATAAGACGCACACTGTTTTCAATGCATTTCTTGCTAAAAGAGCTAAGATCGCGATTGTCTCTGTTGCTGAATGAGCTAGGACGCTATTCAACTCTAATCTAAGAGAGACTCACTAACTTCATGTAGGAACACCGTTACTTTGTCTCCTAACTCATTTTCCTAACAAGAAAACCTCAATGATAAGACGCACACTGTTTTCAATGCATTTCTTGCTAAAAGAGCTAAGATCGTGATTGTCTCTGTTGCTGAATGAGCTAGGACGCTATTCAACTCTAATCTAAGAGAGACTCACTAACTACATGTAGGAACACCGTTACTTTGTCTCCTAACTCATTTTCCTAACAAGACAACCTCAATGATAAGACGCACACTGTTTTCAATGCATTTCTTGCTAAAAGAGCTAAGATCGTGATTGTCTCTGTTGCTGAATGAGCTAGGACGCTATTCAACTCTAATCTAAGAGAGACTCACTAACTTCATGTAGGAGCACCGTTACTTTGTCTCCTAACTCATTTTCCTAACAAGACAACATCAATGAGAAGTCGCACACTGTTTTCAATGCATTTCTTGCTAAAAGAGCTAAGATCGTGATTGTCTCTGTTGCTGAATGAGCTAGGACGCTATTCAACTCTAATCTAAGAGAGACTCACTAACTTCATTTAGGAACACCGTTACTTTGTCTCCTAACTCATTTTCCTAACAAGACAACCTCAATGATAAGACGCACACTGTTTTCAATGCATTTCTTGCTAAAAGAGCTAAGATCGCGATTGTCTCTGTAGCTGAATGAGCTAGGACGCTATTCAACTCTAATCTAAGAGAGACTCACTAATTTCATGTAGGAACACCGTTACTTTGTCTCCTAACGCATTTTCCTAACAAGACAACCTCAATGATAAGACGCACACTGTTTTCAATGCATTTCTTGCTAAAAGAGCTAAGATCGTGATTGTCTCTGTTGCTGAATGAGCTAGGACGCTATTCAACTCTAATCTAAGAGAGACTCACTAACTTCATGTAGGAACACCGTTACTTTGTCTTCTAACTCATTTTCCTAACAAGACAACCTCAATGATAAGACGCACACTGTTTTCAATGCATTTCTTGCTAAAAGAGCTAAGATCGCGATTGTCTCTGTAGCTGAATGAGCTAGGACGCTATTCAACTCTAATCTAAGAGAGACTCACTAACTTCATGTAGGAACTCCTACCTCATTTTCCTAACAAGACAACCTCAATGATAAGACGCACACTGTTTTCAATGCATTTCTTGCTAAAAGAGCTAAGATCGTGATTGTCTCTGTTGCTGAATGAGCTAGGACGCTATTCAACTCTAATCTAAGAGAGACTCACTAACTTCATGTAGGAACACCGTTACTTTGTCTCCTAACTCATTTTCCTAACAAGACAACCTCAATGATAAGACGCACACTGTTTTCAATGCATTTGTTGCTTAAAGAGCTAAGATCGTGATTGTCTCTGTTGCTGAATGAGCTAGGACGCTATTCAACTCTAATCTAAGAGAGACTCACTAACTTCATGTAGGAACACCGTTACTTTGTCTCCTAACTCATTTTCCTAACAAGACAACCTCAGTGATAAGACGCACACTGTTTTCAATGCATTTCTTTCTAAAAGAGCTAAGATCGTGATTGTCTCTGTTGCTGAATGAGCTAGGACGCTATTCAACTCTAATCTAAGAGAGACTCACTAACTTCATGTAGGAACACCGTTACTTTGTCTCCTAACTCATTTTACTAACAAGACAACCTCAATGATAAGACGCACACTGTTTTTAATGCATTTCTTGCTTAAAGAGCTAAGATCGTGATTGTCTCTGTTGCTGAATGAGCTAGGACGCTATTCAACTCTAATCTAAGAGAGACTCACTAACTTCATGTAGGAACACCGTTACTTTGTCTCCTAACTCATTTTCCTAACAAGACAACCTCAATGATAAGACGCACACTGTTTTCAATGCATTTCTTTCTAAAAGAGCTAAGATCGTGATTGTCTCTGTTGCTGAATGAGCTAGGACGCTATTCAACTCTAATCTAAGAGAGACTCACTAACTTCATGTAGGAACACCGTTACTTTGTCTCCTAACTCATTTTCCTAACAAGACAACCTCAATGATAAGACGCACACTGTTTTCAATGCATTTCTTGCTAAAAGAGCTAAGATCGTGATTGTCTCTGTTGCTGAATGAGCTAGGACGCTATTCAACTCTAATCTAAGAGAGACTCACTAACTTCATGTTACACCGTTACTTTGTCTCCTAACTCATTTTCCTAACAAGACAACCTCAATGATAAGACGCACACTGTTTTCAATGCATTTCTTGCTAAAAGAGCTAAGATCGTGATTGTCTCTGTTGCTGAATGAGCTAGGACGCTATTCAACTCTAATCTAAGAGAGACTCACTAACTTCATGTAGGAACACCGTTACTTTGTCTCCTAACTCATTTTCCTAACAAGACAACCTCAATGATAAGACGCACACTGTTTTCAATGCATTTCTTGCTAAAAGAGCTAAGATCGTGATTGTCTCTGTTGCTGAATGAGCTAGGACGCTATTCAACTCTAATCTAAGAGAGACTCACTAACTTCATGTAGGAACACCGTTACTTTGTCTCCTAACTCATTTTCCTAACAAGACAACCTCAATGATAAGACGCACACTGTTTTCAATGCATTTCTTGCTAAAAGAGCTAAGATCGCGATTGTCTCTGTTGCTGAATGAGCTAGGACGCTATTCAACTCTAATCTAAGAGAGACTCACTAACTTCATGTAGGAACACCGTTACTTTGTCTCCTAACTCATTTTCCTAACAAGACAACCTCAATGATAAGACGCACACTGTTTTCAATGCATTTCTTGCTAAAAGAGCTAAGATCGTGATTGTCTCTGTTGCTGAATGAGCTAGGACGCTATTCAACTCTAATCTAAGAGAGACTCACTAACTTCATGTAGGAACACCGTTACTTTGTCTCCTAACTCATTTTCCTAACAAGACAACCTCAATGATAAGACGCACACTGTTTTCAATGCATTTCTTGCTAAAAGAGCTAAGATCGTGATTGTCTCTGTTGCTGAATGAGCTAGGACGCTATTCAACTCTAATCTAAGAGAGATTCACTAACTTCATGTAGGAACACCGTTACTTTGTCTCCTAACTCATTTTCCTAACAAGACAACCTCAATGATAAGACGCACACTGTTTTCAATGCATTTCTTGCTAAAAGAGCTAAGATCGCGATTGTCTCTGTTGCTGAATGAGCTAGGACGCTATTCAACTCTAATCTAAGAGAGACTCACTAACTTCATGTAGGAACACCGTTACTTTGTCTCCTAACTCATTTTCCTAACAAGAAAACCTCAATGATAAGACGCACACTGTTTTCAATGCATTTCTTGCTAAAAGAGCTAAGATCGCGATTGTCTCTGTTGCTGAATGAGCTAGGACGCTATTCAACTCTAATCTAAGAGAGACTCACTAACTTCATGTAGGAACACCGTTACTTTGTCTCCTAACTCATTTTCCTAACAAGACAACCTCAATGATAAGACGCACACTGTTTTCAATGCATTTCTTGCTAAAAGAGCTAAGATCGTGATTGTCTCTGTTGCTGAATGAGCTAGGATGCTATTCAACTCTAATCTAAGAGAGACTCACTAACTTCATGTAGGAACACCGTTACTTTGTCTCCTAACTCATTTTCCTAACAAGACAACCTCAATGATAAGACGCACACTGTTTTCAATGCATTTCTTGCTAAAAGAGCTAAGATCGTGATTGTCTCTGTTGCTGAATGAGCTAGGACGCTATTCAACTCTAATCTAAGAGAGACTCACTAACTTCATGTAGGAGCACCGTTACTTTGTCTCCTAACTCATTTTCCTAACAAGACAACCTCAATGAGAAGACGCACACTGTTTTCAATGCATTTCTTGCTAAAAGAGCTAAGATCGTGATTGTCTCTGTTGCTGAATGAGCTAGGACGCTATTCAACTCTAATCTAAGAGAGACTCACTAACTTCATGTAGGAACACCGTTACTTTGTCTCCTAACTCATTTTCCTAACAAGACAACCTCAATGATAAGACGCACACTGTTTTCAATGCATTTCTTGCTAAAAGAGCTAAGATCGTGATTGTCTCTGTTGCTGAATGAGCTAGGACGCTATTCAACTCTAATCTAAGAGAGACTCACTAACTTCATGTAGGAGCACCGTTACTTTGTCTCCTAACTCATTTTCCTAACAAGACAACATCAATGAGAAGACGCACACTGTTTTCAATGCATTTCTTGCTAAAAGAGCTAAGATCGTGATTGTCTCTGTTGCTGAATGAGCTAGGACGCTATTCAACTCTAATCTAAGAGAGACTCACTAACTTCATGTAGGAACACCGTTACTTTGTCTCCTAACTAATTTTCCTAACAAGACAACCTCAATGATAAGACGCACACTGTTTTCAATGCATTTCTTGCTAAAAGAGCTAAGATCGTGATTGTCTCTGTTGCTGAATGAGCTAGGACGCTATTCAACTCTAATCTAAGAGAGACTCACTAACTTCATGTAGGAACACCGTTACTTTGTCTCCTAACTCATTTTCCTAACAAGACAACCTCAATGATAAGACGCACACTGTTTTCAATGCATTTCTTGCTAAAAGAGCTAAGATCGTGATTGTCTCTGTTGCTGAATGAGCTAGGACGCTATTCAACTCTAATCTAAGAGAGAGTCACTAACTACATGTAGGAACACCGTTACTTTGTCTCCTAACTCATTTTCCTAACAAGACAACCTCAATGATAAGACGCACACTGTTTTCAATGCATTTCTTGCTAAAAGAGCTAAGATCGCGATTGTCTCTGTTGCTGAATGAGCTAGGACGCTATTCAACTCTAATCTAAGAGAGACTCACTAACTTCATGTAGGAACACCGTTACTTTGTCTCCTAACTCATTTTCCTAACAAGAAAACCTCAATGATAAGACGCACACTGTTTTCAATGCATTTCTTGCTAAAAGAGCTAAGATCGTGATTGTCTCTGTTGCTGAATGAGCTAGGACGCTATTCAACTCTAATCTAAGAGAGACTCACTAACTTCATGTAGGAACACCGTTACTTTGTCTCCTAACTCATTTTCCTAACAAGACAACCTCAATGATAAGACGCACACTGTTTTTAATGCATTTCTTGCTAAAAGAGCTAAGATCGTGATTGTCTCTGTTGCTGAATGAGCTAGGACGCTATTCAACTCTAATCTAAGAGAGACTCACTAACTTCATGTAGGAACACCGTTACTTTGTCTCCTAACTCATTTTCCTAACAAGACAACCTCAATGATAAGACGCACACTGTTTTCAATGCATTTCTTGCTAAAAGAGCTAAGATCGTGATTGTCTCTGTTGCTGAATGAGCTAGGACGCTATTCAACTCTAATCTAAGAGAGACTCACTAACTTCATGTAGGAGCACCGTTACTTTGTCTCCTAACTCATTTTCCTAACAAGACAACATCAATGAGAAGACGCACACTGTTTTCAATGCATTTCTTGCTAAAAGAGCTAAGATCGTGATTGTCTCTGTTGCTGAATGAGCTAGGACGCTATTCAACTCTAATCTAAGAGAGACTCACTAACTTCATTTAGGAACACCGTTACTTTGTCTCCTAACTCATTTTCCTAACAAGACAACCTCAATGATAAGACGCACACTGTTTTCAATGCATTTCTTGCTAAAAGAGCTAAGATCGCGATTGTCTCTGTAGCTGAATGAGCTAGGACGCTATTCAACTCTAATCTAAGAGAGACTCACTAATTTCATGTAGGAACACCGTTACTTTGTCTCCTAACGCATTTTCCTAACAAGACAACCTCAATGATAAGACGCACACTGTTTTCAATGCATTTCTTGCTAAAAGAGCTAAGATCGTGATTGTCTCTGTTGCTGAATGAGCTAGGACGCTATTCAACTCTAATCTAAGAGAGACTCACTAACTTCATGTAGGAACACCGTTACTTTGTCTTCTAACTCATTTTCCTAACAAGACAACCTCAATGATAAGACGCACACTGTTTTCAATGCATTTCTTGCTAAAAGAGCTAAGATCGCGATTGTCTCTGTAGCTGAATGAGCTAGGACGCTATTCAACTCTAATCTAAGAGAGACTCACTAACTTCATGTAGGAACTCCTACCTCATTTTCCTAACAAGACAACCTCAATGATAAGACGCACACTGTTTTCAATGCATTTCTTGCTAAAAGAGCTAAGATCGTGATTGTCTCTGTTGCTGAATGAGCTAGGACGCTATTCAACTCTAATCTAAGAGAGACTCACTAACTTCATGTAGGAACACCGTTACTTTGTCTCCTAACTCATTTTCCTAACAAGACAACCTCAATGATAAGACGCACACTGTTTTCAATGCATTTGTTGCTTAAAGAGCTAAGATCGTGATTGTCTCTGTTGCTGAATGAGCTAGGACGCTATTCAACTCTAATCTAAGAGAGACTCACTAACTTCATGTAGGAACACCGTTACTTTGTCTCCTAACTCATTTTCCTAACAAGACAACCTCAGTGATAAGACGCACACTGTTTTCAATGCATTTCTTTCTAAAAGAGCTAAGATCGTGATTGTCTCTGTTGCTGAATGAGCTAGGACGCTATTCAACTCTAATCTAAGAGAGACTCACTAACTTCATGTAGGAACACCGTTACTTTGTCTCCTAACTCATTTTACTAACAAGACAACCTCAATGATAAGACGCACACTGTTTTTAATGCATTTCTTGCTTAAAGAGCTAAGATCGTGATTGTCTCTGTTGCTGAATGAGCTAGGACGCTATTCAACTCTAATCTAAGAGAGACTCACTAACTTCATGTAGGAACACCGTTACTTTGTCTCCTAACTCATTTTCCTAACAAGACAACCTCAATGATAAGACGCACACTGTTTTCAATGCATTTCTTTCTAAAAGAGCTAAGATCGTGATTGTCTCTGTTGCTGAATGAGCTAGGACGCTATTCAACTCTAATCTAAGAGAGACTCACTAACTTCATGTAGGAACACCGTTACTTTGTCTCCTAACTCATTTTCCTAACAAGACAACCTCAATGATAAGACGCACACTGTTTTCAATGCATTTCTTGCTAAAAGAGCTAAGATCGTGATTGTCTCTGTTGCTGAATGAGCTAGGACGCTATTCAACTCTAATCTAAGAGAGACTCACTAACTTCATGTTACACCGTTACTTTGTCTCCTAACTCATTTTCCTAACAAGACAACCTCAATGATAAGACGCACACTGTTTTCAATGCATTTCTTGCTAAAAGAGCTAAGATCGTGATTGTCTCTGTTGCTGAATGAGCTAGGACGCTATTCAACTCTAATCTAAGAGAGACTCACTAACTTCATGTAGGAACACCGTTACTTTGTCTCCTAACTCATTTTCCTAACAAGACAACCTCAATGATAAGACGCACACTGTTTTTAATGCATTTCTTGCTAAAAGAGCTAAGATCGTGATTGTCTCTGTTGCTGAATGAGCTAGGACGCTATTCAACTCTAATCTAAGAGAGACTCACTAACTTCATGTAGGAACACCGTTACTTTGTCTCCTAACTCATTTTCCTAACAAGACAACCTCAATGATAAGACGCACACTGTTTTCAATGCATTTCTTGCTAAAAGAGCTAAGATCGTGATTGTCTCTGTTGCTGAATGAGCTAGGACGCTATTCAACTCTAATCTAAGAGAGACTCACTAACTTCATGTAGGAGCACCGTTACTTTGTCTCCTAACTCATTTTCCTAACAAGACAACATCAATGAGAAGACGCACACTGTTTTCAATGCATTTCTTGCTAAAAGAGCTAAGATCGTGATTGTCTCTGTTGCTGAATGAGCTAGGACGCTATTCAACTCTAATCTAAGAGAGACTCACTAACTTCATGTAGGAACACCGTTACTTTGTCTCCTAACTCATTTTCCTAACAAGACAACCTCAATGATAAGACGCACACTGTTTTCAATGCATTTCTTGCTAAAAGAGCTAAGATCGCGATTGTCTCTGTAGCTGAATGAGCTAGGACGCTATTCAACTCTAATCTAAGAGAGACTCACTAATTTCATGTAGGAACACCGTTACTTTGTCTCCTAACGCATTTTCCTAACAAGACAACCTCAATGATAAGACGCACACTGTTTTCAATGCATTTCTTGCTAAAAGAGCTAAGATCGTGATTGTCTCTGTTGCTGAATGAGCTAGGACGCTATTCAACTCTAATCTAAGAGAGACTCACTAACTTCATGTAGGAACACCGTTACTTTGTCTTCTAACTCATTTTCCTAACAAGACAACCTCAATGATAAGACGCACACTGTTTTCAATGCATTTCTTGCTAAAAGAGCTAAGATCGCGATTGTCTCTGTAGCTGAATGAGCTAGGACGCTATTCAACTCTAATCTAAGAGAGACTCACTAACTTCATGTAGGAACTCCTACCTCATTTTCCTAACAAGACAACCTCAATGATAAGACGCACACTGTTTTCAATGCATTTCTTGCTAAAAGAGCTAAGATCGTGATTGTCTCTGTTGCTGAATGAGCTAGGACGCTATTCAACTCTAATCTAAGAGAGACTCACTAACTTCATGTAGGAACACCGTTACTTTGTCTCCTAACTCATTTTCCTAACAAGACAACCTCAATGATAAGACGCACACTGTTTTCAATGCATTTGTTGCTTAAAGAGCTAAGATCGTGATTGTCTCTGTTGCTGAATGAGCTAGGACGCTATTCAACTCTAATCTAAGAGAGACTCACTAACTTCATGTAGGAACACCGTTACTTTGTCTCCTAACTCATTTTCCTAACAAGACAACCTCAGTGATAAGACGCACACTGTTTTCAATGCATTTCTTTCTAAAAGAGCTAAGATCGTGATTGTCTCTGTTGCTGAATGAGCTAGGACGCTATTCAACTCTAATCTAAGAGAGACTCACTAACTTCATGTAGGAACACCGTTACTTTGTCTCCTAACTCATTTTACTAACAAGACAACCTCAATGATAAGACGCACACTGTTTTTAATGCATTTCTTGCTTAAAGAGCTAAGATCGTGATTGTCTCTGTTGCTGAATGAGCTAGGACGCTATTCAACTCTAATCTAAGAGAGACTCACTAACTTCATGTAGGAACACCGTTACTTTGTCTCCTAACTCATTTTCCTAACAAGACAACCTCAATGATAAGACGCACACTGTTTTCAATGCATTTCTTTCTAAAAGAGCTAAGATCGTGATTGTCTCTGTTGCTGAATGAGCTAGGACGCTATTCAACTCTAATCTAAGAGAGACTCACTAACTTCATGTAGGAACACCGTTACTTTGTCTCCTAACTCATTTTCCTAACAAGACAACCTCAATGATAAGACGCACACTGTTTTCAATGCATTTCTTGCTAAAAGAGCTAAGATCGTGATTGTCTCTGTTGCTGAATGAGCTAGGACGCTATTCAACTCTAATCTAAGAGAGACTCACTAACTTCATGTTACACCGTTACTTTGTCTCCTAACTCATTTTCCTAACAAGACAACCTCAATGATAAGACGCACACTGTTTTCAATGCATTTCTTGCTAAAAGAGCTAAGATCGTGATTGTCTCTGTTGCTGAATGAGCTAGGACGCTATTCAACTCTAATCTAAGAGAGACTCACTAACTTCATGTAGGAACACCGTTACTTTGTCTCCTAACTCATTTTCCTAACAAGACAACCTCAATGATAAGACGCACACTGTTTTCAATGCATTTCTTGCTAAAAGAGCCAAGATCGTGATTGTCTCTGTTGCTGAATGAGCTAGGACGCTATTCAACTCTAATCTAAGAGAGACTCACTAACTTCATGTAGGAACACCGTTACTTTGTCTCCTAACTCATTTTCCTAACAAGACAACCTCAATGATAAGACGCACACTGTTTTCAATGCATTTCTTGCTAAAAGAGCTAAGATCGCGATTGTCTCTGTTGCTGAATGAGCTAGGACGCTATTCAACTCTAATCTAAGAGAGACTCACTAACTTCATGTAGGAACACCGTTACTTTGTCTCCTAACTCATTTTCCTAACAAGACAACCTCAATGATAAGACGCACACTGTTTTCAATGCATTTCTTGCTAAAAGAGCTAAGATCGCGATTGTCTCTGTTGCTGAATGAGCTAGGACGCTATTCAACTCTAATCTAAGAGAGACTCACTAACTTCATGTAGGAACACCGTTACTTTGTCTCCTAACTCATTTTCCTAACAAGAAAACCTCAATGATAAGACGCACACTGTTTTCAATGCATTTCTTGCTAAAAGAGCTAAGATCGTGATTGTCTCTGTTGCTGAATGAGCTAGGACGCTATTCAACTCTAATCTAAGAGAGACTCACTAACTTCATGTAGGAACACCGTTACTTTGTCTCCTAACTCATTTTCCTAACAAGACAACCTCAATGATAAGACGCACACTGTTTTCAATGCATTTCTTGCTAAAAGAGCTAAGATCGTGATTGTCTCTGTTGCTGAATGAGCTAGGACGCTATTCAACTCTAATCTAAGAGAGACTCACTAACTTCATGTAGGAACACCGTTACTTTGTCTCCTAACTCATTTTCCTAACAAGACAACCTCAATGATAAGACGCACACTGTTTTCAATGCATTTCTTGCTAAAAGAGCTAAGATCGTGATTGTCTCTGTTGCTGAATGAGCTAGGACGCTATTCAACTCTAATCTAAGAGAGATTCACTAACTTCATGTAGGAACACCGTTACTTTGTCTCCTAACTCATTTTCCTAACAAGACAACCTTAATGATAAGACGCACACTGTTTTCAATGCATTTCTTGCTAAAAGAGCTAAGATCGCGATTGTCTCTGTTGCTGAATGAGCTAGGACGCTATTCAACTCTAATCTAAGAGAGACTCACTAACTTCATGTAGGAACACCGTTACTTTGTCTCCTAACTCATTTTCCTAACAAGAAAACCTCAATGATAAGACGCACACTGTTTTCAATGCATTTCTTGCTAAAAGAGCTAAGATCGCGATTGTCTCTGTTGCTGAATGAGCTAGGACGCTATTCAACTCTAATCTAAGAGAGACTCACTAACTTCATGTAGGAACACCGTTACTTTGTCTCCTAACTCATTTTCCTAACAAGACAACCTCAATGATAAGACGCACACTGTTTTCAATGCATTTCTTGCTAAAAGAGCTAAGATCGTGATTGTCTCTGTTGCTGAATGAGCTAGGATGCTATTCAACTCTAATCTAAGAGAGACTCACTAACTTCATGTAGGAACACCGTTACTTTGTCTCCTAACTCATTTTCCTAACAAGACAACCTCAATGATAAGACGCACACTGTTTTCAATGCATTTCTTGCTAAAAGAGCTAAGATCGTGATTGTCTCTGTTGCTGAATGAGCTAGGACGCTATTCAACTCTAATCTAAGAGAGACTCACTAACTTCATGTAGGAGCACCGTTACTTTGTCTCCTAACTCATTTTCCTAACAAGACAACCTCAATGAGAAGACGCACACTGTTTTCAATGCATTTCTTGCTAAAAGAGCTAAGATCGTGATTGTCTCTGTTGCTGAATGAGCTAGGACGCTATTCAACTCTAATCTAAGAGAGACTCACTAACTTCATGTAGGAACACCGTTACTTTGTCTCCTAACTCATTTTCCTAACAAGACAACCTCAATGATAAGACGCAAACTGTTTTCAATGCATTTCTTGCTAAAAGAGCTAAGATCGTGATTGTCTCTGTTGCTGAATGAGCTAGGACGCTATTCAACTCTAATCTAAGAGAGACTCACTAACTTCATGTAGGAGCACCGTTACTTTGTCTCCTAACTCATTTTCCTAACAAGACAACATCAATGAGAAGACGCACACTGTTTTCAATGCATTTCTTGCTAAAAGAGCTAAGATCGTGATTGTCTCTGTTGCTGAATGAGCTAGGACGCTATTCAACTCTAATCTAAGAGAGACTCACTAACTTCATGTAGGAACACCGTTACTTTGTCTCCTAACTCATTTTCCTAACAAGACAACCTCAATGATAAGACGCACACTGTTTTCAATGCATTTCTTGCTAAAAGAGCTAAGATCGTGATTGTCTCTGTTGCTGAATGAGCTAGGACGCTATTCAACTCTAATCTAAGAGAGACTCACTAACTTCATGTAGGAACACCGTTACTTTGTCTCCTAACTCATTTTCCTAACAAGACAACCTCAATGATAAGACGCACACTGTTTTCAATGCATTTCTTGCTAAAAGAGCTAAGATCGTGATTGTCTCTGTTGCTGAATGAGCTAGGACGCTATTCAACTCTAATCTAAGAGAGAGTCACTAACTACATGTAGGAACACCGTTACTTTGTTTCCTAACTCATTTTCCTAACAAGACAACCTCAATGATAAGACGCACACTGTTTTCAATGCATTTCTTGCTAAAAGAGCTAAGATCGCGATTGTCTCTGTTGCTGAATGAGCTAGGACGCTATTCAACTCTAATCTAAGAGAGACTCACTAACTTCATGTAGGAACACCGTTACTTTGTCTCCTAACTCATTTTCCTAACAAGAAAACCTCAATGATAAGACGCACACTGTTTTCAATGCATTTCTTGCTAAAAGAGCTAAGATCGTGATTGTCTCTGTTGCTGAATGAGCTAGGACGCTATTCAACTCTAATCTAAGAGAGACTCACTAACTTCATGTAGGAACACCGTTACTTTGTCTCCTAACTCATTTTCCTAACAAGACAACCTCAATGATAAGACGCACACTGTTTTTAATGCATTTCTTGCTAAAAGAGCTAAGATCGTGATTGTCTCTGTTGCTGAATGAGCTAGGACGCTATTCAACTCTAATCTAAGAGAGACTCACTAACTTCATGTAGGAACACCGTTACTTTGTCTCCTAACTCATTTTCCTAACAAGACAACCTCAATGATAAGACGCACACTGTTTTCAATGCATTTCTTGCTAAAAGAGCTAAGATCGTGATTGTCTCTGTTGCTGAATGAGCTAGGACGCTATTCAACTCTAATCTAAGAGAGACTCACTAACTTCATGTAGGAGCACCGTTACTTTGTCTCCTAACTCATTTTCCTAACAAGACAACATCAATGAGAAGACGCACACTGTTTTCAATGCATTTCTTGCTAAAAGAGCTAAGATCGTGATTGTCTCTGTTGCTGAATGAGCTAGGACGCTATTCAACTCTAATCTAAGAGAGACTCACTAACTTCATTTAGGAACACCGTTACTTTGTCTCCTAACTCATTTTCCTAACAAGACAACCTCAATGATAAGACGCACACTGTTTTCAATGCATTTCTTGCTAAAAGAGCTAAGATCGCGATTGTCTCTGTAGCTGAATGAGCTAGGACGCTATTCAACTCTAATCTAAGAGAGACTCACTAATTTCATGTAGGAACACCGTTACTTTGTCTCCTAACGCATTTTCCTAACAAGACAACCTCAATGATAAGACGCACACTGTTTTCAATGCATTTCTTGCTAAAAGAGCTAAGATCGTGATTGTCTCTGTTGCTGAATGAGCTAGGACGCTATTCAACTCTAATCTAAGAGAGACTCACTAACTTCATGTAGGAACACCGTTACTTTGTCTTCTAACTCATTTTCCTAACAAGACAACCTCAATGATAAGACGCACACTGTTTTCAATGCATTTCTTGCTAAAAGAGCTAAGATCGCGATTGTCTCTGTAGCTGAATGAGCTAGGACGCTATTCAACTCTAATCTAAGAGAGACTCACTAACTTCATGTAGGAACTCCTACCTCATTTTCCTAACAAGACAACCTCAATGATAAGACGCACACTGTTTTCAATGCATTTCTTGCTAAAAGAGCTAAGATCGTGATTGTCTCTGTTGCTGAATGAGCTAGGACGCTTTTCAACTCTAATCTAAGAGAGACTCACTAACTTCATGTAGGAACACCGTTACTTTGTCTCCTAACTCATTTTCCTAACAAGACAACCTCAATGATAAGACGCACACTGTTTTCAATGCATTTGTTGCTTAAAGAGCTAAGATCGTGATTGTCTCTGTTGCTGAATGAGCTAGGACGCTATTCAACTCTAATCTAAGAGAGACTCACTAACTTCATGTAGGAACACCGTTACTTTGTCTCCTAACTCATTTTCCTAACAAGACAACCTCAGTGATAAGACGCACACTGTTTTCAATGCATTTCTTTCTAAAAGAGCTAAGATCGTGATTGTCTCTGTTGCTGAATGAGCTAGGACGCTATTCAACTCTAATCTAAGAGAGACTCACTAACTTCATGTAGGAACACCGTTACTTTGTCTCCTAACTCATTTTACTAACAAGACAACCTCAATGATAAGACGCACACTGTTTTTAATGCATTTCTTGCTTAAAGAGCTAAGATCGTGATTGTCTCTGTTGCTGAATGAGCTAGGACGCTATTCAACTCTAATCTAAGAGAGACTCACTAACTTCATGTAGGAACACCGTTACTTTGTCTCCTAACTCATTTTCCTAACAAGACAACCTCAATGATAAGACGCACACTGTTTTCAATGCATTTCTTTCTAAAAGAGCTAAGATCGTGATTGTCTCTGTTGCTGAATGAGCTAGGACGCTATTCAACTCTAATCTAAGAGAGACTCACTAACTTCATGTAGGAACACCGTTACTTTGTCTCCTAACTCATTTTCCTAACAAGACAACCTCAATGATAAGACGCACACTGTTTTCAATGCATTTCTTGCTAAAAGAGCTAAGATCGTGATTGTCTCTGTTGCTGAATGAGCTAGGACGCTATTCAACTCTAATCTAAGAGAGACTCACTAACTTCATGTTACACCGTTACTTTGTCTCCTAACTCATTTTCCTAACAAGACAACCTCAATGATAAGACGCACACTGTTTTCAATGCATTTCTTGCTAAAAGAGCTAAGATCGTGATTGTCTCTGTTGCTGAATGAGCTAGGACGCTATTCAACTCTAATCTAAGAGAGACTCACTAACTTCATGTAGGAACACCGTTACTTTGTCTCCTAACTCATTTTCCTAACAAGACAACCTCAATGATAAGACGCACACTGTTTTTAATGCATTTCTTGCTAAAAGAGCTAAGATCGTGATTGTCTCTGTTGCTGAATGAGCTAGGACGCTATTCAACTCTAATCTAAGAGAGACTCACTAACTTCATGTAGGAACACCGTTACTTTGTCTCCTAACTCATTTTCCTAACAAGACAACCTCAATGATAAGACGCACACTGTTTTCAATGCATTTCTTGCTAAAAGAGCTAAGATCGTGATTGTCTCTGTTGCTGAATGAGCTAGGACGCTATTCAACTCTAATCTAAGAGAGACTCACTAACTTCATGTAGGAGCACCGTTACTTTGTCTCCTAACTCATTTTCCTAACAAGACAACATCAATGAGAAGACGCACACTGTTTTCAATGCATTTCTTGCTAAAAGAGCCAAGATCGTGATTGTCTCTGTTGCTGAATGAGCTAGGACGCTATTCAACTCTAATCTAAGAGAGACTCACTAACTTCATGTAGGAACACCGTTACTTTGTCTCCTAACTCATTTTCCTAACAAGACAACCTCAGTGATAAGACGCACACTGTTTTCAATGCATTTCTTTCTAAAAGAGCTAAGATCGTGATTGTCTCTGTTGCTGAATGAGCTAGGACGCTATTCAACTCTAATCTAAGAGAGACTCACTAACTTCATGTAGGAACACCGTTACTTTGTCTCCTAACTCATTTTACTAACAAGACAACCTCAATGATAAGACGCACACTGTTTTTAATGCATTTCTTGCTTAAAGAGCTAAGATCGTGATTGTCTCTGTTGCTGAATGAGCTAGGACGCTATTCAACTCTAATCTAAGAGAGACTCACTAACTTCATGTAGGAACACCGTTACTTTGTCTCCTAACTCATTTTCCTAACAAGACAACCTCAATGATAAGACGCACACTGTTTTCAATGCATTTCTTTCTAAAAGAGCTAAGATCGTGATTGTCTCTGTTGCTGAATGAGCTAGGACGCTATTCAACTCTAATCTAAGAGAGACTCACTAACTTCATGTAGGAACACCGTTACTTTGTCTCCTAACTCATTTTCCTAACAAGACAACCTCAATGATAAGACGCACACTGTTTTCAATGCATTTCTTGCTAAAAGAGCTAAGATCGTGATTGTCTCTGTTGCTGAATGAGCTAGGACGCTATTCAACTCTAATCTAAGAGAGACTCACTAACTTCATGTTACACCGTTACTTTGTCTCCTAACTCATTTTCCTAACAAGACAACCTCAATGATAAGACGCACACTGTTTTCAATGCATTTCTTGCTAAAAGAGCTAAGATCGTGATTGTCTCTGTTGCTGAATGAGCTAGGACGCTATTCAACTCTAATCTAAGAGAGACTCACTAACTTCATGTAGGAACACCGTTACTTTGTCTCCTAACTCATTTTCCTAACAAGACAACCTCAATGATAAGACGCACACTGTTTTTAATGCATTTCTTGCTAAAAGAGCTAAGATCGTGATTGTCTCTGTTGCTGAATGAGCTAGGACGCTATTCAACTCTAATCTAAGAGAGACTCACTAACTTCATGTAGGAACACCGTTACTTTGTCTCCTAACTCATTTTCCTAACAAGACAACCTCAATGATAAGACGCACACTGTTTTCAATGCATTTCTTGCTAAAAGAGCTAAGATCGTGATTGTCTCTGTTGCTGAATGAGCTAGGACGCTATTCAACTCTAATCTAAGAGAGACTCACTAACTTCATGTAGGAGCACCGTTACTTTGTCTCCTAACTCATTTTCCTAACAAGACAACATCAATGAGAAGACGCACACTGTTTTCAATGCATTTCTTGCTAAAAGAGCTAAGATCGTGATTGTCTCTGTTGCTGAATGAGCTAGGACGCTATTCAACTCTAATCTAAGAGAGACTCACTAACTTCATTTAGGAACACCGTTACTTTGTCTCCTAACTCATTTTCCTAACAAGACAACCTCAATGATAAGACGCACACTGTTTTCAATGCATTTCTTGCTAAAAGAGCTAAGATCGCGATTGTCTCTGTAGCTGAATGAGCTAGGACGCTATTCAACTCTAATCTAAGAGAGACTCACTAATTTCATGTAGGAACACCGTTACTTTGTCTCCTAACGCATTTTCCTAACAAGACAACCTCAATGATAAGACGCACACTGTTTTCAATGCATTTCTTGCTAAAAGAGCTAAGATCGTGATTGTCTCTGTTGCTGAATGAGCTAGGACGCTATTCAACTCTAATCTAAGAGAGACTCACTAACTTCATGTAGGAACACCGTTACTTTGTCTTCTAACTCATTTTCCTAACAAGACAACCTCAATGATAAGACGCACACTGTTTTCAATGCATTTCTTGCTAAAAGAGCTAAGATCGCGATTGTCTCTGTAGCTGAATGAGCTAGGACGCTATTCAACTCTAATCTAAGAGAGACTCACTAACTTCATGTAGGAACTCCTACCTCATTTTCCTAACAAGACAACCTCAATGATAAGACGCACACTGTTTTCAATGCATTTCTTGCTAAAAGAGCTAAGATCGTGATTGTCTCTGTTGCTGAATGAGCTAGGACGCTTTTCAACTCTAATCTAAGAGAGACTCACTAACTTCATGTAGGAACACCGTTACTTTGTCTCCTAACTCATTTTCCTAACAAGACAACCTCAATGATAAGACGCACACTGTTTTCAATGCATTTGTTGCTTAAAGAGCTAAGATCGTGATTGTCTCTGTTGCTGAATGAGCTAGGACGCTATTCAACTCTAATCTAAGAGAGACTCACTAACTTCATGTAGGAACACCGTTACTTTGTCTCCTAACTCATTTTCCTAACAAGACAACCTCAGTGATAAGACGCACACTGTTTTCAATGCATTTCTTTCTAAAAGAGCTAAGATCGTGATTGTCTCTGTTGCTGAATGAGCTAGGACGCTATTCAACTCTAATCTAAGAGAGACTCACTAACTTCATGTAGGAACACCGTTACTTTGTCTCCTAACTCATTTTACTAACAAGACAACCTCAATGATAAGACGCACACTGTTTTTAATGCATTTCTTGCTTAAAGAGCTAAGATCGTGATTGTCTCTGTTGCTGAATGAGCTAGGACGCTATTCAACTCTAATCTAAGAGAGACTCACTAACTTCATGTAGGAACACCGTTACTTTGTCTCCTAACTCATTTTCCTAACAAGACAACCTCAATGATAAGACGCACACTGTTTTCAATGCATTTCTTTCTAAAAGAGCTAAGATCGTGATTGTCTCTGTTGCTGAATGAGCTAGGACGCTATTCAACTCTAATCTAAGAGAGACTCACTAACTTCATGTAGGAACACCGTTACTTTGTCTCCTAACTCATTTTCCTAACAAGACAACCTCAATGATAAGACGCACACTGTTTTCAATGCATTTCTTGCTAAAAGAGCTAAGATCGTGATTGTCTCTGTTGCTGAATGAGCTAGGACGCTATTCAACTCTAATCTAAGAGAGACTCACTAACTTCATGTTACACCGTTACTTTGTCTCCTAACTCATTTTCCTAACAAGACAACCTCAATGATAAGACGCACACTGTTTTCAATGCATTTCTTGCTAAAAGAGCTAAGATCGTGATTGTCTCTGTTGCTGAATGAGCTAGGACGCTATTCAACTCTAATCTAAGAGAGACTCACTAACTTCATGTAGGAACACCGTTACTTTGTCTCCTAACTCATTTTCCTAACAAGACAACCTCAATGATAAGACGCACACTGTTTTTAATGCATTTCTTGCTAAAAGAGCTAAGATCGTGATTGTCTCTGTTGCTGAATGAGCTAGGACGCTATTCAACTCTAATCTAAGAGAGACTCACTAACTTCATGTAGGAACACCGTTACTTTGTCTCCTAACTCATTTTCCTAACAAGACAACCTCAATGATAAGACGCACACTGTTTTCAATGCATTTCTTGCTAAAAGAGCTAAGATCGTGATTGTCTCTGTTGCTGAATGAGCTAGGACGCTATTCAACTCTAATCTAAGAGAGACTCACTAACTTCATGTAGGAGCACCGTTACTTTGTCTCCTAACTCATTTTCCTAACAAGACAACATCAATGAGAAGACGCACACTGTTTTCAATGCATTTCTTGCTAAAAGAGCCAAGATCGTGATTGTCTCTGTTGCTGAATGAGCTAGGACGCTATTCAACTCTAATCTAAGAGAGACTCACTAACTTCATGTAGGAACACCGTTACTTTGTCTCCTAACTCATTTTCCTAACAAGACAACCTCAGTGATAAGACGCACACTGTTTTCAATGCATTTCTTTCTAAAAGAGCTAAGATCGTGATTGTCTCTGTTGCTGAATGAGCTAGGACGCTATTCAACTCTAATCTAAGAGAGACTCACTAACTTCATGTAGGAACACCGTTACTTTGTCTCCTAACTCATTTTACTAACAAGACAACCTCAATGATAAGACGCACACTGTTTTTAATGCATTTCTTGCTTAAAGAGCTAAGATCGTGATTGTCTCTGTTGCTGAATGAGCTAGGACGCTATTCAACTCTAATCTAAGAGAGACTCACTAACTTCATGTAGGAACACCGTTACTTTGTCTCCTAACTCATTTTCCTAACAAGACAACCTCAATGATAAGACGCACACTGTTTTCAATGCATTTCTTTCTAAAAGAGCTAAGATCGTGATTGTCTCTGTTGCTGAATGAGCTAGGACGCTATTCAACTCTAATCTAAGAGAGACTCACTAACTTCATGTAGGAACACCGTTACTTTGTCTCCTAACTCATTTTCCTAACAAGACAACCTCAATGATAAGACGCACACTGTTTTCAATGCATTTCTTGCTAAAAGAGCTAAGATCGTGATTGTCTCTGTTGCTGAATGAGCTAGGACGCTATTCAACTCTAATCTAAGAGAGACTCACTAACTTCATGTTACACCGTTACTTTGTCTCCTAACTCATTTTCCTAACAAGACAACCTCAATGATAAGACGCACACTGTTTTCAATGCATTTCTTGCTAAAAGAGCTAAGATCGTGATTGTCTCTGTTGCTGAATGAGCTAGGACGCTATTCAACTCTAATCTAAGAGAGACTCACTAACTTCATGTAGGAACACCGTTACTTTGTCTCCTAACTCATTTTCCTAACAAGACAACCTCAATGATAAGACGCACACTGTTTTTAATGCATTTCTTGCTAAAAGAGCTAAGATCGTGATTGTCTCTGTTGCTGAATGAGCTAGGACGCTATTCAACTCTAATCTAAGAGAGACTCACTAACTTCATGTAGGAACACCGTTACTTTGTCTCCTAACTCATTTTCCTAACAAGACAACCTCAATGATAAGACGCACACTGTTTTCAATGCATTTCTTGCTAAAAGAGCTAAGATCGTGATTGTCTCTGTTGCTGAATGAGCTAGGACGCTATTCAACTCTAATCTAAGAGAGACTCACTAACTTCATGTAGGAGCACCGTTACTTTGTCTCCTAACTCATTTTCCTAACAAGACAACATCAATGAGAAGACGCACACTGTTTTCAATGCATTTCTTGCTAAAAGAGCTAAGATCGTGATTGTCTCTGTTGCTGAATGAGCTAGGACGCTATTCAACTCTAATCTAAGAGAGACTCACTAACTTCATTTAGGAACACCGTTACTTTGTCTCCTAACTCATTTTCCTAACAAGACAACCTCAATGATAAGACGCACACTGTTTTCAATGCATTTCTTGCTAAAAGAGCTAAGATCGCGATTGTCTCTGTAGCTGAATGAGCTAGGACGCTATTCAACTCTAATCTAAGAGAGACTCACTAATTTCATGTAGGAACACCGTTACTTTGTCTCCTAACGCATTTTCCTAACAAGACAACCTCAATGATAAGACGCACACTGTTTTCAATGCATTTCTTGCTAAAAGAGCTAAGATCGTGATTGTCTCTGTTGCTGAATGAGCTAGGACGCTATTCAACCCTAATCTAAGAGAGACTCACTAACTTCATGTAGGAACACCGTTACTTTGTCTTCTAACTCATTTTCCTAACAAGACAACCTCAATGATAAGACGCACACTGTTTTCAATGCATTTCTTGCTAAAAGAGCTAAGATCGCGATTGTCTCTGTAGCTGAATGAGCTAGGACGCTATTCAACTCTAATCTAAGAGAGACTCACTAACTTCATGTAGGAACTCCTACCTCATTTTCCTAACAAGACAACCTCAATGATAAGACGCACACTGTTTTCAATGCATTTCTTGCTAAAAGAGCTAAGATCGTGATTGTCTCTGTTGCTGAATGAGCTAGGACGCTATTCAACTCTAATCTAAGAGAGACTCACTAACTTCATGTAGGAACACCGTTACTTTGTCTCCTAACTCATTTTCCTAACAAGACAACCTCAATGATAAGACGCACACTGTTTTCAATGCATTTGTTGCTTAAAGAGCTAAGATCGTGATTGTCTCTGTTGCTGAATGAGCTAGGACGCTATTCAACTCTAATCTAAGAGAGACTCACTAACTTCATGTAGGAACACCGTTACTTTGTCTCCTAACTCATTTTCCTAACAAGACAACCTCAGTGATAAGACGCACACTGTTTTCAATGCATTTCTTTCTAAAAGAGCTAAGATCGTGATTGTCTCTGTTGCTGAATGAGCTAGGACGCTATTCAACTCTAATCTAAGAGAGACTCACTAACTTCATGTAGGAACACCGTTACTTTGTCTCCTAACTCATTTTACTAACAAGACAACCTCAATGATAAGACGCACACTGTTTTTAATGCATTTCTTGCTTAAAGAGCTAAGATCGTGATTGTCTCTGTTGCTGAATGAGCTAGGACGCTATTCAACTCTAATCTAAGAGAGACTCACTAACTTCATGTAGGAACACCGTTACTTTGTCTCCTAACTCATTTTCCTAACAAGACAACCTCAATGATAAGACGCACACTGTTTTCAATGCATTTCTTTCTAAAAGAGCTAAGATCGTGATTGTCTCTGTTGCTGAATGAGCTAGGACGCTATTCAACTCTAATCTAAGAGAGACTCACTAACTTCATGTAGGAACACCGTTACTTTGTCTCCTAACTCATTTTCCTAACAAGACAACCTCAATGATAAGACGCACACTGTTTTCAATGCATTTCTTGCTAAAAGAGCTAAGATCGTGATTGTCTCTGTTGCTGAATGAGCTAGGACGCTATTCAACTCTAATCTAAGAGAGACTCACTAACTTCATGTTACACCGTTACTTTGTCTCCTAACTCATTTTCCTAACAAGACAACCTCAATGATAAGACGCACACTGTTTTCAATGCATTTCTTGCTAAAAGAGCTAAGATCGTGATTGTCTCTGTTGCTGAATGAGCTAGGACGCTATTCAACTCTAATCTAAGAGAGACTCACTAACTTCATGTAGGAACACCGTTACTTTGTCTCCTAACTCATTTTCCTAACAAGACAACCTCAATGATAAGACGCACACTGTTTTCAATGCATTTCTTGCTAAAAGAGCCAAGATCGTGATTGTCTCTGTTGCTGAATGAGCTAGGACGCTATTCAACTCTAATCTAAGAGAGACTCACTAACTTCATGTAGGAACACCGTTACTTTGTCTCCTAACTCATTTTCCTAACAAGACAACCTCAATGATAAGACGCACACTGTTTTCAATGCATTTCTTGCTAAAAGAGCTAAGATCGCGATTGTCTCTGTTGCTGAATGAGCTAGGACGCTATTCAACTCTAATCTAAGAGAGACTCACTAACTTCATGTAGGAACACCGTTACTTTGTCTCCTAACTCATTTTCCTAACAAGACAACCTCAATGATAAGACGCACACTGTTTTCAATGCATTTCTTGCTAAAAGAGCTAAGATCGCGATTGTCTCTGTTGCTGAATGAGCTAGGACGCTATTCAACTCTAATCTAAGAGAGACTCACTAACTTCATGTAGGAACACCGTTACTTTGTCTCCTAACTCATTTTCCTAACAAGAAAACCTCAATGATAAGACGCACACTGTTTTCAATGCATTTCTTGCTAAAAGAGCTAAGATCGTGATTGTCTCTGTTGCTGAATGAGCTAGGACGCTATTCAACTCTAATCTAAGAGAGACTCACTAACTTCATGTAGGAACACCGTTACTTTGTCTCCTAACTCATTTTCCTAACAAGACAACCTCAATGATAAGACGCACACTGTTTTCAATGCATTTCTTGCTAAAAGAGCTAAGATCGTGATTGTCTCTGTTGCTGAATGAGCTAGGACGCTATTCAACTCTAATCTAAGAGAGACTCACTAACTTCATGTAGGAACACCGTTACTTTGTCTCCTAACTCATTTTCCTAACAAGACAACCTCAATGATAAGACGCACACTGTTTTCAATGCATTTCTTGCTAAAAGAGCTAAGATCGTGATTGTCTCTGTTGCTGAATGAGCTAGGACGCTATTCAACTCTAATCTAAGAGAGATTCACTAACTTCATGTAGGAACACCGTTACTTTGTCTCCTAACTCATTTTCCTAACAAGACAACCTCAATGATAAGACGCACACTGTTTTCAATGCATTTCTTGCTAAAAGAGCTAAGATCGCGATTGTCTCTGTTGCTGAATGAGCTAGGACGCTATTCAACTCTAATCTAAGAGAGACTCACTAACTTCATGTAGGAACACCGTTACTTTGTCTCCTAACTCATTTTCCTAACAAGAAAACCTCAATGATAAGACGCACACTGTTTTCAATGCATTTCTTGCTAAAAGAGCTAAGATCGCGATTGTCTCTGTTGCTGAATGAGCTAGGACGCTATTCAACTCTAATCTAAGAGAGACTCACTAACTTCATGTAGGAACACCGTTACTTTGTCTCCTAACTCATTTTCCTAACAAGACAACCTCAATGATAAGACGCACACTGTTTTCAATGCATTTCTTGCTAAAAGAGCTAAGATCGTGATTGTCTCTGTTGCTGAATGAGCTAGGATGCTATTCAACTCTAATCTAAGAGAGACTCACTAACTTCATGTAGGAACACCGTTACTTTGTCTCCTAACTCATTTTCCTAACAAGACAACCTCAATGATAAGACGCACACTGTTTTCAATGCATTTCTTGCTAAAAGAGCTAAGATCGTGATTGTCTCTGTTGCTGAATGAGCTAGGACGCTATTCAACTCTAATCTAAGAGAGACTCACTAACTTCATGTAGGAGCACCGTTACTTTGTCTCCTAACTCATTTTCCTAACAAGACAACGTCAATGAGAAGACGCACACTGTTTTCAATGCATTTCTTGCTAAAAGAGCTAAGATCGTGATTGTCTCTGTTGCTGAATGAGCTAGGACGCTATTCAACTCTAATCTAAGAGAGACTCACTAACTTCATGTAGGAACACCGTTACTTTGTCTCCTAACTCATTTTCCTAACAAGACAACCTCAATGATAAGACGCACACTGTTTTCAATGCATTTCTTGCTAAAAGAGCTAAGATCGTGATTGTCTCTGTTGCTGAATGAGCTAGGACGCTATTCAACTCTAATCTAAGAGAGACTCACTAACTTCATGTAGGAGCACCGTTACTTTGTCTCCTAACTCATTTTCCTAACAAGACAACATCAATGAGAAGACGCACACTGTTTTCAATGCATTTCTTGCTAAAAGAGCTAAGATCGTGATTGTCTCTGTTGCTGAATGAGCTAGGACGCTATTCAACTCTAATCTAAGAGAGACTCACTAACTTCATGTAGGAACACCGTTACTTTGTCTCCTAACTCATTTTCCTAACAAGACAACCTCAATGATAAGACGCACACTGTTTTCAATGCATTTCTTGCTAAAAGAGCTAAGATCGTGATTGTCTCTGTTGCTGAATGAGCTAGGATGCTATTCAACTCTAATCTAAGAGAGACTCACTAACTTCATGTAGGAACACCGTTACTTTGTCTCCTAACTCATTTTCCTAACAAGACAACCTCAATGATAAGACGCACACTGTTTTCAATGCATTTCTTGCTAAAAGAGCTAAGATCGTGATTGTCTCTGTTGCTGAATGAGCTAGGACGCTATTCAACTCTAATCTAAGAGAGAGTCACTAACTACATGTAGGAACACCGTTACTTTGTCTCCTAACTCATTTTCCTAACAAGACAACCTCAATGATAAGACGCACACTGTTTTCAATGCATTTCTTGCTAAAAGAGCTAAGATCGTGATTGTCTCTGTTGCTGAATGAGCTAGGACGCTATTCAACTCTAATCTAAGAGAGACTCACTAACTTCATGTAGGAACACCGTTACTTTGTCTCCTAACTCATTTTCCTAACAAGACAACCTCAATGATAAGACGCACACTGTTTTTAATGCATTTCTTGCTAAAAGAGCTAAGATCGTGATTGTCTCTGTTGCTGAATGAGCTAGGACGCTATTCAACTCTAATCTAAGAGAGACTCACTAACTTCATGTAGGAACACCGTTACTTTGTCTCCTAACTCATTTTCCTAACAAGACAACCTCAATGATAAGACGCACACTGTTTTCAATGCATTTCTTGCTAAAAGAGCTAAGATCGTGATTGTCTCTGTTGCTGAATGAGCTAGGACGCTATTCAACTCTAATCTAAGAGAGACTCACTAACTTCATGTAGGAACACCGTTACTTTGTCTCCTAACTCATTTTCCTAACAAGACAACATCAATGAGAAGACGCACACTGTTTTCAATGCATTTCTTGCTAAAAGAGCTAAGATCGTGATTGTCTCTGTTGCTGAATGAGCTAGGACGCTATTCAACTCTAATCTAAGAGAGACTCACTAACTTCATTTAGGAACACCGTTACTTTGTCTCCTAACTCATTTTCCTAACAAGACAACCTCAATGATAAGACGCACACTGTTTTCAATGCATTTCTTGCTAAAAGAGCTAAGATCGCGATTGTCTCTGTAGCTGAATGAGCTAGGACGCTATTCAACTCTAATCTAAGAGAGACTCACTAATTTCATGTAGGAACACCGTTACTTTGTCTCCTAACGCATTTTCCTAACAAGACAACCTCAATGATAAGACGCACACTGTTTTCAATGCATTTCTTGCTAAAAGAGCTAAGATCGTGATTGTCTCTGTTGCTGAATGAGCTAGGACGCTATTCAACTCTAATCTAAGAGAGACTCACTAACTTCATGTAGGAACACCGTTACTTTGTCTTCTAACTCATTTTCCTAACAAGACAACCTCAATGATAAGACGCACACTGTTTTCAATGCATTTCTTGCTAAAAGAGCTAAGATCGCGATTGTCTCTGTAGCTGAATGAGCTAGGACGCTATTCAACTCTAATCTAAGAGAGACTCACTAACTTCATGTAGGAACTCCTACCTCATTTTCCTAACAAGACAACCTCAATGATAAGACGCACACTGTTTTCAATGCATTTCTTGCTAAAAGAGCTAAGATCGTGATTGTCTCTGTTGCTGAATGAGCTAGGACGCTATTCAACTCTAATCTAAGAGAGACTCACTAACTTCATGTAGGAACACCGTTACTTTGTCTCCTAACTCATTTTCCTAACAAGACAACCTCAATGATAAGACGCACACTGTTTTCAATGCATTTCTTGCTAAAAGAGCTAAGATCGCGATTGTCTCTGTAGCTGAATGAGCTAGGACGCTATTCAACTCTAATCTAAGAGAGACTCACTAATTTCATGTAGGAACACCGTTACTTTGTCTCCTAACGCATTTTCCTAACAAGACAACCTCAATGATAAGACGCACACTGTTTTCAATGCATTTCTTGCTAAAAGAGCTAAGATCGTGATTGTCTCTGTTGCTGAATGAGCTAGGACGCTATTCAACTCTAATCTAAGAGAGACTCACTAACTTCATGTAGGAACACCGTTACTTTGTCTCCTAACTCATTTTCCTAACAAGACAACCTCAATGATAAGACGCACACTGTTTTCAATGCATTTCTTGCTAAAAGAGCTAAGATCGCGATTGTCTCTGTTGCTGAATGAGCTAGGACGCTATTCAACTCTAATCTAAGAGAGACTCACTAACTTCATGTAGGAACACCGTTACTTTGTCTCCTAACTCATTTTCCTAACAAGAAAACCTCAATGATAAGACGCACACTGTTTTCAATGCATTTCTTGCTAAAAGAGCTAAGATCGTGATTGTCTCTGTTGCTGAATGAGCTAGGACGCTATTCAACTCTAATCTAAGAGAGACTCACTAACTTCATGTAGGAACACCGTTACTTTGTCTCCTAACTCATTTTCCTAACAAGACAACCTCAATGATAAGACGCACACTGTTTTCAATGCATTTCTTGCTAAAAGAGCTAAGATCGTGATTGTCTCTGTTGCTGAATGAGCTAGGACGCTATTCAACTCTAATCTAAGAGAGACTCACTAACTTCATGTAGGAACACCGTTACTTTGTCTCCTAACTCATTTTCCTAACAAGACAACCTCAATGATAAGACGCACACTGTTTTCAATGCATTTCTTGCTAAAAGAGCTAAGATCGTGATTGTCTCTGTTGCTGAATGAGCTAGGACGCTATTCAACTCTAATCTAAGAGAGACTCACTAACTTCATGTAGGAGCACCGTTACTTTGTCTCCTAACTCATTTTCCTAACAAGAAAACCTCAATGATAAGACGCACACTGTTTTCAATGCATTTCTTGCTAAAAGAGCTAAGATCGCGATTGTCTCTGTTGCTGAATGAGCTAGGACGCTATTCAACTCTAATCTAAGAGAGACTCACTAACTTCATGTAGGAACACCGTTACTTTGTCTCCTAACTCATTTTCCTAACAAGACAACCTCAATGATAAGACGCACACTGTTTTCAATGCATTTCTTGCTAAAAGAGCTAAGATCGTGATTGTCTCTGTTGCTGAATGAGCTAGGATGCTATTCAACTCTAATCTAAGAGAGACTCACTAACTTCATGTAGGAACACCGTTACTTTGTCTCCTAACTCATTTTCCTAACAAGACAACCTCAATGATAAGACGCACACTGTTTTCAATGCATTTCTTGCTAAAAGAGCTAAGATCGTGATTGTCTCTGTTGCTGAATGAGCTAGGACGCTATTCAACTCTAATCTAAGAGAGACTCACTAACTTCATGTAGGAGCACCGTTACTTTGTCTCCTAACTCATTTTCCTAACAAGACAACCTCAATGAGAAGACGCACACTGTTTTCAATGCATTTCTTGCTAAAAGAGCTAAGATCGTGATTGTCTCTGTTGCTGAATGAGCTAGGACGCTATTCAACTCTAATCTAAGAGAGACTCACTAACTTCATGTAGGAACACCGTTACTTTGTCTCCTAACTCATTTTCCTAACAAGACAACCTCAATGATAAGACGCACACTGTTTTCAATGCATTTCTTGCTAAAAGAGCTAAGATCGTGATTGTCTCTGTTGCTGAATGAGCTAGGACGCTATTCAACTCTAATCTAAGAGAGACTCACTAACTTCATGTAGGAGCACCGTTACTTTGTCTCCTAACTCATTTTCCTAACAAGACAACATCAATGAGAAGACGCACACTGTTTTCAATGCATTTCTTGCTAAAAGAGCTAAGATCGTGATTGTCTCTGTTGCTGAATGAGCTAGGACGCTATTCAACTCTAATCTAAGAGAGACTCACTAACTTCATGTAGGAACACCGTTACTTTGTCTCCTAACTCATTTTCCTAACAAGACAACCTCAATGATAAGACGCACACTGTTTTCAATGCATTTCTTGCTAAAAGAGCTAAGATCGTGATTGTCTCTGTTGCTGAATGAGCTAGGACGCTATTCAACTCTAATCTAAGAGAGACTCACTAACTTCATGTAGGAACACCGTTACTTTGTCTCCTAACTCATTTTCCTAACAAGACAACCTCAATGATAAGACGCACACTGTTTTCAATGCATTTCTTGCTAAAAGAGCTAAGATCGTGATTGTCTCTGTTGCTGAATGAGCTAGGACGCTATTCAACTCTAATCTAAGAGAGACTCACTAACTTCATGTAGGAACACCGTTACTTTGTCTCCTAACTCATTTTCCTAACAAGACAACCTCAATGATAAGACGCACACTGTTTTCAATGCATTTCTTGCTAAAAGAGCTAAGATCGCGATTGTCTCTGTTGCTGAATGAGCTAGGACGCTATTCAACTCTAATCTAAGAGAGACTCACTAACTTCATGTAGGAACACCGTTACTTTGTCTCCTAACTCATTTTCCTAACAAGACAACCTCAATGATAAGACGCACACTGTTTTCAATGCATTTCTTGCTAAAAGAGCTAAGATCGTGATTGTCTCTGTTGCTGAATGAGCTAGGACGCTATTCAACTCTAATCTAAGAGAGACTCACTAACTTCATGTAGGAACACCGTTACTTTGTCTCCTAACTCATTTTCCTAACAAGACAACCTCAATGATAAGACGCACACTGTTTTCAATGCATTTCTTGCTAAAAGAGCTAAGATCGTGATTGTCTCTGTTGCTGAATGAGCTAGGACGCTATTCAACTCTAATCTAAGAGAGACTCACTAACTTCATGTAGGAACACCGTTACTTTGTCTCCTAACTCATTTTCCTAACAAGACAACCTCAATGATAAGACGCACACTGTTTTCAATGCATTTCTTGCTAAAAGAGCTAAGATCGCGATTGTCTCTGTTGCTGAATGAGCTAGGACGCTATTCAACTCTAATCTAAGAGAGACTCACTAACTTCATGTAGGAACACCGTTACTTTGTCTCCTAACTCATTTTCCTAACAAGAAAACCTCAATGATAAGACGCACACTGTTTTCAATGCATTTCTTGATAAAAGAGCTAAGATCGTGATTGTCTCTGTTGCTGAATGAGCTAGGACGCTATTCAACTCTAATCTAAGAGAGACTCACTAACTTCATGTAGGAACACCGTTACTTTGTCTCCTAACTCATTTTCCTAACTAAACAACCTCAATGATAAGACGCACACTGTTTTTAATGCATTTCTTGCTAAAAGAGCTAAGATCGTGATTGTCTCTGTTGCTGAATGAGCTAGGACGCTATTCAACTCTAATCTAAGAGAGACTCACTAACTTCATGTAGGAACACCGTTACTTTGTCTCCTAACTCATTTTCCTAACAAGACAACCTCAATGATAAGACGCACACTGTTTTCAATGCATTTCTTGCTAAAAGAGCTAAGATCGTGATTGTCTCTGTTGCTGAATGAGCTAGGACGCTATTCAACTCTAATCTAAGAGAGACTCACTAACTTCATGTAGGAGCACCGTTACTTTGTCTCCTAACTCATTTTCCTAACAAGACAACATCAATGAGAAGACGCACACTGTTTTCAATGCATTTCTTGCTAAAAGAGCTAAGATCGTGATTGTCTCTGTTGCTGAATGAGCTAGGACGCTATTCGACTCACTAACTTCATGTAGGATCACCGTTACTTTGTCTCCTAACTCATTTTCCTAACAAGACAACCTCAATGATAAGACGCACACTGTTTTCAATGCATTTCTTGCTAAAAGAGCTAAGATCGTGATTGTCTCTGTTGCTGAATGAGCTAGGACGCTATTCAACTCTAATCTAAGAGAGACTCACTAACTTCATGTAGGAACATCGTTACTTTGTCTCCTAACTCATTTTCCTAACAAGACAACCTCAATGATAAGACGCACACTGTTTTCAATGCATTTCTTGCTAAAAGAGCTAAGATCGTGATTGTCTCTGTTGCTGAATGAGCTAGGATGCTATTCAACTCTAATCTAAGAGAGACTCACTAACTTCATGTAGGATCACCGTTACTTTGTCTCCTAACTCATTTTCCTAACAAGACAACCTCAATGATAAGACGCACACTGTTTTCAATGCATTTCTTGCTAAAAGAGCTAAGATCGTGATTGTCTCTGTTGCTGAATGAGCTAGGACGCTATTCAACTCTAATCTAAGAGAGACTCACTAACTTCATGTAGGAACACCGATACTTTGTCTCCTAACTCATTTTCCTAACAAGACAACCTCAATGATAAGACGCACACTGTTTTCAATGCATTTCTTGCTAAAAGAGCTAAGATCGCGAATGTCTCTGTAGCTGAATGAGCTAGGACGCTATTCAACTCTAATATAAGAGAGACTCACTAACTTCATGTAGGAACACCGTTACTTTGTCTCCTAACTCATTTTCCTAACAAGACAACCTCAATGATAAGACGCACACTGTTTTCAATGCATTTCTTGCTAAAAGAGCTAAGATCGTGATTGTCTCTGTTGCTGAATGAGCTAGGACGCTATTCAACTCTAATCTAAGAGAGACTCACTAACTTCATGTAGGAACACCGTTACTTTGTCTCCTAACTCATTTTCCTAACAAGACAACCTCAATGATAAGACGCACACTGTTTTCAATGCATTTCTTTCTAAAAGAGCTAAGATCGTGATTGTCTCTGTTGCTGAATGAGCTAGGACGCTATTCAACTCTAATCTAAGAGAGACTCACTAACTTCATGTAGGAACACCGTTACTTTGTCTCCTAACTCATTTTACTAACAAGACAACCTCAATGATAAGACGCACACTGTTTTCAATGCATTTCTTGCTTAAAGAGCTAAGATCGTGATTGTCTCTGTTGCTGAATGAGCTAGGACGCTATTCAACTCTAATCTAAGAGAGACTCACTAACTTCATGTAGGAACACAGTTACTTTGTCTCCTAACTCATTTTCCTAACAAGACAACCTCAATGATAAGACGCACACTGTTTTCAATGCATTCCTTGCTAAAAGAGCTAAGATCGTGATTGTCTCTGTTGCTCAATGAGTTAGGACTAGAGATGAGCGAACATGCTCGTCCGAGCTTGATGCTCGGTCGAGCATTAGGGTGCTCGAAACTGCTCGTTGCTCGGACGAATACTTCGCCCGCTCGAGAAAATGGCAGCTCCCGCCGTTTTGCTTTTTGGCGGCCAGAAACAGAGCCAATCACAAGCCAGGAGACTCTGCACTCCACCCAGCATGACGTGGTACCCTTACACGTCGATAGCAGTGGTTGGCTGGCCAGATCAGGTGACCCTGGGATAGACTAGCCGCTGCCCGCGCTGCTCGGATCATTCTGTGTCTGGATGCCGCTAGGGAGAGAGCTGCTGCTGGTCAGGGAAAGCGTTAGGGTGTTCTATTAGCTTACTGTTAGGCAGGAGTGATTCTCAAAGAACCCAACAGCCCTTCTTAGGGCTACAATAACGTTCTACTTTTTTTATTTTAATTTGCATCTAGTACCATTTTGTGAGGAATTAGCAGGGGGACTTGCTACCGTTGTGTTTAGCTCTTAGTGGCACACATATCCATAGCAAAGACCGAAGTGGGAAAATTTAGTAGGGGTTGGATTTCAATTAGGCACTAACTCAGTGTCATCTCATCTGGCATAGTAGTGTGCTTTGATACTTGGCTAGAAAATAGCCATAGGAGAATACAAAGAGCTTACTTACGCATACAGTAGCGTTCTATATATTTGATTTCTGGTTGATCTGCTGGTGGCTGTACTTTCTGCAGTGCATGTACTAGCCAATTCTGAGCAATTTGTAGTGAGACTTGCGACCGCTGTGTTCTGCGCTTAGTGACGCACATATCCATAGCAAAGACCGAAGTGGGAAAATTTAGTAGGGGTTGGATTTCAATTAGGCACTAACTCAGTGTCATCTCATCTGGCATAGTAGTGTGCTTTGATACTTGGCTAGAAAATAGCCATAGGAGAATACAAAGAGCTTACTTACGCATACAGTAGCGTTCTATATATTTGATTTCTGGTTGATCTGCTGGTGGCTGTACTTTCTGCAGTGCATGTACTAGCCAATTCTGAGCAATTTGTAGTGAGACTTGCGACCGCTGTGTTCTGCTCTTAGTGACGCACATATCCATAGCAAAGACCGAAGTGGGAAAATTTAGTAGGGGTTGGATTTCAATTAGGCACTAACTCAGTGTCATCTCATCTGGCATAGTAGTGTGCTTTGATACTTGGCTAGAAAATAGCCATAGGAGAATACAAAGAGCTTACTTACGCATACAGTAGCGTTCTATATATTTGATTTCTGGTTGATCTGCTGGTGGCTGTACTTTCTGCAGTGCATGTACTAGCCAATTCTGAGCAATTTGTAGTGAGACTTGCGACCGCTGTGTTCTGCGCTTAGTGACGCACATATCCATAGCAAAGACCGAAGTGGGAAAATTTAGTAGGGGGTGGATTTCAATTAGGCACTAACTCAGTGTCATCTCATCTGGCATAGTAGTGTGCTTTGATACTTGGCTAGAAAATAGCCATAGCAATAGGATAGCATTGTTTGGTTTTAAAAACTCAAAAAAAAACAAAAAACACAAAAAAAAAAAAAAAACACAAAAAAAAACAAAAAAAAGTAAAAAAAAAAATAAAGTTATAACTCTCATTTTAAAAATGTTTAACCCGAGGGCTAGGGGTAGAGGACGAGGGCGGGGACGTGGGCGTCCAACTACTGCAGGGGTCAGAGGCCGTGGTCCTGGGCGGGGTGAGACACCACCTGCTGATGAGGGAGCAGGGGAACGCCGCAGAGCTACACTCCCTAGGTTCATGTCTGAAGTTACTGGGACTCGTGGTAGAGCACTGTTGAGGCCAGAACAGTGCGAACAGGTGATGTCGTGGATTGCTGACAATGCTTCGAGCAATTTGTCCACCACCAGTCAGTCTTCCACGCAGTCCACCCATGTCACCGAAATCGCCACTCCTCCAGCTCCTGCACCTCAGCCTCCTCCCCCCCAGTCTGCCCCCTCCCAGGAAAATTTGGCATTTGAACCGGCATACTCTGAGGAACTGTTTTCTGGACCCTTCCCACAGTCACAAACCACTTGTCCGGTTGCTGCTGAGCAATTTTCCGATGCCCAGGTTTTCCAACAGTCACAGTCTGTGGGTGATGATGACCTTCTTGACGTAGTGGAAGTGTGTAAAGAGGTGTCCGACGATGAGGAGACACGGTTGTCAGACAGTGGGGAAGTTGTTGTCAGGGCAGGAAGTCCGAGGGGGGAGCAGACTGAGGGATCGGAGGATGATGAGGTGACAGACCCAAGCTGGGTTGAGAACACAGTGCTTCTGAGACGGAGGAGAGTCCTCGACCAGAACAGGTTGGAAGAGGCAGTGGTGGGGCCAGACGGAGAGGCAGGGCCAGAGCTGGTGCATCAGCGCCAAATGTGTCAACTAGTGAAGCTCCCGTGGCGAGGGCTCCTGCGGCGAGGGCTAGATCTTCAGAAGTCTGGAGGTTCTTTAAGGAAACACCGGATGACCGACGGACTGTGGTGTGCAACATTTGCCAAACCAGGCTCAGCAGGGGTTCCACCACTACTAGCTTAACTACCACCAGTATGCGCAGGCATATGAATGCTAAACACCCCACTCAGTGGCAACAAGCCCGTTCACCTCCGGCACACCAGCACACCACTGCTCCTTCCCCTGTGTCAGCTGCTAGTCAGCCCCCTGCCCAGGACCCTGCCACAAAAACCCCATCGTCGCCTCCACGATCCTCCACAGCATCCACCAGCGTTCAGCTCTCCATACCCCAGACGCTGGAGCGGAAACGCAAATATAGTGCAACCCACCCGCACGCCCAAGCCCTTAATGTGCACATCTCCAGATTGCTTAGCCTGGAGATGCTGCCCTATAGGCTAGTAGAGACCGAGGCCTTTCGCAACCTCATGGCGGCGGCCGCCCCTCGGTATTCGGTCCCCAGCCGCCACTACTTTTCCCGATGTGCCGTCCCAGCCCTGCACCAGCACGTGTCAGACAACATCATCCGTGCCCTGACCAACGCCGTTTCTGACAAGGTCCACCTGACCACGGACACGTGGACGAGTGCTGCCGGGCAGGGCCACTATATATCGCTGACGGCACATTGGGTTAACTTGGTGGAGGCTGGGACCGAGTCTGACACTGGGGCTGCTCATATACTGCCGACGCCGAGGATTGCGGGGCCTACCTCGGTCCAGGTGTTTCAGGCCTACTATGCCTCCTCCTCCTCCCACCCCTCCTCCACCTCCTCCTCCGAACTACCATCCGTGGGCACGGCGCCATCAGTCGGTAGCTCTAGGCACAGCAGCAGTGCCGTCGCTAAGCGACAGCAGGCGGTGCTCAAACTGCTGAGCCTAGGCGACAAAAGGCACACCGCCCAAGAGCTATTACAGGGCATCACGGCGCAGACTGATCTGTGGCTGGCACCGCTGAACCTCAAGCCGGGAATGGTTGTGTGTGACAACGGCCGTAACCTGGTGGCGGCTCTGCAACTCGGCAGACTGACACATGTGCCATGCCTGGCCCATGTGTTAAATCTGATAGTTCAGCGTTTCCTCAAGACATACCCCAATCTGTCTGATTTGCTCACGAAGGTGCGCCGCATCTGTGCGCATTTCAGGAAGTCCAGCCCAGATGCTGCCACTCTCAGGGCAGCGCAGCGCCGCCTCCAACTGCCCGCTCACCGACTGTTGTGCGACGTGCCCACGAGGTGGAATTCAACACTGACCATGTTATCCAGAGTTTACCAGCAGCGCAGAGCGATTGTAGACTGCCAGATGTCAACTTCCACCAGAACTGGTAGTCAGGTCAGTCAGCTTCCTCAAGTCTACAATGAGGAGTGGACGTGGATGTCTGATATCTGTCAGGTGCTGAGTAACTTTGAGGAGTCAACACAGATGGTCAGTGGCGATGCCGCCATCATCAGCCTCACCATCCCGCTGCTTGGCCTGTTGAAAAACTCTCTGGTCAGCATGAAGTCGGAAGCTTTGCGCTCGTCACAAGAGACAGGGGAAGAATATTCCCTTGTTGATAGCCAAAGCACCCTCAGGTCTGTTTCTCAGCGCATATCGGAGGAGGTGGAGGTGGAGGAGGATGAGGAGGAAGAGGAGGAGAATGTTGGTGAGACACAAGAGGGGACCATTGTTGAGTCCTTTACTGTTCAGCGTGTATGGGCAGAAGAAGAGGAGTTGGAGGAGTTGGAGGAGGAGGAAATGGACAGTCAGGCCAGTGAGGGGAGTGAATTCTTACGCGTTGGTACTCTGGCGCATATGGCAGATTTCATGCTAGGCTGCCTATCCCGTGACCCTCGCGTTCAAAGAATTTATTCCAGCACCGATTACTGGGTGTTCACTCTCCTGGACCCACGGTACAAGCAAAATCTTTCCACTCTCATCCCTGCAGAGGAAAGGAGTGTGAGAATGCATGAATACCAGCAGGCCCTGGTGCACAAGCTGAAACAGTATTTCCCTTCTGACAGTGCTAGCGGCAGAGTGCGTAGTTCTGCGGGACAAGTAGCGAGGGAGAGTAGGCGAGCAGGCAGCTTGTCCAGCACTGGCAAGGGTACGCTTTACAAGGCTTTTGCCAGCTTTATGTCACCCCAGCAAGACACTGTCACCTGTCCCCAGTCTCGGCAGAGTAGGGCTGATCTTTACAGAAAGATGGTGAGGGAGTACGTAGCTGACCATACCATCGTCCTAAATGATCACACAGCTCCCTACAACTACTGGGTTTCAAAGCTGGACATGTGGCACGAACTGGCGCTGTACGCCTTGGAGGTTCTTGCCTGCCCTGCCGCTAGCGTCTTGTCCGAGCGGGTTTTCAGTGCAGCTGGTGGCATCATCACCGATAAGCGTACACGCCTGTCGACTGACAGCGCTGACAGGCTGACGCTTATTAAAATGAATAAAGGCTGGATTTCTCAGAATTTCCAATCTCCACCAGGTGAAGGAAGCTCAACCTGAATAATTGATCCACTCCTCCTCCTCCTCATTTTCCTCCTTCTCCTCCTCTTTGTACAGTAAAGCAGAGGAAAATGGCTATTTTTTGACAGGGCCCACTGGCTCTTGCTATAGTACTTCATGCATTTAATTTTTCTGGAGGGCCACCTACCCGGTCCTCTGTTTGAAACAATTTTTGTGAGTGCCACATACAGGCACTCAATCTATTCCATTTTACTGCAGGGCCACCTACCTGCTCCTCTGGTTTGAAACATTTTTGGGACTGCCACATACAGGCACTCAATCTATTCCATTTTACTGGAGGGCCACCTACCTGCTCCTCTGGTTTGAAAAATTTTTGGGACTGCCACATACAGGCACTCAATCTATTCCATTTTACTGCAGGGCCACCTACCTGCTCCTCTGGTTTGAAACATTTTTGGGACTGCCACATACAGGCACTCAATCTATTCCATTTTACTGCAGGGCCACCTACCTGCTCCTCTGGTTTGAAACATTTTTGGGACTGCCACATACAGGCACTCAATCTATTCCATTTTACTGGAGGGCCACCTACCTGCTCCTCTGGTTTGAAAAATTTTTGGGACTGCCACATACAGGCACTCAATCTATTCCATTTTACTGCAGGGCCACCTACCTGCTCCTCTGGTTTGAAACATTTTTGGGACTGCCACATACAGGCACTCAATCTATTCCATTTTACTGGAGGGCCACCTACCTGCTCCTCTGGTTTGAAAAATGTTTGGGACTGCCACATACAGGCACTATCCAAATTAAATTGTCTCCATAGCAGCCTCCACACGTTGTCTCCATTGCTACCTCCAAAAGTCGTCCATATAGCTGCCTCCATACATCGTCCCTTTATCAAACGAGGTGTGTCAGGCAGAAATTTGGGTTGTTTTCATGGATTCCACATCAAAGTTGTTAACTTTGTCGCCACCCTGCTGTGTTATCCACAAAATATACTGGCAAACTTTTACCATTTAGGGATATTATTTCAGCGCTTCTTGCGCATCTGTTTACATTCCCCTCACCCGGCATATCCTAAACTTATAAGAACGCTACTACACTTGATCTTATACAAAAGGTTCTTAGAAGTGCTGTTTGGGGAGTAGCCTAGAGACAGGGGCTTGAATTGGCGAAAGCTCGCCTGGCAGCGGAGCGCCAGCTCCATGCGCATCATGCGCTTCTTGCGAATCTGTTTACATTCCCCTCACCCGGCATATCCTAAACTTATAAGAACGCTACTACACTTGATCTTATACAAAAGGTTCTTAGAAGTGCTGTTTGGGGAGTAGCCTAGAGACAGGGGCTTGAATTGGCGAAAGCTCGCCTGGCAGCGGAGCGCCAGCTCCATGCGCATCATGCGCTTCTTGCGCATCTGTTTACATTCCCCTCACCCGCCATATCCTAAACTTATAAGAACGCTACTACACTTGATCTTATACAAAAGGTTCTTAGAAGTGCTGTTTGGGGAGTAGCCTAGAGACAGGGGCTTGAATTGGCGAAAGCTCGCCTGGCAGCGGAGCGCCAGCTCCATGCGCATCATGCGCTTCTTGCGCATCTGTTTACATTCCCCTCACCCGGCATATCCTAAACTTATAAGAACGCTACTACACTTGATCTTATACAAAAGGTTCTTAGAAGTGCTGTTTGGGGAGTAGCCTAGAGACAGGGGCTTGAATTGGCGAAAGCTCGCCTGGCAGCGGAGCGCCAGCTCCATGCGCATCATGCGCTTCTTGCGCATCTGTTTACATTCCCCTCACCCGCCATATCCTAAACTTATAAGAACGCTACTACACTTGATCTTATACAAAAGGTTCTTAGAAGTGCTGTTTGGGGAGTAGCCTAGAGACAGGCGCTTGAATTGGCGAAAGCTCGCCTGGCAGCGGAGCGCCAGCTCCATGCGCATCATGCGCTTCTTGCGCATCTGTTTACATTCCCCTCACCCGCCATATCCCAAACTTATAAGAACGCTACTACACTTAACTTGGTGCAGGCTGGGACCGAGTCTGACCCTGGGGCTGGTCATATACTGCCGACGCAGAGAATTGCGGGGCCTACCTCGGTCCAGGTCCCAAAGGCCTACTATACCTCCTCCCACCCCTCCTCCACCTCCTCCTCCTCCGAATTACCATCCGTGGGCATGGCGCCATCAGTCGGTAGCTCTAGGCACAGCAGCAGTGCCGTCGCTAAGCGACAGCAGGCGGTGCTGAAACTGCTGAGCCTAGGCGATAAAAGGCACACCGCCCAAGAGCTATTACAGGGCATTCCACATCAAAGTTGTTAACTTTGTCGCCACCCTGCTGTGTAATCCACAAAATATACTTGCAAACTTTTACCATTTAGGGATATTATTTCAGCGCTTCTTGCGCATCTGTTTACATTCCCCTCACCCGCCATATCCTAAACTTATAAGAACGCTACTACACTTGATCTTATACAAAAGGTTCTTAGAAGTGCTGTTTGGGGAGTAGCCTAGAGACAGGGGCTTGGATTGGCAAAAGCTCGCCTGGCTGCAGAGCGCCAGCTCCATCCCAAGATCCAACTAACATAGTTGCAGCACCTTTAATCTACTACTAGTTCACTGCCTCCATAATAATAATAATAATAATCTTTATTTATATAGCGCCATCATATTCCGTAGCGCTTTACAAATCATAGGAAACAAATACAAATGTATTGTAACAGAGCACAACATTTGTATGGAACAACAGGAGTGAGGTCCCTGCTCGCCAGAGCTTACGGTTTATGAAGATGATGGGGTAACACGAGGTAAAAGAATATTTAACGGTCAAGCCATTCTTCTTAGGGAATAGAACAAAATATAATAAATGGAATTGCTGTCGCTTGAACCACTCAGCCGTCATCTTATATACCAGGTCCAGGGTGAATGGGACTGCAGAGAAGTCTGGTGCCTGTTGGTTGCTGGATAACAGATGGGAGGACGACACAGGACGGGTTAGTAGAAGAGTTAAAACTTCATGCAGTTAATGAGTGTTATAGGCTTGCCTAAAGAAATGGGTTTTAAGAGCACGTTTGAAACTTTGGAGGTTAGGTATTAGTCTGATAGTCCAGGGCAGAGCATTCCATAGAATTGGTGCAGCTCTAGAGAAGTCTTGGAGACGCGAGTGGGAGGTCCGCACTAGGGTAGAGGTTAATCTAAGATCACTGGCGGATCTAAGAGCACGGGTTGGGCGATAGACTGAGATAAGAGAGGAGAGGTAGGGGGGTGCAGCATTATACAGAGCTTTATGGATGAGGGTTATTATTATTTTAAACTGTATTCGAAAGGAGACTGGCAGCCAGTGCAGCGACTGGCATGAACTGTAAGCATACATGGTCCCCTTATCAAACGAGCTGTGTCAGGCAGAATTTTGGGTTGTTTTCATGGCTTCCATGTTAACTTTGTCGCCACCCTGCTGTGTAATCCACAAAATATAGTGGCAAACTTTTATCATGTACCGATATTATTTGAGCGCTTCTTGCTCACCTCCTTTGGTTCCTCTCTGACACCCATTGGTTTGAAGCCTGAGTCCAATTAGGGTATGTCGCCATGCCACTCTCTAGCCTGCTGCCGCTGCCTCTGCCTCTGCATGCCGTCCCCTATAGTGTCAGGGTCAATTATTGGATGTTTTACATGCTATCTAGCTTCATTCTGTCACTCTGTCATGGCCATGCTGTTGCCCATAATTTCGGCATAATGGTGCGATTAAGCAGCCTCAGAGGCATCCATGCATGCTGCCCCTGCTGTTTCCTGTCCATTTCCGTGGTGTTTCCATCCTTTTCTGAGGTTCCCAGGTGTTTGGCCAAGCTTCCCTGTGCAGAGCCTTGGTCCCCTTGAAAAATGCTCGAGTCTCCCATTGACTTCAATGGGGTTCGTTATTCGAGACGAGCACTCGAGCATCGGGAAAAGTTCGTCTCGAATAACGAGTACCCGAGCATTTTAGTGTTCGCTCATCTCTAGTTAGGACGCTATTCAACTCTAATCTAAGAGAGACTCACTAACTTCATGTAGGAACACCGTTACTTTGTCTCCTAACTCATTTTCCTAACAAGACAACCTCAATGATAAGACGCACACTGTTTTCAATGCATTTCTTGATAAAAGAGCTAAGATCGTGATTGTCTCTGTTGCTGAATGAGCTAGGACGCTATTCAACTCTAATCTAAGAGAGACTCACTAACTTCATGTAGGAACACCGATACTTTGTCTCCTAACTCATTTTCCTAACAAGACAACCTCAATGATAAGACGCACACTGTTTTCAATGCATTTCTTGCTAAAAGAGCTAAGATCGCGATTGTCTCTGTAGCTGAATGAGCTAGGACGCTATTCAACTCTAATATAAGAGAGACTCACTAACTTCATGTAGGAACACCGTTACTTTGTCTCCTAACTCATTTTCCTAACAAGACAACCTCAATGATAAGACGCACACTGTTTTCAATGCATTTCTTGCTAAAAGAGCTAAGATCGTGATTGTCTCTGTTGCTGAATGAGCTAGGACGCTATTCAACTCTAATCTAAGAGAGACTCACTAACTTCATGTAGGAACACCGTTACTTTGTCTCCTAACTCATTTTCCTAACAAGACAACCTCAATGATAAGACGCACACTGTTTTCAATGCATTTCTTTCTAAAAGAGCTAAGATCGTGATTGTCTCTGTTGCTGAATGAGCTAGGACGCTATTCAACTCTAATCTAAGAGAGACTCACTAACTTCATGTAGGAACACCGTTACTTTGTCTCCTAACTCATTTTACTAACAAGACAACCTCAATGATAAGACGCACACTGTTTTCAATGCATTTCTTGCTTAAAGAGCTAAGATCGTGATTGTCTCTGTTGCTGAATGAGCTAGGACGCTATTCAACTCTAATCTAAGAGAGACTCACTAACTTCATGTAGGAACACAGTTACTTTGTCTCCTAACTCATTTTCCTAACAAGACAACCTCAATGATAAGACGCACACTGTTTTCAATGCATTCCTTGCTAAAAGAGCTAAGATCGTGATTGTCTCTGTTGCTCAATGAGTTAGGACGCTATTCAACTCTAATCTAAGAGAGACTCACTAACTTCATGTAGGAACACCGTTACTTTGTCTCCTAACTCATTTTCCTAACAAGACAACCTCAATGATAAGACGCACACTGTTTTCAATGCATTTCTTGATAAAAGAGCTAAGATCGTGATTGTCTCTGTTGCTGAATGAGCTAGGACGCTATTCAACTCTAATCTAAGAGAGACTCACTAACTTCATGTAGGATCACCGTTACTTTGTCTCCTAACTCATTTTCCTAACAAGACAACCTCAATGATAAGACGCACACTGTTTTCAATGCATTTCTTGCAAAAAGAGCTAAAGTCGTGATTGTCTCTGTTGCTGAATGAGCTAGGACGCTATTCAACTCTAATCTAAGAGAGACTCACTAACTTCATGTAGGAACACCGTTACTTTGTCTCCTAACTCATTTTCCTAACAAGACAACCTCAATGATAAGACACACACTGTTTTCAATGCATTTCTTGCTAAAAGAGATAAGATCGTGATTGTCTCTGTTGCTGAATGAGTTAGGACGCTATTCAACTCTAATCTAAGAGAGACTCACTAACTTCATGTAGGAACACCGTTACTTTGTCTCCTAACTCATTTTCCTAACAAGACAACCTCAATGATAAGACGCACACTGTTTTCAATGCATTTCTTGCTAAAAGAGCTAAGATCGTGATTGTCTCTGTTGCTCAATGAGTTAGGACGCTATTCAACTCTAATCTAAGAGAGACTCACTAACTTCATGTAGGAACACCGTTACTTTGTCTCCTAACTCATTTTCCTAACAAGACAACCTCAATGATAAGACGCACACTGTTTTCAATGCATTTCTTGCTAAAAGAGCTAAGATCGTGATTGTCTCTGTTGCTCAATGAGTAAGGACGCTATTAAACTCTAATCTAAGAGAGACTCACTAACTTCATGTAGGAACACCGTTACTTTGTCTCCTAACTCATTTTCCTAACAAGACAACCTCAATAATAAGTCGCACACTGTTTTCAATGCATTTCTTGCTAAAAGAGCTAAGATCGTGATTGTCTCTGTTGCTGAATGAGCTAGGATGCTATTCAACTCTAATCTAAGAGAGACTCACTTACTTCATGTAGGATCACCGTTACTTTGTCTCCTAACTCATTTTCCTAACAAGACAACCTCAATGATAAGACGCACACTGTTTTCAATGCATTTCTTGCTAAAAGAGCTAAAATCGTGATTGTCTCTGTTGCTGAATGAGCTAGGACGCTATTCAACTCTAATCTAAGAGAGACTCACTAACTTCATGTAGGAACACCGTTTCTTTGTCTCCTAACTCATTTTCCTAACAAGACAACATCAATGATAAGACGCACACTGTTTTCAATGCATTTCTTGCTAAAAGAGCTAAGATCGTGAATGTCTCTGTTGCTGAATGAGCTAGGACGCTATTCAACTCTAATCTAAGAGAGACTCACTAACTTCATGTAGGAACACCGTTACTTTGTCTCCTAACTCATTTTCCTAACAAGACAACCTCAATGATAAGACGCACACTGTTTTCAATGCATTTCTTGCTAAAAGAGCTAAGATCGTGATTGTCTCTGTTGCTGAATGAGCTAGGACGCTATTCAACTCTAATCTAAGAGAGACTCACTAACTTCATGTAGGAACACCGTTACTTTGTCTCCTAACTCATTTTCCTAACAAGACAACCTCAATGATAAGACACACACTGTTTTCAATGCATTTCTTGCTAAAAGAGATAAGATCGTGATTGTCTCTGTTGCTGAATGAGTTAGGACGCTATTCAACTCTAATCTAAGAGAGACTCACTAACTTCATGTAGGAACACCGTTACTTTGTCTCCTAACTCATTTTCCTAACAAGACAACCTCAATGATAAGACGCACACTGTTTTCAATGCATTTCCTGCTAAAACAGCTAACATCGTGATTGTCTCTGTTGCTGAATGAGCTAGGACGCTATTAAACTCTAATTTAAGAGAGACTCACTAACTTCATGTAGGAACACCGTTACTTTGTCTCCTAATGCATTTTCCTAACAAGACAACCTCAATGATAAGACGCACACTGTTTTCAATGCATTTCTTGCTAAAAGAGCTAAGATCGTGATTGTCTCTGTTGCTGAATGAGCTATGACGCTATTCAACTCTAATCTAAGAGAGACTCACTAACTTCATGTAGGAACACCGTTACTTTGTCTCCTAACTCATTTTCCTAACAAGACAACCTCAATGATAAGACGCACACTGTTTTCAATGCATTTCTTGCTAAAAGAGCTAAGATCGTGATTGTCTCTGTTGCTGAATGAGCTAGGACGCTATTCAACTCTAATCTAAGAGAGACTCACTAACTTCATGTAGGAACACCGTTACTTTGTCTCCTAACTCATTTTCCTAACAAGACAACCTCAATGATAAGACGCACACTGTTTTCAATGCATTTCTTGCTAAAAGAGCTAAGATCGTGATTGTCTCTGTTGCTGAATGAGCTAGGACGCTATTCAACTCTAATCTAAGAGAGATTCACTAACTTCATGTAGGAACACCGTTACTTTGTCTCCTAACTCATTTTCCTAACAAGACAACCTCAATGATAAGACGCACACTGTTTTCAATGCATTTCTTGCTAAAAGAGCTAAGATCGTGATTGTCTCTGTTGCTCAATGAGTTAGGACGCTATTCAACTCTAATCTAAGAGAGACTCACTAACTTCATGTAGGAACACCGTTACTTTGTCTCCTAACTCATTTTCCTAACAAGGCAACCTCAATGATAAGACGCACACTGTTTTCAATGCATTTCTTGCTAAAAGAGCTAAGATCGTGATTGTCTCTGTTGCTGAATGAGCTAGGACGCTATTCAACTCTAATCTAAGAGAGACTCACTAACTTCATGTAGGATCACCGTTACTTTGTCTCCTAACTCATTTTCCTAACAAGACAACCTCAATGATAAGACGCACACTGTTTTCAATGCATTTCCTGCTAAAAGAGCTAAGATCGTGATTGTCTCTGTTGCTGAATGAGCTAGGACGCTATTAAACTCTAATTTAAGAGAGACTCACTAACTTCATGTAGGAACACCGTTTCTTTGTCTCCTAACTCATTTTCCTAACAAGACAACATCAATGATAAGACGCACACTGTTTTCAATGCATTTCTTGCTAAAAGAGCTAAGATCGTGAATGTCTCTGTTGCTGAATGAGCTAGGACGCTATTCAACTCTAATCTAAGAGAGACTCACTAACTTCATGTAGGAACACCGTTACTTTGTCTCCTAACTCATTTTCCTAACAAGACAACCTCAATAATAAGACGCACACTGTTTTCAATGCATTTCTTGCTAAAAGAGCTAAGATCGTGATTGTCTCTGTTGCTGAATGAGCTAGGACGCTATTAAACTCTAATCTAAGAGAGACTCACTAACTTCATGTAGGAACACCGTTACTTTGTCTCCTAACGCATTTTCCTAACAAGACAACCTCAATGATAAGACGCACACTGTTTTCAATGCATTTCTTGCTAAAAGAGCTAAGATCGTGATTGTCTCTGTTGCTGAATGAGCTAGGACGCTATTCAACTCTAATCTAAGAGAGACTCACTAACTTCATGTAGGAACACCGTTACTTTGTCTCCTAACTCATTTTCCTAACAAGACAACCTCAATGATAAGACGCACACTGTTTTCAATGCATTTCTTGCTAAAAGAGCTAAGATCGTGATTGTCTCTGTTGCTGAATGAGCTAGGACGCTATTCAACTCTAATCTAAGAGAGACTCACTAACTTCATGTAGGAACACCGTTACTTTGTCTCCTAACTCATTTTCCTAACAAGACAACCTCAATGATAAGACGCACACTGTTTTCAATGCATTTCTTGCTAAAAGAGCTAAGATCGTGATTGTCTCTGTTGCTGAATGAGCTAGGACGCTATTCAACTCTAATCTAAGAGAGACTCACTAACTTCATTTAGGAACACCGTTACTTTGTCTCCTAACTAATTTTCCTAACAAGACAACCTCAATGATAAGACGCACACTGTTTTCAATGCATTTCTTGCTAAAAGAGCTAAGATCGTGATTGTCTCTGTTGCTGAATGAGTTAGGACGCTATTCAACTCTAATCTAAGAGAGACTCACTAACTTCATGTAGGAACACCGTTACTTTGTCTCCTAACGCATTTTCCTAACAAGACAACCTCAATGATAAGACGCACACTGTTTTCAATGCATTTCTTGCTCAAAGAGCTAAGATCGTGATTGTCCCTGTTGCTGAATGAGCTAGGACGCTATTCAACTCTAATCTAAGAGAGACTCACTAACTTCATGTAGGATCACCGTTACTTTGTCTCCTAACTCATTTTCCTAACAAGACAACCTCAATGATAAGACGCACACTGTTTTCAATGCATTTCTTGCTAAAAGAGCTAAGATCGTGATTGTCTCTGTTGCTGAATGAGCTAGGACGCTATTCAACTCTAATCTAAGAGAGACTCACTAACTTCATGTAGGAACACCGTTACTTTGTCTCCTAACTCATTTTCCTAACAAGACAACCTCAATGATAAGACACACACTGTTTTCAATGCATTTCTTGCTAAAAGAGATAAGATCGTGATTGTCTCTGTTGCTGAATGAGTTAGGACGCTATTCAACTCTAATCTAAGAGAGACTAACTAACTTCATGTAGGAACACCGTTACTTTGTCTCCTAACTCATTTTCCTAACAAGACAACCTCAATGATAAGACGCACACTGTTTTCAATGCATTTCTTGCTAAAAGAGCTAAGATCGTGATTGTCTCTGTTGCTCAATGAGTTAGGACGCTATTCAACTCTAATCTAAGAGAGACTCACTAACTTCATGTAGGAACATCGTTACTTTGTCTCCTAACTCATTTTCCTAACAAGACAACCTCAATGATAAGACGCACACTGTTTTCAATGCATTTCTTGCTAAAAGAGCTAAGATCGTGATTGTCTCTGTTGCTGAATGAGCTAGGATGCTATTCAACTCTAATCTAAGAGAGACTCACTAACTTCATGTAGGATCACCGTTACTTTGTCTCCTAACTCATTTTCCTAACAAGACAACCTCAATGATAAGACGCACACTGTTTTCAATGCATTTCTTGCTAAAAGAGCTAAGATCGTGATTGTCTCTGTTGCTGAATGAGCTAGGACGCTATTCAACTCTAATCTAAGAGAGACTCACTAACTTCATGTAGGAACACCGTTACTTTGTCTCCTAACTCATTTTCCTAACAAGACAACCTCAATGATAAGACGCACACTGTTTTCAATGCATTTCTTGCTAAAAGAGCTAAGATCGTGAATGTCTCTGTTGCTGAATGAGCTAGGACGCTATTCAACTCTAATCTAAGAGAGACTCACTAACTTCATGTAGGAACACCGTTACTTTGTCTCCTAACTCATTTTCCTTACAAGACAACCTCAATAATAAGACGCACACTGTTTTCAATGCATTTCTTGCTAAAAGAGCTAAGATCGTGATTGTCTCTGTTGCTGAATGAGCTAGGACGCTATTCAACTCTAATCTAAGAGAGACTCACTAACTTCATGTAGGAACACCGTTACTTTGTCTCCTAACTCATTTTCCTAACAAGACAACCTCAATGATAAGACGCACACTGTTTTCAATGCATTTCTTGCTAAAAGAGCTAAGATCGTGATTGTCTCTGTTGCTGAATGAGCTAGGACGCTATTCAACTCTAATCTAAGAGAGACTCACTAACTTCATGTAGGAACACCGTTACTTTGTCTCCTAACTCATTTTCCTAACAAGACAACCTCAATGATAAGACGCACACTGTTTTCAATGCATTTCTTGCTAAAAGAGCTAAGATCGTGATTGTCTCTGTTGCTGAATGAGCTAGGACGCTATTAAACTCTAATTTAAGAGAGACTCACTAACTTCATGTAGGAACACCGTTACTTTGTCTCCTAATGCATTTTCCTAACAAGACAACCTCAATGATAAGACGCACACTGTTTTCAATGCATTTCTTGCTAAAAGAGCTAAGATCGTGATTGTCTCTGTTGCTGAATGAGCTATGACGCTATTCAACTCTAATCTAAGAGAGACTCACTAACTTCATGTAGGAACACCGTTACTTTGTCTCCTAACTCATTTTCCTAACAAGACAACCTCAATGATAAGACGCACACTGTTTTCAATGCATTTCTTGCTAAAAGAGCTAAGATCGTGATTGTCTCTGTTGCTGAATGAGCTAGGACGCTATTCAACTCTAATCTAAGAGAGACTCACTAACTTCATGTAGGAACACCGTTACTTTGTCTCCTAACTCATTTTCCTAACAAGACAACCTCAATGATAAGACGCACACTGTTTTCAATGCATATCTTGCTAAAAGAGCTAAGATCGTGATTGTCTCTGTTGCTGAATGAGCTAGGACGCTATTCAACTCTAATCTAAGAGAGACTCACTAACTTCATGTAGGAACACCGTTACTTTGTCTCCTAACTCATTTTCCTAACAAGACAACCTCAATGATAAGACGCACACTGTTTTCAATGCATTTCTTGCTAAAAGAGCTAAGATCGTGATTGTCTCTGTTGCTGAATGAGCTAGGACGCTATTCAACTCTAATCTAAGAGAGACTCACTAACTTCATGTAGGAACACCGTTACTTTGTCTCCTAACTCATTTTCCTAACAAGACAACCTCAATGATAAGACGCACACTGTTTTCAATGCATTTCTTGCTAAAAGAGCTAAGATCGTGATTGTCTCTGTTGCTGAATGAGTTAGGACGCTATTCAACTCTAATCTAAGAGAGACTCACTAACTTCATGTAGGAACACCGTTACTTTGTCTCCTAACGCATTTTCCTAACAAGACAACCTCAATGATAAGACGTACACTGTTTTCAATGCATTTCTTGCTCAAATAGCTAAGATCGTGATTGTCTCTGTTGCTGAATGAGCTAGGACGCTATTCAACTCTAATCTAAGAGAGACTCACTAACTTCATTTAGGAACACCGTTACTTTGTCTCCTAACTCATTTTCCTAACAAGACAACCTCAATGATAAGACGCACACTGTTTTCAATGCATTTCTTGCTAAAAGAGCTAAGATCGTGATTGTCTCTGTTGCTGAATGAGTTAGGACGCTATTCAACTCTAATCTAAGAGAGACTCACTAACTTCATGTAGGAACACCGTTACTTTGTCTCCTAACGCATTTTCCTAACAAGACAACCTCAATGATAAGACGCACACTGTTTTTAATGCATTTCTTGCTCAAAGAGCTAAGATCGTGATTGTCCCTGTTTCTGAATGAGCTAGGACGCTATTCAACTCTAATCTAAGAGAGACTCACTAACTTCATGTAGGATCACCGTTACTTTGTCTCCTAACTCATTTTCCTAACAAGACAACCTCAATGATAAGACGCACACTGTTTTCAATGCATTTCTTCCTAAAAGAGCTAAGATCGTGATTGTCTCTGTTGCTGAATGAGCTAGGACGCTATTCAACTCTAATCTAAGAGAGACTCACTAACTTCATGTAGGAACACCGTTACTTTGTCTCCTAACTCATTTTCCTAACAAGACAACCTCAATGATAAGACGCACACTGTTTTCAATGCATTTCTTGCTAAAAGAGCTAAGATCGTGATTGTCTCTGTTGCTCAATGAGTTAGGACGCTATTCAACTCTAATCTAAGAGAGACTCACTAACTTCATGTAGGAACATCGTTACTTTGTCTCCTAACTCATTTTCCTAACAAGACAACCTCAATGATAAGACGCACACTGTTTTCAATGCATTTCTTGCTAAAAGAGCTAAGATCGTGATTGTCTCTGTTGCTGAATGAGCTAGGATGCTATTCAACTCTAATCTAAGAGAGACTCACTAACTTCATGTAGGATCACCGTTACTTTGTCTCCTAACTCATTTTCCTAACAAGACAACCTCAATGATAAGACGCACACTGTTTTCAATGCATTTCTTGCTAAAAGAGCTAAAATCGTGATTGTCTCTGTTGCTGAATGAGCTAGGACGCTATTCAACTCTAATCTAAGAGAGACTCACTAACTTCATGTAGGAACACCGTTTCTTTGTCTCCTAACTCATTTTCCTAACAAGACAACATCAATGATAAGACGCACACTGTTTTCAATGCATTTCTTGCTAAAAGAGCTAAGATCGTGAATGTCTCTGTTGCTGAATGAGCTAGGACGCTATTCAACTCTAATCTAAGAGAGACTCACTAACTTCATGTAGGAACACCGTTACTTTGTCTCCTAACTCATTTTCCTTACAAGACAACCTCAATAATAAGACGCACACTGTTTTCAATGCATTTCTTGCTAAAAGAGCTAAGATCGTGATTGTCTCTGTTGCTGAATGAGCTAGGACGCTATTCAACTCTAATCTAAGAGAGACTCACTAACTTCATGTAGGAACACCGTTACTTTGTCTCCTAACGCATTTTCCTAACAAGACAACCTCAATGATAAGACGCACACTGTTTTCAATGCATTTCTTGCTAAAAGAGCTAAGATCGTGATTGTCTCTGTTGCTGAATGAGCTAGGATGCTATTCAACTCTAATCTAAGAGAGACTCACTAACTTCATGTAGGAACACCGTTACTTTGTCTCCTAACGCATTTTCCTAACAAGACAACCTCAATGATAAGACGCACACTGTTTTCAATGCATTTCTTGCTAAAAGAGCTAAGATCGTGATTGTCTCTGTTGCTGAATGAGCTAGGATGCTATTCAACTCTAATCTAAGAGAGACTCACTAACTTCATGTAGGATCACCGTTACTTTGTCTCCTAACTCATTTTCCTAACAAGACAACCTCAATGATAAGACGCACACTGTTTTCAATGCATTTCTTGCTAAAAGAGCTAAAATCGTGATTGTCTCTGTTGCTGAATGAGCTAGGACGCTATTCAACTCTAATCTAAGAGAGACTCACTAACTTCATGTAGGAACACCGTTTCTTTGTCTCCTAACTCATTTTCCTAACAAGACAACATCAATGATAAGACGCACACTGTTTTCAATGCATTTCTTGCTAAAAGAGCTAAGATCGTGAATGTCTCTGTTGCTGAATGAGCTAGGACGCTATTCAACTCTAATCTAAGAGAGACTCACTAACTTCATGTAGGAACACCGTTACTTTGTCTCCTAACTCATTTTCCTTACAAGACAACCTCAATAATAAGACGCACACTGTTTTCAATGCATTTCTTGCTAAAAGAGCTAAGATCGTGATTGTCTCTGTTGCTGAATGAGCTAGGACGCTATTCAACTCTAATCTAAGAGAGACTCACTAACTTCATGTAGGAACACCGTTACTTTGTCTCCTAACGCATTTTCCTAACAAGACAACCTCAATGATAAGACGCACACTGTTTTCAATGCATTTCTTGCTAAAAGAGCTAAGATCGTGATTGTCTCTGTTGCTGAATGAGCTAGGACGCTATTCAACTCTAATCTAAGAGAGACTCACTAACTTCATGTAGGAACACCGTTACTTTGTCTCCTAACTCATTTTCCTAACAAGACAACCTCAATGATAAGACGCACACTGTTTTCAATGCATTTCTTGCTAAAAGAGCTAAGATCGTGATTGTCTCTGTTGCTGAATGAGCTAGGACGCTATTCAACTCTAATCTAAGAGAGACTCACTAACTTCATGTAGGAACACCGTTACTTTGTCTCCTAACTCATTTTCCTAACAAGACAACCTCAATGATAAGACGCACACTGTTTTCAATGCATTTCTTGCTAAAAGAGCTAAGATCGTGATTGTCTCTGTTGCTCAATGAGTAAGGACGCTATTCAACTCTAATCTAAGAGAGACTCACTAACTTCATGTAGGAACACCGTTACTTTGTCTCCTAACTCATTTTCCTAACAAGACAACCTCAATGATAAGACGCACACTGTTTTCAATGCATTTCTTGCTAAAAGAGCTAAGATCGTGATTGTCTCTGTTGCTGAATGAGCTAGGATGCTATTCAACTCTAATCTAAGAGAGACTCACTAACTTCATGTAGGATCACCGTTACTTTGTCTCCTAACTCATTTTCCTAACAAGACAACCTCAATGATAAGACGCACACTGTTTTCAATGCATTTCTTGCTAAAAGAGCTAAAATCGTGATTGTCTCTGTTGCTGAATGAGCTAGGACGCTATTCAACTCTAATCTAAGAGAGACTCACTAACTTCATGTAGGAACACCGTTTCTTTGTCTCCTAACTCATTTTCCTAACAAGACAACATCAATGATAAGACGCACACTGTTTTCAATGCATTTCTTGCTAAAAGAGCTAAGATCGTGAATGTCTCTGTTGCTGAATGAGCTAGGACGCTATTCAACTCTAATCTAAGAGAGACTCACTAACTTCATGTAGGAACACCGTTACTTTGTCTCCTAACTCATTTTCCTAACAAGACAACCTCAATAATAAGACGCACACTGTTTTCAATGCATTTCTTGCTAAAAGAGCTAAGATCGTGATTGTCTCTGTTGCTGAATGAGCTAGGACGCTATTCAACTCTAATCTAAGAGAGACTCACTAACTTCATGTAGGAACACCGTTACTTTGTCTCCTAACTCATTTTCCTAACAAGACAACCTCAATGATAAGACGCACACTGTTTTCAATGCATTTCTTGCTAAAAGAGCTAAGATCGTGATTGTCTCTGTTGCTGAATGAGTTAGGACGCTATTCAACTCTAATCTAAGAGAGACTCACTAACTTCATGTAGGAACACCGTTACTTTGTCTCCTAACGCATTTTCCTAACAAGACAACCTCAATGATAAGACGCACACTGTTTTCAATGCATTTCTTGCTCAAAGAGCTAAGATCGTGATTGTCTCTGTTGCTGAATGAGCTAGGACGCTATTCAACTCTAATCTAAGAGAGACTCACTAACTTCATGTAGGAACACCGTTACTTTGTCTCCTAACTCATTTTCCTAACAAGACAACCTCAATGATAAGACGCACACTGTTTTCAATGCATTTCTTGCTAAAAGAGCTAAGATCGTGAATGTCTCTGTTGCTGAATGAGCTAGGACGCTATTCAACTCTAATCTAAGAGAGACTCACTAACTTCATGTAGGAACACCGTTACTTTGTCTCCTAACTCATTTTCCTAACAAGACAACCTCAATAATAAGACGCACACTGTTTTCAATGCATTTCTTGCTAAAAGAGCTAAGATCGTGATTGTCTCTGTTGCTGAATGAGCTAGGACGCTATTCAACTCTAATCTAAGAGAGACTCACTAACTTCATGTAGGAACACCGTTACTTTGTCTCCTAACTCATTTTCCTAACAAGACAACCTCAATGATAAGACGCACACTGTTTTCAATGCATTTCTTGCTAAAAGAGCTAAGATCGTGATTGTCTCTGTTGCTGAATGAGCTAGGACGCTATTCAACTCTAATCTAAGAGAGACTCACTAACTTCATGTAGGAACACCGTTACTTTGTCTCCTAACTCATTTTCCTAACAAGACAACCTCAATGATAAGACGCACACTGTTTTCAATGCATTTCTTGCTAAAAGAGCTAAGATCGTGATTGTCTCTGTTGCTGAATGAGCTAGGACGCTATTAAACTCTAATTTAAGAGAGACTCACTAACTTCATGTAGGAACACCGTTACTTTGTCTCCTAATGCATTTTCCTAACAAGACAACCTCAATGATAAGACGCACACTGTTTTCAATGCATTTCTTGCTAAAAGAGCTAAGATCGTGATTGTCTCTGTTGCTGAATGAGCTATGACGCTATTCAACTCTAATCTAAGAGAGACTCACTAACTTCATGTAGGAACACCGTTACTTTGTCTCCTAACTCATTTTCCTAACAAGACAACCTCAATGATAAGACGCACACTGTTTTCAATGCATTTCTTGCTAAAAGAGCTAAGATCGTGATTGTCTCTGTTGCTGAATGAGCTAGGACGCTATTCAACTCTAATCTAAGAGAGACTCACTAACTTCATGTAGGAACACCGTTACTTTGTCTCCTAACTCATTTTCCTAACAAGACAACCTCAATGATAAGACGCACACTGTTTTCAATGCATATCTTGCTAAAAGAGCTAAGATCGTGATTGTCTCTGTTGCTGAATGAGCTAGGACGCTATTCAACTCTAATCTAAGAGATACTCACTAACTTCATGTAGGAACACCGTTACTTTGTCTCCTAACTCATTTTCCTAACAAGACAACCTCAATGATAAGACGCACACTGTTTTCAATGCATTTCTTGCTAAAAGAGCTAAGATCGTGATTGTCTCTGTTGCTGAATGAGTTAGGACGCTATTCAACTCTAATCTAAGAGAGACTCACTAACTTCATGTAGGAACACCGTTACTTTGTCTCCTAACGCATTTTCCTAACAAGACAACCTCAATGATAAGACGTACACTGTTTTCAATGCATTTCTTGCTCAAATAGCTAAGATCGTGATTGTCTCTGTTGCTGAATGAGTTAGGACGCTATTCAACTCTAATCTAAGAGAGACTCACTAACTTCATGTAGGAACACCGTTACTTTGTCTCCTAACTCATTTTCCTAACAAGACAACCTCAATGATAAGACGCACACTGTTTTCAATGCATTTCTTGCTAAAAGAGCTAAGATCGTGATTGTCTCTGTTGCTGAATGAGCTAGGACGCTATTCAACTCTAATCTAAGAGAGACTCACTAACTTCATGTAGGAACACCGTTACTTTGTCTCCTAACTCATTTTCCTAACAAGACAACCTCAATGATAAGACGCACACTGTTTTCAATGCATTTCTTGCTAAAAGAGCTAAGATCGTGATTGTCTCTGTTGCTGAATGAGCTAGGACGCTATTCAACTCTAATCTAAGAGAGACTCACTAACTTCATGTAGGATCACCGTTACTTTGTCTCCTAACTCATTTTCCTAACAAGACAACCTCAATGATAAGACGCACACTGTTTTCAATGCATTTCCTGCTAAAAGAGCTAAGATCGTGATTGTCTCTGTTGCTGAATGAGCTAGGACGCTATTAAACTCTAATTTAAGAGAGACTCACTAACTTCATGTAGGAACACCGTTACTTTGTCTCCTAACTCATTTTCCTAACAAGACAACCTCAATGATAAGACGCACACTGTTTTCAATGCATTTCTTGCTAAAAGAGCTAAGATCGTGATTGTCTCTGTTGCTCAATGAGTAAGGACGCTATTCAACTCTAATCTAAGAGAGACTCACTAACTTCATGTAGGAACACCGTTACTTTGTCTCCTAACTCATTTTCCTAACAAGACAACCTCAATGATAAGACGCACACTGTTTTCAATGCATTTCTTGCTAAAAGAGCTAAGATCGTGATTGTCTCTGTTGCTGAATGAGCTAGGATGCTATTCAACTCTAATCTAAGAGAGACTCACTAACTTCATGTAGGATCACCGTTACTTTGTCTCCTAACTCATTTTCCTAACAAGACAACCTCAATGATAAGACGCACACTGTTTTCAATGCATTTCTTGCTAAAAGAGCTAAAATCGTGATTGTCTCTGTTGCTGAATGAGCTAGGACGCTATTCAACTCTAATCTAAGAGAGACTCACTAACTTCATGTAGGAACACCGTTTCTTTGTCTCCTAACTCATTTTCCTAACAAGACAACATCAATGATAAGACGCACACTGTTTTCAATGCATTTCTTGCTAAAAGAGCTAAGATCGTGAATGTCTCTGTTGCTGAATGAGCTAGGACGCTATTCAACTCTAATCTAAGAGAGACTCACTAACTTCATGTAGGAACACCGTTACTTTGTCTCCTAACTCATTTTCCTAACAAGACAACCTCAATAATAAGACGCACACTGTTTTCAATGCATTTCTTGCTAAAAGAGCTAAGATCGTGATTGTCTCTGTTGCTGAATGAGCTAGGACGCTATTCAACTCTAATCTAAGAGAGACTCACTAACTTCATGTAGGAACACCGTTACTTTGTCTCCTAACTCATTTTCCTAACAAGACAACCTCAATGATAAGACGCACACTGTTTTCAATGCATTTCTTGCTAAAAGAGCTAAGATCGTGATTGTCTCTGTTGCTGAATGAGTTAGGACGCTATTCAACTCTAATCTAAGAGAGACTCACTAACTTCATGTAGGAACACCGTTACTTTGTCTCCTAACGCATTTTCCTAACAAGACAACCTCAATGATAAGACGCACACTGTTTTCAATGCATTTCTTGCTCAAAGAGCTAAGATCGTGATTGTCTCTGTTGCTGAATGAGCTAGGACGCTATTCAACTCTAATCTAAGAGAGACTCACTAACTTCATGTAGGATCACCGTTACTTTGTCTCCTAACTCATTTTCCTAACAAGACAACCTCAATGATAAGACGCACACTGTTTTCAATGCATTTCTTGCTAAAAGAGCTAAGATCGTGATTGTCTCTGTTGCTGAATGAGCTAGGACGCTATTCAACTCTAATCTAAGAGAGACTCACTAACTTCATGTAGGAACACCGTTACTTTGTCTCCTAACTCATTTTCCTAACAAGACAACCTCAATGATAAGACACACACTGTTTTCAATGCATTTCTTGCTAAAAGAGATAAGATCGTGATTGTCTCTGTTGCTGAATGAGTTAGGACGCTATTCAACTCTAATCTAAGAGAGACTCACTAACTTCATGTAGGAACACCGTTACTTTGTCTCCTAACTCATTTTCCTAACAAGACAACCTCAATGATAAGACGCACACTGTTTTCAATGCATTTCCTGCTAAAACAGCTAAGATCGTGATTGTCTCTGTTGCTGAATGAGCTAGGACGCTATTAAACTCTAATTTAAGAGAGACTCACTAACTTCATGTAGGAACACCGTTACTTTGTCTCCTAATGCATTTTCCTAACAAGACAACCTCAATGATAAGACGCACACTGTTTTCAATGCATTTCTTGCTAAAAGAGCTAAGATCGTGATTGTCTCTGTTGCTGAATGAGCTATGACGCTATTCAACTCTAATCTAAGAGAGACTCACTAACTTCATGTAGGAACACCGTTACTTTGTCTCCTAACTCATTTTCCTAACAAGACAACCTCAATGATAAGACGCACACTGTTTTCAATGCATTTCTTGCTAAAAGAGCTAAGATCGTGATTATCTCTGTTGCTGGATGAGCTAGGACGCTATTCAACTCTAATCTAAGAGAGACTCACTAACTTCATGTAGGAACACCGTTACTTTGTCTCCTAACTCATTTTCCTAACAAGACAACCTCAATGATAAGACGCACACTGTTTTCAATGCATTTCTTGCTAAAAGAGCTAAGATCGTGATTGTCTCTGTTGCTGAATGAGCTAGGAGGCTATTCAACTCTAATCTAAGAGAGATTCACTAACTTCATGTAGGAACACCGTTACTTTGTCTCCTAACTCATTTTCCTAACAAGACAACCTCAATGATAAGACGCACACTGTTTTCAATGCATTTCTTGCTAAAAGAGCTAAGATCGTGATTGTCTCTGTTGCTCAATGAGTTAGGACGCTATTCAACTCTAATCTAAGAGAGACTCACTAACTTCATGTAGGAACACCGTTACTTTGTCTCCTAACTCATTTTCCTAACAAGGCAACCTCAATGATAAGACGCACACTGTTTTCAATGCATTTCTTGCTAAAAGAGCTAAGATCGTGATTGTCTCTGTTGCTGAATGAGCTAGGACGCTATTCAACTCTAATCTAAGAGAGACTCACTAACTTCATGTAGGATCACCGTTACTTTGTCTCCTAACTCATTTTCCTAACAAGACAACCTCAATGATAAGACGCACACTGTTTTCAATGCATTTCCTGCTAAAAGAGCTAAGATCGTGATTGTCTCTGTTGCTGAATGAGCTAGGACGCTATTAAACTCTAATTTAAGAGAGACTCACTAACTTCATGTAGGAACACCGTTTCTTTGTCTCCTAACTCATTTTCCTAACAAGACAACATCAATGATAAGACGCACACTGTTTTCAATGCATTTCTTGCTAAAAGAGCTAAGATCGTGAATGTCTCTGTTGCTGAATGAGCTAGGACGCTATTCAACTCTAATCTAAGAGAGACTCACTAACTTCATGTAGGAACACCGTTACTTTGTCTCCTAACTCATTTTCCTAACAAGACAACCTCAATAATAAGACGCACACTGTTTTCAATGCATTTCTTGCTAAAAGAGCTAAGATCGTGATTGTCTCTGTTGCTGAATGAGCTAGGACGCTATTAAACTCTAATCTAAGAGAGACTCACTAACTTCATGTAGGAACACCGTTACTTTGTCTCCTAACGCATTTTCCTAACAAGACAACCTCAATGATAAGACGCACACTGTTTTCAATGCATTTCTTGCTAAAAGAGCTAAGATCGTGATTGTCTCTGTTGCTGAATGAGCTAGGACGCTATTCAACTCTAATCTAAGAGAGACTCACTAACTTCATGTAGGAACACCGTTACTTTGTCTCCTAACTCATTTTCCTAACAAGACAACCTCAATGATAAGACGCACACTGTTTTCAATGCATTTCTTGCTAAAAGAGCTAAGATCGTGATTGTCTCTGTTGCTGAATGAGCTAGGACGCTATTCAACTCTAATCTAAGAGAGACTCACTAACTTCATGTAGGAACACCGTTACTTTGTCTCCTAACTCATTTTCCTAACAAGACAACCTCAATGATAAGACGCACACTGTTTTCAATGCATTTCTTGCTAAAAGAGCTAAGATCGTGATTGTCTCTGTTGCTGAATGAGCTAGGACGCTATTCAACTCTAATCTAAGAGAGACTCACTAACTTCATTTAGGAACACCGTTACTTTGTCTCCTAACTAATTTTCCTAACAAGACAACCTCAATGATAAGACGCACACTGTTTTCAATGCATTTCTTGCTAAAAGAGCTAAGATCGTGATTGTCTCTGTTGCTGAATGAGTTAGGACGCTATTCAACTCTAATCTAAGAGAGACTCACTAACTTCATGTAGGAACACCGTTACTTTGTCTCCTAACGCATTTTCCTAACAAGACAACCTCAATGATAAGACGCACACTGTTTTCAATGCATTTCTTGCTCAAAGAGCTAAGATCGTGATTGTCCCTGTTGCTGAATGAGCTAGGACGCTATTCAACTCTAATCTAAGAGAGACTCACTAACTTCATTTAGGATCACCGTTACTTTGTCTCCTAACTCATTTTCCTAACAAGACAACCTCAATGATAAGACGCACACTGTTTTCAATGCATTTCTTGCTAAAAGAGCTAAGATCGTGATTGTCTCTGTTGCTGAATGAGCTAGGACGCTATTCAACTCTAATCTAAGAGAGACTCACTAACTTCATGTAGGAACACCGTTACTTTGTCTCCTAACTCATTTTCCTAACAAGACAACCTCAATGATAAGACACACACTGTTTTCAATGCATTTCTTGCTAAAAGAGATAAGATCGTGATTGTCTCTGTTGCTGAATGAGCTAGGACGCTATTCAACTCTAATCTAAGAGAGACTCACTAACTTCATGTAGGAACACCGTTACTTTGTCTCCTAACTCATTTTCCTAACAAGACAACCTCAATGATAAGACGCACACTGTTTTCAATGCATTTCTTGCTAAAAGAGCTAAGATCGTGATTGTCTCTGTTGCTGAATGAGCTAGGACGCTATTCAACTCTAATCTAAGAGAGACTCACTAACTTCATGTAGGAACACCGTTACTTTGTCTCCTAACTCATTTTCCTAACAAGACAACCTCAATGATAAGACGCACACTGTTTTCAATGCATTTCTTGCTAAAAGAGCTAAGATCGTGATTGTCTCTGTTGCTGAATGAGCTAGGACGCTATTCAACTCTAATCTAAGAGAGACTCACTAACTTCATTTAGGAACACCGTTACTTTGTCTCCTAACTAATTTTCCTAACAAGACAACCTCAATGATAAGACGCACACTGTTTTCAATGCATTTCTTGCTAAAAGAGCTAAGATCGTGATTGTCTCTGTTGCTGAATGAGTTAGGACGCTATTCAACTCTAATCTAAGAGAGACTCACTAACTTCATGTAGGAACACCGTTACTTTGTCTCCTAACGCATTTTCCTAACAAGACAACCTCAATGATAAGACGCACACTGTTTTCAATGCATTTCTTGCTCCAAGAGCTAAGATCGTGATTGTCCCTGTTGCTGAATGAGCTAGGACGCTATTCAACTCTAATCTAAGAGAGACTCACTAACTTCATTTAGGATCACCGTTACTTTGTCTCCTAACTCATTTTCCTAACAAGACAACCTCAATGATAAGACGCACACTGTTTTCAATGCATTTCTTGCTAAAAGAGCTAAGATCGTGATTGTCTCTGTTGCTGAATGAGCTAGGACGCTATTCAACTCTAATCTAAGAGAGACTCACTAACTTCATGTAGGAACACCGTTACTTTGTCTCCTAACTCATTTTCCTAACAAGACAACCTCAATGATAAGACACACACTGTTTTCAATGCATTTCTTGCTAAAAGAGATAAGATCGTGATTGTCTCTGTTGCTGAATGAGTTAGGACGCTATTCAACTCTAATCTAAGAGAGACTAACTAACTTCATGTAGGAACACCGTTACTTTGTCTCCTAACTCATTTTCCTAACAAGACAACCTCAATGATAAGACGCACACTGTTTTCAATGCATTTCTTGCTAAAAGAGCTAAGATCGTGATTGTCTCTGTTGCTCAATGAGTTAGGACGCTATTCAACTCTAATCTAAGAGAGACTCACTAACTTCATGTAGGAACATCGTTACTTTGTCTCCTAACTCATTTTCCTAACAAGACAACCTCAATGATAAGACGCACACTGTTTTCAATGCATTTCTTGCTAAAAGAGCTAAGATCGTGATTGTCTCTGTTGCTGAATGAGCTAGGATGCTATTCAACTCTAATCTAAGAGAGACTCACTAACTTCATGTAGGATCACCGTTACTTTGTCTCCTAACTCATTTTCCTAACAAGACAACCTCAATGATAAGACGCACACTGTTTTCAATGCATTTCTTGCTAAAAGAGCTAAGATCGTGATTGTCTCTGTTGCTGAATGAGCTAGGACGCTATTCAACTCTAATCTAAGAGAGACTCACTAACTTCATGTAGGAACACCGTTACTTTGTCTCCTAACTCATTTTCCTAACAAGACAACATCAATGATAAGACGCACACTGTTTTCAATGCATTTCTTGCTAAAAGAGCTAAGATCGTGAATGTCTCTGTTGCTGAATGAGCTAGGACGCTATTCAACTCTAATCTAAGAGAGACTCACTAACTTCATGTAGGAACACCGTTACTTTGTCTCCTAACTCATTTTCCTTACAAGACAACCTCAATAATAAGACGCACACTGTTTTCAATGCATTTCTTGCTAAAAGAGCTAAGATCGTGATTGTCTCTGTTGCTGAATGAGCTAGGACGCTATTCAACTCTAATCTAAGAGAGACTCACTAACTTCATGTAGGAACACCGTTACTTTGTCTCCTAACTCATTTTCCTAACAAGACAACCTCAATGATAAGACGCACACTGTTTTCAATGCATTTCTTGCTAAAAGAGCTAAGATCGTGATTGTCTCTGTTGCTGAATGAGCTAGGACGCTATTCAACTCTAATCTAAGAGAGACTCACTAACTTCATGTAGGAACACCGTTACTTTGTCTCCTAACTCATTTTCCTAACAAGACAACCTCAATGATAAGACGCACACTGTTTTCAATGCATTTCTTGCTAAAAGAGCTAAGATCGTGATTGTCTCTGTTGCTGAATGAGCTAGGACGCTATTAAACTCTAATTTAAGAGAGACTCACTAACTTCATGTAGGAACACCGTTACTTTGTCTCCTAATGCATTTTCCTAACAAGACAACCTCAATGATAAGACGCACACTGTTTTCAATGCATTTCTTGCTAAAAGAGCTAAGATCGTGATTGTCTCTGTTGCTGAATGAGCTAGGACGCTATTCAACTCTAATCTAAGAGAGACTCACTAACTTCATGTAGGAACACCGTTACTTTGTCTCCTAACTCATTTTCTTAACAAGACAACCTCAATGATAAGACGCACACTGTTTTCAATGCATTTCTTGCTAAAAGAGCTAAGATCGTGATTGTCTCTGTTGCTGAATGAGCTAGGACGCTATTCAACTCTAATCTAAGAGAGACTCACTAACTTCATGTAGGAACACCGTTACTTTGTCTCCTAACTCATTTTCCTAACAAGACAACCTCAATGATAAGACGCACACTGTTTTCAATGCATATCTTGCTAAAAGAGCTAAGATCGTGATTGTCTCTGTTGCTGAATGAGCTAGGACGCTATTCAACTCTAATCTAAGAGAGACTCACTAACTTCATGTAGGAACACCGTTACTTTGTCTCCTAACTCATTTTCCTAACAAGACAACCTCAATGATAAGACGCACACTGTTTTCAATGCATTTCTTGCTAAAAGAGCTAAGATCGTGATTGTCTCTGTTGCTGAATGAGTTAGGACGCTATTCAACTCTAATCTAAGAGAGACTCACTAACTTCATGTAGGAACACCGTTACTTTGTCTCCTAACGCATTTTCCTAACAAGACAACCTCAATGATAAGACGTACACTGTTTTCAATGCATTTCTTGCTCAAATAGCTAAGATCGTGATTGTCTCTGTTGCTGAATGAGCTAGGACGCTATTCAACTCTAATCTAAGAGAGACTCACTAACTTCATTTAGGAACACCGTTACTTTGTCTCCTAACTCATTTTCCTAACAAGACAACCTCAATGATAAGACGCACACTGTTTTCAATGCATTTCTTGCTAAAAGAGCTAAGATCGTGATTGTCTCTGTTGCTGAATGAGTTAGGACGCTATTCAACTCTAATCTAAGAGAGACTCACTAACTTCATGTAGGAACACCGTTACTTTGTCTCCTAACGCATTTTCCTAACAAGACAACCTCAATGATAAGACGCACACTGTTTTTAATGCATTTCTTGCTCAAAGAGCTAAGATCGTGATTGTCCCTGTTGCTGAATGAGCTAGGACGCTATTCAACTCTAATCTAAGAGAGACTCACTAACTTCATGTAGGATCACCGTTACTTTGTCTCCTAACTCATTTTCCTAACAAGACAACCTCAATGATAAGACGCACACTGTTTTCAATGCATTTCTTGCTAAAAGAGCTAAGATCGTGATTGTCTCTGTTGCTGAATGAGCTAGGACGCTATTCAACTCTAATCTAAGAGAGACTCACTAACTTCATGTAGGAACACCGTTACTTTGTCTCCTAACTCATTTTCCTAACAAGACAACCTCAATGATAAGACGCACACTGTTTTCAATGCATTTCTTGCTAAAAGAGCTAAGATCGTGATTGTCTCTGTTGCTCAATGAGTTAGGACGCTATTCAACTCTAATCTAAGAGAGACTCACTAACTTCATGTAGGAACATCGTTACTTTGTCTCCTAACTCATTTTCCTAACAAGACAACCTCAATGATAAGACGCACACTGTTTTCAATGCATTTCTTGCTAAAAGAGCTAAGATCGTGATTGTCTCTGTTGCTGAATGAGCTAGGATGCTATTCAACTCTAATCTAAGAGAGACTCACTAACTTCATGTAGGATCACCGTTACTTTGTCTCCTAACTCATTTTCCTAACAAGACAACCTCAATGATAAGACGCACACTGTTTTCAATGCATTTCTTGCTAAAAGAGCTAAAATCGTGATTGTCTCTGTTGCTGAATGAGCTAGGACGCTATTCAACTCTAATCTAAGAGAGACTCACTAACTTCATTTAGGAACACCGTTACTTTGTCTCCTAACTCATTTTCCTTACAAGACAACCTCAATAATAAGACGCACACTGTTTTCAATGCATTTCTTGCTAAAAGAGCTAAGATCGTGATTGTCTCTGTTGCTGAATGAGCTAGGACGCTATTCAACTCTAATCTAAGAGAGACTCACTAACTTCATGTAGGAACACCGTTACTTTGTCTCCTAACTCATTTTCCTAACAAGACAACCTCAATGATAAGACGCACACTGTTTTCAATGCATTTCTTGCTAAAAGAGCTAAGATCGTGATTGTCTCTGTTGCTGAATGAGCTAGGACGCTATTCAACTCTAATCTAAGAGAGACTCACTAACTTCATGTAGGAACACCGTTACTTTGTCTCCTAACTCATTTTCCTAACAAGACAACCTCAATGATAAGACGCACACTGTTTTCAATGCATTTCTTGCTAAAAGAGCTAAGATCGTGATTGTCTCTGTTGCTGAATGAGCTAGGACGCTATTAAACTCTAATTTAAGAGAGACTCACTAACTTCATGTAGGAACACCGTTACTTTGTCTCCTAATGCATTTTCCTAACAAGACAACCTCAATGATAAGACGCACACTGTTTTCAATGCATTTCTTGCTAAAAGAGCTAAGATCGTGATTGTCTCTGTTGCTGAATGAGCTAGGACGCTATTCAACTCTAATCTAAGAGAGACTCACTAACTTCATGTAGGAACACCGTTACTTTGTCTCCTAACTCATTTTCCTAACAAGACAACCTCAATGATAAGACGCACACTGTTTTCAATGCATTTCTTGCTAAAAGAGCTAAGATCGTGATTGTCTCTGTTGCTGAATGAGCTAGGACGCTATTCAACTCTAATCTAAGAGAGACTCACTAACTTCATGTAGGAACACCGTTACTTTGTCTCCTAACTCATTTTCCTAACAAGACAACCTCAATGATAAGACGCACACTGTTTTCAATGCATATCTTGCTAAAAGAGCTAAGATCGTGATTGTCTCTGTTGCTGAATGAGCTAGGACGCTATTCAACTCTAATCTAAGAGAGACTCACTAACTTCATGTAGGAACACCGTTACTTTGTCTCCTAACTCATTTTCCTAACAAGACAACCTCAATGATAAGACGCACACTGTTTTCAATGCATTTCTTGCTAAAAGAGCTAAGATCGTGATTGTCTCTGTTGCTGAATGAGTTAGGACGCTATTCAACTCTAATCTAAGAGAGACTCACTAACTTCATGTAGGAACACCGTTACTTTGTCTCCTAACGCATTTTCCTAACAAGACAACCTCAATGATAAGACGTACACTGTTTTCAATGCATTTCTTGCTCAAATAGCTAAGATCGTGATTGTCTCTGTTGCTGAATGAGCTAGGACGCTATTCAACTCTAATCTAAGAGAGACTCACTAACTTCATTTAGGAACACCGTTACTTTGTCTCCTAACTCATTTTCCTAACAAGACAACCTCAATGATAAGACGCACACTGTTTTCAATGCATTTCTTGCTAAAAGAGCTAAGATCGTGATTGTCTCTGTTGCTGAATGAGTTAGGACGCTATTCAACTCTAATCTAAGAGAGACTCACTAACTTCATGTAGGAACACCGTTACTTTGTCTCCTAACGCATTTTCCTAACAAGACAACCTCAATGATAAGACGCACACTGTTTTTAATGCATTTCTTGCTCAAAGAGCTAAGATCGTGATTGTCCCTGTTGCTGAATGAGCTAGGACGCTATTCAACTCTAATCTAAGAGAGACTCACTAACTTCATGTAGGATCACCGTTACTTTGTCTCCTAACTCATTTTCCTAACAAGACAACCTCAATGATAAGACGCACACTGTTTTCAATGCATTTCTTGCTAAAAGAGCTAAGATCGTGATTGTCTCTGTTGCTGAATGAGCTAGGACGCTATTCAACTCTAATCTAAGAGAGACTCACTAACTTCATGTAGGAACACCGTTACTTTGTCTCCTAACTCATTTTCCTAACAAGACAACCTCAATGATAAGACGCACACTGTTTTCAATGCATTTCTTGCTAAAAGAGCTAAGATCGTGATTGTCTCTGTTGCTCAATGAGTTAGGACGCTATTCAACTCTAATCTAAGAGAGACTCACTAACTTCATGTAGGAACATCGTTACTTTGTCTCCTAACTCATTTTCCTAACAAGACAACCTCAATGATAAGACGCACACTGTTTTCAATGCATTTCTTGCTAAAAGAGCTAAGATCGTGATTGTCTCTGTTGCTGAATGAGCTAGGATGCTATTCAACTCTAATCTAAGAGAGACTCACTAACTTCATGTAGGATCACCGTTACTTTGTCTCCTAACTCATTTTCCTAACAAGACAACCTCAATGATAAGACGCACACTGTTTTCAATGCATTTCTTGCTAAAAGAGCTAAAATCGTGATTGTCTCTGTTGCTGAATGAGCTAGGACGCTATTCAACTCTAATCTAAGAGAGACTCACTAACTTCATGTAGGAACACCGTTTCTTTGTCTCCTAACTCATTTTCCTAACAAGACAACATCAATGATAAGACGCACACTGTTTTCAATGCATTTCTTGCTAAAAGAGCTAAGATCGTGAATGTCTCTGTTGCTGAATGAGCTAGGACGCTATTCAACTCTAATCTAAGAGAGACTCACTAACTTCATGTAGGAACACCGTTACTTTGTCTCCTAACTCATTTTCCTTACAAGACAACCTCAATAATAAGACGCACACTGTTTTCAATGCATTTCTTGCTAAAAGAGCTAAGATCGTGATTGTCTCTGTTGCTGAATGAGCTAGGACGCTATTCAACTCTAATCTAAGAGAGACTCACTAACTTCATGTAGGAACACCGTTACTTTGTCTCCTAACGCATTTTCCTAACAAGACAACCTCAATGATAAGACGCACACTGTTTTCAATGCATTTCTTGCTAAAAGAGCTAAGATCGTGATTGTCTCTGTTGCTGAATGAGCTAGGACGCTATTCAACTCTAATCTAAGAGAGACTCACTAACTTCATGTAGGAACACCGTTACTTTGTCTCCTAACTCATTTTCCTAACAAGACAACCTCAATGATAAGACGCACACTGTTTTCAATGCATTTCTTGCTAAAAGAGCTAAGATCGTGATTGTCTCTGTTGCTGAATGAGCTAGGACTAGAGATGAGCGAACATGCTCGTCCGAGCTTGATGCTCGTTCGAGCATTAAGGTACTCGAGACGGCTCGTTGCTCGGACGAGTATTTCCCCTGCTCGAGATCGAGCATTTAATTAAAAAAACACAGTGAAGAACAATGAAGAATAGAATAAAAACAGTGAACACAGTGAACACAGGATCATTTAAGTGAAAAACACAGTGAAGAACACAGTGAAGAATAGATTACAGATGTGCGGCACATCTGCTTACTTGTCGGAAGATACGCGCGGAACGGTGCGAACAAAATAGTATGTGAAGAACAATATATATGTGTGAAGAAGACATTGCAGAACACGGTGAGCAGCACAGAGACACCGGGGAGCAGCACAGAGACATCGGGCAGCGGCACGGAGACATCGGGGAGCGGCACGGAGACATCGGGGCACGGAGACATATGGGCACCGAGACATATGGGCACGGAGACATATGGGCACGGAGACATCGGGGCACGGAGACATCGGGGCACGGAGACATCGGGGCACGGAGACATATGGGCACGGAGACATCGGGGCACGGAGACATCGGGGCACGGAGACATATGGGCACGGAGACATATGGGCACGGAGACATCGGGGCACGGAGACATATGGGCACGGAGACATCGGGGCACGGAGACATATGGGCACGGAGACATCGGGGCACGGAGACATCGGGGCACGGAGACATAGGGGCACGGAGACATATGGGCACGGAGACATCGGGGCACGGAGACATATGGGCACGGAGACATATGGGCACGGAGACATATGGGCACGGAGACATCGGGGCACGGAGACATCGGGGCACGGAGACATCGGGGCACGGAGACATCGGGGCACGGAGACATATGGGCACGGAGACATCGGGGCACGGAGACATATGGGCACGGAGACATATGGGCACGGAGACATATGGGCACGGAGACATCGGGGCACGGAGACATATGGGCACGGAGACATCGGGGCACGGAGACATCGGGGCACGGAGACATCGGGGCACGGAGACATCGGGGCACGGAGACATATGGGCACGGAGACATCGGGGCACGGAGACATATGGGCACGGAGACATATGGGCACGGAGACATATGGGCACGGAGACATCGGGGCACGGAGACATATGGGCACGGAGACATATGGGCACGGAGACATATGGGCACGGAGACATCGGGGCACGGAGACATCGGGGCACGGAGACATCGGGGCACGGAGACATCGGGGCACGGAGACATATGGGCACGGAGACATATGGGCACGGAGACATATGGGCACGGAGACATCGGGGCACGGAGACATATGGGCACGGAGACATATGGGCACGGAGACATAGGGGCACGGAGACATCGGGGCACGGAGACATCGGGGAGACTTCAGTGGAAGAAGAGCAGCGGATCCCGGGACAGCGTATCTCCCGACAAGTAAGCAGATGTGCAGAACATCTGCAATCTATTCTTCACTGTGTTTTTCACTTAAATGATCATGTGGTCACTGTTTTTATTCTATTCTTCACTGTTCTTCACATCTGTTAACTTGTCGGGAGATAATATACGCGCGGAACAGTGAAGAATAGATTGCAGATGTTTGCATACATCTGCTAACTTATCAGAAGACATTCTTTTTCAATTAATTAACACATTTTATTCCTGAACCATGGTCCCTTTGAAAAATGCTCGAGTCTCCCATTGACTTCAATGGGGCTCGTTATTCGAGACGAGCACTCGAGCATCTGGAAAAGTTCGTCTCGAATAACGAGCACTCGAGCATTTTAGTGCTCGCTCATCTCTAGCTAGGACGCTATTCAACTCTAATCTAAGAGAGACTCACTAACTTCATGTAGGAACACCGTTACTTTGTCTCCTAACTCATTTTCCTAACAAGACAACCTCAATGATAAGACGCACACTGTTTTCAATGCATTTCTTGCTAAAAGAGCTAAGATCGTGATTGTCTCTGTTGCTGAATGAGCTAGGACGCTATTCAACTCTAATCTAAGAGAGACTCACTAACTTCATGTAGGATCACCGTTACTTTGTCTCCTAACTCATTTTCCTAACAAGACAACCTCAATGATAAGACGCACACTGTTTTCAATGCATTTCCTGCTAAAAGAGCTAAGATCGTGATTGTCTCTGTTGCTGAATGAGCTAGGACGCTATTAAACTCTAATTTAAGAGAGACTCACTAACTTCATGTAGGAACACCGTTACTTTGTCTCCTAATGCATTTTCCTAACAAGACAACCTCAATGATAAGACGCACACTGTTTTCAATGCATTTCTTGCTAAAAGAGCTAAGATCGTGATTGTCTCTGTTGCTGAATGAGCTATGACGCTATTCAACTCTAATCTAAGAGAGACTCACTAACTTCATGTAGGAACACCGTTACTTTGTCTCCTAACTCATTTTCCTAACAAGACAACCTCAATGATAAGACGCACACTGTTTTCAATGCATTTCTTGCTAAAAGAGCTAAGATCGTGATTGTCTCTGTTGCTGAATGAGCTAGGACGCTATTCAACTCTAATCTAAGAGAGACTCACTAACTTCATGTAGGAACACCGTTACTTTGTCTCCTAACTCATTTTCCTAACAAGACAACCTCAATGATAAGACGCACACTGTTTTCAATGCATATCTTGCTAAAAGAGCTAAGATCGTGATTGTCTCTGTTGCTGAATGAGCTAGGACGCTATTCAACTCTAATCTAAGAGAGACTCACTAACTTCATGTAGGAACACCGTTACTTTGTCTCCTAACTCATTTTCCTAACAAGACAACCTCAATGATAAGACGCACACTGTTTTCAATGCATTTCTTGCTAAAAGAGCTAAGATCGTGATTGTCTCTGTTGCTGAATGAGTTAGGACGCTATTCAACTCTAATCTAAGAGAGACTCACTAACTTCATGTAGGAACACCGTTACTTTGTCTCCTAACGCATTTTCCTAACAAGACAACCTCAATGATAAGACGTACACTGTTTTCAATGCATTTCTTGCTCAAATAGCTAAGATCGTGATTGTCTCTGTTGCTGAATGAGCTAGGACGCTATTCAACTCTAATCTAAGAGAGACTCACTAACTTCATTTAGGAACACCGTTACTTTGTCTCCTAACTCATTTTCCTAACAAGACAACCTCAATGATAAGACGCACACTGTTTTCAATGCATTTCTTGCTAAAAGAGCTAAGATCGTGATTGTCTCTGTTGCTGAATGAGTTAGGACGCTATTCAACTCTAATCTAAGAGAGACTCACTAACTTCATGTAGGAACACCGTTACTTTGTCTCCTAACGCATTTTCCTAACAAGACAACCTCAATGATAAGACGCACACTGTTTTCAATGCATTTCTTGCTCAAAGAGCTAAGATCGTGATTGTCCCTGTTGCTGAATGAGCTAGGACGCTATTCAACTCTAATCTAAGAGAGACTCACTAACTTCATGTAGGATCACCGTTACTTTGTCTCCTAACTCATTTTCCTAACAAGACAACCTCAATGATAAGACGCACACTGTTTTCAATGCATTTCTTGCTAAAAGAGCTAAGATCGTGATTGTCTCTGTTGCTGAATGAGCTAGGACGCTATTCAACTCTAATCTAAGAGAGACTCACTAACTTCATGTAGGAACACCGTTACTTTGTCTCCTAACTCATTTTCCTAACAAGACAACCTCAATAATAAGACGCACACTGTTTTCAATGCATTTCTTGCTAAAAGAGCTAAGATCGTGATTGTCTCTGTTGCTGAATGAGCTAGGACGCTATTCAACTCTAATCTAAGAGAGACTCACTAACTTCATGTAGGAACACCGTTACTTTGTCTCCTAACGCATTTTCCTAACAAGACAACCTCAATGATAAGACGCACACTGTTTTCAATGCATTTCTTGCTAAAAGAGCTAAGATCGTGATTGTCTCTGTTGCTGAATGAGCTAGGACGCTATTCAACTCTAATCTAAGAGAGACTCACTAACTTCATGTAGGAACACCGTTACTTTGTCTCCTAACTCATTTTCCTAACAAGACAACCTCAATGATAAGACGCACACTGTTTTCAATGCATTTCTTGCTAAAAGAGCTAAGATCGTGATTGTCTCTGTTGCTGAATGAGCTAGGACGCTATTCAACTCTAATCTAAGAGAGACTCACTAACTTCATGTAGGAACACCGTTACTTTGTCTCCTAACTCATTTTCCTAACAAGACAACCTCAATGATAAGACGCACACTGTTTTCAATGCATTTCTTGCTAAAAGAGCTAAGATCGTGATTGTCTCTGTTGCTGAATGAGCTAGGACGCTATTCAACTCTAATCTAAGAGAGACTCACTAACTTCATGTAGGATCACCGTTACTTTGTCTCCTAACTCATTTTCCTAACAAGACAACCTCAATGATAAGACGCACACTGTTTTCAATGCATTTCCTGCTAAAAGAGCTAAGATCGTGATTGTCTCTGTTGCTGAATGAGCTAGGACGCTATTAAACTCTAATTTAAGAGAGACTCACTAACTTCATGTAGGAACACCGTTACTTTGTCTCCTAATGCATTTTCCTAACAAGACAACCTCAATGATAAGACGCACACTGTTTTCAATGCATTTCTTGCTAAAAGAGCTAAGATCGTGATTGTCTCTGTTGCTGAATGAGCTATGACGCTATTCAACTCTAATCTAAGAGAGACTCACTAACTTCATGTAGGAACACCGTTACTTTGTCTCCTAACTCATTTTCCTAACAAGACAACCTCAATGATAAGACGCACACTGTTTTCAATGCATTTCTTGCTAAAAGAGCTAAGATCGTGATTGTCTCTGTTGCTGAATGAGCTAGGACGCTATTCAACTCTAATCTAAGAGAGACTCACTAACTTCATGTAGGAACACCGTTACTTTGTCTCCTAACTCATTTTCCTAACAAGACAACCTCAATGATAAGACGCACACTGTTTTCAATGCATATCTTGCTAAAAGAGCTAAGATCGTGATTGTCTCTGTTGCTGAATGAGCTAGGACGCTATTCAACTCTAATCTAAGAGAGACTCACTAACTTCATGTAGGAACACCGTTACTTTGTCTCCTAACTCATTTTCCTAACAAGACAACCTCAATGATAAGACGCACACTGTTTTCAATGCATTTCTTGCTAAAAGAGCTAAGATCGTGATTGTCTCTGTTGCTGAATGAGTTAGGACGCTATTCAACTCTAATCTAAGAGAGACTCACTAACTTCATGTAGGAACACCGTTACTTTGTCTCCTAACGCATTTTCCTAACAAGACAACCTCAATGATAAGACGTACACTGTTTTCAATGCATTTCTTGCTCAAATAGCTAAGATCGTGATTGTCTCTGTTGCTGAATGAGCTAGGACGCTATTCAACTCTAATCTAAGAGAGACTCACTAACTTCATTTAGGAACACCGTTACTTTGTCTCCTAACTCATTTTCCTAACAAGACAACCTCAATGATAAGACGCACACTGTTTTCAATGCATTTCTTGCTAAAAGAGCTAAGATCGTGATTGTCTCTGTTGCTGAATGAGTTAGGACGCTATTCAACTCTAATCTAAGAGAGACTCACTAACTTCATGTAGGAACACCGTTACTTTGTCTCCTAACGCATTTTCCTAACAAGACAACCTCAATGATAAGACGCACACTGTTTTCAATGCATTTCTTGCTCAAAGAGCTAAGATCGTGATTGTCCCTGTTGCTGAATGAGCTAGGACGCTATTAAACTCTAATTTAAGAGAGACTCACTAACTTCATGTAGGAACACCGTTACTTTGTCTCCTAATGCATTTTCCTAACAAGACAACCTCAATGATAAGACGCACACTGTTTTCAATGCATTTCTTGCTAAAAGAGCTAAGATCGTGATTGTCTCTGTTGCTGAATGAGCTATGACGCTATTCAACTCTAATCTAAGAGAGACTCACTAACTTCATGTAGGAACACCGTTACTTTGTCTCCTAACTCATTTTCCTAACAAGACAACCTCAATGATAAGACGCACACTGTTTTCAATGCATTTCTTGCTAAAAGAGCTAAGATCGTGATTGTCTCTGTTGCTGAATGAGCTAGGACGCTATTCAACTCTAATCTAAGAGAGACTCACTAACTTCATGTAGGAACACCGTTACTTTGTCTCCTAACTCATTTTCCTAACAAGACAACCTCAATGATAAGACGCACACTGTTTTCAATGCATATCTTGCTAAAAGAGCTAAGATCGTGATTGTCTCTGTTGCTGAATGAGCTAGGACGCTATTCAACTCTAATCTAAGAGAGACTCACTAACTTCATGTAGGAACACCGTTACTTTGTCTCCTAACTCATTTTCCTAACAAGACAACCTCAATGATAAGACGCACACTGTTTTCAATGCATTTCTTGCTAAAAGAGCTAAGATCGTGATTGTCTCTGTTGCTGAATGAGTTAGGACGCTATTCAACTCTAATCTAAGAGAGACTCACTAACTTCATGTAGGAACACCGTTACTTTGTCTCCTAACGCATTTTCCTAACAAGACAACCTCAATGATAAGACGTACACTGTTTTCAATGCATTTCTTGCTCAAATAGCTAAGATCGTGATTGTCTCTGTTGCTGAATGAGCTAGGACGCTATTCAACTCTAATCTAAGAGAGACTCACTAACTTCATTTAGGAACACCGTTACTTTGTCTCCTAACTCATTTTCCTAACAAGACAACCTCAATGATAAGACGCACACTGTTTTCAATGCATTTCTTGCTAAAAGAGCTAAGATCGTGATTGTCTCTGTTGCTGAATGAGTTAGGACGCTATTCAACTCTAATCTAAGAGAGACTCACTAACTTCATGTAGGAACACCGTTACTTTGTCTCCTAACGCATTTTCCTAACAAGACAACCTCAATGATAAGACGCACACTGTTTTCAATGCATTTCTTGCTCAAAGAGCTAAGATCGTGATTGTCCCTGTTGCTGAATGAGCTAGGACGCTATTCAACTCTAATCTAAGAGAGACTCACTAACTTCATGTAGGATCACCGTTACTTTGTCTCCTAACTCATTTTCCTAACAAGACAACCTCAATGATAAGACGCACACTGTTTTCAATGCATTTCTTGCTAAAAGAGCTAAGATCGTGATTGTCTCTGTTGCTGAATGAGCTAGGACGCTATTCAACTCTAATCTAAGAGAGACTCACTAACTTCATGTAGGAACACCGTTACTTTGTCTCCTAACTCATTTTCCTAACAAGACAACCTCAATGATAAGACGCACACTGTTTTCAATGCATTTCTTGCTAAAAGAGCTAAGATCGTGATTGTCTCTGTTGCTGAATGAGCTAGGATGCTATTCAACTCTAATCTAAGAGAGACTCACTAACTTCATGTAGGATCACCGTTACTTTGTCTCCTAACTCATTTTCCTAACAAGACAACCTCAATGATAAGACGCACACTGTTTTCAATGCATTTCTTGCTAAAAGAGCTAAAATCGTGATTGTCTCTGTTGCTGAATGAGCTAGGACGCTATTCAACTCTAATCTAAGAGAGACTCACTAACTTCATGTAGGAACACCGTTTCTTTGTCTCCTAACTCATTTTCCTAACAAGACAACATCAATGATAAGACGCACACTGTTTTCAATGCATTTCTTGCTAAAAGAGCTAAGATCGTGAATGTCTCTGTTGCTGAATGAGCTAGGACGCTATTCAACTCTAATCTAAGAGAGACTCACTAACTTCATGTAGGAACACCGTTACTTTGTCTCCTAACTCATTTTCCTTACAAGACAACCTCAATAATAAGACGCACACTGTTTTCAATGCATTTCTTGCTAAAAGAGCTAAGATCGTGATTGTCTCTGTTGCTGAATGAGCTAGGACGCTATTCAACTCTAATCTAAGAGAGACTCACTAACTTCATGTAGGAACACCGTTACTTTGTCTCCTAACGCATTTTCCTAACAAGACAACCTCAATGATAAGACGCACACTGTTTTCAATGCATTTCTTGCTAAAAGAGCTAAGATCGTGATTGTCTCTGTTGCTGAATGAGCTAGGACGCTATTCAACTCTAATCTAAGAGAGACTCACTAACTTCATGTAGGAACACCGTTACTTTGTCTCCTAACTCATTTTCCTAACAAGACAACCTCAATGATAAGACGCACACTGTTTTCAATGCATTTCTTGCTAAAAGAGCTAAGATCGTGATTGTCTCTGTTGCTGAATGAGCTAGGACGCTATTCAACTCTAATCTAAGAGAGACTCACTAACTTCATGTAGGAACACCGTTACTTTGTCTCCTAACTCATTTTCCTAACAAGACAACCTCAATGATAAGACGCACACTGTTTTCAATGCATTTCTTGCTAAAAGAGCTAAGATCGTGATTGTCTCTGTTGCTGAATGAGCTAGGACGCTATTCAACTCTAATCTAAGAGAGACTCACTAACTTCATGTAGGATCACCGTTACTTTGTCTCCTAACTCATTTTCCTAACAAGACAACCTCAATGATAAGACGCACACTGTTTTCAATGCATTTCCTGCTAAAAGAGCTAAGATCGTGATTGTCTCTGTTGCTGAATGAGCTATGACGCTATTCAACTCTAATCTAAGAGAGACTCACTAACTTCATGTAGGAACACCGTTACTTTGTCTCCTAACTCATTTTCCTAACAAGACAACCTCAATGATAAGACGCACACTGTTTTCAATGCATTTCTTGCTAAAAGAGCTAAGATCGTGATTGTCTCTGTTGCTGAATGAGCTAGGACGCTATTCAACTCTAATCTAAGAGAGACTCACTAACTTCATGTAGGAACACCGTTACTTTGTCTCCTAACTCATTTTCCTAACAAGACAACCTCAATGATAAGACGCACACTGTTTTCAATGCATTTCTTGCTAAAAGAGCTAAGATCGTGATTGTCTCTGTTGCTGAATGAGCTAGGACGCTATTCAACTCTAATCTAAGAGAGACTCACTAACTTCATGTAGGAACACCGTTACTTTGTCTCCTAACTCATTTTCCTAACAAGACAACCTCAATGATAAGACGCACACTGTTTTCAATGCATTTCTTGCTAAAAGAGCTAAGATCGTGATTGTCTCTGTTGCTGAATGAGCTAGGACGCTATTAAACTCTAATTTAAGAGAGACTCACTAACTTCATGTAGGAACACCGTTACTTTGTCTCCTAATGCATTTTCCTAACAAGACAACCTCAATGATAAGACGCACACTGTTTTCAATGCATTTCTTGCTAAAAGAGCTAAGATCGTGATTGTCTCTGTTGCTGAATGAGCTAGGACGCTATTCAACTCTAATCTAAGAGAGACTCACTAACTTCATGTAGGAACACCGTTACTTTGTCTCCTAACTCATTTTCCTAACAAGACAACCTCAATGATAAGACGCACACTGTTTTCAATGCATTTCTTGCTAAAAGAGCTAAGATCGTGATTGTCTCTGTTGCTGAATGAGCTAGGACGCTATTCAACTCTAATCTAAGAGAGACTCACTAACTTCATGTAGGAACACCGTTACTTTGTCTCCTAACTCATTTTCCTAACAAGACAACCTCAATGATAAGACGCACACTGTTTTCAATGCATATCTTGCTAAAAGAGCTAAGATCGTGATTGTCTCTGTTGCTGAATGAGCTAGGACGCTATTCAACTCTAATCTAAGAGAGACTCACTAACTTCATGTAGGAACACCGTTACTTTGTCTCCTAACTCATTTTCCTAACAAGACAACCTCAATGATAAGACGCACACTGTTTTCAATGCATTTCTTGCTAAAAGAGCTAAGATCGTGATTGTCTCTGTTGCTGAATGAGTTAGGACGCTATTCAACTCTAATCTAAGAGAGACTCACTAACTTCATGTAGGAACACCGTTACTTTGTCTCCTAACGCATTTTCCTAACAAGACAACCTCAATGATAAGACGCACACTGTTTTTAATGCATTTCTTGCTCAAAGAGCTAAGATCGTGATTGTCCCTGTTGCTGAATGAGCTAGGACGCTATTCAACTCTAATCTAAGAGAGACTCACTAACTTCATGTAGGATCACCGTTACTTTGTCTCCTAACTCATTTTCCTAACAAGACAACCTCAATGATAAGACGCACACTGTTTTCAATGCATTTCTTGCTAAAAGAGCTAAGATCGTGATTGTCTCTGTAGCTGAATGAGCTAGGACGCTATTCAACTCTAATCTAAGAGAGACTCACTAACTTCATGTAGGAACACCGTTACTTTGTCTCCTAACTCATTTTCCTAACAAGACAACCTCAATGATAAGACGCACACTGTTTTCAATGCATTTCTTGCTAAAAGAGCTAAGATCGTGATTGTCTCTGTTGCTCAATGAGTTAGGACGCTATTCAACTCTAATCTAAGAGAGACTCACTAACTTCATGTAGGAACATCGTTACTTTGTCTCCTAACTCATTTTCCTAACAAGACAACCTCAATGATAAGACGCACACTGTTTTCAATGCATTTCTTGCTAAAAGAGCTAAGATCGTGATTGTCTCTGTTGCTGAATGAGCTAGGATGCTATTCAACTCTAATCTAAGAGAGACTCACTAACTTCATGTAGGATCACCGTTACTTTGTCTCCTAACTCATTTTCCTAACAAGACAACCTCAATGATAAGACGCACACTGTTTTCAATGCATTTCTTGCTAAAAGAGCTAAAATCGTGATTGTCTCTGTTGCTGAATGAGCTAGGACGCTATTCAACTCTAATCTAAGAGAGACTCACTAACTTCATGTAGGAACACCGTTTCTTTGTCTCCTAACTCATTTTCCTAACAAGACAACATCAATGATAAGACGCACACTGTTTTCAATGCATTTCTTGCTAAAAGAGCTAAGATCGTGAATGTCTCTGTTGCTGAATGAGCTAGGACGCTATTCAACTCTAATCTAAGAGAGACTCACTAACTTCATGTAGGATCACCGTTACTTTGTCTCCTAACTCATTTTCCTAACAAGACAACCTCAATGATAAGACGCACACTGTTTTCAATGCATTTCCTGCTAAAAGAGCTAAGATCGTGATTGTCTCTGTTGCTGAATGAGCTAGGACGCTATTAAACTCTAATTTAAGAGAGACTCACTAACTTCATGTAGGAACACCGTTACTTTGTCTCCTAATGCATTTTCCTAACAAGACAACCTCAATGATAAGACGCACACTGTTTTCAATGCATTTCTTGCTAAAAGAGCTAAGATCGTGATTGTCTCTGTTGCTGAATGAGCTATGACGCTATTCAACTCTAATCTAAGAGAGACTCACTAACTTCATGTAGGAACACCGTTACTTTGTCTCCTAACTCATTTTCCTAACAAGACAACCTCAATGATAAGACGCACACTGTTTTCAATGCATTTCTTGCTAAAAGAGCTAAGATCGTGATTGTCTCTGTTGCTGAATGAGCTAGGACGCTATTCAACTCTAATCTAAGAGAGACTCACTAACTTCATGTAGGAACACCGTTACTTTGTCTCCTAACTCATTTTCCTAACAAGACAACCTCAATGATAAGACGCACACTGTTTTCAATGCATATCTTGCTAAAAGAGCTAAGATCGTGATTGTCTCTGTTGCTGAATGAGCTAGGACGCTATTCAACTCTAATCTAAGAGAGACTCACTAACTTCATGTAGGAACACCGTTACTTTGTCTCCTAACTCATTTTCCTAACAAGACAACCTCAATGATAAGACGCACACTGTTTTCAATGCATTTCTTGCTAAAAGAGCTAAGATCGTGATTGTCTCTGTTGCTGAATGAGTTAGGACGCTATTCAACTCTAATCTAAGAGAGACTCACTAACTTCATGTAGGAACACCGTTACTTTGTCTCCTAACGCATTTTCCTAACAAGACAACCTCAATGATAAGACGTACACTGTTTTCAATGCATTTCTTGCTCAAATAGCTAAGATCGTGATTGTCTCTGTTGCTGAATGAGCTAGGACGCTATTCAACTCTAATCTAAGAGAGACTCACTAACTTCATTTAGGAACACCGTTACTTTGTCTCCTAACTCATTTTCCTAACAAGACAACCTCAATGATAAGACGCACACTGTTTTCAATGCATTTCTTGCTAAAAGAGCTAAGATCGTGATTGTCTCTGTTGCTGAATGAGTTAGGACGCTATTCAACTCTAATCTAAGAGAGACTCACTAACTTCATGTAGGAACACCGTTACTTTGTCTCCTAACGCATTTTCCTAACAAGACAACCTCAATGATAAGACGCACACTGTTTTCAATGCATTTCTTGCTCAAAGAGCTAAGATCGTGATTGTCCCTGTTGCTGAATGAGCTAGGACGCTATTCAACTCTAATCTAAGAGAGACTCACTAACTTCATGTAGGATCACCGTTACTTTGTCTCCTAACTCATTTTCCTAACAAGACAACCTCAATGATAAGACGCACACTGTTTTCAATGCATTTCTTGCTAAAAGAGCTAAGATCGTGATTGTCTCTGTTGCTGAATGAGCTAGGACGCTATTCAACTCTAATCTAAGAGAGACTCACTAACTTCATGTAGGAACACCGTTACTTTGTCTCCTAACTCATTTTCCTAACAAGACAACCTCAATGATAAGACGCACACTGTTTTCAATGCATTTCTTGCTAAAAGAGCTAAGATCGTGATTGTCTCTGTTGCTCAATGAGTTAGGACGCTATTCAACTCTAATCTAAGAGAGACTCACTAACTTCATGTAGGAACATCGTTACTTTGTCTCCTAACTCATTTTCCTAACAAGACAACCTCAATGATAAGACGCACACTGTTTTCAATGCATTTCTTGCTAAAAGAGCTAAGATCGTGATTGTCTCTGTTGCTGAATGAGCTAGGATGCTATTCAACTCTAATCTAAGAGAGACTCACTAACTTCATGTAGGATCACCGTTACTTTGTCTCCTAACTCATTTTCCTAACAAGACAACCTCAATGATAAGACGCACACTGTTTTCAATGCATTTCTTGCTAAAAGAGCTAAAATCGTGATTGTCTCTGTTGCTGAATGAGCTAGGACGCTATTCAACTCTAATCTAAGAGAGACTCACTAACTTCATGTAGGAACACCGTTTCTTTGTCTCCTAACTCATTTTCCTAACAAGACAACATCAATGATAAGACGCACACTGTTTTCAATGCATTTCTTGCTAAAAGAGCTAAGATCGTGAATGTCTCTGTTGCTGAATGAGCTAGGACGCTATTCAACTCTAATCTAAGAGAGACTCACTAACTTCATGTAGGAACACCGTTACTTTGTCTCCTAACTCATTTTCCTTACAAGACAACCTCAATAATAAGACGCACACTGTTTTCAATGCATTTCTTGCTAAAAGAGCTAAGATCGTGATTGTCTCTGTTGCTGAATGAGCTAGGACGCTATTCAACTCTAATCTAAGAGAGACTCACTAACTTCATGTAGGAACACCGTTACTTTGTCTCCTAACGCATTTTCCTAACAAGACAACATCAATGATAAGACGCACACTGTTTTCAATGCATTTCTTGCTAAAAGAGCTAAGATCGTGATTGTCTCTGTTGCTGAATGAGCTAGGACGCTATTCAACTCTAATCTAAGAGAGACTCACTAACTTCATGTAGGAACACCGTTACTTTGTCTCCTAACTCATTTTCCTAACAAGACAACCTCAATGATAAGACGCACACTGTTTTCAATGCATTTCTTGCTAAAAGAGCTAAGATCGTGATTGTCTCTGTTGCTGAATGAGCTAGGACGCTATTCAACTCTAATCTAAGAGAGACTCACTAACTTCATGTAGGAACACCGTTACTTTGTCTCCTAACTCATTTTCCTAACAAGACAACCTCAATGATAAGACGCACACTGTTTTCAATGCATTTCTTGCTAAAAGAGCTAAGATCGTGATTGTCTCTGTTGCTAAATGAGCTAGGACGCTATTCAACTCTAATCTAAGAGAGACTCACTAACTTCATGTAGGATCACCGTTACTTTGTCTCCTAACTCATTTTCCTAACAAGACAACCTCAATGATAAGACGCACACTGTTTTCAATGCATTTCCTGCTAAAAGAGCTAAGATCGTGATTGTCTCTGTTGCTGAATGAGCTATGACGCTATTCAACTCTAATCTAAGAGAGACTCACTAACTTCATGTAGGAACACCGTTACTTTGTCTCCTAACTCATTTTCCTAACAAGACAACCTCAATGATAAGACGCACACTGTTTTCAATGCATTTCTTGCTAAAAGAGCTAAGATCGTGATTGTCTCTGTTGCTGAATGAGCTAGGACGCTATTCAACTCTAATCTAAGAGAGACTCACTAACTTCATGTAGGAACACCGTTACTTTGTCTCCTAACTCATTTTCCTAACAAGACAACCTCAATGATAAGACGCACACTGTTTTCAATGCATATCTTGCTAAAAGAGCTAAGATCGTGATTGTCTCTGTTGCTGAATGAGCTAGGACGCTATTCAACTCTAATCTAAGAGAGACTCACTAACTTCATGTAGGAACACCGTTACTTTGTCTCCTAACTCATTTTCCTAACAAGACAACCTCAATGATAAGACGCACACTGTTTTCAATGCATTTCTTGCTAAAAGAGCTAAGATCGTGATTGTCTCTGTTGCTGAATGAGTTAGGACGCTATTCAACTCTAATCTAAGAGAGACTCACTAACTTCATGTAGGAACACCGTTACTTTGTCTCCTAACGCATTTTCCTAACAAGACAACCTCAATGATAAGACGTACACTGTTTTCAATGCATTTCTTGCTCAAATAGCTAAGATCGTGATTGTCTCTGTTGCTGAATGAGCTAGGACGCTATTCAACTCTAATCTAAGAGAGACTCACTAACTTCATTTAGGAACACCGTTACTTTGTCTCCTAACTCATTTTCCTAACAAGACAACCTCAATGATAAGACGCACACTGTTTTCAATGCATTTCTTGCTAAAAGAGCTAAGATCGTGATTGTCTCTGTTGCTGAATGAGCTAGGATGCTATTCAACTCTAATCTAAGAGAGACTCACTAACTTCATGTAGGATCACCGTTACTTTGTCTCCTAACTCATTTTCCTAACAAGACAACCTCAATGATAAGACGCACACTGTTTTCAATGCATTTCTTGCTAAAAGAGCTAAAATCGTGATTGTCTCTGTTGCTGAATGAGCTAGGACGCTATTCAACTCTAATCTAAGAGAGACTCACTAACTTCATGTAGGAACACCGTTTCTTTGTCTCCTAACTCATTTTCCTAACAAGACAACATCAATGATAAGACGCACACTGTTTTCAATGCATTTCTTGCTAAAAGAGCTAAGATCGTGAATGTCTCTGTTGCTGAATGAGCTAGGACGCTATTCAACTCTAATCTAAGAGAGACTCACTAACTTCATGTAGGAACACCGTTACTTTGTCTCCTAACTCATTTTCCTTACAAGACAACCTCAATAATAAGACGCACACTGTTTTCAATGCATTTCTTGCTAAAAGAGCTAAGATCGTGATTGTCTCTGTTGCTGAATGAGCTAGGACGCTATTCAACTCTAATCTAAGAGAGACTCACTAACTTCATGTAGGAACACCGTTACTTTGTCTCCTAACGCATTTTCCTAACAAGACAACCTCAATGATAAGACGCACACTGTTTTCAATGCATTTCTTGCTAAAAGAGCTAAGATCGTGATTGTCTCTGTTGCTGAATGAGCTAGGACGCTATTCAACTCTAATCTAAGAGAGACTCACTAACTTCATGTAGGAACACCGTTACTTTGTCTCCTAACTCATTTTCCTAACAAGACAACCTCAATGATAAGACGCACACTGTTTTCAATGCATTTCTTGCTAAAAGAGCTAAGATCGTGATTGTCTCTGTTGCTGAATGAGCTAGGACGCTATTCAACTCTAATCTAAGAGAGACTCACTAACTTCATGTAGGATCACCGTTACTTTGTCTCCTAACTCATTTTCCTAACAAGACAACCTCAATGATAAGACGCACACTGTTTTCAATGCATTTCCTGCTAAAAGAGCTAAGATCGTGATTGTCTCTGTTGCTGAATGAGCTAGGACGCTATTAAACTCTAATTTAAGAGAGACTCACTAACTTCATGTAGGAACACCGTTACTTTGTCTCCTAATGCATTTTCCTAACAAGACAACCTCAATGATAAGACGCACACTGTTTTCAATGCATTTCTTGCTAAAAGAGCTAAGATCGTGATTGTCTCTGTTGCTGAATGAGCTATGACGCTATTCAACTCTAATCTAAGAGAGACTCACTAACTTCATGTAGGAACACCGTTACTTTGTCTCCTAACTCATTTTCCTAACAAGACAACCTCAATGATAAGACGCACACTGTTTTCAATGCATTTCTTGCTAAAAGAGCTAAGATCGTGATTGTCTCTGTTGCTGAATGAGCTAGGACGCTATTCAACTCTAATCTAAGAGAGACTCACTAACTTCATGTAGGAACACCGTTACTTTGTCTCCTAACTCATTTTCCTAACAAGACAACCTCAATGATAAGACGCACACTGTTTTCAATGCATATCTTGCTAAAAGAGCTAAGATCGTGATTGTCTCTGTTGCTGAATGAGCTAGGACGCTATTCAACTCTAATCTAAGAGAGACTCACTAACTTCATGTAGGAACACCGTTACTTTGTCTCCTAACTCATTTTCCTAACAAGACAACCTCAATGATAAGACGCACACTGTTTTCAATGCATTTCTTGCTAAGATCGTGATTGTCTCTGTTGCTGAATGAGTTAGGACGCTATTCAACTCTAATCTAAGAGAGACTCACTAACTTCATGTAGGAACACCGTTACTTTGTCTCCTAACGCATTTTAATAACAAGACAACCTCAATGATAAGACGCACACTGTTTTCAATGCATTTCTTGCTCAAATAGCTAAGATCGTGATTGTCTCTGTTGCTGAATGAGCTAGGACGCTATTCAACTCTAATCTAAGAGAGACTCACTAACTTCATTTAGGAACACCGTTACTTTGTCTCCTAACTCATTTTCCTAACAAGACAACCTCAATGATAAGACGCACACTGTTTTCAATGCATTTCTTGCTAAAAGAGCTAAGATCGTGATTGTCTCTGTTGCTGAATGAGTTAGGACGCTATTCAACTCTAATCTAAGAGAGACTCACTAACTTCATGTAGGAACACCGTTACTTTGTCTCCTAACGCATTTTCCTAACAAGACAACCTCAATGATAAGACGCACACTGTTTTCAATGCATTTCTTGCTCAAAGAGCTAAGATCGTGATTGTCCCTGTTGCTGAATGAGCTAGGACGCTATTCAACTCTAATCTAAGAGAGACTCACTAACTTCATGTAGGATCACCGTTACTTTGTCTCCTAACTCATTTTCCTAACAAGACAACCTCAATGATAAGACGCACACTGTTTTCAATGCATTTCTTGCTAAAAGAGCTAAGATCGTGATTGTCTCTGTTGCTGAATGAGCTAGGACGCTATTCAACTCTAATCTAAGAGAGACTCACTAACTTCATGTAGGAACACCGTTACTTTGTCTCCTAACTCATTTTCCTAACAAGACAACCTCAATGATAAGACGCACACTGTTTTCAATGCATTTCTTGCTAAAAGAGCTAAGATCGTGATTGTCTCTGTTGCTCAATGAGTTAGGACGCTATTCAACTCTAATCTAAGAGAGACTCACTAACTTCATGTAGGAACATCGTTACTTTGTCTCCTAACTCATTTTCCTAACAAGACAACCTCAATGATAAGACGCACACTGTTTTCAATGCATTTCTTGCTAAAAGAGCTAAGATCGTGATTGTCTCTGTTGCTGAATGAGCTAGGATGCTATTCAACTCTAATCTAAGAGAGACTCACTAACTTCATGTAGGAACACCGTTACTTTGTCTCCTAACTCATTTTCCTTACAAGACAACCTCAATAATAAGACGCACACTGTTTTCAATGCATTTCTTGCTAAAAGAGCTAAGATCGTGATTGTCTCTGTTGCTGAATGAGCTAGGACGCTATTCAACTCTAATCTAAGAGAGACTCACTAACTTCATGTAGGAACACCGTTACTTTGTCTCCTAACGCATTTTCCTAACAAGACAACCTCAATGATAAGACGCACACTGTTTTCAATGCATTTCTTGCTAAAAGAGCTAAGATCGTGATTGTCTCTGTTGCTGAATGAGCTAGGACGCTATTCAACTCTAATCTAAGAGAGACTCACTAACTTCATGTAGGAACACCGTTACTTTGTCTCCTAACTCATTTTCCTAACAAGACAACCTCAATGATAAGACGCACACTGTTTTCAATGCATTTCTTGCTAAAAGAGCTAAGATCGTGATTGTCTCTGTTGCTGAATGAGCTAGGACGCTATTCAACTCTAATCTAAGAGAGACTCACTAACTTCATGTAGGAACACCGTTACTTTGTCTCCTAACTCATTTTCCTAACAAGACAACCTCAATGATAAGACGCACACTGTTTTCAATGCATTTCTTGCTAAAAGAGCTAAGATCGTGATTGTCTCTGTTGCTGAATGAGCTAGGACGCTATTCAACTTTAATCTAAGAGAGACTCACTAACTTCATGTAGGAACACCGTTACTTTGTCTCCTAACTCATTTTCCTAACAAGACAACCTCAATGATAAGACGCACACTGTTTTCAATGCATATCTTGCTAAAAGAGCTAAGATCGTGATTGTCTCTGTTGCTGAATGAGCTAGGACGCTATTCAACTCTAATCTAAGAGAGACTCACTAACTTCATGTAGGAACACCGTTACTTTGTCTCCTAACGCATTTTCCTAACAAGACAACCTCAATGATAAGACGTACACTGTTTTCAATGCATTTCTTGCTCAAATAGCTAAGATCGTGATTGTCTCTGTTGCTGAATGAGCTAGGACGCTATTCAACTCTAATCTAAGAGAGACTCACTAACTTCATTTAGGAACACCGTTACTTTGTCTCCTAACTCATTTTCCTAACAAGACAACCTCAATGATAAGACGCACACTGTTTTCAATGCATTTCTTGCTAAAAGAGCTAAGATCGTGATTGTCTCTGTTGCTGAATGAGTTAGGACGCTATTCAACTCTAATCTAAGAGAGACTCACTAACTTCATGTAGGAACACCGTTACTTTGTCTCCTAACGCATTTTCCTAACAAGACAACCTCAATGATAAGACGCACACTGTTTTCAATGCATTTCTTGCTCAATGAGCTAAGATCGTGATTGTCCCTGTTGCTGAATGAGCTAGGACGCTATTCAACTCTAATCTAAGAGAGACTCACTAACTTCATGTAGGATCACCGTTACTTTGTCTCCTAACTCATTTTCCTAACAAGACAACCTCAATGATAAGACGCACACTGTTTTCAATGCATTTCTTGCTAAAAGAGCTAAGATCGTGATTGTCTCTGTTGCTGAATGAGCTAGGACGCTATTCAACTCTAATCTAAGAGAGACTCACTAACTTCATGTAGGATCACCGTTACTTTGTCTCCTAACTCATTTTCCTAACAAGACAACCTCAATGATAAGACGCACACTGTTTTCAATGCATTTCCTGCTAAAAGAGCTAAGATCGTGATTGTCTCTGTTGCTGAATGAGCTAGGACGCTATTAAACTCTAATTTAAGAGAGACTCACTAACTTCATGTAGGAACACCGTTACTTTGTCTCCTAATGCATTTTCCTAACAAGACAACCTCAATGATAAGACGCACACTGTTTTCAATGCATTTCTTGCTAAAAGAGCTAAGATCGTGATTGTCTCTGTTGCTGAATGAGCTATGACGCTATTCAACTCTAATCTAAGAGAGACTCACTAACTTCATGTAGGATCACCGTTACTTTGTCTCCTAACTCATTTTCCTAACAAGACAACCTCAATGATAAGACGCACACTGTTTTCAATGCATTTCTTGCTAAAAGAGCTAAGATCGTGATTGTCTCTGTTGCTGAATGAGCTAGGACGCTATTCAACTCTAATCTAAGAGAGACTCACTAACTTCATGTAGGAACACCGTTACTTTGTCTCCTAACTCATTTTCCTAACAAGACAACCTCAATGATAAGACGCACACTGTTTTCAATGCATATCTTGCTAAAAGAGCTAAGATCGTGATTGTCTCTGTTGCTGAATGAGCTAGGACGCTATTCAACTCTAATCTAAGAGAGACTCACTAACTTCATGTAGGAACACCGTTACTTTGTCTCCTAACTCATTTTCCTAACAAGACAACCTCAATGATAAGACGCACACTGTTTTCAATGCATTTCTTGCTAAAAGAGCTAAGATCGTGATTGTCTCTGTTGCTGAATGAGTTAGGACGCTATTCAACTCTAATCTAAGAGAGACTCACTAACTTCATGTAGGAACACCGTTACTTTGTCTCCTAACGCATTTTCCTAACAAGACAACCTCAATGATAAGACGTACACTGTTTTCAATGCATTTCTTGCTCAAATAGCTAAGATCGTGATTGTCTCTGTTGCTGAATGAGCTAGGACGCTATTCAACTCTAATCTAAGAGAGACTCACTAACTTAATTTAGGAACACCGTTACTTTGTCTCCTAACTCATTTTCCTAACAAGACAACCTCAATGATAAGACGCACACTGTTTTCAATGCATTTCTTGCTAAAAGAGCTAAGATCGTGATTGTCTCTGTTGCTGAATGAGTTGGGACGCTATTCAACTCTAATCTAAGAGAGACTCACTAACTTCATGTAGGAACACCGTTACTTTGTCTCCTAACGCATTTTCCTAACAAGACAACCTCAATGATAAGACGTACACTGTTTTCAATGCATTTCTTGCTCAAATAGCTAAGATCGTGATTGTCTCTGTTGCTGAATGAGCTAGGACGCTATTCAACTCTAATCTAAGAGAGACTCACTAACTTCATTTAGGAACACCGTTACTTTGTCTCCTAACTCATTTTCCTAACAAGACAACCTCAATGATAAGACGCACACTGTTTTCAATGCATTTCTTGCTAAAAGAGCTAAGATCGTGATTGTCTCTGTTGCTGAATGAGTTAGGACGCTATTCAACTCTAATCTAAGAGAGACTCACTAACTTCATGTAGGAACACCGTTACTTTGTCTCCTAACGCATTTTCCTAACAAGACAACCTCAATGATAAGACGCACACTGTTTTCAATGCATTTCTTGCTCAAAGAGCTAAGATCGTGATTGTCCCTGTTGCTGAATGAGCTAGGACGCTATTCAACTCTAATCTAAGAGAGACTCACTAACTTCATGTAGGATCACCGTTACTTTGTCTCCTAACTCATTTTCCTAACAAGACAACCTCAATGATAAGACGCACACTGTTTTCAATGCATTTCTTGCTAAAAGAGCTAAGATCGTGATTGTCTCTGTTGCTGAATGAGCTAGGACGCTATTCAACTCTAATCTAAGAGAGACTCACTAACTTCATGTAGGAACACCGTTACTTTGTCTCCTAACTCATTTTCCTAACAAGACAACCTCAATGATAAGACGCACACTGTTTTCAATGCATTTCTTGCTAAAAGAGCTAAGATCGTGATTGTCTCTGTTGCTCAATGAGTTAGGACGCTATTCAACTCTAATCTAAGAGAGACTCACTAACTTCATGTAGGAACATCGTTACTTTGTCTCCTAACTCATTTTCCTAACAAGACAACCTCAATGATAAGACGCACACTGTTTTCAATGCATTTCTTGCTAAAAGAGCTAAGATCGTGATTGTCTCTGTTGCTGAATGAGCTAGGATGCTATTCAACTCTAATCTAAGAGAGACTCACTAACTTCATGTAGGATCACCGTTACTTTGTCTCCTAACTCATTTTCCTAACAAGACAACCTCAATGATAAGACGCACACTGTTTTCAATGCATTTCTTGCTAAAAGAGCTAAAATCGTGATTGTCTCTGTTGCTGAATGAGCTAGGACGCTATTCAACTCTAATCTAAGAGAGACTCACTAACTTCATGTAGGAACACCGTTTCTTTGTCTCCTAACTCATTTTCCTAACAAGACAACATCAATGATAAGACGCACACTGTTTTCAATGCATTTCTTGCTAAAAGAGCTAAGATCGTGAATGTCTCTGTTGCTGAATGAGCTAGGACGCTATTCAACTCTAATCTAAGAGAGACTCACTAACTTCATGTAGGAACACCGTTACTTTGTCTCCTAACTCATTTTCCTTACAAGACAACCTCAATAATAAGACGCACACTGTTTTCAATGCATTTCTTGCTAAAAGAGCTAAGATCGTGATTGTCTCTGTTGCTGAATGAGCTAGGACGCTATTCAACTCTAATCTAAGAGAGACTCACTAACTTCATGTAGGAACACCGTTACTTTGTCTCCTAACGCATTTTCCTAACAAGACAACCTCAATGATAAGACGCACACTGTTTTCAATGCATTTCTTGCTAAAAGAGCTAAGATCGTGATGGTCTCTGTTGCTGAATGAGCTAGGACGCTATTAAACTCTAATCTAAGAGAGACTCACTAACTTCATGTAGGAACACCGTTACTTTGTCTCCTAATGCATTTTCCTAACAAGACAACCTCAATGATAAGACGCACACTGTTTTCAATGCATTTCTTGCTAAAAGAGCTAAGATCGTGATTGTCTCTGTTGCTGAATGAGCTATGACGCTATTCAACTCTAATCTAAGAGAGACTCACTAACTTCATGTAGGAACACCGTTACTTTGTCTCCTAACTCATTTTCCTAACAAGACAACCTCAATGATAAGACGCACACTGTTTTCAATGCATTTCTTGCTAAAAGAGCTAAGATCGTGATTGTCTCTGTTGCTGAATGAGCTAGGACGCTATTCAACTCTAATCTAAGAGAGACTCACTAACTTCATGTAGGAACACCGTTACTTTGTCTCCTAACTCATTTTCCTAACAAGACAACCTCAATGATAAGACGCACACTGTTTTCAATGCATTTCTTGCTAAAAGAGCTAAGATCGTGATTGTCTCTGTTGCTGAATGAGCTAGGACGCTATTCAACTCTAATCTAAGAGAGATTCACTAACTTCATGTAGGAACACCGTTACTTTGTCTCCTAACTCATTTTCCTAACAAGACAACCTCAATGATAAGACGCACACTGTTTTCAATGCATTTCTTGCTAAAAGAGCTAAGATCGTGATTGTCTCTGTTGCTCAATGAGTTAGGACGCTATTCAACTCTAATCTAAGAGAGACTCACTAACTTCATGTAGGAACACCGTTACTTTGTCTCCTAACTCATTTTCCTAACAAGGCAACCTCAATGATAAGACGCACACTGTTTTCAATGCATTTCTTGCTAAAAGAGCTAAGATCGTGATTGTCTCTGTTGCTGAATGAGCTAGGACGCTATTCAACTCTAATCTAAGAGAGACTCACTAACTTCATGTAGGATCACCGTTACTTTGTCTCCTAACTCATTTTCCTAACAAGACAACCTCAATGATAAGACGCACACTGTTTTCAATGCATTTCTTGCTAAAAGAGCTAAGATCGTGATTGTCTCTGTTGCTGAATGAGCTAGGACGCTATTAAACTCTAATCTAAGAGAGACTCACTAACTTCATGTAGGATCACCGTTACTTTGTCTCCTAACTCATTTTCCTAACAAGACAACCTCAATGATAAGACGCACACTGTTTTCAATGCATTTCCTGCTAAAAGAGCTAAGATCGTGATTGTCTCTGTTGCTGAATGAGCTGGGACGCTATTAAACTCTAATTTAAGAGAGACTCACTAACTTCATGTAGGAACACCGTTACTTTGTCTCCTAACGCATTTTCCTAACAAGACAACCTCAATGATAAGACGCACACTGTTTTCAATGCATTTCTTGCTAAAAGAGCTAAGATCGTGATTGTCTCTGTTGCTGAATGAGCTATGACGCTATTCAACTCTAATCTAAGAGAGACTCACTAACTTCATGTAGGAACACCGTTACTTTGTCTCCTAACTCATTTTCCTAACAAGACAACCTCAATGATAAGACGCACACTGTTTTCAATGCATTTCTTGCTAAAAGAGCTAAGATCGTGATTGTCTCTGTTGCTGAATGAGTTAGGACGCTATTCAACTCTAATCTAAGAGAGACTCACTAACTTCATGTAGGAACACCGTTACTTTGTCTCCTAACGCATTTTCCTAACAAGACAACCTCAATGATAAGACGTACACTGTTTTCAATGCATTTCTTGCTCAAATAGCTAAGATCGTGATTGTCTCTGTTGCTGAATGAGCTAGGACGCTATTCAACTCTAATCTAAGAGAGACTCACTAACTTCATTTAGGAACACCGTTACTTTGTCTCCTAACTCATTTTCCTAACAAGACAACCTCAATGATAAGACGCACACTGTTTTCAATGCATTTCTTGCTAAAAGAGCTAAGATCGTGATTGTCTCTGTTGCTGAATGAGTTAGGACGCTATTCAACTCTAATCTAAGAGAGACTCACTAACTTCATGTAGGAACACCGTTACTTTGTCTCCTAACGCATTTTCCTAACAAGACAACCTCAATGATAAGACGCACACTGTTTTCAATGCATTTCTTGCTCAAAGAGCTAAGATCGTGATTGTCCCTGTTGCTGAATGAGCTAGGACGCTATTCAACTCTAATCTAAGAGAGACTCACTAACTTCATGTAGGATCACCGTTACTTTGTCTCCTAACTCATTTTCCTAACAAGACAACCTAAATGATAAGACGCACACTGTTTTCAATGCATTTCTTGCTAAAAGAGCTAAGATCGTGATTGTCTCTGTTGCTGAATGAGCTAGGACGCTATTCAACTCTAATCTAAGAGAGACTCACTAACTTCATGTAGGAACACCGTTACTTTGTCTCCTAACTCATTTTCCTAACAAGACAACCTCAATGATAAGACGCACACTGTTTTCAATGCATTTCTTGCTAAAAGAGCTAAGATCGTGATTGTCTCTGTTGCTCAATGAGTTAGGACGCTATTCAACTCTAATCTAAGAGAGACTCACTAACTTCATGTAGGAACATCGTTACTTTGTCTCCTAACTCATTTTCCTAACAAGACAACCTCAATGATAAGACGCACACTGTTTTCAATGCATTTCTTGCTAAAAGAGCTAAGATCGTGATTGTCTCTGTTGCTGAATGAGCTAGGATGCTATTCAACTCTAATCTAAGAGAGACTCACTAACTTCATGTAGGATCACCGTTACTTTGTCTCCTAACTCATTTTCCTAACAAGACAACCTCAATGATAAGACGCACACTGTTTTCAATGCATTTCTTGCTAAAAGAGCTAAAATCGTGATTGTCTCTGTTGCTGAATGAGCTAGGACGCTATTCAACTCTAATCTAAGAGAGACTCACTAACTTCATGTAGGAACACCGTTTCTTTGTCTCCTAACTCATTTTCCTAACAAGACAACATCAATGATAAGACGCACACTGTTTTCAATGCATTTCTTGCTAAAAGAGCTAAGATCGTGAATGTCTCTGTTGCTGAATGAGCTAGGACGCTATTCAACTCTAATCTAAGAGAGACTCACTAACTTCATGTAGGAACACCGTTACTTTGTCTCCTAACTCATTTTCCTTACAAGACAACCTCAATAATAAGACGCACACTGTTTTCAATGCATTTCTTGCTAAAAGAGCTAAGATCGTGATTGTCTCTGTTGCTGAATGAGCTAGGACGCTATTCAACTCTAATCTAAGAGAGACTCACTAACTTCATGTAGGAACACCGTTACTTTGTCTCCTAACGCATTTTCCTAACAAGACAACTTCAATGATAAGACGCACACTGTTTTCAATGCATTTCTTGCTAAAAGAGCTAAGATCGTGATTGTCTCTGTTGCTGAATGAGCTAGGACGCTATTCAACTCTAATCTAAGAGAGACTCACTAACTTCATGTAGGAACACCGTTACTTTGTCTCCTAACTCATTTTCCTAACAAGACAACCTCAATGATAAGACGCACACTGTTTTCAATGCATTTCTTGCTAAAAGAGCTAAGATCGTGATTGTCTCTGTTGCTGAATGAGCTAGGACGCTATTCAACTCTAATCTAAGAGAGACTCACTAACTTCATGTAGGAACACCGTTACTTTGTCTCCTAACTCATTTTCCTAACAAGACAACCTCAATGATAAGACGCACACTGTTTTCAATGCATTTCTTGCTCAAAGAGCTAAGATCGTGATTGTCTCTGTTGCTGAATGAGCTAGGACGCTATTCAACTCTAATCTAAGAGAGACTCACTAACTTCATGTAGGATCACCGTTACTTTGTCTCCTAACTCATTTTCCTAACAAGACAACCTCAATGATAAGACGCACACTGTTTTCAATGCATTTCTTGCTAAAAGAGCTAAGATCGTGATTGTCTCTGTTGCTCAATGATTTAGGACGCTATTCAACTCTAATCTAAGAGAGACTCACTAACTTCATGTAGGAACACCGTTACTTTGTCTCCTAACTCATTTTCCTAACAAGACAACCTCAATGATAAGACGCACACTGTTTTCAATGCATTTCTTGCTAAAAGAGCTAAGATCGTGATTGTCTCTGTTGCTGAATGAGCTAGGACGCTATTCAACTCTAATCTAAGAGAGACTCACTAACTTCATGTAGGATCACCGTTACTTTGTCTCCTAACTCATTTTCCTAACAAGACAACCTCAATGATAAGACGCACACTGTTTTCAATGCATTTCCTGCTAAAAGAGCTAAGATCGTGATTGTCTCTGTTGCTGAATGAGCTAGGACGCTATTAAACTCTAATTTAAGAGAGACTCACTAACTTCATGTAGGAACACCGTTACTTTGTCTCCTAATGCATTTTCCTAACAAGACAACCTCAATGATAAGACGCACACTGTTTTCAATGCATTTCTTGCTAAAAGAGCTAAGATCGTGATTGTCTCTGTTGCTGAATGAGCTAGGACGCTATTCAACTCTAATCTAAGAGAGACTCACTAACTTCATGTAGGAACACCGTTACTTTGTCTCCTAACTCATTTTCCTAACAAGACAACCTCAATGATAAGACGCACACTGTTTTCAATGCATTTCTTGCTAAAAGAGCTAAGATCGTGATTGTCTCTGTTGCTGAATGAGCTAGGACGCTATTCAACTCTAATCTAAGAGAGACTCACTAACTTCATGTAGGAACACCGTTACTTTGTCTCCTAACTCATTTTCCTAACAAGACAACCTCAATGATAAGACGCACACTGTTTTCAATGCATTTCTTGCTAAAAGAGCTAAGATCGTGATTGTCTCTGTTGCTGAATGAGCTAGGACGCTATTCAACTCTAATCTAAGAGAGATTCACTAACTTCATGTAGGAACACCGTTACTTTGTCTCCTAACTCATTTTCCTAACAAGACAACCTCAATGATAAGACGCACACTGTTTTCAATGCATTTCTTGCTAAAAGAGCTAAGATCGTGATTGTCTCTGTTGCTCAATGAGTTAGGATGCTATTCAACTCTAATCTAAGAGAGACTCACTAACTTCATTTAGGAACACCGTTACTTTGTCTCCTAACTCATTTTCCTAACAAGACAACCTCAATGATAAGACGCACACTGTTTTCAATGCATTTCTTGCTAAAAGAGCTAAGATCGTGATTGTCTCTGTTGCTGAATGAGTTAGGACGCTATTCAACTCTAATCTAAGAGAGACTCACTAACTTCATGTAGGAACACCGTTACTTTGTCTCCTAACGCATTTTCCTAACAAGACAACCTCAATGATAAGACGCACACTGTTTTCAATGCATTTCTTGCTCAAAGAGCTAAGATCGTGATTGTCCCTGTTGCTGAATGAGCTAGGACGCTATTCAACTCTAATCTAAGAGAGACTCACTAACTTCATGTAGGATCACCGTTACTTTGTCTCCTAACTCATTTTCCTAACAAGACAACCTCAATGATAAGACGCACACTGTTTTCAATGCATTTCTTGCTAAAAGAGCTAAGATCGTGATTGTCTCTGTTGCTGAATGAGCTAGGACGCTATTCAACTCTAATCTAAGAGAGACTCACTAACTTCATGTAGGAACACCGTTACTTTGTCTCCTAACTCATTTTCCTAACAAGACAACCTCAATGATAAGACGCACACTGTTTTCAATGCATTTCTTGCTAAAAGAGCTAAGATCGTGATTGTCTCTGTTGCTCAATGAGTTAGGACGCTATTCAACTCTAATCTAAGAGAGACTCACTAACTTCATGTAGGAACATCGTTACTTTGTCTCCTAACTCATTTTCCTAACAAGACAACCTCAATGATAAGACGCACACTGTTTTCAATGCATTTCTTGCTAAAAGAGCTAAGATCGTGATTGTCTCTGTTGCTGAATGAGCTAGGATGCTATTCAACTCTAATCTAAGAGAGACTCACTAACTTCATGTAGGATCACCGTTACTTTGTCTCCTAACTCATTTTCCTAACAAGACAACCTCAATGATAAGACGCACACTGTTTTCAATGCATTTCTTGCTAAAAGAGCTAAAATCGTGATTGTCTCTGTTGCTGAATGAGCTAGGACGCTATTCAACTCTAATCTAAGAGAGACTCACTAACTTCATGTAGGAACACCGTTTCTTTGTCTCCTAACTCATTTTCCTAACAAGACAACATCAATGATAAGACGCACACTGTTTTCAATGCATTTCTTGCTAAAAGAGCTAAGATCGTGAATGTCTCTGTTGCTGAATGAGCTAGGACGCTATTCAACTCTAATCTAAGAGAGACTCACTAACTTCATGTAGGAACACCGTTACTTTGTCTCCTAACTCATTTTCCTTACAAGACAACCTCAATAATAAGACGCACACTGTTTTCAATGCATTTCTTGCTAAAAGAGCTAAGATCGTGATTGTCTCTGTTGCTGAATGAGCTAGGACGCTATTCAACTCTAATCTAAGAGAGACTCACTAACTTCATGTAGGAACACCGTTACTTTGTCTCCTAACTCATTTTCCTAACAAGACAACCTCAATGATAAGACGCACACTGTTTTCAATGCATTTCTTGCTAAAAGAGCTAAGATCGTGATTGTCTCTGTTGCTGAATGAGCTAGGACGCTATTCAACTCTAATCTAAGAGAGACTCACTAACTTCATGTAGGAACACCGTTACTTTGTCTCCTAACTCATTTTCCTAACAAGACAACCTCAATGATAAGACGCACACTGTTTTCAATGCATTTCTTGCTAAAAGAGCTAAGATCGTGATTGTCTCTGTTGCTGAATGAGCTAGGACGCTATTCAACTCTAATCTAAGAGAGATTCACTAACTTCATGTAGGAACACCGTTACTTTGTCTCCTAACTCATTTTCCTAACAAGACAACCTCAATGATAAGACGCACACTGTTTTCAATGCATTTCTTGCTAAAAGAGCTAAGATCGTGATTGTCTCTGTTGCTCAATGAGTTAGGACGCTATTCAACTCTAATCTAAGAGAGACTCACTAACTTCATGTAGGAACACCGTTACTTTGTCTCCTAACTCATTTTCCTAACAAGGCAACCTCAATGATAAGACGCACACTGTTTTCAATGCATTTCTTGCTAAAAGAGCTAAGATCGTGATTGTCTCTGTTGCTGAATGAGCTAGGACGCTATTCAACTCTAATCTAAGAGAGACTCACTAACTTCATGTAGGATCACCGTTACTTTGTCTCCTAACTCATTTTCCTAACAAGACAACCTCAATGATAAGACGCACACTGTTTTCAATGCATTTCTTGCTAAAAGAGCTAAGATCGTGATTGTCTCTGTTGCTGAATGAGCTAGGACGCTATTAAACTCTAATCTAAGAGAGACTCACTAACTTCATGTAGGATCACCGTTACTTTGTCTCCTAACTCATTTTCCTAACAAGACAACCTCAATGATAAGACGCACACTGTTTTCAATGCATTTCCTGCTAAAAGAGCTAAGATCGTGATTGTCTCTGTTGCTGAATGAGCTGGGACGCTATTAAACTCTAATTTAAGAGAGACTCACTAACTTCATGTAGGAACACCGTTACTTTGTCTCCTAACGCATTTTCCTAACAAGACAACCTCAATGATAAGACGCACACTGTTTTCAATGCATTTCTTGCTAAAAGAGCTAAGATCGTGATTGTCTCTGTTGCTGAATGAGCTATGACGCTATTCAACTCTAATCTAAGAGAGACTCACTAACTTCATGTAGGAACACCGTTACTTTGTCTCCTAACTCATTTTCCTAACAAGACAACCTCAATGATAAGACGCACACTGTTTTCAATGCATTTCTTGCTAAAAGAGCTAAGATCGTGATTGTCTCTGTTGCTGAATGAGTTAGGACGCTATTCAACTCTAATCTAAGAGAGACTCACTAACTTCATGTAGGAACACCGTTACTTTGTCTCCTAACGCATTTTCCTAACAAGACAACCTCAATGATAAGACGTACACTGTTTTCAATGCATTTCTTGCTCAAATAGCTAAGATCGTGATTGTCTCTGTTGCTGAATGAGCTAGGACGCTATTCAACTCTAATCTAAGAGAGACTCACTAACTTCATTTAGGAACACCGTTACTTTGTCTCCTAACTCATTTTCCTAACAAGACAACCTCAATGATAAGACGCACACTGTTTTCAATGCATTTCTTGCTAAAAGAGCTAAGATCGTGATTGTCTCTGTTGCTGAATGAGTTAGGACGCTATTCAACTCTAATCTAAGAGAGACTCACTAACTTCATGTAGGAACACCGTTACTTTGTCTCCTAACGCATTTTCCTAACAAGACAACCTCAATGATAAGACGCACACTGTTTTCAATGCATTTCTTGCTCAAAGAGCTAAGATCGTGATTGTCCCTGTTGCTGAATGAGCTAGGACGCTATTCAACTCTAATCTAAGAGAGACTCACTAACTTCATGTAGGATCACCGTTACTTTGTCTCCTAACTCATTTTCCTAACAAGACAACCTAAATGATAAGACGCACACTGTTTTCAATGCATTTCTTGCTAAAAGAGCTAAGATCGTGATTGTCTCTGTTGCTGAATGAGCTAGGACGCTATTCAACTCTAATCTAAGAGAGACTCACTAACTTCATGTAGGAACACCGTTACTTTGTCTCCTAACTCATTTTCCTAACAAGACAACCTCAATGATAAGACGCACACTGTTTTCAATGCATTTCTTGCTAAAAGAGCTAAGATCGTGATTGTCTCTGTTGCTCAATGAGTTAGGACGCTATTCAACTCTAATCTAAGAGAGACTCACTAACTTCATGTAGGAACATCGTTACTTTGTCTCCTAACTCATTTTCCTAACAAGACAACCTCAATGATAAGACGCACACTGTTTTCAATGCATTTCTTGCTAAAAGAGCTAAGATCGTGATTGTCTCTGTTGCTGAATGAGCTAGGATGCTATTCAACTCTAATCTAAGAGAGACTCACTAACTTCATGTAGGATCACCGTTACTTTGTCTCCTAACTCATTTTCCTAACAAGACAACCTCAATGATAAGACGCACACTGTTTTCAATGCATTTCTTGCTAAAAGAGCTAAAATCGTGATTGTCTCTGTTGCTGAATGAGCTAGGACGCTATTCAACTCTAATCTAAGAGAGACTCACTAACTTCATGTAGGAACACCGTTTCTTTGTCTCCTAACTCATTTTCCTAACAAGACAACATCAATGATAAGACGCACACTGTTTTCAATGCATTTCTTGCTAAAAGAGCTAAGATCGTGAATGTCTCTGTTGCTGAATGAGCTAGGACGCTATTCAACTCTAATCTAAGAGAGACTCACTAACTTCATGTAGGAACACCGTTACTTTGTCTCCTAACTCATTTTCCTTACAAGACAACCTCAATAATAAGACGCACACTGTTTTCAATGCATTTCTTGCTAAAAGAGCTAAGATCGTGATTGTCTCTGTTGCTGAATGAGCTAGGACGCTATTCAACTCTAATCTAAGAGAGACTCACTAACTTCATGTAGGAACACCGTTACTTTGTCTCCTAACGCATTTTCCTAACAAGACAACTTCAATGATAAGACGCACACTGTTTTCAATGCATTTCTTGCTAAAAGAGCTAAGATCGTGATTGTCTCTGTTGCTGAATGAGCTAGGACGCTATTCAACTCTAATCTAAGAGAGACTCACTAACTTCATGTAGGAACACCGTTACTTTGTCTCCTAACTCATTTTCCTAACAAGACAACCTCAATGATAAGACGCACACTGTTTTCAATGCATTTCTTGCTAAAAGAGCTAAGATCGTGATTGTCTCTGTTGCTGAATGAGCTAGGACGCTATTCAACTCTAATCTAAGAGAGACTCACTAACTTCATGTAGGAACACCGTTACTTTGTCTCCTAACTCATTTTCCTAACAAGACAACCTCAATGATAAGACGCACACTGTTTTCAATGCATTTCTTGCTCAAAGAGCTAAGATCGTGATTGTCTCTGTTGCTGAATGAGCTAGGACGCTATTCAACTCTAATCTAAGAGAGACTCACTAACTTCATGTAGGATCACCGTTACTTTGTCTCCTAACTCATTTTCCTAACAAGACAACCTCAATGATAAGACGCACACTGTTTTCAATGCATTTCTTGCTAAAAGAGCTAAGATCGTGATTGTCTCTGTTGCTCAATGATTTAGGACGCTATTCAACTCTAATCTAAGAGAGACTCACTAACTTCATGTAGGAACACCGTTACTTTGTCTCCTAACTCATTTTCCTAACAAGACAACCTCAATGATAAGACGCACACTGTTTTCAATGCATTTCTTGCTAAAAGAGCTAAGATCGTGATTGTCTCTGTTGCTGAATGAGCTAGGACGCTATTCAACTCTAATCTAAGAGAGACTCACTAACTTCATGTAGGATCACCGTTACTTTGTCTCCTAACTCATTTTCCTAACAAGACAACCTCAATGATAAGACGCACACTGTTTTCAATGCATTTCCTGCTAAAAGAGCTAAGATCGTGATTGTCTCTGTTGCTGAATGAGCTAGGACGCTATTAAACTCTAATTTAAGAGAGACTCACTAACTTCATGTAGGAACACCGTTACTTTGTCTCCTAATGCATTTTCCTAACAAGACAACCTCAATGATAAGACGCACACTGTTTTCAATGCATTTCTTGCTAAAAGAGCTAAGATCGTGATTGTCTCTGTTGCTGAATGAGCTAGGACGCTATTCAACTCTAATCTAAGAGAGACTCACTAACTTCATGTAGGAACACCGTTACTTTGTCTCCTAACTCATTTTCCTAACAAGACAACCTCAATGATAAGACGCACACTGTTTTCAATGCATTTCTTGCTAAAAGAGCTAAGATCGTGATTGTCTCTGTTGCTGAATGAGCTAGGACGCTATTCAACTCTAATCTAAGAGAGACTCACTAACTTCATGTAGGAACACCGTTACTTTGTCTCCTAACTCATTTTCCTAACAAGACAACCTCAATGATAAGACGCACACTGTTTTCAATGCATTTCTTGCTAAAAGAGCTAAGATCGTGATTGTCTCTGTTGCTGAATGAGCTAGGACGCTATTCAACTCTAATCTAAGAGAGATTCACTAACTTCATGTAGGAACACCGTTACTTTGTCTCCTAACTCATTTTCCTAACAAGACAACCTCAATGATAAGACGCACACTGTTTTCAATGCATTTCTTGCTAAAAGAGCTAAGATCGTGATTGTCTCTGTTGCTCAATGAGTTAGGATGCTATTCAACTCTAATCTAAGAGAGACTCACTAACTTCATTTAGGAACACCGTTACTTTGTCTCCTAACTCATTTTCCTAACAAGACAACCTCAATGATAAGACGCACACTGTTTTCAATGCATTTCTTGCTAAAAGAGCTAAGATCGTGATTGTCTCTGTTGCTGAATGAGTTAGGACGCTATTCAACTCTAATCTAAGAGAGACTCACTAACTTCATGTAGGAACACCGTTACTTTGTCTCCTAACGCATTTTCCTAACAAGACAACCTCAATGATAAGACGCACACTGTTTTCAATGCATTTCTTGCTCAAAGAGCTAAGATCGTGATTGTCCCTGTTGCTGAATGAGCTAGGACGCTATTCAACTCTAATCTAAGAGAGACTCACTAACTTCATGTAGGATCACCGTTACTTTGTCTCCTAACTCATTTTCCTAACAAGACAACCTCAATGATAAGACGCACACTGTTTTCAATGCATTTCTTGCTAAAAGAGCTAAGATCGTGATTGTCTCTGTTGCTGAATGAGCTAGGACGCTATTCAACTCTAATCTAAGAGAGACTCACTAACTTCATGTAGGAACACCGTTACTTTGTCTCCTAACTCATTTTCCTAACAAGACAACCTCAATGATAAGACGCACACTGTTTTCAATGCATTTCTTGCTAAAAGAGCTAAGATCGTGATTGTCTCTGTTGCTCAATGAGTTAGGACGCTATTCAACTCTAATCTAAGAGAGACTCACTAACTTCATGTAGGAACATCGTTACTTTGTCTCCTAACTCATTTTCCTAACAAGACAACCTCAATGATAAGACGCACACTGTTTTCAATGCATTTCTTGCTAAAAGAGCTAAGATCGTGATTGTCTCTGTTGCTGAATGAGCTAGGATGCTATTCAACTCTAATCTAAGAGAGACTCACTAACTTCATGTAGGATCACCGTTACTTTGTCTCCTAACTCATTTTCCTAACAAGACAACCTCAATGATAAGACGCACACTGTTTTCAATGCATTTCTTGCTAAAAGAGCTAAAATCGTGATTGTCTCTGTTGCTGAATGAGCTAGGACGCTATTCAACTCTAATCTAAGAGAGACTCACTAACTTCATGTAGGAACACCGTTTCTTTGTCTCCTAACTCATTTTCCTAACAAGACAACATCAATGATAAGACGCACACTGTTTTCAATGCATTTCTTGCTAAAAGAGCTAAGATCGTGAATGTCTCTGTTGCTGAATGAGCTAGGACGCTATTCAACTCTAATCTAAGAGAGACTCACTAACTTCATGTAGGAACACCGTTACTTTGTCTCCTAACTCATTTTCCTTACAAGACAACCTCAATAATAAGACGCACACTGTTTTCAATGCATTTCTTGCTAAAAGAGCTAAGATCGTGATTGTCTCTGTTGCTGAATGAGCTAGGACGCTATTCAACTCTAATCTAAGAGAGACTCACTAACTTCATGTAGGAACACCGTTACTTTGTCTCCTAACGCATTTTCCTAACAAGACAACCTCAATGATAAGACGCACACTGTTTTCAATGCATTTCTTGCTAAAAGAGCTAAGATCGTGATGGTCTCTGTTGCTGAATGAGCTAGGACGCTATTAAACTCTAATCTAAGAGAGACTCACTAACTTCATGTAGGAACACCGTTACTTTGTCTCCTAATGCATTTTCCTAACAAGACAACCTCAATGATAAGACGCACACTGTTTTCAATGCATTTCTTGCTAAAAGAGCTAAGATCGTGATTGTCTCTGTTGCTGAATGAGCTATGACGCTATTCAACTCTAATCTAAGAGAGACTCACTAACTTCATGTAGGAACACCGTTACTTTGTCTCCTAACTCATTTTCCTAACAAGACAACCTCAATGATAAGACGCACACTGTTTTCAATGCATTTCTTGCTAAAAGAGCTAAGATCGTGATTGTCTCTGTTGCTGAATGAGCTAGGACGCTATTCAACTCTAATCTAAGAGAGACTCACTAACTTCATGTAGGAACACCGTTACTTTGTCTCCTAACTCATTTTCCTAACAAGACAACCTCAATGATAAGACGCACACTGTTTTCAATGCATTTCTTGCTAAAAGAGCTAAGATCGTGATTGTCTCTGTTGCTGAATGAGCTAGGACGCTATTCAACTCTAATCTAAGAGAGATTCACTAACTTCATGTAGGAACACCGTTACTTTGTCTCCTAACTCATTTTCCTAACAAGACAACCTCAATGATAAGACGCACACTGTTTTCAATGCATTTCTTGCTAAAAGAGCTAAGATCGTGATTGTCTCTGTTGCTCAATGAGTTAGGACGCTATTCAACTCTAATCTAAGAGAGACTCACTAACTTCATGTAGGAACACCGTTACTTTGTCTCCTAACTCATTTTCCTAACAAGGCAACCTCAATGATAAGACGCACACTGTTTTCAATGCATTTCTTGCTAAAAGAGCTAAGATCGTGATTGTCTCTGTTGCTGAATGAGCTAGGACGCTATTCAACTCTAATCTAAGAGAGACTCACTAACTTCATGTAGGATCACCGTTACTTTGTCTCCTAACTCATTTTCCTAACAAGACAACCTCAATGATAAGACGCACACTGTTTTCAATGCATTTCCTGCTAAAAGAGCTAAGATCGTGATTGTCTCTGTTGCTGAATGAGCTGGGACGCTATTAAACTCTAATTTAAGAGAGACTCACTAACTTCATGTAGGAACACCGTTACTTTGTCTCCTAACGCATTTTCCTAACAAGACAACCTCAATGATAAGACGCACACTGTTTTCAATGCATTTCTTGCTAAAAGAGCTAAGATCGTGATTGTCTCTGTTGCTGAATGAGCTATGACGCTATTCAACTCTAATCTAAGAGAGACTCACTAACTTCATGTAGGAACACCGTTAATTTGTCTCCTAACTCATTTTCCTAACAAGACAACCTCAATGATAAGACGCACACTGTTTTCAATGCATTTCTTGCTAAAAGAGCTAAGATCGTGATTGTCTCTGTTGCTGAATGAGTTAGGACGCTATTCAACTCTAATCTAAGAGAGACTCACTAACTTCATGTAGGAACACCGTTACTTTGTCTCCTAACGCATTTTCCTAACAAGACAACCTCAATGATAAGACGTACACTGTTTTCAATGCATTTCTTGCTCAAATAGCTAAGATCGTGATTGTCTCTGTTGCTGAATGAGCTAGGACGCTATTCAACTCTAATCTAAGAGAGACTCACTAACTTCATTTAGGAACACCGTTACTTTGTCTCCTAACTCATTTTCCTAACAAGACAACCTCAATGATAAGACGCACACTGTTTTCAATGCATTTCTTGCTAAAAGAGCTAAGATCGTGATTGTCTCTGTTGCTGAATGAGTTAGGACGCTATTCAACTCTAATCTAAGAGAGACTCACTAACTTCATGTAGGAACACCGTTACTTTGTCTCCTAACGCATTTTCCTAACAAGACAACCTCAATGATAAGACGCACACTGTTTTCAATGCATTTCTTGCTCAAAGAGCTAAGATCGTGATTGTCCCTGTTGCTGAATGAGCTAGGACGCTATTCAACTCTAATCTAAGAGAGACTCACTAACTTCATGTAGGATCACCGTTACTTTGTCTCCTAACTCATTTTCCTAACAAGACAACCTAAATGATAAGACGCACACTGTTTTCAATGCATTTCTTGCTAAAAGAGCTAAGATCGTGATTGTCTCTGTTGCTGAATGAGCTAGGACGCTATTCAACTCTAATCTAAGAGAGACTCACTAACTTCATGTAGGAACACCGTTACTTTGTCTCCTAACTCATTTTCCTAACAAGACAACCTCAATGATAAGACGCACACTGTTTTCAATGCATTTCTTGCTAAAAGAGCTAAGATCGTGATTGTCTCTGTTGCTCAATGAGTTAGGACGCTATTCAACTCTAATCTAAGAGAGACTCACTAACTTCATGTAGGAACATCGTTACTTTGTCTCCTAACTCATTTTCCTAACAAGACAACCTCAATGATAAGACGCACACTGTTTTCAATGCATTTCTTGCTAAAAGAGCTAAGATCGTGATTGTCTCTGTTGCTGAATGAGCTAGGATGCTATTCAACTTTAATCTAAGAGAGACTCACTAACTTCATGTAGGATCACCGTTACTTTGTCTCCTAACTCATTTTCCTAACAAGACAACCTCAATGATAAGACGCACACTGTTTTCAATGCATTTCTTGCTAAAAGAGCTAAAATCGTGATTGTCTCTGTTGCTGAATGAGCTAGGACGCTATTCAACTCTAATCTAAGAGAGACTCACTAACTTCATGTAGGAACACCGTTTCTTTGTCTCCTAACTCATTTTCCTAACAAGACAACATCAATGATAAGACGCACACTGTTTTCAATGCATTTCTTGCTAAAAGAGCTAAGATCGTGAATGTCTCTGTTGCTGAATGAGCTAGGACGCTATTCAACTCTAATCTAAGAGAGACTCACTAACTTCATGTAGGAACACCGTTACTTTGTCTCCTAACTCATTTTCCTTACAAGACAACCTCAATAATAAGACGCACACTGTTTTCAATGCATTTCTTGCTAAAAGAGCTAAGATCGTGATTGTCTCTGTTGCTGAATGAGCTAGGACGCTATTCAACTCTAATCTAAGAGAGACTCACTAACTTCATGTAGGAACACCGTTACTTTGTCTCCTAACGCATTTTCCTAACAAGACAACCTCAATGATAAGACGCACACTGTTTTCAATGCATTTCTTGCTAAAAGAGCTAAGATCGTGATTGTCTCTGTTGCTGAATGAGCTAGGACGCTATTCAACTCTAATCTAAGAGAGACTCACTAACTTCATGTAGGAACACCGTTACTTTGTCTCCTAACTCATTTTCCTAACAAGACAACCTCAATGATAAGACGCACACTGTTTTCAATGCATTTCTTGCTAAAAGAGCTAAGATCGTGATTGTCTCTGTTGCTGAATGAGCTAGGACGCTATTCAACTCTAATCTAAGAGAGACTCACTAACTTCATGTAGGAACACCGTTACTTTGTCTCCTAACTCATTTTCCTAACAAGACAACCTCAATGATAAGACGCACACTGTTTTCAATGCATTTCTTGCTCAAAGAGCTAAGATCGTGATTGTCTCTGTTGCTGAATGAGCTAGGACGCTATTCAACTCTAATCTAAGAGAGACTCACTAACTTCATGTAGGATCACCGTTACTTTGTCTCCTAACTCATTTTCCTAACAAGACAACCTCAATGATAAGACGCACACTGTTTTCAATGCATTTCTTGCTAAAAGAGCTAAGATCGTGATTGTCTCTGTTGCTCAATGATTTAGGACGCTATTCAACTCTAATCTAAGAGAGACTCACTAACTTCATGTAGGAACACCGTTACTTTGTCTCCTAACTCATTTTCCTAACAAGACAACCTCAATGATAAGACGCACACTGTTTTCAATGCATTTCTTGCTAAAAGAGCTAAGATCGTGATTGTCTCTGTTGCTGAATGAGCTAGGACGCTATTCAACTCTAATCTAAGAGAGACTCACTAACTTCATGTAGGATCACCGTTACTTTGTCTCCTAACTCATTTTCCTAACAAGACAACCTCAATGATAAGACGCACACTGTTTTCAATGCATTTCCTGCTAAAAGAGCTAAGATCGTGATTGTCTCTGTTGCTGAATGAGCTAGGACGCTATTAAACTCTAATTTAAGAGAGACTCACTAACTTCATGTAGGAACACCGTTACTTTGTCTCCTAATGCATTTTCCTAACAAGACAACCTCAATGATAAGACGCACACTGTTTTCAATGCATTTCTTGCTAAAAGAGCTAAGATCGTGATTGTCTCTGTTGCTGAATGAGCTATGACGCTATTCAACTCTAATCTAAGAGAGACTCACTAACTTCATGTAGGAACACCGTTACTTTGTCTCCTAACTCATTTTCCTAACAAGACAACCTCAATGATAAGACGCACACTGTTTTCAATGCATTTCTTGCTAAAAGAGCTAAGATCGTGATTGTCTCTGTTGCTGAATGAGCTAGGACGCTATTCAACTCTAATCTAAGAGAGACTCACTAACTTCATGTAGGAACACCGTTACTTTGTCTCCTAACTCATTTTCCTAACAAGACAACCTCAATGATAAGACGCACACTGTTTTCAATGCATTTCTTGCTAAAAGAGCTAAGATCGTGATTGTCTCTGTTGCTGAATGAGCTAGGACGCTATTCAACTCTAATCTAAGAGAGATTCACTAACTTCATGTAGGAACACCGTTACTTTGTCTCCTAACTCATTTTCCTAACAAGACAACCTCAATGATAAGACGCACACTGTTTTCAATGCATTTCTTGCTAAAAGAGCTAAGATCGTGATTGTCTCTGTTGCTCAATGAGTTAGGATGCTATTCAACTCTAATCTAAGAGAGACTCACTAACTTCATGTAGGAACACCGTTACTTTGTCTCCTAACTCATTTTCCTAACAAGGCAACCTCAATGATAAGACGCACACTGTTTTCAATGCATTTCTTGCTAAAAGAGCTAAGATCGTGATTGTCTCTGTTGCTGAATGAGCTAGGACGCTATTCAACTCTAATCTAAGAGAGACTCACTAACTTCATGTAGGATCACCGTTACTTTGTCTCCTAACTCATTTTCCTAACAAGACAACCTCAATGATAAGACGCACACTGTTTTCAATGCATTTCCTGCTAAAAGAGCTAAGATCGTGATTGTCTCTGTTGCTGAATGAGCTGGGACGCTATTAAACTCTAATTTAAGAGAGACTCACTAACTTCATGTAGGAACACCGTTACTTTGTCTCCTAACTCATTTTCCTAACAAGACAACCTCAATGATAAGACGCACACTGTTTTCAATGCATATCTTGCTAAAAGAGCTAAGATCGTGATTGTCTCTGTTGCTGAATGAGTTAGGACGCTATTCAACTCTAATCTAAGAGAGACTCACTAACTTCATGTAGGAACACCGTTACTTTGTCTCCTAACGCATTTTCCTAACAAGACAACCTCAATGATAAGACGTACACTGTTTTCAATGCATTTCTTGCTCAAATAGCTAAGATCGTGATTGTCTCTGTTGCTGAATGAGCTAGGACGCTATTCAACTCTAATCTAAGAGAGACTCACTAACTTCATGTAGGATCACCGTTACTTTGTCTCCTAACTCATTTTCCTAACAAGACAACCTCAATGATAAGACGCACACTGTTTTCAATGCATTTCTTGCTAAAAGAGCTAAGATCGTGATTGTCTCTGTTGCTGAATGAGCTAGGACGCTATTCAACTCTAATCTAAGAGAGACTCACTAACTTCATGTAGGAACACCGTTACTTTGTCTCCTAACTCATTTTCCTAACAAGACAACCTCAATGATAAGACGCACACTGTTTTCAATGCATTTCTTGCTAAAAGAGCTAAGATCGTGATTGTCTCTGTTGCTCAATGAGTTAGGACGCTATTCAACTCTAATCTAAGAGAGACTCACTAACTTCATGTAGGAACATCGTTACTTTGTCTCCTAACTCATTTTCCTAACAAGACAACCTCAATGATAAGACGCACACTGTTTTCAATGCATTTCTTGCTAAAAGAGCTAAGATCGTGATTGTCTCTGTTGCTGAATGAGCTAGGATGCTATTCAACTCTAATCTAAGAGAGACTCACTAACTTCATGTAGGATCACCGTTACTTTGTCTCCTAACTCATTTTCCTAACAAGACAACCTCAATGATAAGACGCACACTGTTTTCAATGCATTTCTTGCTAAAAGAGCTAAAATCGTGATTGTCTCTGTTGCTGAATGAGCTAGGACGCTATTCAACTCTAATCTAAGAGAGACTCACTAACTTCATGTAGGAACACCGTTTCTTTGTCTCCTAACTCATTTTCCTAACAAGACAACATCAATGATAAGACGCACACTGTTTTCAATGCATTTCTTGCTAAAAGAGCTAAGATCGTGAATGTCTCTGTTGCTGAATGAGCTAGGACGCTATTCAACTCTAATCTAAGAGAGACTCACTAACTTCATGTAGGAACACCGTTACTTTGTCTCCTAACTCATTTTCCTTACAAGACAACCTCAATAATAAGACGCACACTGTTTTCAATGCATTTCTTGCTAAAAGAGCTAAGATCGTGATTGTCTCTGTTGCTGAATGAGCTAGGACGCTATTCAACTCTAATCTAAGAGAGACTCACTAACTTCATGTAGGAACACCGTTACTTTGTCTCCTAACGCATTTTCCTAACAAGACAACCTCAATGATAAGACGCACACTGTTTTCAATGCATTTCTTGCTAAAAGAGCTAAGATCGTGATTGTCTCTGTTGCTGAATGAGCTAGGACGCTATTCAACTCTAATCTAAGAGAGACTCACTAACTTCATGTAGGAACACCGTTACTTTGTCTCCTAACTCATTTTCCTAACAAGACAACCTCAATGATAAGACGCACACTGTTTTCAATGCATTTCTTGCTAAAAGAGCTAAGATCGTGATTGTCTCTGTTGCTGAATGAGCTAGGACGCTATTCAACTCTAATCTAAGAGAGACTCACTAACTTCATGTAGGAACAACGTTACTTTGTCTCCTAACTCATTTTCCTAACAAGACAACCTCAATGATAAGACGCACACTGTTTTCAATGCATTTCTTGCTAAAAGAGCTAAGATCGTGATTGTCTCTGTTGCTGAATGAGCTAGGACGCTATTCAACTCTAATCTAAGAGAGACTCACTAACTTCATGTAGGAACACCGTTACTTTGTCTCCTAACTCATTTTCCTAACAAGACAACCTCAATGATAAGACGCACACTGTTTTCAATGCATTTCTTGCTAAAAGAGCTAAGATCGTGATTGTCTCTGTTGCTGAATGAGTTAGGACGCTATTCAACTCTAATCTAAGAGAGACTCACTAACTTCATGTAGGAACACCGTTACTTTGTCTCCTAACGCATTTTCCTAACAAGACAACCTCGATGATAAGACGCACACTGTTTTCAATGCATTTCTTGCTCAAAGAGCTAAGATCGTGATTGTCTCTGTTGCTGAATGAGCTAGGACGCTATTCAACTCTAATCTAAGAGAGACTCACTAACTTCATGTAGGATCACCGTTACTTTGTCTCCTAACTCATTTTCCTAACAAGACAACCTCAATGATAAGACGCACACTGTTTTCAATGCATTTCTTGCTAAAAGAGCTAAGATCGTGATTGTCTCTGTTGCTGAATGAGCTAGGACGCTATTCAACTCTAATCTAAGAGAGACTCACTAACTTCATGTAGGAACACCGTTACTTTGTCTCCTAACTCATTTTCCTAACAAGACAACCTCAATGATAAGACACACACTGTTTTCAATGCATTTCTTGCTAAAAGAGATAAGATCGTGATTGTCTCTGTTGCTGAATGAGTTAGGACGCTATTCAACTCTAATCTAAGAGAGACTCACTAACTTCATGTAGGAACACCGTTACTTTGTCTCCTAACTCATTTTCCTAACAAGACAACCTCAATGATAAGACGCACACTGTTTTCAATGCATTTCTTGCTAAAAGAGCTAAGATCGTGATTGTCTCTGTTGCTCAATGATTTAGGACGCTATTCAACTCTAATCTAAGAGAGACTCACTAACTTCATGTAGGAACACCGTTACTTTGTCTCCTAACTCATTTTCCTAACAAGACAACCTCAATGATAAGACGCACACTGTTTTCAATGCATTTCTTGCTAAAAGAGCTAAGATCGTGATTGTCTCTGTTGCTGAATGAGCTAGGACGCTATTCAACTCTAATCTAAGAGAGACTCACTAACTTCATGTAGGATCACCGTTACTTTGTCTCCTAACTCATTTTCCTAACAAGACAACCTCAATGATAAGACGCACACTGTTTTCAATGCATTTCCTGCTAAAAGAGCTAAGATCGTGATTGTCTCTGTTGCTGAATGAGCTAGGACGCTGTTAAACTCTAATTTAAGAGAGACTCACTAACTTCATGTAGGAACACCGTTACTTTGTCTCCTAATGCATTTTCCTAACAAGACAACCTCAATGATAAGACGCACACTGTTTTCAATGCATTTCTTGCTAAAAGAGCTAAGATCGTGATTGTCTCTGTTGCTGAATGAGCTATGACGCTATTCAACTCTAATCTAAGAGAGACTCACTAACTTCATGTAGGAACACCGTTACTTTGTCTCCTAACTCATTTTCCTAACAAGACAACCTCAATGATAAGACGCACACTGTTTTCAATGCATTTCTTGCTAAAAGAGCTAAGATCGTGATTGTCTCTGTTGCTGAATGAGCTAGGACGCTATTCAACTCTAATCTAAGAGAGACTCACTAACTTCATGTAGGAACACCGTTACTTTGTCTCCTAACTCATTTTCCTAACAAGACAACCTCAATGATAAGACGCACACTGTTTTCAATGCATTTCTTGCTAAAAGAGCTAAGATCGTGATTGTCTCTGTTGCTGAATGAGCTAGGACGCTATTCAACTCTAATCTAAGAGAGATTCACTAACTTCATGTAGGAACACCGTTACTTTGTCTCCTAACTCATTTTCCTAACAAGACAACCTCAATGATAAGACGCACACTGTTTTCAATGCATTTCTTGCTAAAAGAGCTAAGATCGTGATTGTCTCTGTTGCTCAATGAGTTAGGACGCTATTCAACTCTAATCTAAGAGAGACTCACTAACTTCATGTAGGAACACCGTTACTTTGTCTCCTAACTCATTTTCCTAACAAGGCAACCTCAATGATAAGACGCACACTGTTTTCAATGCATTTCTTGCTAAAAGAGCTAAGATCGTGATTGTCTCTGTTGCTGAATGAGCTAGGACGCTATTCAACTCTAATCTAAGAGAGACTCACTAACTTCATGTAGGATCACCGTTACTTTGTCTCCTAACTCATTTTCCTAACAAGACAACCTCAATGATAAGACGCACACTGTTTTCAATGCATTTCCTGCTAAAAGAGCTAAGATCGTGATTGTCTCTGTTGCTGAATGAGCTGGGACGCTATTAAACTCTAATTTAAGAGAGACTCACTAACTTCATGTAGGAACACCGTTACTTTGTCTCCTAACGCATTTTCCTAACAAGACAACCTCAATGATAAGACGCACACTGTTTTCAATGCATTTCTTGCTAAAAGAGCTAAGATCGTGATTGTCTCTGTTGCTGAATGAGCTATGACGCTATTCAACTCTAATCTAAGAGAGACTCACTAACTTCATGTAGGAACACCGTTACTTTGTCTCCTAACTCATTTTCCTAACAAGACAACCTCAATGATAAGACGCACACTGTTTTCAATGCATATCTTGCTAAAAGAGCTAAGATCGTGATTGTCTCTGTTGCTGAATGAGCTAGGACGCTATTCAACTCTAATCTAAGAGAGACTCACTAACTTCATGTAGGAACACCGTTACTTTGTCTCCTAACTCATTTTCCTAACAAGACAACCTCAATGATAAGACGCACACTGTTTTCAATGCATTTCTTGCTAAAAGAGCTAAGATCGTGATTGTCTCTGTTGCTGAATGAGTTAGGACGCTATTCAACTCTAATCTAAGAGAGACTCACTAACTTCATGTAGGAACACCGTTACTTTGTCTCCTAACGCATTTTCCTAACAAGACAACCTCAATGATGAGACGTACACTGTTTTCAATGCATTTCTTGCTCAAATAGCTAAGATCGTGATTGTCTCTGTTGCTGAATGAGCTAGGACGCTATTCAACTCTAATCTAAGAGAGACTCACTAACTTCATTAGGAACACCGTTACTTTGTCTCCTAACTCATTTTCCTAACAAGACAACCTCAATGATAAGACGCACACTGTTTTCAATGCATTTCTTGTTAAAAGAGCTAAGATCGTGATTGTCTCTGTTGCTGAATGAGTTAGGACGCTATTCAACTCTAATCTAAGAGAGACTCACTAACTTCATGTAGGAACACCGTTACTTTGTCTCCTAACGCATTTTCCTAACAAGACAACCTCAATGATAAGACGCACACTGTTTTCAATGCATTTCTTGCTCAAAGAGCTAAGATCGTGATTGTCTCTGTTGCTGAATGAGCTAGGACGCTATTCAACTCTAATCTAAGAGAGACTCACTAACTTCATGTAGGATCACCGTTACTTTGTCTCCTAACTCATTTTCCTAACAAGACAACCTCAATGATAAGACGCACACTGTTTTCAATGCATTTCTTGCTAAAAGAGCTAAGATCGTGATTGTCTCTGTTGCTGAATGAGCTAGGACGCTATTCAACTCTAATCTAAGAGAGACTCACTAACTTCATGTAGGAACACCGTTACTTTGTCTCCTAACGCATTTTCCTAACAAGACAACCTCAATGATAAGACGCACACTGTTTTCAATGCATTTCTTGCTAAAAGAGCTAAGATCGTGATTGTCTCTGTTGCTCAATGAGTTAGGACGCTATTCAACTCTAATCTAAGAGAGACTCACTAACTTCATGTAGGAACATCGTTACTTTGTCTCCTAACTCATTTTCCTAACAAGACAACCTCAATGATAAGACGCACACTGTTTTCAATGCATTTCTTGCTAAAAGAGCTAAGATCGTGATTGTCTCTGTTGCTGAATGAGCTAGGATGCTATTCAACTCTAATCTAAGAGAGACTCACTAACTTCATGTAGGATCACCGTTACTTTGTCTCCTAACTCATTTTCCTAACAAGACAACCTCAATGATAAGACGCACACTGTTTTCAATGCATTTCTTGCTAAAAGAGCTAAAATCGTGATTGTCTCTGTTGCTGAATGAGCTAGGACGCTATTCAACTCTAATCTAAGAGAGACTCACTAACTTCATGTAGGAACACCGTTTCTTTGTCTCCTAACTCATTTTCCTAACAAGACAACATCAATGATAAGACGCACACTGTTTTCAATGCATTTCTTGCTAAAAGAGCTAAGATCGTGAATGTCTCTGTTGCTGAATGAGCTAGGACGCTATTCAACTCTAATCTAAGAGAGACTCACTAACTTCATGTAGGAACACCGTTACTTTGTCTCCTAACTCATTTTCCTTACAAGACAACCTCAATAATAAGACGCACACTGTTTTCAATGCATTTCTTGCTAAAAGATCTAAGATCGTGATTGTCTCTGTTGCTGAATGAGCTAGGACGCTATTCAACTCTAATCTAAGAGAGACTCACTAACTTCATGTAGGAACACCGTTACTTTGTCTCCTAACGCATTTTCCTAACAAGACAACCTCAATGATAAGACGCACACTGTTTTCAATGCATTTCTTGCTAAAAGAGCTAAGATCGTGATTGTCTCTGTTGCTGAATGAGCTAGGACGCTATTCAACTCTAATCTAAGAGAGACTCACTAACTTCATGTAGGAACACCGTTACTTTGTCTCCTAACTCATTTTCCTAACAAGACAACCTCAATGATAAGACGCACACTGTTTTCAATGCATTTCTTGCTAAAAGAGCTAAGATCGTGATTGTCTCTGTTGCTGAATGAGCTAGGACGCTATTCAACTCTAATCTAAGAGAGACTCACTAACTTCATGTAGGAACACCGTTACTTTGTCTCCTAACTCATTTTCCTAACAAGACAACCTCAATGATAAGACGCACACTGTTTTCAATGCATTTCTTGCTAAAAGAGCTAAGATCGTGATTGTCTCTGTTGCTGAATGAGCTAGGACGCTATTCAACTCTAATCTAAGAGAGACTCACTAACTTCATGTAGGAACACCGTTACTTTGTCTCCTAACTCATTTTCCTAACAAGACAACCTCAATGATAAGACGCACACTGTTTTCAATGCATTTCTTGCTAAAAGAGCTAAGATCGTGATTGTCTCTGTTGCTGAATGAGTTAGGACGCTATTCAACTCTAATCTAAGAGAGACTCACTAACTTCATGTAGGAACACCGTTACTTTGTCTCCTAACGCATTTTCCTAACAAGACAACCTCAATGATAAGACGCACACTGTTTTCAATGCATTTCTTGCTCAAAGAGCTAAGATCGTGATTGTCTCTGTTGCTGAATGAGCTAGGACGCTATTCAACTCTAATCTAAGAGAGACTCACTAACTTCATGTAGGATCACCGTTACTTTGTCTCCTAACTCATTTTCCTAACAAGACAACCTCAATGATAAGACGCACACTGTTTTCAATGCATTTCTTGCTAAAAGAGCTAAGATCGTGATTGTCTCTGTTGCTGAATGAGCTAGGACGCTATTCAACTCTAATCTAAGAGAGACTCACTAACTTCATGTAGGAACACCGTTACTTTGTCTCCTAACTCATTTTCCTAACAAGACAACCTCAATGATAAGACACACACTGTTTTCAATGCATTTCTTGCTAAAAGAGATAAGATCGTGATTGTCTCTGTTGCTGAATGAGTTAGGACGCTATTCAACTCTAATCTAAGAGAGACTCACTAACTTCATGTAGGAACACCGTTACTTTGTCTCCTAACTCATTTTCCTAACAAGACAACCTCAATGATAAGACGCACACTGTTTTCAATGCATTTCTTGCTAAAAGAGCTAAGATCGTGATTGTCTCTGTTGCTCAATGATTTAGGACGCTATTCAACTCTAATCTAAGAGAGACTCACTAACTTCATGTAGGAACACCGTTACTTTGTCTCCTAACTCATTTTCCTAACAAGACAACCTCAATGATAAGACGCACACTGTTTTCAATGCATTTCTTGCTAAAAGAGCTAAGATCGTGATTGTCTCTGTTGCTGAATGAGCTAGGACGCTATTCAACTCTAATCTAAGAGAGACTCACTAACTTCATGTAGGATCACCGTTACTTTGTCTCCTAACTCATTTTCCTAACAAGACAACCTCAATGATAAGACGCACACTGTTTTCAATGCATTTCCTGCTAAAAGAGCTAAGATCGTGATTGTCTCTGTTGCTGAATGAGCTAGGACGCTATTAAACTCTAATTTAAGAGAGACTCACTAACTTCATGTAGGAACACCGTTACTTTGTCTCCTAATGCATTTTCCTAACAAGACAACCTCAATGATAAGACGCACACTGTTTTCAATGCATTTCTTGCTAAAAGAGCTAAGATCGTGATTGTCTCTGTTGCTGAATGAGCTATGACGCTATTCAACTCTAATCTAAGAGAGACTCACTAACTTCATGTAGGAACACCGTTACTTTGTCTCCTAACTCATTTTCCTAACAAGACAACCTCAATGATAAGACGCACACTGTTTTCAATGCATTTCTTGCTAAAAGAGCTAAGATCGTGATTGTCTCTGTTGCTGAATGAGCTAGGACGCTATTCAACTCTAATCTAAGAGAGACTCACTAACTTCATGTAGGAACACCGTTACTTTGTCTCCTAACTCATTTTCCTAACAAGACAACCTCAATGATAAGACGCACACTGTTTTCAATGCATTTCTTGCTAAAAGAGCTAAGATCGTGATTGTCTCTGTTGCTGAATGAGCTAGGACGCTATTCAACTCTAATCTAAGAGAGATTCACTAACTTCATGTAGGAACACCGTTACTTTGTCTCCTAACTCATTTTCCTAACAAGACAACCTCAATGATAAGACGCACACTGTTTTCAATGCATTTCTTGCTAAAAGAGCTAAGATCGTGATTGTCTCTGTTGCTCAATGAGTTAGGACGCTATTCAACTCTAATCTAAGAGAGACTCACTAACTTCATGTAGGAACACCGTTACTTTGTCTCCTAACTCATTTTCCTAACAAGGCAACCTCAATGATAAGACGCACACTGTTTTCAATGCATTTCTTGCTAAAAGAGCTAAGATCGTGATTGTCTCTGTTGCTGAATGAGCTAGGACGCTATTCAACTCTAATCTAAGAGAGACTCCCTAACTTCATGTAGGATCACCGTTACTTTGTCTCCTAACTCATTTTCCTAACAAGACAACCTCAATGATAAGACGCACACTGTTTTCAATGCATTTCCTGCTAAAAGAGCTAAGATCGTGATTGTCTCTGTTGCTGAATGAGCTAGGACGCTATTAAACTCTAATTTAAGAGAGACTCACTAACTTCATGTAGGAACACCGTTTCTTTGTCTCCTAACTCATTTTCCTAACAAGACAACATCAATGATAAGACGCACACTGTTTTCAATGCATTTCTTGCTAAAAGAGCTAAGATCGTGAATGTCTCTGTTGCTGAATGAGCTAGGACGCTATTCAACTCTAATCTAAGAGAGACTCACTAACTTCATGTAGGAACACCGTTACTTTGTCTCCTAACTCATTTTCCTAACAAGACAACCTCAATAATAAGACGCACACTGTTTTCAATGCATTTCTTGCTAAAAGAGCTAAGATCGTGATTGTCTCTGTTGCTGAATGAGCTAGGACGCTATTAAACTCTAATCTAAGAGAGACTCACTAACTTCATGTAGGAACACCGTTACTTTGTCTCCTAACGCATTTTCCTAACAAGACAACCTCAATGATAAGACGCACACTGTTTTCAATGCATTTCTTGCTAAAAGAGCTAAGATCGTGATTGTCTCTGTTGCTGAATGAGCTAGGACGCTATTCAACTCTAATCTAAGAGAGACTCACTAACTTCATGTAGGAACACCGTTACTTTGTCTCCTAACTCATTTTCCTAACAAGACAACCTCAATGATAAGACGCATACTGTTTTCAATGCATTTCTTGCTAAAAGAGCTAAGATCGTGATTGTCTCTGTTGCTGAATGAGCTAGGACGCTATTCAACTCTAATCTAAGAGAGACTCACTAACTTCATGTAGGAACACCGTTACTTTGTCTCCTAACTCATTTTCCTAACAAGACAACCTCAATGATAAGACGCACACTGTTTTCAATGCATTTCTTGCTAAAAGAGCTAAGATCGTGATTGTCTCTGTTGCTGAATGAGCTAGGACGCTATTCAACTCTAATCTAAGAGAGACTCACTAACTTCATTTAGGAACACCGTTACTTTGTCTCCTAACTCATTTTCCTAACAAGACAACCTCAATGATAAGACGCACACTGTTTTCAATGCATTTCTTGCTAAAAGAGCTAAGATCGTGATTGTCTCTGTTGCTGAATGAGTTAGGACGCTATTCAACTCTAATCTAAGAGAGACTCACTAACTTCATGTAGGAACACCGTTACTTTGTCTCCTAACGCATTTTCCTAACAAGAGAACCTCAATGATAAGACGCACACTGTTTTCAATGCATTTCTTGCTCAAAGAGCTAAGATCGTGATTGTCCCTGTTGCTGAATGAGCTAGGACGCTATTCAACTCTAATCTAAGAGAGACTCACTAACTTCATGTAGGATCACCGTTACTTTGTCTCCTAACTCATTTTCCTAACAAGACAACCTCAATGATAAGACGCACACTGTTTTCAATGCATTTCTTGCTAAAAGAGCTAAGATCGTGATTGTCTCAGTTGCTGAATGAGCTAGGACGCTATTCAACTCTAATCTAAGAGAGACTCACTAACTTCATGTAGGAACACCGTTACTTTGTCTCCTAACTCATTTTCCTAACAAGACAACCTCAATGATAAGACACACACTGTTTTCAATGCATTTCTTGCTAAAAGAGATAAGATCGTGATTGTCTCTGTTGCTGAATGAGTTAGGACGCTATTCAACTCTAATCTAAGAGAGACTAACTAACTTCATGTAGGAACACCGTTACTTTGTCTCCTAACTCATTTTCCTAACAAGACAACCTCAATGATAAGACGCACACTGTTTTCAATGCATTTCTTGCTAAAAGAGCTAAGATCGTGATTGTCTCTGTTGCTCAATGAGTTAGGACGCTATTCAACTCTAATCTAAGAGAGACTCACTAACTTCATGTAGGAACATCGTTACTTTGTCTCCTAACTCATTTTCCTAACAAGACAACCTCAATGATAAGACGCACACTGTTTTCAATGCATTTCTTGCTAAAAGAGCTAAGATCGTGATTGTCTCTGTTGCTGAATGAGCTAGGATGCTATTCAACTCTAATCTAAGAGAGACTCACTAACTTCATGTAGGATCACCGTTACTTTGTCTCCTAACTCATTTTCCTAACAAGACAACCTCAATGATAAGACGCACACTGTTTTCAATGCATTTCTTGCTAAAAGAGCTAAAATCGTGATTGTCTCTGTTGCTGAATGAGCTAGGACGCTATTCAACTCTAATCTAAGAGAGACTCACTAACTTCATGTAGGAACACCGTTTCTTTGTCTCCTAACTCATTTTCCTAACAAGACAACATCAATGATAAGACGCACACTGTTTTCAATGCATTTCTTGCTAAAAGAGCTAAGATCGTGAATGTCTCTGTTGCTGAATGAGCTAGGACGCTATTCAACTCTAATCTAAGAGAGACTCACTAACTTCATGTAGGAACACCGTTACTTTGTCTCCTAACTCATTTTCCTTACAAGACAACCTCAATAATAAGACGCACACTGTTTTCAATGCATTTCTTGCTAAAAGAGCTAAGATCGTGATTGTCTCTGTTGCTGAATGAGCTAGGACGCTATTCAACTCTAATCTAAGAGAGACTCACTAACTTCATGTAGGAACACCGTTACTTTGTCTCCTAACGCATTTTCCTAACAAGACAACCTCAATGATAAGACGCACACTGTTTTCAATGCATTTCTTGCTAAAAGAGCTAAGATCGTGATTGTCTCTGTTGCTGAATGAGCTAGGACGCTATTCAACTCTAATCTAAGAGAGACTCACTAACTTCATGTAGGAACACCGTTACTTTGTCTCCTAACTCATTTTCCTAACAAGACAACCTCAATGATAAGACGCACACTGTTTTCAATGCATTTCTTGCTAAAAGAGCTAAGATCGTGATTGTCTCTGTTGCTGAATGAGCTAGGACGCTATTCAACTCTAATCTAAGAGAGACTCACTAACTTCATGTAGGAACACCGTTACTTTGTCTCCTAACTCATTTTCCTAACAAGACAACCTCAATGATAAGACGCACACTGTTTTCAATGCATTTCTTGCTAAAAGAGCTAAGATCGTGATTGTCTCTGTTGCTGAATGAGCTAGGACGCTATTCAACTCTAATCTAAGAGAGACTCACTAACTTCATGTAGGAACACCGTTACTTTGTCTCCTAACTCATTTTCCTAACAAGACAACCTCAATGATAAGACGCACACTGTTTTCAATGCATTTCTTGCTAAAAGAGCTAAGATCGTGATTGTCTCTGTTGCTGAATGAGTTAGGACGCTATTCAACTCTAATCTAAGAGAGACTCACTAACTTCATGTAGGAACACCGTTACTTTGTCTCCTAACGCATTTTCCTAACAAGACAACCTCAATGATAAGACGCACACTGTTTTCAATGCATTTCTTGCTCAAAGAGCTAAGATCGTGATTGTCTCTGTTGCTGAATGAGCTAGGACGCTATTCAACTCTAATCTAAGAGAGACTCACTAACTTCATGTAGGAACACCGTTACTTTGTCTCCTAACTCATTTTCCTAACAAGACAACCTCAATGATAAGACGCACACTGTTTTCAATGCATTTCTTGCTAAAAGAGCTAAGATCGTGATTGTCTCTGTTGCTGAATGAGCTAGGACGCTATTCAACTCTAATCTAAGAGAGATTCACTAACTTCATGTAGGAACACCGTTACTTTGTCTCCTAACTCATTTTCCTAACAAGACAACCTCAATGATAAGACGCACACTGTTTTCAATGCATTTCTTGCTAAAAGAGCTAAGATCGTGATTGTCTCTGTTGCTCAATGAGTTAGGACGCTATTCAACTCTAATCTAAGAGAGACTCACTAACTTCATGTAGGAACACCGTTACTTTGTCTCCTAACTCATTTTCCTAACAAGGCAACCTCAATGATAAGACGCACACTGTTTTCAATGCATTTCTTGCTAAAAGAGCTAAGATCGTGATTGTCTCTGTTGCTGAATGAGCTAGGACGCTATTCAACTCTAATCTAAGAGAGACTCACTAACTTCATGTAGGATCACCGTTACTTTGTCTCCTAACTCATTTTCCTAACAAGACAACCTCAATGATAAGACGCACACTGTTTTCAATGCATTTCCTGCTAAAAGAGCTAAGATCGTGATTGTCTCTGTTGCTGAATGAGCTAGGACGCTATTCAACTCTAATCTAAGAGAGACTCACTAACTTCATGTAGGATCACCGTTACTTTGTCTCCTAACTCATTTTCCTAACAAGACAACCTCAATGATAAGACGCACACTGTTTTCAATGCATTTCCTGCTAAAAGAGCTAAGATCGTGATTGTCTCTGTTGCTGAATGAGCTAGGACGCTATTAAACTCTAATTTAAGAGAGACTCACTAACTTCATGTAGGAACACCGTTACTTTGTCTCCTAATGCATTTTCCTAACAAGACAACCTCAATGATAAGACGCACACTGTTTTCAATGCATTTCTTGCTAAAAGAGCTAAGATCGTGATTGTCTCTGTTGCTGAATGAGCTATGACGCTATTCAACTCTAATCTAAGAGAGACTCACTAACTTCATGTAGGAACACCGTTACTTTGTCTCCTAACTCATTTTCCTAACAAGACAACCTCAATGATAAGACGCACACTGTTTTCAATGCATTTCTTGCTAAAAGAGCTAAGATCGTGATTGTCTCTGTTGCTGAATGAGCTAGGACGCTATTCAACTCTAATCTAAGAGAGACTCACTAACTTCATGTAGGAACACCGTTACTTTGTCTCCTAACTCATTTTCCTAACAAGACAACCTCAATGATAAGACGCACACTGTTTTCAATGCATTTCTTGCTAAAAGAGCTAAGATCGTGATTGTCTCTGTTGCTGAATGAGCTAGGACGCTATTCAACTCTAATCTAAGAGAGATTCACTAACTTCATGTAGGAACACCGTTACTTTGTCTCCTAACTCATTTTCCTAACAAGACAACCTCAATGATAAGACGCACACTGTTTTCAATGCATTTCTTGCTAAAAGAGCTAAGATCGTGATTGTCTCTGTTGCTCAATGAGTTAGGACGCTATTCAACTCTAATCTAAGAGAGACTCACTAACTTCATGTAGGAACACCGTTACTTTGTCTCCTAACTCATTTTCCTAACAAGACAACCTCAATGATAAGACGCACACTGTTTTCAATGCATTTCTTGCTAAAAGAGCTAAGATCGTGATTGTCTCTGTTGCTGAATGAGCTAGGACGCTATTCAACTCTAATCTAAGAGAGACTCACTAACTTCATGTAGGATCACCGTTACTTTGTCTCCTAACTCATTTTCCTAACAAGACAACCTCAATGATAAGACGCACACTGTTTTCAATGCATTTCCTGCTAAAAGAGCTAAGATCGTGATTGTCTCTGTTGCTGAATGAGCTAGGACGCTATTAAACTCTAATTTAAGAGAGACTCACTAACTTCATGTAGGAACACCGTTACTTTGTCTCCTAACGCATTTTCCTAACAAGACAACCTCAATGATAAGACGCACACTGTTTTCAATGCATTTCTTGCTAAAAGAGCTAAGATCGTGATTGTCTCTGTTGCTGAATGAGCTATGACGCTATTCAACTCTAATCTAAGAGAGACTCACTAACTTCATGTAGGAACACCGTTACTTTGTCTCCTAACTCATTTTCCTAACAAGACAACCTCAATGATAAGACGCACACTGTTTTCAATGCATATCTTGCTAAAAGAGCTAAGATCGTGATTGTCTCTGTTGCTGAATGAGCTAGGACGCTATTCAACTCTAATCTAAGAGAGACTCACTAACTTCATGTAGGAACACCGTTACTTTGTCTCCTAACTCATTTTCCTAACAAGACAACCTCAATGATAAGACGCACACTGTTTTCAATGCATTTCTTGCTAAAAGAGCTAAGATCGTGATTGTCTCTGTTGCTGAATGAGTTAGGACGCTATTCAACTCTAATCTAAGAGAGACTCACTAACTTCATGTAGGAACACCGTTACTTTGTCTCCTAACGCATTTTCCTAACAAGACAACCTCAATGATAAGACGTACACTGTTTTCAATGCATTTCTTGCTCAAATAGCTAAGATCGTGATTGTCTCTGTTGCTGAATGAGTTAGGACGCTATTCAACTCTAATCTAAGAGAGACTCACTAACTTCATGTAGGAACACCGTTACTTTGTCTCCTAACTCATTTTCCTAACAAGACAACCTCAATGATAAGACGCACACTGTTTTCAATGCATTTCTTGCTAAAAGAGCTAAGATCGTGATTGTCTCTGTTGCTGAATGAGTTAGGACGCTATTCAATTCTAATCTAAGAGAGACTCACTAACTTCATGTAGGAACACCGTTACTTTGTCTCCTAACTCATTTTCCTAACAAGACAACCTCAATGATAAGACGCACACTGTTTTCAATGCATTTCTTGCTAAAAGAGCTAAGATCGCGATTGTCTCTGTAGCTGAATGAGCTAGGACGCTATTCAACTCTAATATAAGAGAGACTCACTAACTTCATGTAGGAACACCGTTACTTTGTCTCCTAACTAGAGATGAGCGAACACTAAAATGCTCGGGTACTCGTTATTCGAGACGAACTTTTCCCGATGCTCGAGTGCTCGTCTCGAATAACGAACCCCATTGAAGTCAATGGGAGACTCGAGCATTTTTCAAGGGGACCAAGGCTCTGCACAGGGAAGCTTGGCCAAACACCTGGGAACCTCAGAAAAGGATGGAAACACCACGGAAATGGACAGGAAACAGCAGGGGCAGCATGCATGGATGCCTCTGAGGCTGCTTAATCGCACCATTATGCCGAAATTATGGGCAACAGCATGGCCATGACAGAGTGACAGAATGAAGCTAGATAGCATGTAAAACATCCAATAATTGACCCTGACACTATAGGGGACGGCATGCAGAGGCAGAGGCAGCGGCAGCAGGCTAGAGAGTGGCATGGCGACATACCCTAATTGGACTCAGGCTTCAAACCAATGGGTGTCAGAGAGGAACCAAAGGAGGTGAGCAAGAAGCGCTCAAATAATATCGGTACATGATAAAAGTTTGCCAGTATATTTTGTGGATTACACAGCAGGGTGGCGACAAAGTTAACATGGAAGCCATGAAAACAACCCAAAATTCTGCCTGACACAGCTCGTTTGATAAGGGGACCATGTATGCTTACAGTTCATGCCAGTCGCTGCACTGGCTGCCAGTCTCCTTTCGAATACAGTTTAAAATAATAATAACCCTCATCCATAAAGCTCTGTATAATGCTGCACCCCCCTACCTCTCCTCTCTTATCTCAGTCTATCGCCCAACCCGTGCTCTTAGATCCGCCAGTGATCTTAGATTAACCTCTACCCTAGTGCGGACCTCCCACTCACGTCTCCAAGACTTCTCTAGAGCTGCACCAATTCTATGGAATGCTCTGCCCTGGACTATCAGACTAATACCTAACCTCCAAAGTTTCAAACGTGCTCTTAAAACCCATTTCTTTAGGCAAGCCTATAACACTCATTAACTGCATGAAGTTTTAACTCTTCTACTAACCCGTCCTGTGTCGTCCTCCCATCTGTTATCCAGCAACCAACAGGCACCAGACTTCTCTGCAGTCCCATTCACCCTGGACCTGGTATATAAGATGACGGCTGAGTGGTTCAAGCGACAGCAATTCCATTTATTATATTTTGTTCTATTCCCTAAGAAGAATGGCTTGACCGTTAAATATTCTTTTACCTCGTGTTACCCCATCATCTTCATAAACCGTAAGCTCTGGCGAGCAGGGACCTCACTCCTGTTGTTCCATACAAATGTTGTGCTCTGTTACAATACATTTGTATTTGTTTCCTATGATTTGTAAAGCGCTACGGAATATGATGGCGCTATATAAATAAAGATTATTATTATTATTATTATGGAGGCAGTGAACTAGTAGTAGATTAAAGGTGCTGCAACTATGTTAGTTGGATCTTGGGATGGAGCTGGCGCTCTGCAGCCAGGCGAGCTTTTGCCAATCCAAGCCCCTGTCTCTAGGCTACTCCCCAAACAGCACTTCTAAGAACCTTTTGTATAAGATCAAGTGTAGTAGCGTTCTTATAAGTTTAGGATATGGCGGGTGAGGGGAATGTAAACAGATGCGCAAGAAGCGCTGAAATAATATCCCTAAATGGTAAAAGTTTGCAAGTATATTTTGTGGATTACACAGCAGGGTGGCGACAAAGTTAACAACTTTGATGTGGAATGCCCTGTAATAGCTCTTGGGCGGTGTGCCTTTTATCGCCTAGGCTCAGCAGTTTCAGCACCGCCTGCTGTCGCTTAGCGACGGCACTGCTGCTGTGCCTAGAGCTACCGACTGATGGCGCCATGCCCACGGATGGTAATTCGGAGGAGGAGGAGGTGGAGGAGGGGTGGGAGGAGGTATAGTAGGCCTTTGAGACCTGGACCGAGGTAGGCCCCGCAATTCTCTGCGTCGGCAGTATATGACCAGCCCCAGGGTCAGACTCGGTCCCAGCCTGCACCAAGTTAAGTGTAGTAGCGTTCTTATAAGTTTGGGATATGGCGGGTGAGGGGAATGTAAACAGATGCGCAAGAAGCGCATGATGCGCATGGAGCTGGCGCTCCGCTGCCAGGCGAGCTTTCGCCAATTCAAGCCCCTGTCTCTAGGCTACTCCCCAAACAGCACTTCTAAGAACCTTTTGTATAAGATCAAGTGTAGTAGCGTTCTTATAAGTTTAGGATATGCCGGGTGAGGGGAATGTAAACAGATGCGCAAGAAGCGCATGATGCGCATGGAGCTGGCGCTCCGCTGCCAGGCGAGCTTTCGCCAATTCAAGCCCCTGTCTCTAGGCTACTCCCCAAACAGCACTTCTAAGAACCTTTTGTATAAGATCAAGTGTAGTAGCGTTCTTATAAGTTTAGGATATGCCGGGTGAGGGGAATGTAAACAGATGCGCAAGAAGCGCATGATGCGCATGGAGCTGGCGCTCCGCTGCCAGGCGAGCTTTCGCCAATTCAAGCCCCTGTCTCTAGGCTACTCCCCAAACAGCACTTCTAAGAACCTTTTGTATAAGATCAAGTGTAGTAGCGTTCTTATAAGTTTAGGATATGCCGGGTGAGGGGAATGTAAACAGATGCGCAAGAAGCGCATGATGCGCATGGAGCTGGCGCTCCGCTGCCAGGCGAGCTTTCGCCAATTCAAGCCCCTGTCTCTAGGCTACTCCCCAAACAGCACTTCTAAGAACCTTTTGTATAAGATCAAGTGTAGTAGCGTTCTTATAAGTTTAGGATATGCCGGGTGAGGGGAATGTAAACAGATGCGCAAGAAGCGCTGAAATAATATCCCTAAATGGTAAAAGTTTGCCAGTATATTTTGTGGATAACACAGCAGGGTGGCGACAAAGTTAACAACTTTGATGTGGAATCCATGAAAACAACCCAAATTTCTGCCTGACACACCTCGTTTGATAAAGGGACGATGTATGGAGGCAGCTATATGGACGACTTTTGGAGATAGCAATGGAGACAACGTGTGGAGGCTGCTATGGAGACAATTTAATTTGGATAGTGCCTGTATGTGGCAGTCCCAAACATTTTTCAAACCAGAGGAGCAGGTAGGTGGCCCTCCAGTAAAATGGAATAGATTGAGTGCCTGTATGTGGCAGTCCCAAAAATGTTTCAAACCAGAGGAGCAGGTAGGTGGCCCTGCAGTAAAATGGAATAGATTGAGTGCCTGTATGTGGCAGTCCCAAAAATTTTTCAAACCAGAGGAGCAGGTAGGTGGCCCTCCAGTAAAATGGAATAGATTGAGTGCCTGTATGTGGCAGTCCCAAAAATGTTTCAAACCAGAGGAGCAGGTAGGTGGCCCTGCAGTAAAATGGAATAGATTGAGTGCCTGTATGTGGCAGTCCCAAAAATTTTTCAAACCAGAGGAGCAGGTAGGTGGCCCTCCAGTAAAATGGAATAGATTGAGTGCCTGTATGTGGCAGTCCCAAAAATGTTTCAAACCAGAGGAGCAGGTAGGTGGCCCTGCAGTAAAATGGAATAGATTGAGTGCCTGTATGTGGCACTCACAAAAATTGTTTCAAACAGAGGACCGGGTAGGTGGCCCTCCAGAAAAATTAAATGCATGAAGTACTATAGCAAGAGCCAGTGGGCCCTGTCAAAAAATAGCCATTTTCCTCTGCTTTACTGTACAAAGAGGAGGAGAAGGAGGAAAATGAGGAGGAGGAGGAGTGGATCAATTATTCAGGTTGAGCTTCCTTCACCTGGTGGAGATTGGAAATTCTGAGAAATCCAGCCTTTATTCATTTTAATAAGCGTCAGCCTGTCAGCGCTGTCAGTCGACAGGCGTGTACGCTTATCGGTGATGATGCCACCAGCTGCACTGAAAACCCGCTCGGACAAGACGCTAGCGGCAGGGCAGGCAAGAACCTCCAAGGCGTACAGCGCCAGTTCGTGCCACATGTCCAGCTTTGAAACCCAGTAGTTGTAGGGAGCTGTGTGATCATTTAGGACGATGGTATGGTCAGCTACGTACTCCCTCACCATCTTTCTGTAAAGATCAGCCCTACTCTGCCGAGACTGGGGACAGGTGACAGTGTCTTGCTGGGGTGACATAAAGCTGGCAAAAGCCTTGTAAAGCGTACCCTTGCCAGTGCTGGACAAGCTGCCTGCTCGCCTACTCTCCCTCGCTACTTGTCCCGCAGAACTACGCACTCTGCCGCTAGCGCTGTCAGAAGGGAAATACTGTTTCAGCTTGTGCACCAGGGCCTGCTGGTATTCATGCATTCTCACACTCCTTTCCTCTGCAGGGATGAGAGTGGAAAGATTTTGCTTGTACCGTGGGTCCAGGAGAGTGAACACCCAGTAATCGGTGCTGGAATAAATTCTTTGAACGCGAGGGTCACGGGATAGGCAGCCTAGCATGAAATCTGCCATATGCGCCAGAGTACCAACGCGTAAGAATTCACTCCCCTCACTGGCCTGACTGTCCATTTCCTCCTCCTCCAACTCCTCCAACTCCTCTTCTTCTGCCCATACACGCTGAACAGTAAAGGACTCAACAATGGTCCCCTCTTGTGTCTCACCAACATTCTCCTCCTCTTCCTCCTCATCCTCCTCCACCTCCACCTCCTCCGATATGCGCTGAGAAACAGACCTGAGGGTGCTTTGGCTATCAACAAGGGAATATTCTTCCCCTGTCTCTTGTGACGAGCGCAAAGCTTCCGACTTCATGCTGACCAGAGAGTTTTTCAACAGGCCAAGCAGCGGGATGGTGAGGCTGATGATGGCGGCATCGCCACTGACCATCTGTGTTGACTCCTCAAAGTTACTCAGCACCTGACAGATATCAGACATCCACGTCCACTCCTCATTGTAGACTTGAGGAAGCTGACTGACCTGACTACCAGTTCTGGTGGAAGTTGACATCTGGCAGTCTACAATCGCTCTGTGCTGCTGGTAAACTCTGGATAACATGGTCAGTGTTGAATTCCACCTCGTGGGCACGTCGCACAACAGTCGGTGAGCGGGCAGTTGGAGGCGGCGCTGCGCTGCCCTGAGAGTGGCAGCATCTGGGCTGGACTTCCTGAAATGCGCACAGATGCGGCGCACCTTCGTGAGCAAATCAGACAGATTGGGGTATGTCTTGAGGAAACGCTGAACTATCAGATTTAACACATGGGCCAGGCATGGCACATGTGTCAGTCTGCCGAGTTGCAGAGCCGCCACCAGGTTACGGCCGTTGTCACACACAACCATTCCCGGCTTGAGGTTCAGCGGTGCCAGCCACAGATCAGTCTGCGCCGTGATGCCCTGTAATAGCTCTTGGGCGGTGTGCCTTTTGTCGCCTAGGCTCAGCAGTTTGAGCACCGCCTGCTGTCGCTTAGCGACGGCACTGCTGCTGTGCCTAGAGCTACCGACTGATGGCGCCGTGCCCACGGATGGTAGTTCGGAGGAGGAGGTGGAGGAGGGGTGGGAGGAGGAGGAGGCATAGTAGGCCTGAAACACCTGGACCGAGGTAGGCCCCGCAATCCTCGGCGTCGGCAGTATATGAGCAGCCCCAGTGTCAGACTCGGTCCCAGCCTCCACCAAGTTAACCCAATGTGCCGTCAGCGATATATAGTGGCCCTGCCCGGCAGCACTCGTCCACGTGTCCGTGGTCAGGTGGACCTTGTCAGAAACGGCGTTGGTCAGGGCACGGATGATGTTGTCTGACACGTGCTGGTGCAGGGCTGGGACGGCACATCGGGAAAAGTAGTGGCGGCTGGGGACCGAATACCGAGGGGCGGCCGCCGCCATGAGGTTGCGAAAGGCCTCGGTCTCTACTAGCCTATAGGGCAGCATCTCCAGGCTAAGCAATCTGGAGATGTGCACATTAAGGGCTTGGGCGTGCGGGTGGGTTGCACTATATTTGCGTTTCCGCTCCAGCGTCTGGGGTATGGAGAGCTGAACGCTGGTGGATGCTGTGGAGGATCGTGGAGGCGACGATGGGGTTTTTGTGGCAGGGTCCTGGGCAGGGGGCTGACTAGCAGCTGACACAGGGGAAGGAGCAGTGGTGTGCACGGCCGGAGGTGAACGGGCTTGTTGCCACTGAGTGGGGTGTTTAGCATTCATATGCCTGCGCATACTGGTGGTAGTTAAGCTAGTAGTGGTGGAACCCCTGCTGAGCCTGGTTTGGCAAATGTTGCACACCACAGTCCGTCGGTCATCCGGTGTTTCCTTAAAGAACCTCCAGACTTCTGAAGATCTAGCCCTCGCCGCAGGAGCCCTCGCCACGGGAGCTTCACTAGTTGACACATTTGGCGCTGATGCACCAGCTCTGGCCCTGCCTCTCCGTCTGGCCCCACCACTGCCTCTTCCAACCTGTTCTGGTCGAGGACTCTCCTCCGTCTCAGAAGCACTGTGTTCACCCGGCCTCTCAACCCAGCTTGGGTCTGTCACCTCATCATCCTCCGATCCCTCAGTCTGCTCCCCCCTCGGACTTCCTGCCCTGACAACAACTTCCCCACTGTCTGACAACCGTGTCTCCTCATCGTCGGACACCTCTTTACACACTTCCACTACGTCAAGAAGGTCATCATCACCCACAGACTGTGACTGTTGGAAAACCTGGGCATCGGAAAATTGCTCAGCAGCAACCGGACAAGTGGTTTGTGACTGTGGGAAGGGTCCAGAAAACAGTTCCTCAGAGTATGCCGGTTCAAATGCCAAATTTTCCTGGGAGGGGGCAGACTGGGGGGGAGGAGGCTGAGGTGCAGGAGCTGGAGGAGTGGCGATTTCGGTGACATGGGTGGACTGCGTGGAAGACTGACTGGTGGTGGACAAATTGCTCGAAGCATTGTCAGCAATCCACGACATCACCTGTTCGCACTGTTCTGGCCTCAACAGTGCTCTACCACGAGTCCCAGTAACTTCAGACATGAACCTAGGGAGTGTAGCTCTGCGGCGTTCCCCTGCTCCCTCATCAGCAGGTGGTGTCTCACCCCGCCCAGGACCACGGCCTCTGACCCCTGCAGTAGTTGGACGCCCACGTCCCCGCCCTCGTCCTCTACCCCTAGCCCTCGGGTTAAACATTTTTAAAATGAGAGTTATAACTTTATTTTTTTTTTTACTTTTTTTTGTTTTTTTTTGTGTTTTTTTTTTTTTTGTGTTTTTTGTTTTTTTTTGAGTTTTTAAAACCAAACAATGCTATCCTATTGCTATGGCTATTTTCTAGCCAAGTATCAAAGCACACTACTATGCCAGATGAGATGACACTGAGTTAGTGCCTAATTGAAATCCAACCCCTACTAAATTTTCCCACTTCGGTCTTTGCTATGGATATGTGCGTCACTAAGCGCAGAACACAGCGGTCGCAAGTCTCACTACAAATTGCTCAGAATTGGCTAGTACATGCACTGCAGAAAGTACAGCCACCAGCAGATCAACCAGAAATCAAATATATAGAACGCTACTGTATGCGTAAGTAAGCTCTTTGTATTCTCCTATGGCTATTTTCTAGCCAAGTATCAAAGCACACTACTATGCCAGATGAGATGACACTGAGTTAGTGCCTAATTGAAATCCAACCCCTACTAAATTTTCCCACTTCGGTCTTTGCTATGGATATGTGCGTCACTAAGCGCTGAACACAGCGGTCGCAAGTTTCACTACAAATTGCTCAGAATTGGCTAGTACATGCACTGCAGAAAGTACAGCCACCAGCAGATCAACCAGAAATCAAATATATAGAACGCTACTGTATGCGTAAGTAAGCTCTTTGTATTCTCCTATGGCTATTTTCTAGCCAAGTATCAAAGCACACTACTATGCCAGATGAGATGACACTGAGTTAGTGCCTAATTGAAATCCAACCCCTACTAAATTTTCCCACTTCGGTCTTTGCTATGGATATGTGCGTCACTAAGCGCAGAACACAGCGGTCGCAAGTCTCACTACAAATTGCTCAGAATTGGCTAGTACATGCACTGCAGAAAGTACAGCCACCAGCAGATCAACCAGAAATCAAATATATAGAACGCTACTGTATGTGTAAGTAAGCTCTTTGTATTCTCCTATGGCTATTTTCTAGCCAAGTATCAAAGCACACTACTATGCCAGATGAGATGACACTGAGTTAGTGCCTAATTGAAATCCAACCCCTACTAAATTTTCCCACTTCGGTCTTTGCTATGGATATGTGCGTCACTAAGCGCAGAACACAGCGGTCGCAAGTCTCACTACAAATTGCTCAGAATTGGCTAGTACATGCACTGCAGAAAGTACAGCCACCAGCAGATCAACCAGAAATCAAATATATAGAACGCTACTGTATGCGTAAGTAAGCTCTTTGTATTCTCCTATGGCTATTTTCTAGCCAAGTATCAAAGCACACTACTATGCCAGATGAGATGACACTGAGTTAGTGCCAAATTGAAATCCAACCCCTACTAAATTTTCCCACTTCGGTCTTTGCTATGGATATGTGCGTCACTAAGCGCAGAACACAGCGGTCGCAAGTCTCACTACAAATTGCTCAGAATTGGCTAGTACATGCACTGCAGAAAGTACAGCCACCAGCAGATCAACCAGAAATCAAATATATAGAACGCTACTGTATGCGTAAGTAAGCTCTTTGTATTCTCCTATGGCTATTTTCTAGCCAAGTATCAAAGCACACTACTATGCCAGATGAGATGACACTGAGTTAGTGCCTAATTGAAATCCAACCCCTACTAAATTTTCCCACTTCGGTCTTTGCTATGGATATGTGTGCCACTAAGAGCTAAACACAACGGTAGCAAGTCCCCCTGCTAATTCCTCACAAAATGGTACTAGATGCAAATTAAAATAAAAAAAGTAGAACGTTATTGTAGCCCTAAGAAGGGCTGTTGGGTTCTTTGAGAATCACTCCTGCCTAACAGTAAGCTAATAGAACACCCTAACGCTTTCCCTGACCAGCAGCAGCTCTCTCCCTAGCGGCATCCAGACACAGAATGATCCGAGCAGCGCGGGCAGCGGCTAGTCTATCCCAGGGTCACCTGATCTGGCCAGCCAACCACTGCTATCGACGTGTAAGGGTACCACGTCATGCTGGGTGGAGTGCAGAGTCTCCTGGCTTGTGATTGGCTCTGTTTCTGGCCGCCAAAAAGCAAAACGGCGGGAGCTGCCATTTTCTCGAGCGGGCGAAGTATTCGTCCGAGCAACGAGCAGTTTCGAGTACCCTAATGCTCGACCGAGCATCAAGCTCGGACGAGCATGTTCGCTCATCTCTACTCCTAACTCATTTTCCTAAAAAGACAACCTCAATGATAAGACGCACACTGTTTTCAATGCATTTCTTGCTAAAAGAGCTAAGATCGTGATTGTCTCTGTTGCTGAATGAGCTAGGACGCTATTCAACTCTAATCTAAGAGAGACTCACTAACTTCATGTAGGAACACCGTTACTTTGTCTCCTAACTCATTTTCCTAACAAGACAACCTCAATGATAAGACGCACACTGTTTTCAATGCATTTCTTTCTAAAAGAGCTAAGATCGTGATTGTCTTTGTTGCTGAATGAGCTAGGACGCTATTCAACTCTAATCTAAGAGAGACTCACTAACTTCATGTAGGAACACCGTTACTTTGTCTCCTAACTCATTTTACTAACCAGACAACCTCAATGATAAGACGCACACTGTTTTAATAATAAATAATAATAATTCTTTATTTATATAGCGCACACAGATTACGCAGCGCTGCACAAAGCATATCAAATTGCATTTCTTGCTAAAAGAGCTAAGATCGTGATTGTCTCTGTTGCTGAATGAGCTAGGACGCTATTCAACTCTAATCTAAGAGAGACTCACTAACTTCATGTAGGAACACCGTTACTTTAACTTCTAACTCATTTTCCTAACAAGACAACCTCAATGATAAGACGCACACTGTTTTCAATGCATTTCTTGCTAAAAGAGCTAAGATCGTGATTGTCTCTGTTGCTGAATGAGCTAGGAAGCTATTCAACTCTAATCTAAGAGAGACTCACTAACTTCATGTAGGAACACCGTTACTTTGTCTCCTAACTCATTTTCCTAACAAGACAACCTCAATGATAAGACGCACACTGTTTTCAATGCATTTCTTGCTAAAAGAGCTAAGATCGTGATTGTCTCTGTTGCTGAATGAGCTAGGACGCTATTCAACTCTAATCTAAGAGAGACTCACTAACTTCATGTAGGAACACCGTTACTTTGTCTCCTAACGCATTTTCCTAACAAGACAACCTCAATGATAAGACCCACACTGTTTTCAATGCATTTCTTGCTAAAAGAGCTAAGATCGTGATTGTCTCTGTTGCTGAATGAGCTATGACGCTATTCAACTCTAATCTAAGAGAGACTCACTAACTTCATGTAGGAGCACCGGTACTTTGTCTCCTAACTCATTTTCCTAACAAGACAACCTCAATGATAAGACGCACACTGTTTTCAATGCATTTCTTGCTAAAAGAGCTAAGATCGTGATTGTCTCTGTTGCTGAATGAGCTAGGACGCTATTCAACTCTAATCTAAGAGAGACTCACTAACTTCATGTAGGAACACCGTTACTTTGTCTCCTAACTCATTTTCCTAACAAGACAACCTCAATGATAAGACGCACACTGTTTTCAATGCATTTCTTGCTAAAAGAGCTAAGATCGTGATTGTCTCTGTTGCTGAATGAGCTAGGACGCTATTCAACTCTAATCTAAGAGAGACTCACTAACTTCATGTAGGAACACCGTTACTTTGTCTCCTAACTCATTTTCCTAACAAGACAACCTCAATGATAAGACGCACACTGTTTTCAATGCATTTCTTGCTAAAAGAGCTAAGATCGTGATTGTCTCTGTTGCTCAATGAGCTAGGACGCTATTCAACTCTAATCTAAGAGAGACTCACTAACTTCATGTAGGAACACCGTTACTTTGTCTCCTAACTCATTTTCCTAACAAGACAACCTCAATGATAAGACGCACACTGTTTTCAATGCATTTCCTGCTAAAAGAGCTAAGATCGTGATTGTCTCTGTTGCTGAATGAGCTAGGACGCTATTAAACTCTAATCTAAGAGAGACTCACTAACTTCATGTAGGAACACCGTTACTTTGTCTCCTAACGCATTTTCCTAACAAGACAACCTCAATGATAAGACGCACACTGTTTTCAATGCATTTCTTGCTAAAAGAGCTAAGATCGTGATTGTTTCTGTTGCTGAATGAGCTATGACGCTATTCAACTCTAATCTAAGAGAGACTCACTAACTTCATGTAGGAACACCGTTACTTTGTCTCCTAACGCATTTTCCTAACAAGACAACCTCAATTATAAGACACACACTGTTTTCAATGCATTTCTTGCTCAAAGAGCTAAGATCGTGATTGTCTCTGTTGCTGAATGAGCTAGGACGCTATTCAATTCTAATCTAAGAGAGACTCACTAACTTCATGTAGGAACACCGTTACTTTGTCTCCTAACTCATTTTCCTAACAAGACAACCTCAATGATAAGACGCACACTGTTTTCAATGCATCTCTTGCTAAAAGAGCTAAGATCGTGATTGTCTCTGTTGCTGAATGAGCTAGGACGCTATTCAACTCTAATCTAAGAGAGACTCACTAACTTCATGTAGGAACACCGTTACTTTGTCTTCTAACTCATTTTCCTAACAAGACAACCTTAATGATAAGACGCACACTGTTTTCAATGCATTTCTTGCTAAAAGAGCTAAGATCGTGATTGTCTCTGTTGCTGAATGAGCTAGGAAGCTATTCAACTCTAATCTAAGAGAGACTCACTAACTTCATGTAGGAACACCGTTACTTTGTCTCCTAACTCATTTTCCTAACAAGACAACCTCAATGATAAGACGCACACTGTTTTCAATGCATTTCTTGCTAAAAGAGCTAAGATCGTGATTGTCTCTGTTGCTGAATGAGCTAGGACGCTATTCAACTCTAATCTAAGAGAGACTCACTAACTTCATGTAGGAACACCGTTACTTTGTCTCCTAACGCATTTTCCTAACAAGACAACCTCAATGATAAGACGCACACTGTTTTCAATGCATTTCTTGCTAAAAGAGCGTTACTTTGTCTCCTAACTCATTTTCCTAACAAGACAACCTCAATGATAAGACGCACACTGTTTTCAATGCATTTCTTGCTAAAAGAGCTAAGATCGTGATTGTCTCTGTTGCTGAATGAGCTAGGACGCTATTCAACTCTAATCTAAGAGAGACTCACTAACTTCATGTAGGAACACCGTTACTTTGTCTTCTAACTCATTTTCCTAACAAGACAACCTCAATGATAAGACGCACACTGTTTTCAATGCATTTCTTGCTAAAAGAGCTAAGATCGTGATTGTCTCTGTTGCTGAATGAGCTAGGACGCTATTCAACTCTAATCTAAGAGAGACTCACTAACTTCATGTAGGAACACCGTTACTTTGTCTCCTAACTCATTTTTCTAACAAGACAACCTCAATGATAAGACGCACACTGTTTTCAATGCATTTCTTGCTAAAAGAGCTAAGATCGTGATTGTCTCTGTTGCTGAATGAGCTAGGACGCTATTCAACTCTAATCTAAGAGAGACTCACTAACTTCATGTAGGAACACCGTTACTTTGTCTCCTAACTCATTTTCCTAACAAGACAACCTCAATGATAAGACGCACACTGTTTTCAATGCATTTCTTGCTAAAAGAGCTAAGATCGTGATTGTCTCTGTTGCTGAATGAGCTAGGACGCTATTCAACTCTAATCTAAGAGAGACTCACTAACTTCATGTAGGAACACCGTTACTTTGTCTCCTAACTCATTTTCCTAACAAGACAACCTCAATGATAAGACGCACACTGTTTTCAATGCATTTCTTTCTAAAAGAGCTAAGATCGTGATTGTCTTTGTTGCTGAATGAGCTAGGACGCTATTCAACTCTAATCTAAGAGAGACTCACTAACTTCATGTAGGAACACCGTTACTTTGTCTCCTAACTCATTTTACTAACCAGACAACCTCAATGATAAGACGCACACTGTTTTAATAATAAATAATAATAATTCTTTATTTATATAGCGCACACAGATTACGCAGCGCTGCACAAAGCATATCAAATTGCATTTCTTGCTAAAAGAGCTAAGATCGTGATTGTCTCTGTTGCTGAATGAGCTAGGACGCTATTCAACTCTAATCTAAGAGAGACTCACTAACTTCATGTAGGAACACCGTTACTTTAACTTCTAACTCATTTTCCTAACAAGACAACCTCAATGATAAGACGCACACTGTTTTCAATGCATTTCTTGCTAAAAGAGCTAAGATCGTGATTGTCTCTGTTGCTGAATGAGCTAGGAAGCTATTCAACTCTAATCTAAGAGAGACTCACTAACTTCATGTAGGAACACCGTTACTTTGTCTCCTAACTCATTTTCCTAACAAGACAACCTCAATGATAAGACGCACACTGTTTTCAATGCATTTCTTGCTAAAAGAGCTAAGATCGTGATTGTCTCTGTTGCTGAATGAGCTAGGACGCTATTCAACTCTAATCTAAGAGAGACTCACTAACTTCATGTAGGAACACCGTTACTTTGTCTCCTAACGCATTTTCCTAACAAGACAACCTCAATGATAAGACGCACACTGTTTTCAATGCATTTCTTGCTAAAAGAGCTAAGATCGTGATTGTCTCTGTTGCTGAATGAGCTATGACGCTATTCAACTCTAATCTAAGAGAGACTCACTAACTTCATGTAGGAGCACCGGTACTTTGTCTCCTAACTCATTTTCCTAACAAGACAACCTCAATGATAAGACGCACACTGTTTTCAATGCATTTCTTGCTAAAAGAGCTAAGATCGTGATTGTCTCTGTTGCTGAATGAGCTAGGACGCTATTCAACTCTAATCTAAGAGAGACTCACTAACTTCATGTAGGAACACCGTTACTTTGTCTCCTAACTCATTTTTCTAACAAGACAACCTCAATGATAAGACGCACACTGTTTTCAATGCATTTCTTGCTAAAAGAGCTAAGATCGTGATTGTCTCTGTTGCTGAATGAGCTAGGACGCTATTCAACTCTAATCTAAGAGAGACTCACTAACTTCATGTAGGAACACCGTTACTTTGTCTCCTAACTCATTTTCCTAACAAGACAACCTCAATGATAAGACGCACACTGTTTTCAATGCATTTCTTGCTAAAAGAGCTAAGATCGTGATTGTCTCTGTTGCTCAATGAGCTAGGACGCTATTCAACTCTAATCTAAGAGAGACTCACTAACTTCATGTAGGAACACCGTTACTTTGTCTCCTAACTCATTTTCCTAACAAGACAACCTCAATGATAAGACGCACACTGTTTTCAATGCATTTCCTGCTAAAAGAGCTAAGATCGTGATTGTCTCTGTTGCTGAATGAGCTAGGACGCTATTAAACTCTAATCTAAGAGAGACTCACTAACTTCATGTAGGAACACCGTTACTTTGTCTCCTAACGCATTTTCCTAACAAGACAACCTCAATGATAAGACGCACACTGTTTTCAATGCATTTCTTGCTAAAAGAGCTAAGATCGTGATTGTTTCTGTTGCTGAATGAGCTATGACGCTATTCAACTCTAATCTAAGAGAGACTCACTAACTTCATGTAGGAACACCGTTACTTTGTCTCCTAACGCATTTTCCTAACAAGACAACCTCAATGATAAGACGCACACTGTTTTCAATGCATTTCTTGCTCAAAGAGCTAAGATCGTGATTGTCTCTGTTGCTGAATGAGCTAGGACGCTATTCAATTCTAATCTAAGAGAGACTAACTAACTTCATGTAGGAACACCGTTACTTTGTCTCCTAACTCATTTTCCTAACAAGACAACCTCAATGATAAGACGCACACTGTTTTCAATGCATCTCTTGCTAAAAGAGCTAAGATCGTGATTGTCTCTGTTGCTGAATGAGCTAGGACGCTATTCAACTCTAATCTAAGAGAGACTCACTAACTTCATGTAGGAACACCGTTACTTTGTCTTCTAACTCATTTTCCTAACAAGACAACCTCAATGATAAGACGCACACTGTTTTCAATGCATTTCTTGCTAAAAGAGCTAAGATCGTGATTGTCTCTGTTGCTGAATGAGCTAGGAAGCTATTCAACTCTAATCTAAGAGAGACTCACTAACTTCATGTAGGAACACCGTTACTTTGTCTCCTAACTCATTTTCCTAACAAGACAACCTCAATGATAAGACGCACACTGTTTTCAATGCATTTCTTGCTAAAAGAGCTAAGATCGTGATTGTCTCTGTTGCTGAATGAGCTAGGACGCTATTCAACTCTAATCTAAGAGAGACTCACTAACTTCATGTAGGAACACCGTTACTTTGTCTCCTAACGCATTTTCCTAACAAGACAACCTCAATGATAAGACGCACACTGTTTTCAATGCATTTCTTGCTAAAAGAGCTAAGATCGTGATTGTCTCTGTTGCTGAATGAGCTAGGACGCTATTCAACTCTAATCTAAGAGAGACTCACTAACTTCATGTAGGAACACCGTTACTTTGTCTCCTAACTCATTTTCCTAACAAGACAACCTCAATGATAAGACGCACACTGTTTTCAATGCATTTCTTGCTAAAAGAGCTAAGATCGTGATTGTCTCTGTTGCTGAATGAGCTAGGACGCTATTCAACTCTAATCTAAGAGAGACTCACTAACTTCATGTAGGAACACCGTTACTTTGTCTCCTAACTCATTTTCCTAACAAGACAACCTCAATGATAAGACGCACACTGTTTTCAATGAATTTCTTGCTGAAAGAGCTAAGATCGTGATTGTCTCTGTTGCTGAATGAGCTAGGACGCTATTCAACTCTAATCTAAGAGAGACTCACTAACTTCATGTAGGAACACCGTTACTTTGTCTCCTAACTCATTTTCCTAACAAGACAACCTCAATGATAAGACGCACACTGTTTTCAATGCATTTCTTGCTAAAAGAGCTAAGATCGTGATTGTCTCTGTTGCTGAATGAGCTTAGGACGCTATTCAACTCTAATCTAAGAGAGACTCACTAACTTCATGTAGGAACACCGTTACTTTGTCTCCTAACTCATTTTCCTAACAAGACAACCTCAATGATAAGACGCACACTGTTTTCAATGCATTTCTTGCTAAAAGAGCTAAGATCGTGATTGTCTCTGTTGCTGAATGAGTTAGGACGCTATTCAACTCTAATCTAAGAGAGACTCACTAACTTCATGTAGGAACACCGTTACTTTGTCTCCTAACTCATTTTCCTAACAAGACAACCTCAATGATAAGACGCACACTGTTTTACATGCATTTCTTGCTAAAAGAGCTAAGATCGTGATTGTCTCTGTTGCTGAATGAGTTAGGACGCTATTCAACTCTAATCTAAGAGAGACTCAATAACTTCATGTAGGAACACCGTTACTTTGTCTCCTAACTCATTTTCCTAACAAGACAACCTCAATGATAAGACGCACACTGTTTTCAATGCATTTCTTGCTAAAAGAGCTAAGATCGTGATTGTCTCTGTTGCTGAATGAGCTAGGACGCTATTCAACTCTAATCTAAGAGAGACTCACTAACTTCATGTAGGAACACCGTTACTTTGTCTCCTAACTCATTTTCCTAACAAGACAACCTCAATGATAAGACGCACACTGTTTTCAATGCATTTCTTGCTAAAAGAGCTAAGATCGTGATTGTCTCTGTTGCTGAATGAGTTAGGACGCTATTCAACTCTAATCTAAGAGAGACTCACTAACTTCATGTAGGAACACCGTTACTTTGTCTCCTAACGCATTTTCCTAACAAGACAACCTCAATGATAAGACGCACACTGTTTTCAATGCATTTCTTGCTCAAAGAGCTAAGATCGTGATTGTCTCTGTTGCTGAATGAGCTAGGACGCTATTCAATTCTAATCTAAGAGAGACTCACTAACTTCATGTAGGAACACCGTTACTTTGTCTCCTAACTCATTTTCCTAACAAGACAACCTCAATGATAAGACGCACACTGTTTTCAATGCATTTCTTGCTAAAAGAGCTAAGATCGTGATTGTCTCTGTTGCTGAATAAGCTTAGGACGCTATTCAACTCTAATCTAAGAGAGACTCACTAACTTCATGTAGGAACACCGTTACTTTGTCTCCTAACTCATTTTCCTAACAAGACAACCTCAATGATAAGACGCACACTGTTTTCAATGCATTTCTTGCTAAAAGAGCTAAGATCGTGATTGTCTCTGTTGCTGAATGAGCTAGGACGCTATTCAACTCTAATCTAAGAGAGACTCACTAACTTCATGTAGGAACACCGTTACTTTGTCTCCTAACTCATTTTCCTAACAAGACAACCTCAATGATAAGACGCACACTGTTTTCAATGCATTTCTTGCTAAAAGAGCTAAGATCGTGATTGTCTCTGTTGCTGAATGAGTTAGGACGCTATTCAACTCTAATCTAAGAGAGACTCACTAACTTCATGTAGGAACACCGTTACTTTGTCTCCTAACTCATTTTCCTAACAAGACAACCTCAATGATAAGACGCACACTGTTTTACATGCATTTCTTGCTAAAAGAGCTAAGATCGTGATTGTCTCTGTTGCTGAATGAGTTGGGACGCTATTCAACTCTAATCTAAGAGAGACTCAATAACTTCATGTAGGAACACCGTTACTTTGTCTCCTAACTCATTTTCCTAACAAGACAACCTCAATGATAAGACGCACACTGTTTTCAATGCATTTCTTGCTAAAAGAGCTAAGATCGTGATTGTCTCTGTTGCTGAATGAGTTAGGACGCTATTCAACTCTAATCTAAGAGAGACTCACTAACTTCATGTAGGAACACCGTTACTTTGTCTCCTAACGCATTTTCCTAACAAGACAACCTCAATGATAAGACGCACACTGTTTTCAATGCATTTCTTGCTCAAAGAGCTAAGATCGTGATTGTCTCTGTTGCTGAATGAGCTAGGACGCTATTCAATTCTAATCTAAGAGAGACTCACTAACTTCATGTAGGAACACCGTTACTTTGTCTCCTAACTCATTTTCCTAACAAGACAACCTCAATGATAAGACGCACACTGTTTTCAATGCATTTCTTGCTAAAAGAGCTAAGATCGTGATTGTCTCTGTTGCTGAATGAGTTAGGACGCTATTCAACTCTAATCTAAGAGAGACTCACTAACTTCATGTAGGAACACCGTTACTTTGTCTCCTAACTCATTTTCCTAACAAGACAACCTCAATGATAAGACGCACACTGTTTTCAATGCATTTCTTGCTAAAAGAGCTAAGATCGTGATTGTCTCTGTTGCTGAATGAGCTAGGACGCTATTCAACTCTAATCTAAGAGAGACTCACTAACTTCATGTAGGAACACCGTTACTTTGTCTCCTAACTCATTTTCCTAACAAGACAACCTCAATGATAAGACGCACACTGTTTTCAATGCATTTCTTGCTAAAAGAGCTAAGATCGTGATTGTCTCTGTTGCTGAATGAGCTAGGACGCTATTCAACTCTAATCTAAGAGAGACTCACTAACTTCATGTAGGAACACCGTTACTTTGTCTCCTAACTCATTTTCCTAACAAGACAACCTCAATGATAAGACGCACACTGTTTTCAATGCATTTCTTGCTAAAAGAGCTAAGATCGTGATTGTCTCTGTTGCTGAATGAGCTAGGACGCTATTCAACTCTAATCTAAGAGAGACTCACTAACTTCATGTAGGAACATCGTTACTTTGTCTCCTAACTCATTTTCCTAACAAGACAACCTCAATGATAAGACGCACACTGTTTTCAATGCATTTCTTGCTAAAAGAGCTAAGATCGTGATTGTCTCTGTTGCTGAATGAGCTTAGGACGCTATTCAACTCTAATCTAAGAGAGACTCACTAACTTCATGTAGGAACACCGTTACTTTGTCTCCTAACTCATTTTCCTAACAAGACAACCTCAATGATAAGACGCACACTGTTTTCAATGCATTTCTTGCTAAAAGAGCTAAGATCGTGATTGTCTCTGTTGCTGAATGAGCTAGGACGCTATTCAACTCTAATCTAAGAGAGACTCACTAACTTCATGTAGGAACACCGTTACTTTGTCTCCTAACTCATTTTCCTAACAAGACAACCTCAATGATAAGACGCACACTGTTTTCAATGCATTTCTTGCTAAAAGAGCTAAGATCGTGATTGTCTCTGTTGCTGAATGAGCTATGACGCTATTCAACTCTAATCTAAGAGAGACTCACTAACTTCATGTAGGAACACCGTTACTTTGTCTCCTAACTCATTTTCCTAACAAGACAACCTCAATGATAAGACGCACACTGTTTTCAATGCATTTCTTGCTAAAAGAGCTAAGATCGTGATTGTCTCTGTTGCTGAATGAGCTAGGACCCTATTCAACTCTAATCTAAGAGAGACTCACTAACTTCATGTAGGAACACCGTTACTTTGTCTCCTAACTCATTTTCCTAACAAGACAACCTCAATGATAAGACGCACACTGTTTTCAATGCATTTCTTGCTAAAAGAGCTAAGATCGTGATTGTCTCTGTTGCTGAATGAGCTTAGGACGCTATTCAACTCTAATCTAAGAGAGACTCACTAACTTCATGTAGGAACACCGTTACTTTGTCTCCTAACTCATTTTCCTAACAAGACAACCTCAATGATAAGACGCACACTGTTTTCAATGCATTTCTTGCTAACAGAGCTAAGATCGTGATTGTCTCTGTTGCTGAATGAGCTAGGACGCTATTCAACTCTAATCTAAGAGAGACTCACTAACTTCATGTAGGAACACCGTTACTTTGTCTCCTAACTCATTTTCCTAACAAGACAACCTCAATGATAAGACGCACACTGTTTTCAATGCATTTCCTGCTAAAAGAGCTAAGATCGTGATTGTCTCTGTTGCTGAATGAGCTAGGACGCTATCAAACTCTAATCTAAGAGAGACTCACTAACTTCATGTAGGAACACCGTTACTTTGTCTCCTAACGCATTTTTCTAACAAGACAACCTCAATGATAAGACGCACACTGTTTTCAATGCATTTCTTGCTAAAAGAGCGTTACTTTGTCTCCTAACTCATTTTCCTAACAAGACAACCTCAATGATAAGACGCACACTGTTTTCAATGCATTTCCTGCTAAAAGAGCTAAGATCGTGATTGTCTCTGTTGCTGAATGAGCTAGGACGCTATCAAACTCTAATCTAAGAGAGACTCACTAACTTCATGTAGGAACACCGTTACTTTGTCTCCTAACGCATTTTCCTAACAAGACAACCTCAATGATAAGACGCACACTGTTTTCAATGCATTTCTTGCTAAAAGAGCGTTACTTTGTCTCCTAACTCATCTTCCTAACAAGACAACCTCAATGATAAGACGCACACTGTTTTCAATGCATTTTTTGCTAAAAGAGCTAAGATCGTGATTGTCTCTGTTGCTGAATGAGCTAGGACGCTATTGAACTCTAATCTAAGAGAGACTCACTAACTTCATGTAGGAACACCGTTACTTTGTCTCCTAACTCATTTTTCTAACAAGACAACCTCAATGATAAGACGCACACTGTTTTCAATGCATTTCTTGCTAAAAGAGCTAAGATCGTGATTGTCTCTGTTGCTGAATGAGCTAGGACGCTATTCAACTCTAATCTAAGAGAGACTCACTAACTTCATGTAGGAACACCGTTACTTTGTCTCCTAACTCATTTTCCTAACAAGACAACCTCAATGATAAGACGCACACTGTTTTCAATGCATTTCTTGCTAAAAGAGCTAAGATCGTGATTGTCTCTGTTGCTGAATGAGCTAGGACGCTATTCAACTCTAATCTAAGAGAGACTCACTAGCTTCATGTAGGAACACCGTTACTTTGTCTCCTAACTCATTTTCCTAACAAGACAACCTCAATGATAAGACGCACACTGTTTTCAATGCATTTCTTGCTTAAAGAGCTAAGATCGTGATTGTCTCTGTTGCTGAATGAGCTAGGACGCTATTCAACTCTAATCTAAGAGAGACTCACTAACTTCATGTAGGAACACCGTTACTTTGTCTCCTAACTCATTTTCCTAACAAGACAACCTCAATGATAAGACGCACACTGTTTTCAATGCATTTCTTGCTAAAAGAGCTAAGATCGTGATTGTCTCTGTTGCTGAATGAGCTTAGGACGCTATTCAACTCTAATCTAAGAGAGACTCACTAACTTCATGTAGGAACACCGTTACTTTGTCTCCTAACTCATTTTCCTAACAAGACAACCTCAATGATAAGACGCACACTGTTTTCAATGCATTTCTTGCTAAAAGAGCTAAGATCGTGATTGTCTCTGTTGCTGAATGAGCTAGGACGCTATTCAACTCTAATCTAAGAGAGACTCACTAACTTCATGTAGGAACACCGTTACTTTGTCTCCTAACTCATTTTTCTAACAAGACAACCTCAATGATAAGATGCACACTGTTTTCCATGCATTTCTTGCTAAAAGAGCTAAGATCGTGATTGTCTCTGTTGCTGAATGAGCTAGGACGCTATTCAACTCTAATCTAAGAGAGACTCACTAACTTCATGTAGGAACACCGTTACTTTGTCTCCTAACTCATTTTCCTAACAAGACAACCTCAATGATAAGACGCACACTGTTTTCAATGCATTCCTTGCTAAAAGAGCGTTACTTTGTCTCCTAACTCATTTTCCTAACAAGACAACCTCAATGATAAGACGCACACTGTTTTCAATGCATTTCTTGCTAAAAGAGCTAAGATCGTGATTGTCTCTGTTGCTGAATGATCTAGGACGCTATTCAACTCTAATCTAAGAGAGACTCACTAACTTCATGTAGGAACACCGTTACTTTGTCTCCTAAGTCATTTTTCTAACAAGACAACCTCAATGATAAGACGCACACTGTTTTCAATGCATTTCTTGCTAAAAGAGCTAAGATCGTGATTGTCTCTGTTGCTGAATGAGCTAGGACGCTATTCAACTCTAATCTAAGAGAGACTCGCTAACTTCATGTAGGAACACCGTTACTTTGTCTCCTAACTCATTTTCCTAACAAGACAACCTCAATGATAAGACGCACACTGTTTTCAATGCATTTCTTGCTAAAAGAGCTAAGATCGTGATTGTCTCTGTTGCTGAATGAGCTAGGACGCTATTCAACTCTAATCTAAGAGAGACTCACTAGCTTCATGTAGGAACACCGTTACTTTGTCTCCTAACTCATTTTCCTAACAAGACAACCTCAATGATAAGACGCACACTGTTTTCAATGCATTTCTTGCTTAAAGAGCTAAGATCGTGATTGTCTCTGTTGCTGAATGAGCTAGGACGCTATTCAACTCTAATCTAAGAGAGACTCACTAACTTCATGTAGGAACACCGTTACTTTGTCTCCTAACTCATTTTCCTAACAAGACAACCTCAATGATAAGACGCACACTGTTTTCAATGCATTTCTTGCTTAAAGAGCTAAGATCGTGATTGTCTCTGTTGCTGAATGAGCTAGGACGCTATTCAACTCTAATCTAAGAGAGACTCACTAACTTCATGTAGGAACACCGTTACTTTGTCTCCTAACTCATTTTCCTAACAAGACAACCTCAATGATAAGACGCACACTGTTTTCAATGCATTTCTTGCTTAAAGAGCTAAGATCGTGATTGTCTCTGTTGCTGAATGAGCTAGGACGCTATTCAACTCTAATCTAAGAGAGACTCACTAACTTCATGTAGGAACACCGTTACTTTGTCTCCTAACTCATTTTCCTAACAAGACAACCTCAATGATAAGACGCACACTGTTTTCAATGCATTTCTTGCTAAAAGAGCTAAGATCGTGATTGTCTCTGTTGCTGAATGAGCTAGGACGCTATTCAACTCTATTCTAAGAGAGACTCACTAACTTCATGTAGGAACACCGTTACTTTGTCTCCTAACTCATTTTCCTAACAAGACAACCTCAATGATAAGACGCACACTGTTTTCAATGCATTTCTTGCTAAAAGAGCTAAGATCGTGATTGTCTCTGTTGCTGAATGAGCTAGGACGCTATTCAACTCTAATCTAAGAGAGACTCACTAACTTCATGTAGGAACACCGTTACTTTGTCTTCTAACTCATTTTCCTAACAAGACAACCTCAATGATAAGACGCACACTGTTTTCAATGCATTTCTTGCTAAAAGAGCTAAGATCGTGATTGTCTCTGTTGCTGAATGAGCTAGGACGCTATTCAACTCTAATCTAAGAGAGACTCACTAACTTCATGTAGGAACACCGTTACTTTGTCTTCTAACTCATTTTCCTAACAAGACAACCTCAATGATAAGACGCACACTGTTTTCAATGCATTTCTTGCTAAAAGAGCTAAGATCGTGATTGTCTCTGTTGCTGAATGAGCTAGGAAGCTATTCAACTCTAATCTAAGAGAGACTCACTAACTTCATGTAGGAACACCGTTACTTTGTCTCCTAACTCATTTTCCTAACAAGACAACCTCAATGATAAGACGCACACTGTTTTCAATGCATTTCTTGCTAAAAGAGCTAAGATCGTGATTGTCTCTGTTGCTGAATGAGCTAGGACGCTATTCAACTCTAATCTAAGAGAGACTCACTAACTTCATGTAGGAACACCGTTACTTTGTCTCCTAACGCATTTTCCTAACAAGACAACCTCAATGATAAGACGCACACTGTTTTCAATGCATTTCTTGCTAAAAGAGCTAAGATCGTGATTGTCTCTGTTGCTGAATGAGCTAGGACGCTATTCAACTCTAATCTAAGAGAGACTCACTAACTTCATGTAGGAACACCGTTACTTTGTCTCCTAACTCATTTTCCTAACAAGACAACCTCAATGATAAGACGCACACTGTTTTCAATGCATTTCTTGCTAAAAGAGCTAAGATCGTGATTGTCTCTGTTGCTGAATGAGCTAGGACGCTATTCAACTCTAATCTAAGAGAGACTCACTAACTTCATGTAGGAACACCGTTACTTTGTCTCCTAACTCATTTTCCTAACAAGACAACCTCAATGATAAGACGCACACTGTTTTCAATGCATTTCTTGCTGAAAGAGCTAAGATCGTGATTGTCTCTGTTGCTGAATGAGCTAGGACGCTATTCAACTCTAATCTAAGAGAGACTCACTAACTTCATGTAGGAACACCGTTACTTTGTCTCCTAACTCATTTTCCTAACAAGACAACCTCAATGATAAGACGCACACTGTTTTCAATGCATTTCTTGCTAAAAGAGCTAAGATCGTGATTGTCTCTGTTGCTGAATGAGCTTAGGACGCTATTCAACTCTAATCTAAGAGAGACTCACTAACTTCATGTAGGAACACCGTTACTTTGTCTCCTAACTCATTTTCCTAACAAGACAACCTCATTGATAAGACGCACACTGTTTTCAATGCATTTCTTGCTAAAAGAGCTAAGATCGTGATTGTCTCTGTTGCTTAATGAGCTAGGACGCTATTCAACTCTAATCTAAGAGAGACTCACTAGCTTCATGTAGGAACACCGTTACTTTGTCTCCTAACTCATTTTCCTAACAAGACAACCTCAATGATAAGACGCACACTGTTTTCAATGCATTTCTTGCTTAAAGAGCTAAGATCGTGATTGTCTCTGTTGCTGAATGAGCTAGGACGCTATTCAACTCTAATCTAAGAGAGACTCACTAACTTCATGTAGGAACACCGTTACTTTGTCTCCTAACTCATTTTCCTAACAAGACAACCTCAATGATAAGACGCACACTGTTTTCAATGCATTTCTTGCTAAAAGAGCTAAGATCGTGATTGTCTCTGTTGCTGAATGAGCTTAGGACGCTATTCAACTCTAATCTAAGAGAGACTCACTAACTTCATGTAGGAACACCGTTACTTTGTCTCCTAACTCATTTTCCTAACAAGACAACCTCAATGATAAGACGCACACTGTTTTCAATGCATTTCTTGCTAAAAGAGCTAAGATCGTGATTGTCTCTGTTGCTGAATAAGCTTAGGACGCTATTCAACTCTAATCTAAGAGAGACTCACTAACTTCATGTAGGAACACCGTTACTTTGTCTCCTAACTCATTTTCCTAACAAGACAACCTCAATGATAAGACGCACACTGTTTTCAATGCATTTCTTGCTAAAAGAGCTAAGATCATGATTGTCTCTGTTGCTGAATGAGCTAGGACGCTATTCAACTCTAATCTAAGAGAGACTCACTAACTTCATGTAGGAACACCGTTACTTTGTCTCCTAACTCATTTTCCTAACAAGACAACCTCAATGATAAGACGCACACTGTTTTCAATGCATTTCTTGCTAAAAGAGCTAAGATCGTGATTGTCTCTGTTGCTGAATGAGTTAGGACGCTATTCAACTCTAATCTAAGAGAGACTCACTAACTTCATGTAGGAACACCGTTACTTTGTCTCCTAACACATTTTCCTAACAAGACAACCTCAATGATAAGACGCACACTGTTTTCAATGCATTTCTTGCTCAAAGAGCTAAGATCGTGATTGTCTCTGTTGCTGAATGAGTTAGGACGCTATTCAACTCTAATCTAAGAGAGACTCACTAGCTTCATGTAGGAACACCGTTACTTTGTCTCCTAACTCATTTTCCTAACAAGACAACCTCAATGATAAGACGCACACTGTTTTCAATGCATTTCTTGCTAAAAGAGCTAAGATCGTGATTGTCTCTGTTGCTGAATGAGCTTAGGACGCTATTCAACTCTAATCTAAGAGAGACTCACTAACTTCATGTAGGAACACCGTTACTTTGTCTCCTAACTCATTTTCCTAACAAGACAACCTCAATGATAAGACGCACACTGTTTTCAATGCATTTCTTGCTAAAAGAGCTAAGATCGTGATTGTCTCTGTTGCTGAATGAGCTAGGACGCTATTCAACTCTAATCTAAGAGAGACTCACTAACTTCATGTAGGAACACCGTTACTTTGTCTCCTAACTCATTTTTCTAACAAGACAACCTCAATGATAAGATGCACACTGTTTTCCATGCATTTCTTGCTAAAAGAGCTAAGATCGTGATTGTCTCTGTTGCTGAATGAGCTAGGACGCTATTCAACTCTATTCTAAGAGAGACTCACTAACTTCATGTAGGAACACCGTTACTTTGTCTCCTAACTCATTTTCCTAACAAGACAACCTCAATGATAAGACGCACACTGTTTTCAATGCATTTCTTGCTAAAAGAGCGTTACTTTGTCTCCTAACTCATTTTCCTAACAAGACAACCTCAATGATAAGACGCACACTGTTTTCAATGCATTTCTTGCTAAAAGAGCTAAGATCGTGATTGTCTCTGTTGCTGAATGATCTAGGACGCTATTCAACTCTAATCTAAGAGAGACTCACTAACTTCATGTAGGAACACCGTTACTTTGTCTCCTAAGTCATTTTTCTAACAAGACAACCTCAATGATAAGACGCACACTGTTTTCAATGCATTTCTTGCTAAAAGAGCTAAGATCGTGATTGTCTCTGTTGCTGAATGAGCTAGGACGCTATTCAACTCTAATCTAAGAGAGACTCGCTAACTTCATGTAGGAACACCGTTACTTTGTCTCCTAACTCATTTTCCTAACAAGACAACCTCAATGATAAGACGCACACTGTTTTCAATGCATTTCTTGCTAAAAGAGCTAAGATCGTGATTGTCTCTGTTGCTGAATGAGCTAGGACGCTATTCAACTCTAATCTAAGAGAGACTCACTAGCTTCATGTAGGAACACCGTTACTTTGTCTCCTAACTCATTTTCCTAACAAGACAACCTCAATGATAAGACGCACACTGTTTTCAATGCATTTCTTGCTTAAAGAGCTAAGATCGTGATTGTCTCTGTTGCTGAATGAGCTAGGACGCTATTCAACTCTAATCTAAGAGAGACTCACTAACTTCATGTAGGAACACCGTTACTTTGTCTCCTAACTCATTTTTCTAACAAGACAACCTCAATGATAAGACGCACACTGTTTTCAATGCATTTCTTGCTAAAAGAGCTAAGATCGTGATTGTCTCTGTTGCTGAATGAGCTAGGACGCTATTCAACTCTATTCTAAGAGAGACTCACTAACTTCATGTAGGAACACCGTTACTTTGTCTCCTAACTCATTTTCCTAACAAGACAACCTCAATGATAAGACGCACACTGTTTTCAATGCATTTCTTGCTAAAAGAGCTAAGATCGTGATTGTCTCTGTTGCTGAATGAGCTAGGACGCTATTCAACTCTAATCTAAGAGAGACTCACTAACTTCATGTAGGAACACCGTTACTTTGTCTTCTAACTCATTTTCCTAACAAGACAACCTCAATGATAAGACGCACACTGTTTTCAATGCATTTCTTGCTAAAAGAGCTAAGATCGTGATTGTCTCTGTTGCTGAATGAGCTAGGACGCTATTCAACTCTAATCTAAGAGAGACTCACTAACTTCATGTAGGAACACCGTTACTTTGTCTTCTAACTCATTTTCCTAACAAGACAACCTCAATGATAAGACGCACACTGTTTTCAATGCATTTCTTGCTAAAAGAGCTAAGATCGTGATTGTCTCTGTTGCTGAATGAGCTAGGAAGCTATTCAACTCTAATCTAAGAGAGACTCACTAACTTCATGTAGGAACACCGTTACTTTGTCTCCTAACTCATTTTCCTAACAAGACAACCTCAATGATAAGACGCACACTATTTTCAATGCATTTCTTGCTAAAAGAGCTAAGATCGTGATTGTCTCTGTTGCTGAATGAGCTAGGACGCTATTCAACTCTAATCTAAGAGAGACTCACTAACTTCATGTAGGAACACCGTTACTTTGTCTCCTAACGCATTTTCCTAACAAGACAACCTCAATGATAAGACGCACACTGTTTTCAATGCATTTCTTGCTAAAAGAGCTAAGATCGTGATTGTCTCTGTTGCTGAATGAGCTAGGACGCTATTCAACTCTAATCTAAGAGAGACTCACTAACTTCATGTAGGAACACCGTTACTTTGTCTCCTAACTCATTTTCCTAACAAGACAACCTCAATGATAAGACGCACACTGTTTTCAATGCATTTCTTGCTAAAAGAGCTAAGATCGTGATTGTCTCTGTTGCTGAATGAGCTAGGACGCTATTCAACTCTAATCTAAGAGAGACTCACTAACTTCATGTAGGAACACCGTTACTTTGTCTCCTAACTCATTTTCCTAACAAGACAACCTCAATGATAAGACGCACACTGTTTTCAATGCATTTCTTGCTAAAAGAGCTAAGATCGTGATTGTCTCTGTTGCTGAATGAGCTAGGACGCTATTCAACTCTAATCTAAGAGAGACTCACTAACTTCATGTAGGAACACCGTTACTTTGTCTCCTAACTCATTTTCCTAACAAGACAACCTCAATGATAAGACGCACACTGTTTTCAATGCATTTCTTGCTGAAAGAGCTAAGATCGTGATTGTCTCTGTTGCTGAATGAGCTAGGACGCTATTCAACTCTAATCTAAGAGAGACTCACTAACTTCATGTAGGAACACCGTTACTTTGTCTCCTAACTCATTTTCCTAACAAGACAACCTCAATGATAAGACGCACACTGTTTTCAATGCATTTCTTGCTAAAAGAGCTAAGATCGTGATTGTCTCTGTTGCTGAATGAGCTTAGGACGCTATTCAACTCTAATCTAAGAGAGACTCACTAACTTCATGTAGGAACACCGTTACTTTGTCTCCTAACTCATTTTCCTAACAAGACAACCTCATTGATAAGACGCACACTGTTTTCAATGCATTTCTTGCTAAAAGAGCTAAGATCGTGATTGTCTCTGTTGCTTAATGAGCTAGGACGCTATTCAACTCTAATCTAAGAGAGACTCACTAGCTTCATGTAGGAACACCGTTACTTTGTCTCCTAACTCATTTTCCTAACAAGACAACCTCAATGATAAGACGCACACTGTTTTCAATGCATTTCTTGCTTAAAGAGCTAAGATCGTGATTGTCTCTGTTGCTGAATGAGCTAGGACGCTATTCAACTCTAATCTAAGAGAGACTCACTAACTTCATGTAGGAACACCGTTACTTTGTCTCCTAACTCATTTTCCTAACAAGACAACCTCAATGATAAGACGCACACTGTTTTCAATGCATTTCTTGCTAAAAGAGCTAAGATCGTGATTGTCTCTGTTGCTGAATGAGCTTAGGACGCTATTCAACTCTAACCTAAGAGAGACTCACTAACTTCATGTAGGAACACCGTTACTTTGTCTCCTAACTCATTTTCCTAACAAGACAACCTCAATGATAAGACGCACACTGTTTTCAATGCATTTCTTGCTAAAAGAGCTAAGATCGTGATTGTCTCTGTTGCTGAATAAGCTTAGGACGCTATTCAACTCTAATCTAAGAGAGACTCACTAACTTCATGTAGGAACACCGTTACTTTGTCTCCTAACTCATTTTCCTAACAAGACAACCTCAATGATAAGACGCACACTGTTTTCAATGCATTTCTTGCTAAAAGAGCTAAGATCATGATTGTCTCTGTTGCTGAATGAGCTAGGACGCTATTCAACTCTAATCTAAGAGAGACTCACTAACTTCATGTAGGAACACCGTTACTTTGTCTCCTAACTCATTTTCCTAACAAGACAACCTCAATGATAAGACGCACACTGTTTTCAATGCATTTCTTGCTAAAAGAGCTAAGATCGTGATTGTCTCTGTTGCTGAATGAGTTAGGACGCTATTCAACTCTAATCTAAGAGAGACTCACTAACTTCATGTAGGAACACCGTTACTTTGTCTCCTAACACATTTTCCTAACAAGACAACCTCAATGATAAGACGCACACTGTTTTCAATGCATTTCTTGCTCAAAGAGCTAAGATCGTGATTGTCTCTGTTGCTGAATGAGCTAGGACGCTATTCAATTCTAATCTAAGAGAGACTCACTAACTTCATGTAGGAACACCGTTACTTTGTCTCCTAACTCATTTTCCTAACAAGACAACCTCAATGATAAGACGCACACTGTTTTACATGCATTTCTTGCTAAAAGAGCTAAGATCGTGATTGTCTCTGTTGCTGAATGAGCTAGGACGCTATTCAACTCTAATCTAAGAGAGACTCACTAACTTCATGTAGGAACACCGTTACTTTGTCTCCTAACTCATTTTCCTAACAAGACAACCTCAATGATAAGACGCACACTGTTTTCAATGCATTTCTTGCTGAAAGAGCTAAGATCGTGATTGTCTCTGTTGCTGAATGAGCTAGGACGCTATTCAACTCTAATCTAAGAGAGACTCACTAACTTCATGTAGGAACACCGTTACTTTGTCTCCTAACTCATTTTCCTAACAAGACAACCTCAATGATAAGACGCACACTGTTTTCAATGCATTTCTTGCTAAAAGAGCTAAGATCGTGATTGTCTCTGTTGCTGAATGAGCTTAGGACGCTATTCAACTCTAATCTAAGAGAGACTCACTAACTTCATGTAGGAACACCGTTACTTTGTCTCCTAACTCATTTTCCTAACAAGACAACCTCATTGATAAGACGCACACTGTTTTCAATGCATTTCTTGCTAAAAGAGCTAAGATCGTGATTGTCTCTGTTGCTTAATGAGCTAGGACGCTATTCAACTCTAATCTAAGAGAGACTCACTAGCTTCATGTAGGAACACCGTTACTTTGTCTCCTAACTCATTTTCCTAACAAGACAACCTCAATGATAAGACGCACACTGTTTTCAATGCATTTCTTGCTTAAAGAGCTAAGATCGTGATTGTCTCTGTTGCTGAATGAGCTAGGACGCTATTCAACTCTAATCTAAGAGAGACTCACTAACTTCATGTAGGAACACCGTTACTTTGTCTCCTAACTCATTTTCCTAACAAGACAACCTCAATGATAAGACGCACACTGTTTTCAATGCATTTCTTGCTAAAAGAGCTAAGATCGTGATTGTCTCTGTTGCTGAATGAGCTTAGGACGCTATTCAACTCTAATCTAAGAGAGACTCACTAACTTCATGTAGGAACACCGTTACTTTGTCTCCTAACTCATTTTCCTAACAAGACAACCTCAATGATAAGACGCACACTGTTTTCAATGCATTTCTTGCTAAAAGAGCTAAGATCGTGATTGTCTCTGTTGCTGAATAAGCTTAGGACGCTATTCAACTCTAATCTAAGAGAGACTCACTAACTTCATGTAGGAACACCGTTACTTTGTCTCCTAACTCATTTTCCTAACAAGACAACCTCAATGATAAGACGCACACTGTTTTCAATGCATTTCTTGCTAAAAGAGCTAAGATCATGATTGTCTCTGTTGCTGAATGAGCTAGGACGCTATTCAACTCTAATCTAAGAGAGACTCACTAACTTCATGTAGGAACACCGTTACTTTGTCTCCTAACTCATTTTCCTAACAAGACAACCTCAATGATAAGACGCACACTGTTTTCAATGCATTTCTTGCTAAAAGAGCTAAGATCGTGATTGTCTCTGTTGCTGAATGAGTTAGGACGCTATTCAACTCTAATCTAAGAGAGACTCACTAACTTCATGTAGGAACACCGTTACTTTGTCTCCTAACACATTTTCCTAACAAGACAACCTCAATGATAAGACGCACACTGTTTTCAATGCATTTCTTGCTCAAAGAGCTAAGATCGTGATTGTCTCTGTTGCTGAATGAGTTAGGACGCTATTCAACTCTAATCTAAGAGAGACTCACTAGCTTCATGTAGGAACACCGTTACTTTGTCTCCTAACTCATTTTCCTAACAAGACAACCTCAATGATAAGACGCACACTGTTTTCAATGCATTTCTTGCTAAAAGAGCTAAGATCGTGATTGTCTCTGTTGCTGAATGAGCTTAGGACGCTATTCAACTCTAATCTAAGAGAGACTCACTAACTTCATGTAGGAACACCGTTACTTTGTCTCCTAACTCATTTTCCTAACAAGACAACCTCAATGATAAGACGCACACTGTTTTCAATGCATTTCTTGCTAAAAGAGCTAAGATCGTGATTGTCTCTGTTGCTGAATGAGCTAGGACGCTATTCAACTCTAATCTAAGAGAGACTCACTAACTTCATGTAGGAACACCGTTACTTTGTCTCCTAACTCATTTTTCTAACAAGACAACCTCAATGATAAGATGCACACTGTTTTCCATGCATTTCTTGCTAAAAGAGCTAAGATCGTGATTGTCTCTGTTGCTGAATGAGCTAGGACGCTATTCAACTCTAATCTAAGAGAGACTCACTAACTTCATGTAGGAACACCGTTACTTTGTCTCCTAACTCATTTTCCTAACAAGACAACCTCAATGATAAGACGCACACTGTTTTCAATGCATTTCTTGCTAAAAGAGCGTTACTTTGTCTCCTAACTCATTTTCCTAACAAGACAACCTCAATGATAAGACGCACACTGTTTTCAATGCATTTCTTGCTAAAAGAGCTAAGATCGTGATTGTCTCTGTTGCTGAATGATCTAGGACGCTATTCAACTCTAATCTAAGAGAGACTCACTAACTTCATGTAGAAACACCGTTACTTTGTCTCCTAAGTCATTTTTCTAACAAGACAACCTCAATGATAAGACGCACACTGTTTTCAATGCATTTCTTGCTAAAAGAGCTAAGATCGTGATTGTCTCTGTTGCTGAATGAGCTAGGACGCTATTCAACTCTAATCTAAGAGAGACTCGCTAACTTCATGTAGGAACACCGTTACTTTGTCTCCTAACTCATTTTCCTAACAAGACAACCTCAATGATAAGACGCACACTGTTTTCAATGCATTTCTTGCTAAAAGAGCTAAGATCGTGATTGTCTCTGTTGCTGAATGAGCTAGGACGCTATTCAACTCTAATCTAAGAGAGACTCACTAGCTTCATGTAGGAACACCGTTACTTTGTCTCCTAACTCATTTTCCTAACAAGACAACCTCAATGATAAGACGCACACTGTTTTCAATGCATTTCTTGCTTAAAGAGCTAAGATCGTGATTGTCTCTGTTGCTGAATGAGCTAGGACGCTATTCAACTCTAATCTAAGAGAGACTCACTAACTTCATGTAGGAACACCGTTACTTTGTCTCCTAACTCATTTTCCTAACAAGACAACCTCAATGATAAGACGCACACTGTTTTCAATGCATTTCTTGCTAAAAGAGCTAAGATCGTGATTGTCTCTGTTGCTGAATGAGCTAGGACGCTATTCAACTCTATTCTAAGAGAGACTCACTAACTTCATGTAGGAACACCGTTACTTTGTCTCCTAACTCATTTTCCTAACAAGACAACCTCAATGATAAGACGCACACTGTTTTCAATGCATTTCTTGCTAAAAGAGCTAAGATCGTGATTGTCTCTGTTGCTGAATGAGCTAGGACGCTATTCAACTCTAATCTAAGAGAGACTCACTAACTTCATGTAGGAACACCGTTACTTTGTCTTCTAACTCATTTTCCTAACAAGACAACCTCAATGATAAGACGCACACTGTTTTCAATGCATTTCTTGCTAAAAGAGCTAAGATCGTGATTGTCTCTGTTGCTGAATGAGCTAGGACGCTATTCAACTCTAATCTAAGAGAGACTCACTAACTTCATGTAGGAACACCGTTACTTTGTCTTCTAACTCATTTTCCTAACAAGACAACCTCAATGATAAGACGCACACTGTTTTCAATGCATTTCTTGCTAAAAGAGCTAAGATCGTGATTGTCTCTGTTGCTGAATGAGCTAGGAAGCTATTCAACTCTAATCTAAGAGAGACTCACTAACTTCATGTAGGAACACCGTTACTTTGTCTCCTAACTCATTTTCCTAACAAGACAACCTCAATGATAAGACGCACACTGTTTTCAATGCATTTCTTGCTAAAAGAGCTAAGATCGTGATTGTCTCTGTTGCTGAATGAGCTAGGACGCTATTCAACTCTAATCTAAGAGAGACTCACTAACTTCATGTAGGAACACCGTTACTTTGTCTCCTAACGCATTTTCCTAACAAGACAACCTCAATGATAAGACGCACACTGTTTTCAATGCATTTCTTGCTAAAAGAGCTAAGATCGTGATTGTCTCTGTTGCTGAATGAGCTAGGACGCTATTCAACTCTAATCTAAGAGAGACTCACTAACTTCATGTAGGAACACCGTTACTTTGTCTCCTAACTCATTTTCCTAACAAGACAACCTCAATGATAAGACGCACACTGTTTTCAATGCATTTCTTGCTAAAAGAGCTAAGATCGTGATTGTCTCTGTTGCTGAATGAGCTAGGACGCTATTCAACTCTAATCTAAGAGAGACTCACTAACTTCATGTAGGAACACCGTTACTTTGTCTCCTAACTCATTTTCCTAACAAGACAACCTCAATGATAAGACGCACACTGTTTTCAATGCATTTCTTGCTAAAAGAGCTAAGATCGTGATTGTCTCTGTTGCTGAATGAGCTAGGACGCTATTCAACTCTAATCTAAGAGAGACTCACTAACTTCATGTAGGAACACCGTTACTTTGTCTCCTAACTCATTTTCCTAACAAGACAACCTCAATGATAAGACGCACACTGTTTTCAATGCATTTCTTGCTGAAAGAGCTAAGATCGTGATTGTCTCTGTTGCTGAATGAGCTAGGACGCTATTCAACTCTAATCTAAGAGAGACTCACTAACTTCATGTAGGAACACCGTTACTTTGTCTCCTAACTCATTTTCCTAACAAGACAACCTCAATGATAAGACGCACACTGTTTTCAATGCATTTCTTGCTAAAAGAGCTAAGATCGTGATTGTCTCTGTTGCTGAATGAGCTTAGGACGCTATTCAACTCTAATCTAAGAGAGACTCACTAACTTCATGTAGGAACACCGTTACTTTGTCTCCTAACTCATTTTCCTAACAAGACAACCTCATTGATAAGACGCACACTGTTTTCAATGCATTTCTTGCTAAAAGAGCTAAGATCGTGATTGTCTCTGTTGCTTAATGAGCTAGGACGCTATTCAACTCTAATCTAAGAGAGACTCACTAGCTTCATGTAGGAACACCGTTACTTTGTCTCCTAACTCATTTTCCTAACAAGACAACCTCAATGATAAGACGCACACTGTTTTCAATGCATTTCTTGCTTAAAGAGCTAAGATCGTGATTGTCTCTGTTGCTGAATGAGCTAGGACGCTATTCAACTCTAATCTAAGAGAGACTCACTAACTTCATGTAGGAACACCGTTACTTTGTCTCCTAACTCATTTTCCTAACAAGACAACCTCAATGATAAGACGCACACTGTTTTCAATGCATTTCTTGCTAAAAGAGCTAAGATCGTGATTGTCTCTGTTGCTGAATGAGCTTAGGACGCTATTCAACTCTAACCTAAGAGAGACTCACTAACTTCATGTAGGAACACCGTTACTTTGTCTCCTAACTCATTTTCCTAACAAGACAACCTCAATGATAAGACGCACACTGTTTTCAATGCATTTCTTGCTAAAAGAGCTAAGATCGTGATTGTCTCTGTTGCTGAATAAGCTTAGGACGCTATTCAACTCTAATCTAAGAGAGACTCACTAACTTCATGTAGGAACACCGTTACTTTGTCTCCTAACTCATTTTCCTAACAAGACAACCTCAATGATAAGACGCACACTGTTTTCAATGCATTTCTTGCTAAAAGAGCTAAGATCATGATTGTCTCTGTTGCTGAATGAGCTAGGACGCTATTCAACTCTAATCTAAGAGAGACTCACTAACTTCATGTAGGAACACCGTTACTTTGTCTCCTAACTCATTTTCCTAACAAGACAACCTCAATGATAAGACGCACACTGTTTTCAATGCATTTCTTGCTAAAAGAGCTAAGATCGTGATTGTCTCTGTTGCTGAATGAGTTAGGACGCTATTCAACTCTAATCTAAGAGAGACTCACTAACTTCATGTAGGAACACCGTTACTTTGTCTCCTAACACATTTTCCTAACAAGACAACCTCAATGATAAGACGCACACTGTTTTCAATGCATTTCTTGCTCAAAGAGCTAAGATCGTGATTGTCTCTGTTGCTGAATGAGCTAGGACGCTATTCAATTCTAATCTAAGAGAGACTCACTAACTTCATGTAGGAACACCGTTACTTTGTCTCCTAACTCATTTTCCTAACAAGACAACCTCAATGATAAGACGCACACTGTTTTACATGCATTTCTTGCTAAAAGAGCTAAGATCGTGATTGTCTCTGTTGCTGAATGAGTTAGGACGCTATTCAACTCTAATCTAAGAGAGACTCAATAACTTCATGTAGGAACACCGTTACTTTGTCTCCTAACTCATTTTCCTAACAAGACAACCTCAATGATAAGACGCACACTGTTTTCAATGCATTTCTTGCTAAAAGAGCTAAGATCGTGATTGTCTCTGTTGCTGAATGAGCTAGGACGCTATTCAACTCTAATCTAAGAGAGACTCACTAACTTCATGTAGGAACACCGTTACTTTGTCTCCTAACTCATTTTCCTAACAAGACAACCTCAATGATAAGACGCACACTGTTTTCAATGCATTTCTTGCTAAAAGAGCTAAGATCGTGATTGTCTCTGTTGCTGAATGAGTTAGGACGCTATTCAACTCTAATCTAAGAGAGACTCACTAACTTCATGTAGGAACACCGTTACTTTGTCTCCTAACGCATTTTCCTAACAAGACAACCTCAATGATAAGACGCACACTGTTTTCAATGCATTTCTTGCTCAAAGAGCTAAGATCGTGATTGTCTCTGTTGCTGAATGAGCTAGGACGCTATTCAATTCTAATCTAAGAGAGACTCACTAACTTCATGTAGGAACACCGTTACTTTGTCTCCTAACTCATTTTCCTAACAAGACAACCTCAATGATAAGACGCACACTGTTTTCAATGCATTTCTTGCTAAAAGAGCTAAGATCGTGATTGTCTCTGTTGCTGAATAAGCTTAGGACGCTATTCAACTCTAATCTAAGAGAGACTCACTAACTTCATGTAGGAACACCGTTCCTTTGTCTCCTAACTCATTTTCCTAACAAGACAACCTCAATGATAAGACGCACACTGTTTTCAATGCATTTCTTGCTAAAAGAGCTAAGATCGTGATTGTCTCTGTTGCTGAATGAGCTAGGACGCTATTCAACTCTAATCTAAGAGAGACTCACTAACTTCATGTAGGAACACCGTTACTTTGTCTCCTAACTCATTTTCCTAACAAGACAACCTCAATGATAAGACGCACACTGTTTTCAATGCATTTCTTGCTAAAAGAGCTAAGATCGTGATTGTCTCTGTTGCTGAATGAGTTAGGACGCTATTCAACTCTAATCTAAGAGAGACTCACTAACTTCATGTAGGAACACCGTTACTTTGTCTCCTAACTCATTTTCCTAACAAGACAACCTCAATGATAAGACGCACACTGTTTTACATGCATTTCTTGCTAAAAGAGCTAAGATCGTGATTGTCTCTGTTGCTGAATGAGTTAGGACGCTATTCAACTCTAATCTAAGAGAGACTCAATAACTTCATGTAGGAACACCGTTACTTTGTCTCCTAACTCATTTTCCTAACAAGACAACCTCAATGATAAGACGCACACTGTTTTCAATGCATTTCTTGCTAAAAGAGCTAAGATCGTGATTGTCTCTGTTGCTGAATGAGCTAGGACGCTATTCAACTCTAATCTAAGAGAGACTCACTAACTTCATGTAGGAACACCGTTACTTTGTCTCCTAACTCATTTTCCTAACAAGACAACCTCAATGATAAGACGCACACTGTTTTCAATGCATTTCTTGCTAAAAGAGCTAAGATCGTGATTGTCTCTGTTGCTGAATGAGTTAGGACGCTATTCAACTCTAATCTAAGAGAGACTCACTAACTTCATGTAGGAACACCGTTACTTTGTCTCCTAACTCATTTTCCTAACAAGACAACCTCAATGATAAGACGCACACTGTTTTACATGCATTTCTTGCTAAAAGAGCTAAGATCGTGATTGTCTCTGTTGCTGAATGAGTTAGGACGCTATTCAACTCTAATCTAAGAGAGACTCAATAACTTCATGTAGGAACACCGTTACTTTGTCTCCTAACTCATTTTCCTAACAAGACAACCTCAATGATAAGACGCACACTGTTTTCAATGCATTTCTTGCTAAAAGAGCTAAGATCGTGATTGTCTCTGTTGCTGAATGAGCTAGGACGCTATTCAACTCTAATCTAAGAGAGACTCACTAACTTCATGTAGGAACACCGTTACTTTGTCTCCTAACTCATTTTCCTAACAAGACAACCTCAATGATAAGACGCACACTGTTTTCAATGCATTTCTTGCTAAAAGAGCTAAGATCGTGATTGTCTCTGTTGCTGAATGAGTTAGGACGCTATTCAACTCTAATCTAAGAGAGACTCACTAACTTCATGTAGGAACACCGTTACTTTGTCTCCTAACGCATTTTCCTAACAAGACAACCTCAATGATAAGACGCACACTGTTTTCAATGCATTTCTTGCTAAAAGAGCGTTACTTTGTCTCCTAACTCATTTTCCTAACAAGACAACCTCAATGATAAGACGCACACTGTTTTCAATGCATTTCCTGCTAAAAGAGCTAAGATCGTGATTGTCTCTGTTGCTGAATGAGCTAGGACGCTATCAAACTCTAATCTAAGAGAGACTCACTAACTTCATGTAGGAACACCGTTACTTTGTCTCCTAACGCATTTTCCTAACAAGACAACCTCAATGATAAGACGCACACTGTTTTCAATGCATTTCTTGCTAAAAGAGCGTTACTTTGTCTCCTAACTCATCTTCCTAACAAGACAACCTCAATGATAAGACGCACACTGTTTTCAATGCATTTTTTGCTAAAAGAGCTAAGATCGTGATTGTCTCTGTTGCTGAATGAGCTAGGACGCTATTCAACTCTAATCTAAGAGAGACTCACTAACTTCATGTAGGAACACCGTTACTTTGTCTCCTAACGCATTTTCCTAACAAGACAACCTCAATGATAAGACGCACACTGTTTTCAATGCATTTCTTGCTAAAAGAGCGTTACTTTGTCTCCTAACTCATTTTCCTAACAAGACAACCTCAATGATAAGACGCACACTGTTTTCAATGCATTTCCTGCTAAAAGAGCTAAGATCGTGATTGTCTCTGTTGCTGAATGAGCTAGGACGCTATCAAACTCTAATCTAAGAGAGACTCACTAACTTCATGTAGGAACACCGTTACTTTGTCTCCTAACGCATTTTCCTAACAAGACAACCTCAATGATAAGACGCACACTGTTTTCAATGCATTTCTTGCTAAAAGAGCGTTACTTTGTCTCCTAACTCATCTTCCTAACAAGACAACCTCAATGATAAGACGCACACTGTTTTCAATGCATTTTTTGCTAAAAGAGCTAAGATCGTGATTGTCTCTGTTGCTGAATGAGCTAGGACGCTATTGAACTCTAATCTAAGAGAGACTCACTAACTTCATGTAGGAACACCGTTACTTTGTCTCCTAACTCATTTTTCTAACAAGACAACCTCAATGATAAGACGCACACTGTTTTCAATGCATTTCTTGCTAAAAGAGCTAAGATCGTGATTGTCTCTGTTGCTGAATGAGTTAGGACGCTATTCAACTCTAATCTAAGAGAGACTCACTAACTTCATGTAGGAACACCGTTACTTTGTCTCCTAACGCATTTTCCTAACAAGACAACCTCAATGATAAGACGCACACTGTTTTCAATGCATTTCTTGCTAACAGAGCGTTACTTTGTCTCCTAACTCATTTTCCTAACAAGACAACCTCAATGATAAGACGCACACTGTTTTCAATGCATTTCCTGCTAAAAGAGCTAAGATCGTGATTGTCTCTGTTGCTGAATGAGCTAGGACGCTATCAAACTCTAATCTAAGAGAGACTCACTAACTTCATGTAGGAACACCGTTACTTTGTCTCCTAACGCATTTTCCTAACAAGACAACCTCAATGATAAGACGCACACTGTTTTCAATGCATTTCTTGCTAAAAGAGCGTTACTTTGTCTCCTAACTCATCTTCCTAACAAGACAACCTCAATGATAAGACGCACACTGTTTTCAATGCATTTTTTGCTAAAAGAGCTAAGATCGTGATTGTCTCTGTTGCTGAATGAGCTAGGACGCTATTGAACTCTAATCTAAGAGAGACTCACTAACTTCATGTAGGAACACCGTTACTTTGTCTCCTAACTCATTTTTCTAACAAGACAACCTCAATGATAAGACGCACACTGTTTTCAATGCATTTCTTGCTAAAAGAGCTAAGATCGTGATTGTCTCTGTTGCTGAATGAGCTAGGACGCTATTCAACTCTAATCTAAGAGAGACTCACTAACTTCATTTAGGAACACCGTTACTTTGTCTCCTAACTCATTTTCCTAACAAGACAACCTCAATGATAAGACGCACACTGTTTTCAATGCATTTCTTGCTCAAAGAGCTAAGATCGTGATTGTCTCTGTTGCTGAATGAGCTAGGACGCTATTCAATTCTAATCTAAGAGAGACTCACTAACTTCATGTAGGAACACCGTTACTTTGTCTCCTAACTCATTTTCCTAACAAGACAACCTCAATGATAAGACGCACACTGTTTTCAATGCATTTCTTGCTAAAAGAGCTAAGATCGTGATTGTCTCTGTTGCTGAATGAGTTAGGACGCTATTCAACTCTAATCTAAGAGAGACTCACTAACTTCATGTAGGAACACCGTTACTTTGTCTCCTAACTCATTTTCCTAACAAGACAACCTCAATGATAAGACGCACACTGTTTTCAATGCATTTCTTGCTAAAAGAGCTAAGATCGTGATTGTCTCTGTTGCTGAATGAGCTAGGACGCTATTCAACTCTAATCTAAGAGAGACTCACTAACTTCATGTAGGAACACCGTTACTTTGTCTCCTAACTCATTTTCCTAACAAGACAACCTCAATGATAAGACGCACACTGTTTTCAATGCATTTCTTGCTAAAAGAGCTAAGATCGTGATTGTCTCTGTTGCTGAATGAGCTAGGATGCTATTCAACTCTAATCTAAGAGAGACTCACTAACTTCATGTAGGAACACTGTTACTTTGTCTCCTAACTCATTTTCCTAACAAGACAACCTCAATGATAAGACGCACACTGTTTTCAATGCATTTCTTGCTAAAAGAGCTAAGATCGTGATTGTCTCTGTTGCTGAATGAGCTAGGACGCTATTCAACTCTAATCTAAGAGAGACTCACTAACTTCATGTAGGAACACCGTTACTTTGTCTCCTAACTCATTTTCCTAACAAGACAACCTCAATGATAAGACGCACACTGTTTTCAATGCATTTCTTGCTTAAAGAGCTAAGATCGTGATTGTCTCTGTTGCTGAATGAGCTAGGACGCTATTCAACTCTAATCTAAGAGAGACTCACTAACTTCATGTAGGAACACCGTTACTTTGTCTCCTAACTCATTTTCCTAACAAGACAACCTCAATGATAAGACGCACACTGTTTTCAATGCATTTCTTGCTAAAAGAGCTAAGATCGTGATTGTCTCTGTTGCTGAATGAGCTTAGGACGCTATTCAACTCTAATCTAAGAGAGACTCACTAACTTCATGTAGGAACACCGTTACTTTGTCTCCTAACTCATTTTCCTAACAAGACAACCTCAATGATAAGACGCACACTGTTTTCAATGCATTTCTTGCTAAAAGAGCTAAGATCGTGATTGTCTCTGTTGCTGAATGAGCTAGGACGCTATTCAACTCTAATCTAAGAGAGACTCACTAACTTCATGTAGGAACACCGTTACTTTGTCTCCTAACTCATTTTCCTAACAAGACAACCTCAATGATAAGACGCACACTGTTTTCAATGCATTTCTTGCTAAAAGAGCTAAGATCGTGATTGTCTCTGTTGCTGAATGAGCTAGGACGCTATTCAACTCTAATCTAAGAGAGACTCACTAACTTCATGTAGGAACACCGTTACTTTGTCTCCTAACTCATTTTCCTAACAAGACAACCTCAATGATAAGACGCACACTGTTTTCAATGCATTTCTTGCTAAAAGAGCTAAGATCGTGATTGTCTCTGTTGCTGAATGAGCTTAGGACGCTATTCAACTCTAATCTAAGAGAGACTCACTAACTTCATGTAGGAACACCGTTACTTTGTCTCCTAACTCATTTTCCTAAAAGGACAACCTCAATGATAAGACGCACACTGTTTTCAATGCATTTCTTGCTAACAGAGCTAAGATCGTGATTGTCTCTGTTGCTGAATGAGCTAGGACGCTATTCAACTCTAATCTAAGAGAGACTCACTAACTTCATGTAGGAACACCGTTACTTTGTCTCCTAACTCATTTTCCTAACAAGACAACCTCAATGATAAGACGCACACTGTTTTCAATGCATTTCCTGCTGAAAGAGCTAAGATCGTGATTGTCTCTGTTGCTGAATGAGCTAGGACGCTATCAAACTCTAATCTAAGAGAGACTCACTAACTTCATGTAGGAACACCGTTACTTTGTCTCCTAATGCATTTTCCTAACAAGACAACCTCAATGATAAGACGCACACTGTTTTCAATGCATTTCTTGCTAAAAGAGCGTTACTTTGTCTCCTAACTCATTTTCCTAACAAGACAACCTCAATGATAAGACGCACACTGTTTTCAATGCATTTCCTGCTAAAAGAGCTAAGATCGTGATTGTCTCTGTTGCTGAATGAGCTAGGACGCTATCAAACTCTAATCTAAGAGAGACTCACTAACTTCATGTAGGAACACCGTTACTTTGTCTCCTAACGCATTTTCCTAACAAGACAACCTCAATGATAAGACGCACACTGTTTTCAATGCATTTCTTGCTAAAAGAGCGTTACTTTGTCTCCTAACTCATCTTCCTAACAAGACAACCTCAATGATAAGACGCACACTGTTTTCAATGCATTTTTTGCTAAAAGAGCTAAGATCGTGATTGTCTCTATTGCTGAATGAGCTAGGACGCTATTGAACTCTAATCTAAGAGAGACTCACTAACTTCATGTAGGAACACCGTTACTTTGTCTCCTAACTCATTTTTCTAACAAGACAACCTCAATGATAAGACGCACACTGTTTTCAATGCATTTCTTGCTAAAAGAGCTAAGATCGTGATTGTCTCTGTTGCTGAATGAGCTAGGACGCTATTCAACTCTAATCTAAGAGAGACTCACTAGCTTCATGTAGGAACACCGTTACTTTGTCTCCTAACTCATTTTCCTAACAAGACAACCTCAATGATAAGACGCACACTGTTTTCAATGCATTTCTTGCTTAAAGAGCTAAGATCGTGATTGTCTCTGTTGCTGAATGAGCTAGGACGCTATTCAACTCTAATCTAAGAGAGACTCACTAACTTCATGTAGGAACACCGTTACTTTGTCTCCTAACTCATTTTCCTAACAAGACAACCTCAATGATAAGACGCACACTGTTTTCAATGCATTTCTTGCTAAAAGAGCTAAGATCGTGATTGTCTCTGTTGCTGAATGAGCTTAGGACGCTATTCAACTCTAATCTAAGAGAGACTCACTAACTTCATGTAGGAACACCGTTACTTTGTCTCCTAACTCATTTTCCTAACAAGACAACCTCAATGATAAGACGCACACTGTTTTCAATGCATTTCTTGCTAAAAGAGCTAAGATCGTGATTGTCTCTGTTGCTGAATGAGCTAGGACGCTATTCAACTCTAATCTAAGAGAGACTCACTAACTTCATGTAGGAACACCGTTACTTTGTCTCCTAACTCATTTTTCTAACAAGACAACCTCAATGATAAGATGCACACTGTTTTCAATGCATTTCTTGCTAAAAGAGCTAAGATCGTGATTGTCTCTGTTGCTGAATGAGCTAGGACGCTATTCAACTCTAATCTAAGAGAGACTCACTAACTTCATGTAGGAACACCGTTACTTTGTCTCCTAACTCATTTTCCTAACAAGACAACCTCAATGATAAGACGCACACTGTTTTCAATGCATTTCTTGCTAAAAGAGCGTTACTTTGTCTCCTAACTCATTTTCCTAACAAGACAACCTCAATGATAAGACGCACACTGTTTTCAATGCATTTCTTGCTAAAAGAGCTAAGATCGTGATTGTCTCTGTTGCTGAATGATCTAGGACGCTATTCAACTCTAATCTAAGAGAGACTCACTAACTTCATGTAGGAACACCGTTACTTTGTCTCCTAAGTCATTTTTCTAACAAGACAACCTCAATGATAAGACGCACACTGTTTTCAATGCATTTCTTGCTAAAAGAGCTAAGATCGTGATTGTCTCTGTTGCTGAATGAGCTAGGACGCTATTCAACTCTAATCTAAGAGAGACTCACTAACTTCGTGTAGGAACACCGTTACTTTGTCTCCTAACTCATTTTCCTAACAAGACAACCTCAATGATAAGACGCACACTGTTTTCAATGCATTTCTTGCTAAAAGAGCTAAGATCGTGATTGTCTCTGTTGCTGAATGAGCTAGGACGCTATTCAACTCTAATCTAAGAGAGACTCACTAGCTTCATGTAGGAACACCGTTACTTTGTCTCCTAACTCATTTTCCTAACAAGACAACCTCAATGATAAGACGCACACTGTTTTCAATGCATTTCTTGCTTAAAGAGCTAAGATCGTGATTGTCTCTGTTGCTGAATGAGCTAGGACGCTATTCAACTCTAATCTAAGAGAGACTCACTAACTTCATGTAGGAACACCGTTACTTTGTCTCCTAACTCATTTTCCTAACAAGACAACCTCAATGATAAGACGCACACTGTTTTCAATGCATTTCTTGCTAAAAGAGCTAAGATCGTGATTGTCTCTTTTGCTGAATGAGCTAGGACGCTATTCAACTCTAATCTAAGAGAGACTCACTAACTTCATGTAGGAACACCGTTACTTTGTCTCCTAACTCATTTTCCTAACAAGACAACCTCAATGATAAGACGCACACTGTTTTCAATGCATTTCTTGCTAAAAGAGCTAAGATCGTGATTGTCTCTGTTGCTGAATGAGCTTAGGACACTATTCAACTCTAATCTAAGAGAGACTCACTAACTTCATGTAGGAACACCGTTACTTTGTCTCCTAACTCATTTTCCTAACAAGACAACCTCAATGATAAGACGCACACTGTTTTCAATGCATTTCTTGCTAAAAGAGCTAAGATCGTGATTGTCTCTGTTGCTGAATAAGCTTAGGACGCTATTCAACTCTAATCTAAGAGAGACTCAATAACTTCATGTAGGAACACCGTTACTTTGTCTCCTAACTCATTTTCCTAACAAGACAACCTCAATGATAAGACGCACACTGTTTTCAATGCATTTCTTGCTAAAAGAGCTAAGATCGTGATTGTCTCTGTTGCTGAATGAGCTAGGACGCTATTCAACTCTATTCTAAGAGAGACTCACTAACTTCATGTAGGAACACCGTTACTTTGTCTCCTAACTCATTTTCCTAACAAGACAACCTCAATGATAAGACGCACACTGTTTTCAATGCATTTCTTGCTAAAAGAGCTAAGATCGTGATTGTCTCTGTTGCTGAATGAGCTAGGACGCTATTCAACTCTAATCTAAGAGAGACTCACTAACTTCATGTAGGAACACCGTTACTTTGTCTTCTAACTCATTTTCCTAACAAGACAACCTCAATGATAAGACGCACACTGTTTTCAATGCATTTCTTGCTAAAAGAGCTAAGATCGTGATTGTCTCTGTTGCTGAATGAGCTAGGACGCTATTCAACTCTAATCTAAGAGAGACTCACTAACTTCATGTAGGAACACCGTTACTTTGTCTCCTAACTCATTTTCCTAACAAGACAACCTCAATGATAAGACGCACACTGTTTTCAATGCATCTCTTGCTAAAAGAGCTAAGATCGTGATTGTCTCTTGCTGAATGAGCTAGGACGCTATTCAACTCTAATCTAAGAGAGACTCACTAACTTCATGTAGGAACACCGTTACTTTGTCTTCTAACTCATTTTCCTAACAAGACAACCTCAATGATAAGACGCACACTGTTTTCAATGCATTTCTTGCTAAAAGAGCTAAGATCGTGATTGTCTCTGTTGCTGAATGAGCTAGGAAGCTATTCAACTCTAATCTAAGAGAGACTCACTAACTTCATGTAGGAACACCGTTACTTTGTCTCCTAACTCATTTTCCTAACAAGACAACCTCAATGATAAGACGCACACTGTTTTCAATGCATTTCTTGCTAAAAGAGCTAAGATCGTGATTGTCTCTGTTGCTGAATGAGCTAGGACGCTATTCAACTCTAATCTAAGAGAGACTCACTAACTTCATGTAGGAACACCGTTACTTTGTCTCCTAACGCATTTTCCTAACAAGACAACCTCAATGATAAGACGCACTCTGTTTTCAATGCATTTCTTGCTAAAAGAGCTAAGATCGTGATTGTCTCTGTTGCTGAATGAGCTAGGACGCTATTCAACTCTAATCTAAGAGAGACTCACTAACTTCATGTAGGAACACCGTTACTTTGTCTCCTAACTCATTTTCCTAACAAGACAACCTCAATGATAAGACGCACACTGTTTTCAATGCATTTCTTGCTAAAAGAGCTAAGATCGTGATTGTCTCTGTTGCTGAATGAGCTAGGACGCTATTCAACTCTAATCTAAGAGAGACTCACTAACTTCATGTAGGAACACCGTTACTTTGTCTCCTAACTCATTTTTCTAACAAGACAACCTCAATGATAAGATGCACACTGTTTTCCATGCATTTCTTGCTAAAAGAGCTAAGATCGTGATTGTCTCTGTTGCTGAATGAGCTAGGACGCTATTCAACTCTAATCTAAGAGAGACTCACTAACTTCATGTAGGAACACCGTTACTTTGTCTCCTAACTCATTTTCCTAACAAGACAACCTCAATGATAAGACGCACACTGTTTTCAATGCATTTCTTGCTAAAAGAGCGTTACTTTGTCTCCTAACTCATTTTCCTAACAAGACAACCTCAATGATAAGACGCACACTGTTTTCAATGCATTTCTTGCTAAAAGAGCTAAGATCGTGATTGTCTCTGTTGCTGAATGATCTAGGACGCTATTCAACTCTAATCTAAGAGAGACTCACTAACTTCATGTAGGAACACCGTTACTTTGTCTCCTAAGTCATTTTTCTAACAAGACAACCTCAATGATAAGACGCACACTGTTTTCAATGCATTTCTTGCTAAAAGAGCTAAGATCATGATTGTCTCTGTTGCTCAATGAGCTAGGACGCTATTCAACTCTAATCTAAGAGAGACTCACTAACTTCATGTAGGAACACCGTTACTTTGTCTCCTAACTCATTTTCCTAACAAGACAACCTCAATGATAAGACGCACACTGTTTTCAATGCATTTCTTGCTAAAAGAGCTAAGATCGTGATTGTCTCTGTTGCTGAATGAGCTAGGACGCTATTCAACTCTAATCTAAGAGAGACTCACTAACTTCATGTAGGAACACCGTTACTTTGTCTCCTAACTCATTTTCCTAACAAGACAACCTCAATGATAAGACGCACACTGTTTTCAATGCATTTCTTGCTAAAAGAGCTAAGATCGTGATTGTCTCTGTTGCTGAATGAGCTTAGGACGCTATTCAACTCTAATCTAAGAGAGACTCACTAACTTCATGTAGGAACACCATTACTTTGTCTCCTAACTCATTTTCCTAACAAGACAACCTCAATGATAAGACGCACTCTGTTTTCAATGCATTTCTTGCTAAAAGAGCTAAGATCGTGTTTGTCTCTGTTGCTGAATGAGCTAGGACGCTATTCAACTCTAATCTAAGAGAGACTCACTAACTTCATGTAGGAACACCGTTACTTTGTCTCCTAACTCATTTTTCTAACAAGACAACCTCAATGATAAGACGCACACTGTTTTCCATGCATTTCTTGCTAAAAGAGCTAAGATCGTGATTGTCTCTGTTGCTGAATGAGCTAGGACGCTATTCAACTCTAATCTAAGAGAGACTCACTAACTTCATGTAGGAACACCGTTACTTTGTCTCCTAACTCATTTTCCTAACAAGACAACCTCAATGATAAGACGCACACTGTTTTCAATGCATTTCTTGCTAAAAGAGCTAAGATCGTGATTGTCTCTGTTGCTGAATGAGCTAGGACGCTATTCAACTCTAATCTAAGAGAGACTCACTAACTTCATGTAGGAACACCGTTACTTTGTCTCCTAACTCATTTTCCTAACAAGACAACCTCAATGATAAGACGCACACTGTTTTCAATGCATTTCTTGCTAAAAGAGCTAAGATCGTGATTGTCTCTGTTGCTGAATGAGCTTAGGACGCTATTCAACTCTAATCTAAGAGAGACTCACTAACTTCATGTAGGAACACCGTTACTTTGTCTCCTAACTCATTTTCCTAACAAGACAACCTCAATGATAAGACGCACACTGTTTTCAATGCATTTCTTGCTAAAAGAGCTAAGATCGTGATTGTCTCTGTTGCTGAATGAGCTAGGACGCTATTCAACTCTAATCTAAGAGAGACTCACTAACTTCATGTAGGAACACCGTTACTTTGTCTCCTAACTCATTTTCCTAACAAGACAACCTCAATGATAAGACGCACACTGTTTTCAATGCATTTCTTGCTAAAAGAGCTAAGATCGTGATTGTCTCTGTTGCTGAATGAGCTAGGACGCTATTCAACTCTAATCTAAGAGAGACTCACTAACTTCATGTAGGAACACCGTTACTTTGTCTCCTAACTCATTTTCCTAACAAGACAACCTCAATGATAAGACGCACACTGTTTTCAATGCATTTCTTGCTAAAAGAGCTAAGATCGTGATTGTCTCTGTTGCTGAATGAGCTTAGGACGCTATTCAACTCTAATCTAAGAGAGACTCACTAACTTCATGTAGGAACACCGTTACTTTGTCTCCTAACTCATTTTCCTAAAAGGACAACCTCAATGATAAGACGCACACTGTTTTCAATGCATTTCTTGCTAACAGAGCTAAGATCGTGATTGTCTCTGTTGCTGAATGAGCTAGGACGCTATTCAACTCTAATCTAAGAGAGACTCACTAACTTCATGTAGGAACACCGTTACTTTGTCTCCTAACTCATTTTCCTAACAAGACAACCTCAATGATAAGACGCACACTGTTTTCAATGCATTTCCTGCTGAAAGAGCTAAGATCGTGATTGTCTCTGTTGCTGAATGAGCTAGGACGCTATCAAACTCTAATCTAAGAGAGACTCACTAACTTCATGTAGGAACACCGTTACTTTGTCTCCTAATGCATTTTCCTAACAAGACAACCTCAATGATAAGACGCACACTGTTTTCAATGCATTTCTTGCTAAAAGAGCGTTACTTTGTCTCCTAACTCATTTTCCTAACAAGACAACCTCAATGATAAGACGCACACTGTTTTCAATGCATTTCCTGCTAAAAGAGCTAAGATCGTGATTGTCTCTGTTGCTGAATGAGCTAGGACGCTATCAAACTCTAATCTAAGAGAGACTCACTAACTTCATGTAGGAACACCGTTACTTTGTCTCCTAACGCATTTTCCTAACAAGACAACCTCAATGATAAGACGCACACTGTTTTCAATGCATTTCTTGCTAAAAGAGCGTTACTTTGTCTCCTAACTCATCTTCCTAACAAGACAACCTCAATGATAAGACGCACACTGTTTTCAATGCATTTTTTGCTAAAAGAGCTAAGATCGTGATTGTCTCTATTGCTGAATGAGCTAGGACGCTATTGAACTCTAATCTAAGAGAGACTCACTAACTTCATGTAGGAACACCGTTACTTTGTCTCCTAACTCATTTTTCTAACAAGACAACCTCAATGATAAGACGCACACTGTTTTCAATGCATTTCTTGCTAAAAGAGCTAAGATCGTGATTGTCTCTGTTGCTGAATGAGCTAGGACGCTATTCAACTCTAATCTAAGAGAGACTCACTAGCTTCATGTAGGAACACCGTTACTTTGTCTCCTAACTCATTTTCCTAACAAGACAACCTCAATGATAAGACGCACACTGTTTTCAATGCATTTCTTGCTTAAAGAGCTAAGATCGTGATTGTCTCTGTTGCTGAATGAGCTAGGACGCTATTCAACTCTAATCTAAGAGAGACTCACTAACTTCATGTAGGAACACCGTTACTTTGTCTCCTAACTCATTTTCCTAACAAGACAACCTCAATGATAAGACGCACACTGTTTTCAATGCATTTCTTGCTAAAAGAGCTAAGATCGTGATTGTCTCTGTTGCTGAATGAGCTTAGGACGCTATTCAACTCTAATCTAAGAGAGACTCACTAACTTCATGTAGGAACACCGTTACTTTGTCTCCTAACTCATTTTCCTAACAAGACAACCTCAATGATAAGACGCACACTGTTTTCAATGCATTTCTTGCTAAAAGAGCTAAGATCGTGATTGTCTCTGTTGCTGAATGAGCTAGGACGCTATTCAACTCTAATCTAAGAGAGACTCACTAACTTCATGTAGGAACACCGTTACTTTGTCTCCTAACTCATTTTTCTAACAAGACAACCTCAATGATAAGATGCACACTGTTTTCAATGCATTTCTTGCTAAAAGAGCTAAGATCGTGATTGTCTCTGTTGCTGAATGAGCTAGGACGCTATTCAACTCTAATCTAAGAGAGACTCACTAACTTCATGTAGGAACACCGTTACTTTGTCTCCTAACTCATTTTCCTAACAAGACAACCTCAATGATAAGACGCACACTGTTTTCAATGCATTTCTTGCTAAAAGAGCGTTACTTTGTCTCCTAACTCATTTTCCTAACAAGACAACCTCAATGATAAGACGCACACTGTTTTCAATGCATTTCTTGCTAAAAGAGCTAAGATCGTGATTGTCTCTGTTGCTGAATGATCTAGGACGCTATTCAACTCTAATCTAAGAGAGACTCACTAACTTCATGTAGGAACACCGTTACTTTGTCTCCTAAGTCATTTTTCTAACAAGACAACCTCAATGATAAGACGCACACTGTTTTCAATGCATTTCTTGCTAAAAGAGCTAAGATCGTGATTGTCTCTGTTGCTGAATGAGCTAGGACGCTATTCAACTCTAATCTAAGAGAGACTCACTAACTTCGTGTAGGAACACCGTTACTTTGTCTCCTAACTCATTTTCCTAACAAGACAACCTCAATGATAAGACGCACACTGTTTTCAATGCATTTCTTGCTAAAAGAGCTAAGATCGTGATTGTCTCTGTTGCTGAATGAGCTAGGACGCTATTCAACTCTAATCTAAGAGAGACTCACTAGCTTCATGTAGGAACACCGTTACTTTGTCTCCTAACTCATTTTCCTAACAAGACAACCTCAATGATAAGACGCACACTGTTTTCAATGCATTTCTTGCTTAAAGAGCTAAGATCGTGATTGTCTCTGTTGCTGAATGAGCTAGGACGCTATTCAACTCTAATCTAAGAGAGACTCACTAACTTCATGTAGGAACACCGTTACTTTGTCTCCTAACTCATTTTCCTAACAAGACAACCTCAATGATAAGACGCACACTGTTTTCAATGCATTTCTTGCTAAAAGAGCTAAGATCGTGATTGTCTCTTTTGCTGAATGAGCTAGGACGCTATTCAACTCTAATCTAAGAGAGACTCACTAACTTCATGTAGGAACACCGTTACTTTGTCTCCTAACTCATTTTCCTAACAAGACAACCTCAATGATAAGACGCACACTGTTTTCAATGCATTTCTTGCTAAAAGAGCTAAGATCGTGATTGTCTCTGTTGCTGAATGAGCTTAGGACACTATTCAACTCTAATCTAAGAGAGACTCACTAACTTCATGTAGGAACACCGTTACTTTGTCTCCTAACTCATTTTCCTAACAAGACAACCTCAATGATAAGACGCACACTGTTTTCAATGCATTTCTTGCTAAAAGAGCTAAGATCGTGATTGTCTCTGTTGCTGAATAAGCTTAGGACGCTATTCAACTCTAATCTAAGAGAGACTCAATAACTTCATGTAGGAACACCGTTACTTTGTCTCCTAACTCATTTTCCTAACAAGACAACCTCAATGATAAGACGCACACTGTTTTCAATGCATTTCTTGCTAAAAGAGCTAAGATCGTGATTGTCTCTGTTGCTGAATGAGCTAGGACGCTATTCAACTCTATTCTAAGAGAGACTCACTAACTTCATGTAGGAACACCGTTACTTTGTCTCCTAACTCATTTTCCTAACAAGACAACCTCAATGATAAGACGCACACTGTTTTCAATGCATTTCTTGCTAAAAGAGCTAAGATCATGATTGTCTCTGTTGCTGAATGAGCTAGGACGCTATTCAACTCTAATCTAAGAGAGACTCACTAACTTCATGTAGGAACACCGTTACTTTGTCTTCTAACTCATTTTCCTAACAAGACAACCTCAATGATAAGACGCACACTGTTTTCAATGCATTTCTTGCTAAAAGAGCTAAGATCGTGATTGTCTCTGTTGCTGAATGAGCTAGGACGCTATTCAACTCTAATCTAAGAGAGACTCACTAACTTCATGTAGGAACACCGTTACTTTGTCTCCTAACTCATTTTCCTAACAAGACAACCTCAATGATAAGACGCACACTGTTTTCAATGCATCTCTTGCTAAAAGAGCTAAGATCGTGATTGTCTCTTGCTGAATGAGCTAGGACGCTATTCAACTCTAATCTAAGAGAGACTCACTAACTTCATGTAGGAACACCGTTACTTTGTCTTCTAACTCATTTTCCTAACAAGACAACCTCAATGATAAGACGCACACTGTTTTCAATGCATTTCTTGCTAAAAGAGCTAAGATCGTGATTGTCTCTGTTGCTGAATGAGCTAGGAAGCTATTCAACTCTAATCTAAGAGAGACTCACTAACTTCATGTAGGAACACCGTTACTTTGTCTCCTAACTCATTTTCCTAACAAGACAACCTCAATGATAAGACGCACACTGTTTTCAATGCATTTCTTGCTAAAAGAGCTAAGATCGTGATTGTCTCTGTTGCTGAATGAGCTAGGACGCTATTCAACTCTAATCTAAGAGAGACTCACTAACTTCATGTAGGAACACCGTTACTTTGTCTCCTAACGCATTTTCCTAACAAGACAACCTCAATGATAAGACGCACTCTGTTTTCAATGCATTTCTTGCTAAAAGAGCTAAGATCGTGATTGTCTCTGTTGCTGAATGAGCTAGGACGCTATTCAACTCTAATCTAAGAGAGACTCACTAACTTCATGTAGGAACACCGTTACTTTGTCTCCTAACTCATTTTCCTAACAAGACAACCTCAATGATAAGACGCACACTGTTTTCAATGCATTTCTTGCTAAAAGAGCTAAGATCGTGATTGTCTCTGTTGCTGAATGAGCTAGGACGCTATTCAACTCTAATCTAAGAGAGACTCACTAACTTCATGTAGGAACACCGTTACTTTGTCTCCTAACTCATTTTTCTAACAAGACAACCTCAATGATAAGATGCACACTGTTTTCCATGCATTTCTTGCTAAAAGAGCTAAGATCGTGATTGTCTCTGTTGCTGAATGAGCTAGGACGCTATTCAACTCTAATCTAAGAGAGACTCACTAACTTCATGTAGGAACACCGTTACTTTGTCTCCTAACTCATTTTCCTAACAAGACAACCTCAATGATAAGACGCACACTGTTTTCAATGCATTTCTTGCTAAAAGAGCGTTACTTTGTCTCCTAACTCATTTTCCTAACAAGACAACCTCAATGATAAGACGCACACTGTTTTCAATGCATTTCTTGCTAAAAGAGCTAAGATCGTGATTGTCTCTGTTGCTGAATGATCTAGGACGCTATTCAACTCTAATCTAAGAGAGACTCACTAACTTCATGTAGGAACACCGTTACTTTGTCTCCTAAGTCATTTTTCTAACAAGACAACCTCAATGATAAGACGCACACTGTTTTCAATGCATTTCTTGCTAAAAGAGCTAAGATCATGATTGTCTCTGTTGCTCAATGAGCTAGGACGCTATTCAACTCTAATCTAAGAGAGACTCACTAACTTCATGTAGGAACACCGTTACTTTGTCTCCTAACTCATTTTCCTAACAAGACAACCTCAATGATAAGACGCACACTGTTTTCAATGCATTTCTTGCTAAAAGAGCTAAGATCGTGATTGTCTCTGTTGCTGAATGAGCTAGGACGCTATTCAACTCTAATCTAAGAGAGACTCACTAACTTCATGTAGGAACACCGTTACTTTGTCTCCTAACTCATTTTCCTAACAAGACAACCTCAATGATAAGACGCACACTGTTTTCAATGCATTTCTTGCTAAAAGAGCTAAGATCGTGATTGTCTCTGTTGCTGAATGAGCTTAGGACGCTATTCAACTCTAATCTAAGAGAGACTCACTAACTTCATGTAGGAACACCATTACTTTGTCTCCTAACTCATTTTCCTAACAAGACAACCTCAATGATAAGACGCACTCTGTTTTCAATGCATTTCTTGCTAAAAGAGCTAAGATCGTGTTTGTCTCTGTTGCTGAATGAGCTAGGACGCTATTCAACTCTAATCTAAGAGAGACTCACTAACTTCATGTAGGAACACCGTTACTTTGTCTCCTAACTCATTTTTCTAACAAGACAACCTCAATGATAAGACGCACACTGTTTTCCATGCATTTCTTGCTAAAAGAGCTAAGATCGTGATTGTCTCTGTTGCTGAATGAGCTAGGACGCTATTCAACTCTAATCTAAGAGAGACTCACTAACTTCATGTAGGAACACCGTTACTTTGTCTCCTAACTCATTTTCCTAACAAGACAACCTCAATGATAAGACGCACACTGTTTTCAATGCATTTCTTGCTAAAAGAGCGTTACTTTGTCTCCTAACTCATTTTCCTAACAAGACAACCTCAATGATAAGACGCACGCTGTTTTCAATGCATTTCTTGCTTAAAGAGCTAAGATCGTGATTGTCTCTGTTGCTGAATGAGCTAGGACGCTATTCAACTCTAATCTAAGAGAGACTCACTAACTTCATGTAGGAACACCGTTACTTTGTCTCCTAACTCATTTTCCTAACAAGACAACCTCAATGATAAGACGCACACTGTTTTCAATGCATTTCTTGCTAAAAGAGCTAAGATCGTGATTGTCTCTGTTGCTGAATGAGCTAGGACGCTATTCAACTCTAATCTAAGAGAGACTCACTAACTTCATGTAGGAACACCGTTACTTTGTCTCCTAACTCATTTTCCTAACAAGACAACCTCAATGATAAGACGCACACTGTTTTCAATGCATTTCTTGCTAAAAGAGCTAAGATCGTGATTGTCTCTGTTGCTGAATGAGCTAGGACGCTATTCAACTCTAATCTAAGAGAGACTCACTAACTTCATGTAGGAACACCGTTACTTTGTCTCCTAACTCATTTTCCTAACAAGACAACCTCAATGATAAGACGCACACTGTTTTTAATGCATTTCTTGCTAAAAGAGCTAAGATCGTGATTGTCTCTGTTGCTGAATGAGTTAGGACGCTATTCAACTCTAATCTAAGAGAGACTCACTAACTTCATGTAGGAACACCGTTACTTTGTCTCCTAACGCATTTTCCTAACAAGACAACCTCAATGATAAGACGCACACTGTTTTCAATGCATTTCTTGCTCAAAGAGCTAAGATCGTGATTGTCTCTGTTGCTGAATGAGCTAGGACGCTATTCAATTCTAATCTAAGAGAGACTCACTAACTTCATGTAGGAACACCGTTACTTTGTCTCCTAACTCATTTTCCTAACAAGACAACCTCAATGATAAGACGCACACTGTTTTACATGCATTTCTTGCTAAAAGAGCTAAGATCGTGATTGTCTCTGTTGCTGAATGAGTTAGGACGCTATTCAACTCTAATCTAAGAGAGACTCAATAACTTCATGTAGGAACACCGTTACTTTGTCTCCTAACTCATTTTCCTAACAAGACAACCTCAATGATAAGACGCACACTGTTTTCAATGCATTTCTTGCTAAAAGAGCTAAGATCGTGATTGTCTCTGTTGCTGAATGAGCTAGGACGCTATTCAACTCTAATCTAAGAGAGACTCACTAACTTCATGTAGGAACACCGTTACTTTGTCTCCTAACTCATTTTCCTAACAAGACAACCTCAATGATAAGACGCACACTGTTTTCAATGCATTTCTTGCTAAAAGAGCTAAGATCGTGATTGTCTCTGTTGCTGAATGAGTTAGGACGCTATTCAACTCTAATCTAAGAGAGACTCACTAACTTCATGTAGGAACACCGTTACTTTGTCTCCTAACGCATTTTCCTAACAAGACAACCTCAATGATAAGACGCACACTGTTTTCAATGCATTTCTTGCTCAAAGAGCTAAGATCGTGATTGTCTCTGCTGCTGAATGAGCTAGGACGCTATTCAATTCTAATCTAAGAGAGACTCACTAACTTCATGTAGGAACACCGTTACTTTGTCTCCTAACTCATTTTCCTAACAAGACAACCTCAATGATAAGACGCACACTGTTTTCAATGCATTTCTTGCTAAAAGAGCTAAGATCGTGATTGTCTCTGTTGCTGAATGAGTTAGGACGCTATTCAACTCTAATCTAAGAGAGACTCACTAACTTCATGTAGGAACACCGTTACTTTGTCTCCTAACTCATTTTCCTAACAAGACAACCTCAATGATAAGACGCACACTGTTTTCAATGCATTTCTTGCTAAAAGAGCTAAGATCGTGATTGTCTCTGTTGCTGAATGAGCTAGGACGCTATTCAACTCTAATCTAAGAGAGACTCACTAACTTCATGTAGGAACACCGTTACTTTGTCTTCTAACTCATTTTCCTAACAAGACAACCTCAATGATAAGACGCACACTGTTTTCAATGCATTTCTTGCTAAAAGAGCTAAGATCGTGATTGTCTCTGTTGCTGAATGAGCTAGGAAGCTATTCAACTCTAATCTAAGAGAGACTCACTAACTTCATGTAGGAACACCGTTACTTTGTCTCCTAACTCATTTTCCTAACAAGACAACCTCAATGATAAGACGCACACTGTTTTCAATGCATTTCTTGCTAAAAGAGCTAAGATCGTGATTGTCTCTGTTGCTGAATGAGCTAGGACGCTATTCAACTCTAATCTAAGAGAGACTCACTAACTTCATGTAGGAACACCGTTACTTTGTCTCCTAACGCATTTTCCTAACAAGACAACCTCAATGATAAGACGCACACTGTTTTCAATGCATTTCTTGCTAAAAGAGCTAAGATCGTGATTGTCTCTGTTGCTGAATGAGCTAGGACGCTATTCAACTCTAATCTAAGAGAGACTCACTAACTTCATGTAGGAACACCGTTACTTTGTCTCCTAACTCATTTTCCTAACAAGACAACCTCAATGATAAGACGCACACTGTTTTCAATGCATTTCTTGCTAAAAGAGCTAAGATCGTGATTGTCTCTGTTGCTGAATGAGCTAGGACGCTATTCAACTCTAATCTAAGAGAGACTCACTAACTTCATGTAGGAACACCGTTACTTTGTCTCCTAACTCATTTTCCTAACAAGACAACCTCAATGATAAGACGCACACTGTTTTCAATGCATTTCTTGCTAAAAGAGCTAAGATCGTGATTGTCTCTGTTGCTGAATGAGCTAGGACGCTATTCAACTCTAATCTAAGAGAGACTCACTAACTTCATGTAGGAACACCGTTACTTTGTCTCCTAACTCATTTTCCTAACAAGACAACCTCAATGATAAGACGCACACTGTTTTCAATGCATTTCTTGCTGAAAGAGCTAAGATCGTGATTGTCTCTGTTGCTGAATGAGCTAGGACGCTATTCAACTCTAATCTAAGAGAGACTCACTAACTTCATGTAGGAACACCGTTACTTTGTCTCCTAACTCATTTTCCTAACAAGACAACCTCAATGATAAGACGCACACTGTTTTCAATGCATTTCTTGCTAAAAGAGCTAAGATCGTGATTGTCTCTGTTGCTGAATGAGCTTAGGACGCTATTCAACTCTAATCTAAGAGAGACTCACTAACTTCATGTAGGAACACCGTTACTTTGTCTCCTAACTCATTTTCCTAACAAGACAACCTCATTGATAAGACGCACACTGTTTTCAATGCATTTCTTGCTAAAAGAGCTAAGATCGTGATTGTCTCTGTTGCTGAATGAGCTAGGACGCTATTCAACTCTAATCTAAGAGAGACTCACTAGCTTCATGTAGGAACACCGTTACTTTGTCTCCTAACTCATTTTCCTAACAAGACAACCTCAATGATAAGACGCACACTGTTTTCAATGCATTTCTTGCTTAAAGAGCTAAGATCGTGATTGTCTCTGTTGCTGAATGAGCTAGGACGCTATTCAACTCTAATCTAAGAGAGACTCACTAACTTCATGTAGGAACACCGTTACTTTGTCTCCTAACTCATTTTCCTAACAAGACAACCTCAATGATAAGACGCACACTGTTTTCAATGCATTTCTTGCTAAAAGAGCTAAGATCGTGATTGTCTCTGTTGCTGAATGAGCTAGGACGCTATTCAACTCTAATCTAAGAGAGACTCACTAACTTCATGTAGGAACACCGTTACTTTGTCTCCTAACTCATTTTCCTAACAAGACAACCTCAATGATAAGACGCACACTGTTTTCAATGCATTTCTTGCTAAAAGAGCTAAGATCGTGATTGTCTCTGTTGCTGAATGAGCTTAGGACGCTATTCAACTCTAATCTAAGAGAGACTCACTAACTTCATGTAGGAACACCGTTACTTTGTCTCCTAACACATTTTCCTAACAAGACAACCTCAATGATAAGACGCACACTGTTTTCAATGCATTTCTTGCTAAAAGAGCTAAGATCGTGATTGTCTCTGTTGCTGAATGAGCTAGGACGCTATTCAATTCTAATCTAAGAGAGACTCACTAACTTCATGTAGGAACACCGTTACTTTGTCTCCTAACTCATTTTCCTAACAAGACAACCTCAATGATAAGACGCACACTGTTTTACATGCATTTCTTGCTAAAAGAGCTAAGATCGTGATTGTCTCTGTTGCTGAATGAGTTAGGACGCTATTCAACTCTAATCTAAGAGAGACTCAATAACTTCATGTAGGAACACCGTTACTTTGTCTCCTAACTCATTTTCCTAACAAGACAACCTCAATGATAAGACGCACACTGTTTTCAATGCATTTCTTGCTAAAAGAGCTAAGATCGTGATTGTCTCTGTTGCTGAATGAGCTAGGACGCTATTCAACTCTAATCTAAGAGAGACTCACTAACTTCATGTAGGAACACCGTTACTTTGTCTCCTAACTCATTTTCCTAACAAGACAACCTCAATGATAAGACGCACACTGTTTTCAATGCATTTCTTGCTAAAAGAGCTAAGATCGTGATTGTCTCTGTTGCTGAATGAGTTAGGACGCTATTCAACTCTAATCTAAGAGAGACTCACTAACTTCATGTAGGAACACCGTTACTTTGTCTCCTAACGCATTTTCCTAACAAGACAACCTCAATGATAAGACGCACACTGTTTTCAATGCATTTCTTGCTCAAAGAGCTAAGATCGTGATTGTCTCTGTTGCTGAATGAGCTAGGACGCTATTCAATTCTAATCTAAGAGAGACTCACTAACTTCATGTAGGAACACCGTTACTTTGTCTCCTAACTCATTTTCCTAACAAGACAACCTCAATGATAAGACGCACACTGTTTTCAATGCATTTCTTGCTAAAAGAGCTAAGATCGTGATTGTCTCTGTTGCTGAATAAGCTTAGGACGCTATTCAACTCTAATCTAAGAGAGACTCACTAACTTCATGTAGGAACACCGTTACTTTGTCTCCTAACTCATTTTCCTAACAAGACAACCTCAATGATAAGACGCACACTGTTTTCAATGCATTTCTTGCTAAAAGAGCTAAGATCGTGATTGTCTCTGTTGCTGAATGAGCTAGGACGCTATTCAACTCTAATCTAAGAGAGACTCACTAACTTCATGTAGGAACACCGTTACTTTGTCTCCTAACTCATTTTCCTAACAAGACAACCTCAATGATAAGACGCACACTGTTTTCAATGCATTTCTTGCTAAAAGAGCTAAGATCGTGATTGTCTCTGTTGCTGAATGAGTTAGGACGCTATTCAACTCTAATCTAAGAGAGACTCACTAACTTCATGTAGGAACACCGTTACTTTGTCTCCTAACTCATTTTCCTAACAAGACAACCTCAATGATAAGACGCACACTGTTTTACATGCATTTCTTGCTAAAAGAGCTAAGATCGTGATTGTCTCTGTTGCTGAATGAGTTAGGACGCTATTCAACTCTAATCTAAGAGAGACTCAATAACTTCATGTAGGAACACCGTTACTTTGTCTCCTAACTCATTTTCCTAACAAGACAACCTCAATGATAAGACGCACACTGTTTTCAATGCATTTCTTGCTAAAAGAGCTAAGATCGTGATTGTCTCTGTTGCTGAATGAGCTAGGACGCTATTCAACTCTAATCTAAGAGAGACTCACTAACTTCATGTAGGAACACCGTTACTTTGTCTCCTAACTCATTTTCCTAACAAGACAACCTCAATGATAAGACGCACACTGTTTTCAATGCATTTCTTGCTAAAAGAGCTAAGATCGTGATTGTCTCTGTTGCTGAATGAGTTAGGACGCTATTCAACTCTAATCTAAGAGAGACTCACTAACTTCATGTAGGAACACCGTTACTTTGTCTCCTAACGCATTTTCCTAACAAGACAACCTCAATGATAAGACGCACACTGTTTTCAATGCATTTCTTGCTCAAAGAGCTAAGATCGTGATTGTCTCTGTTGCTGAATGAGCTAGGACGCTATTCAACTCTAATCTAAGAGAGACTCACTAACTTCATGTAGGAACACCGTTACTTTGTCTCCTAACTCATTTTCCTAACAAGACAACCTCAATGATAAGACGCACACTGTTTTCAATGCATTTCTTGCTTAAAGAGCTAAGATCGTGATTGTCTCTGTTGCTGAATGAGCTAGGACGCTATTCAACTCTAATCTAAGAGAGACTCACTAACTTCATGTAGGAACACCGTTACTTTGTCTCCTAACTCATTTTCCTAACAAGACAACCTCAATGATAAGACGCACACTGTTTTCAATGCATTTCTTGCTAAAAGAGCTAAGATCGTGATTGTCTCTGTTGCTGAATGAGCTTAGGACGCTATTCAACTCTAATCTAAGAGAGACTCACTAACTTCATGTAGGAACACCGTTACTTTGTCTCCTAACTCATTTTCCTAACAAGACAACCTCAATGATAAGACGCACACTGTTTTCAATGCATTTCTTGCTAAAAGAGCTAAGATCGTGATTGTCTCTGTTGCTGAATGAGCTAGGACGCTATTCAACTCTAATCTAAGAGAGACTCACTAACTTCATGTAGGAACACCGTTACTTTGTCTCCTAACTCATTTTCCTAACAAGACAACCTCAATGATAAGACGCACACTGTTTTCAATGCATTTCTTGCTAAAAGAGCTAAGATCGTGATTGTCTCTGTTGCTGAATGAGCTAGGACGCTATTCAACTCTAATCTAAGAGAGACTCACTAACTTCATGTAGGAACACCGTTACTTTGTCTCCTAACTCATTTTCCTAACAAGACAACCTCAATGATAAGACGCACACTGTTTTCAATGCATTTCTTGCTAAAAGAGCTAAGATCGTGATTGTCTCTGTTGCTGAATGAGTTAGGACGCTATTCAACTCTAATCTAAGAGAGACTCACTAACTTCATGTAGGAACACCGTTACTTTGTCTCCTAACTCATTTTCCTAACAAGACAACCTCAATGATAAGACGCACACTGTTTTCAATGCATTTCTTGCTAAAAGAGCTAAGATCGTGATTGTCTCTGTTGCTGAATGAGCTTAGGACGCTATTCAACTCTAATCTAAGAGAGACTCACTAACTTCATGTAGGAACACCGTTACTTTGTCTCCTAACTCATTTTCCTAACAAGACAACCTCAATGATAAGACGCACACTGTTTTCAATGCATTTCTTGCTAACAGAGCTAAGATCGTGATTGTCTCTGTTGCTGAATGAGCTAGGACGCTATTCAACTCTAATCTAAGAGAGACTCACTAACTTCATGTAGGAACACCGTTACTTTGTCTCCTAATGCATTTTCCTAACAAGACAACCTCAATGATAAGACGCACACTGTTTTCAATGCATTTCTTGCTAAAAGAGCGTTACTTTGTCTCCTAACTCATTTTCCTAACAAGACAACCTCAATGATAAGACGCACACTGTTTTCAATGCATTTCCTGCTAAAAGAGCTAAGATCGTGATTGTCTCTGTTGCTGAATGAGCTAGGACGCTATCAAACTCTAATCTAAGAGAGACTCACTAACTTCATGTAGGAACACCGTTACTTTGTCTCCTAACGCATTTTCCTAACAAGACAACCTCAATGATAAGACGCACACTGTTTTCAATGCATTTCTTGCTAAAAGAGCGTTACTTTGTCTCCTAACTCATCTTCCTAACAAGACAACCTCAATGATAAGACGCACACTGTTTTCAATGCATTTTTTGCTAAAAGAGCTAAGATCGTGATTGTCTCTGTTGCTGAATGAGCTAGGACGCTATTGAACTCTAATCTAAGAGAGACTCACTAACTTCATGTAGGAACACCGTTACTTTGTCTCCTAACTCATTTTTCTAACAAGACAACCTCAATGATAAGACGCACACTGTTTTCAATGCATTTCTTGCTAAAAGAGCTAAGATCGTGATTGTCTCTGTTGCTGAATGAGCTAGGACGCTATTCAACTCTAATCTAAGAGAGACTCACTAACTTCATGTAGGAACACCGTTACTTTGTCTCCTAACTCATTTTCCTAACAAGACAACCTCAATGATAAGACGCACACTGTTTTCAATGCATTTCTTGCTAAAAGAGCTAAGATCGTGATTGTCTCTGTTGCTGAATGAGCTAGGACGCTATTCAACTCTAATCTAAGAGAGACTCACTAGCTTCATGTAGGAACACCGTTACTTTGTCTCCTAACTCATTTTCCTAACAAGACAACCTCAATGATAAGACGCACACTGTTTTCAATGCATTTCTTGCTTAAAGAGCTAAGATCGTGATTGTCTCTGTTGCTGAATGAGCTAGGACGCTATTCAACTCTAATCTAAGAGAGACTCACTAACTTCATGTAGGAACACCGTTACTTTGTCTCCTAACTCATTTTCCTAACAAGACAACCTCAATGATAAGACGCACACTGTTTTCAATGCATTTCTTGCTAAAAGAGCTAAGATCGTGATTGTCTCTGTTGCTGAATGAGCTTAGGACGCTATTCAACTCTAATCTAAGAGAGACTCACTAACTTCATGTAGGAACACCGTTACTTTGTCTCCTAACTCATTTTCCTAACAAGACAACCTCAATGATAAGACGCACACTGTTTTCAATGCATTTCTTGCTAAAAGAGCTAAGATCGTGATTGTCTCTGTTGCTGAATGAGCTAGGACGCTATTCAACTCTAATCTAAGAGAGACTCACTAACTTCATGTAGGAACACCGTTACTTTGTCTCCTAACTCATTTTTCTAACAAGACAACCTCAATGATAAGATGCACACTGTTTTCCATGCATTTCTTGCTAAAAGAGCTAAGATCGTGATTGTCTCTGTTGCTGAATGAGCTAGGACGCTATTCAACTCTAATCTAAGAGAGACTCACTAACTTCATGTAGGAACACCGTTACTTTGTCTCCTAACTCATTTTCCTAACAAGACAACCTCAATGATAAGACGCACACTGTTTTCAATGCATTTCTTGCTAAAAGAGCGTTACTTTGTCTCCTAACTCATTTTCCTAACAAGACAACCTCAATGATAAGACGCACACTGTTTTCAATGCATTTCTTGCTAAAAGAGCTAAGATCGTGATTGTCTCTGTTGCTGAATGAGCTAGGACGCTATTCAACTCTAATCTAAGAGAGACTCACTAGCTTCATGTAGGAACACCGTTACTTTGTCTCCTAACTCATTTTCCTAACAAGACAACCTCAATGATAAGACGCACACTGTTTTCAATGCATTTCTTGCTTAAAGAGCTAAGATCGTGATTGTCTCTGTTGCTGAATGAGCTAGGACGCTATTCAACTCTAATCTAAGAGAGACTCACTAACTTCATGTAGGAACACCGTTACTTTGTCTCCTAACTCATTTTCCTAACAAGACAACCTCAATGATAAGACGCACACTGTTTTCAATGCATTTCTTGCTAAAAGAGCTAAGATCGTGATTGTCTCTGTTGCTGAATGAGCTTAGGACGCTATTCAACTCTAATCTAAGAGAGACTCACTAACTTCATGTAGGAACACCGTTACTTTGTCTCCTAACTCATTTTCCTAACAAGACAACCTCAATGATAAGACGCACACTGTTTTCAATGCATTTCTTGCTAAAAGAGCTAAGATCGTGATTGTCTCTGTTGCTGAATGAGCTAGGACGCTATTCAACTCTAATCTAAGAGAGACTCACTAACTTCATGTAGGAACACCGTTACTTTGTCTCCTAACTCATTTTTCTAACAAGACAACCTCAATGATAAGATGCACACTGTTTTCCATGCATTTCTTGCTAAAAGAGCTAAGATCGTGATTGTCTCTGTTGCTGAATGAGCTAGGACGCTATTCAACTCTAATCTAAGAGAGACTCACTAACTTCATGTAGGAACACCGTTACTTTGTCTCCTAACTCATTTTCCTAACAAGACAACCTCAATGATAAGACGCACACTGTTTTCAATGCATTTCTTGCTAAAAGAGCGTTACTTTGTCTCCTAACTCATTTTCCTAACAAGACAACCTCAATGATAAGACGCACACTGTTTTCAATGCATTTCTTGCTAAAAGAGCTAAGATCGTGATTGTCTCTGTTGCTGAATGATCTAGGACGCTATTCAACTCTAATCTAAGAGAGACTCACTAACTTCATGTAGGAACACCGTTACTTTGTCTCCTAACTCATTTTCCTAACAAGACAACCTCAATGATAAGACGCACACTGTTTTCAATGCATTTCTTGCTAAAAGAGCTAAGATCGTGATTGTCTCTGTTGCTGAATGAGTTAGGACGCTATTCAACTCTAATCTAAGAGAGACTCACTAACTTCATGTAGGAACACCGTTACTTTGTCTCCTAACGCATTTTCCTAACAAGACAACCTCAATGATAAGACGCACACTGTTTTCAATGCATTTCTTGCTCAAAGAGCTAAGATCGTGATTGTCTCTGTTGCTGAATGAGCTAGGACGCTATTCAACTCTAATCTAAGAGAGACTCACTAACTTCATGTAGGAACACCGTTACTTTGTCTCCTAACTCATTTTCCTAACAAGACAACCTCAATGATAAGACGCACACTGTTTTCAATGCATTTCTTGCTTAAAGAGCTAAGATCGTGATTGTCTCTGTTGCTGAATGAGCTAGGACGCTATTCAACTCTAATCTAAGAGAGACTCACTAACTTCATGTAGGAACACCGTTACTTTGTCTCCTAACTCATTTTCCTAACAAGACAACCTCAATGATAAGACGCACACTGTTTTCAATGCATTTCTTGCTAAAAGAGCTAAGATCGTGATTGTCTCTGTTGCTGAATGAGCTTAGGACGCTATTCAACTCTAATCTAAGAGAGACTCACTAACTTCATGTAGGAACACCGTTACTTTGTCTCCTAACTCATTTTCCTAACAAGACAACCTCAATGATAAGACGCACACTGTTTTCAATGCATTTCTTGCTAAAAGAGCTAAGATCGTGATTGTCTCTGTTGCTGAATGAGCTAGGACGCTATTCAACTCTAATCTAAGAGAGACTCACTAACTTCATGTAGGAACACCGTTACTTTGTCTCCTAACTCATTTTCCTAACAAGACAACCTCAATGATAAGACGCACACTGTTTTCAATGCATTTCTTGCTAAAAGAGCTAAGATCGTGATTGTCTCTGTTGCTGAATGAGCTAGGACGCTATTCAACTCTAATCTAAGAGAGACTCACTAACTTCATGTAGGAACACCGTTACTTTGTCTCCTAACTCATTTTCCTAACAAGACAACCTCAATGATAAGACGCACACTGTTTTCAATGCATTTCTTGCTAAAAGAGCTAAGATCGTGATTGTCTCTGTTGCTGAATGAGTTAGGACGCTATTCAACTCTAATCTAAGAGAGACTCACTAACTTCATGTAGGAACACCGTTACTTTGTCTCCTAACTCATTTTCCTAACAAGACAACCTCAATGATAAGACGCACACTGTTTTCAATGCATTTCTTGCTAAAAGAGCTAAGATCGTGATTGTCTCTGTTGCTGAATGAGCTTAGGACGCTATTCAACTCTAATCTAAGAGAGACTCACTAACTTCATGTAGGAACACCGTTACTTTGTCTCCTAACTCATTTTCCTAACAAGACAACCTCAATGATAAGACGCACACTGTTTTCAATGCATTTCTTGCTAACAGAGCTAAGATCGTGATTGTCTCTGTTGCTGAATGAGCTAGGACGCTATTCAACTCTAATCTAAGAGAGACTCACTAACTTCATGTAGGAACACCGTTACTTTGTCTCCTAATGCATTTTCCTAACAAGACAACCTCAATGATAAGACGCACACTGTTTTCAATGCATTTCTTGCTAAAAGAGCGTTACTTTGTCTCCTAACTCATTTTCCTAACAAGACAACCTCAATGATAAGACGCACACTGTTTTCAATGCATTTCCTGCTAAAAGAGCTAAGATCGTGATTGTCTCTGTTGCTGAATGAGCTAGGACGCTATCAAACTCTAATCTAAGAGAGACTCACTAACTTCATGTAGGAACACCGTTACTTTGTCTCCTAACGCATTTTCCTAACAAGACAACCTCAATGATAAGACGCACACTGTTTTCAATGCATTTCTTGCTAAAAGAGCGTTACTTTGTCTCCTAACTCATCTTCCTAACAAGACAACCTCAATGATAAGACGCACACTGTTTTCAATGCATTTTTTGCTAAAAGAGCTAAGATCGTGATTGTCTCTGTTGCTGAATGAGCTAGGACGCTATTGAACTCTAATCTAAGAGAGACTCACTAACTTCATGTAGGAACACCGTTACTTTGTCTCCTAACTCATTTTTCTAACAAGACAACCTCAATGATAAGACGCACACTGTTTTCAATGCATTTCTTGCTAAAAGAGCTAAGATCGTGATTGTCTCTGTTGCTGAATGAGCTAGGACGCTATTCAACTCTAATCTAAGAGAGACTCACTAACTTCATGTAGGAACACCGTTACTTTGTCTCCTAACTCATTTTCCTAACAAGACAACCTCAATGATAAGACGCACACTGTTTTCAATGCATTTCTTGCTCAAAGAGCTAAGATCGTGATTGTCTCTGTTGCTGAATGAGCTAGGACGCTATTCAACTCTAATCTAAGAGAGACTCACTAGCTTCATGTAGGAACACCGTTACTTTGTCTCCTAACTCATTTTCCTAACAAGACAACCTCAATGATAAGACGCACACTGTTTTCAATGCATTTCTTGCTTAAAGAGCTAAGATCGTGATTGTCTCTGTTGCTGAATGAGCTAGGACGCTATTCAACTCTAATCTAAGAGAGACTCACTAACTTCATGTAGGAACACCGTTACTTTGTCTCCTAACTCATTTTCCTAACAAGACAACCTCAATGATAAGACGCACACTGTTTTCAATGCATTTCTTGCTAAAAGAGCTAAGATCGTGATTGTCTCTGTTGCTGAATGAGCTTAGGACGCTATTCAACTCTAATCTAAGAGAGACTCACTAACTTCATGTAGGAACACCGTTACTTTGTCTCCTAACTCATTTTCCTAACAAGACAACCTCAATGATAAGACGCACACTGTTTTCAATGCATTTCTTGCTAAAAGAGCTAAGATCGTGATTGTCTCTGTTGCTGAATGAGCTAGGACGCTATTCAACTCTAATCTAAGAGAGACTCACTAACTTCATGTAGGAACACCGTTACTTTGTCTCCTAACTCATTTTTCTAACAAGACAACCTCAATGATAAGATGCACACTGTTTTCCATGCATTTCTTGCTAAAAGAGCTAAGATCGTGATTGTCTCTGTTGCTGAATGAGCTAGGACGCTATTCAACTCTAATCTAAGAGAGACTCACTAACTTCATGTAGGAACACCGTTACTTTGTCTCCTAACTCATTTTCCTAACAAGACAACCTCAATGATAAGACGCACACTGTTTTCAATGCATTTCTTGCTAAAAGAGCGTTACTTTGTCTCCTAACTCATTTTCCTAACAAGACAACCTCAATGATAAGACGCACACTGTTTTCAATGCATTTCTTGCTAAAAGAGCTAAGATCGTGATTGTCTCTGTTGCTGAATGATCTAGGACGCTATTCAACTCTAATCTAAGAGAGACTCACTAACTTCATGTAGGAACACCGTTACTTTGTCTCCTAACTCATTTTCCTAACAAGACAACCTCAATGATAAGACGCACACTGTTTTCAATGCATTTCTTGCTAAAAGAGCTAAGATCGTGATTGTCTCTGTTGCTGAATGAGTTAGGACGCTATTCAACTCTAATCTAAGAGAGACTCACTAACTTCATGTAGGAACACCGTTACTTTGTCTCCTAACGCATTTTCCTAACAAGACAACCTCAATGATAAGACGCACACTGTTTTCAATGCATTTCTTGCTCAAAGAGCTAAGATCGTGATTGTCTCTGTTGCTGAATGAGCTAGGACGCTATTCAACTCTAATCTAAGAGAGACTCACTAACTTCATGTAGGAACACCGTTACTTTGTCTCCTAACTCATTTTCCTAACAAGACAACCTCAATGATAAGACGCACACTGTTTTCAATGCATTTCTTGCTTAAAGAGCTAAGATCGTGATTGTCTCTGTTGCTGAATGAGCTAGGACGCTATTCAACTCTAATCTAAGAGAGACTCACTAACTTCATGTAGGAACACCGTTACTTTGTCTCCTAACTCATTTTCCTAACAAGACAACCTCAATGATAAGACGCACACTGTTTTCAATGCATTTCTTGCTAAAAGAGCTAAGATCGTGATTGTCTCTGTTGCTGAATGAGCTTAGGACGCTATTCAACTCTAATCTAAGAGAGACTCACTAACTTCATGTAGGAACACCGTTACTTTGTCTCCTAACTCATTTTCCTAACAAGACAACCTCAATGATAAGACGCACACTGTTTTCAATGCATTTCTTGCTAAAAGAGCTAAGATCGTGATTGTCTCTGTTGCTGAATGAGCTAGGACGCTATTCAACTCTAATCTAAGAGAGACTCACTAACTTCATGTAGGAACACCGTTACTTTGTCTCCTAACTCATTTTCCTAACAAGACAACCTCAATGATAAGACGCACACTGTTTTCAATGCATTTCTTGCTAAAAGAGCTAAGATCGTGATTGTCTCTGTTGCTGAATGAGCTAGGACGCTATTCAACTCTAATCTAAGAGAGACTCACTAACTTCATGTAGGAACACCGTTACTTTGTCTCCTAACTCATTTTCCTAACAAGACAACCTCAATGATAAGACGCACACTGTTTTCAATGCATTTCTTGCTAAAAGAGCTAAGATCGTGATTGTCTCTGTTGCTGAATGAGTTAGGACGCTATTCAACTCTAATCTAAGAGAGACTCACTAACTTCATGTAGGAACACCGTTACTTTGTCTCCTAACTCATTTTCCTAACAAGACAACCTCAATGATAAGACGCACACTGTTTTCAATGCATTTCTTGCTAAAAGAGCTAAGATCGTGATTGTCTCTGTTGCTGAATGAGCTTAGGACGCTATTCAACTCTAATCTAAGAGAGACTCACTAACTTCATGTAGGAACACCGTTACTTTGTCTCCTAACTCATTTTCCTAACAAGACAACCTCAATGATAAGACGCACACTGTTTTCAATGCATTTCTTGCTAACAGAGCTAAGATCGTGATTGTCTCTGTTGCTGAATGAGCTAGGACGCTATTCAACTCTAATCTAAGAGAGACTCACTAACTTCATGTAGGAACACCGTTACTTTGTCTCCTAATGCATTTTCCTAACAAGACAACCTCAATGATAAGACGCACACTGTTTTCAATGCATTTCTTGCTCAAAGAGCTAAGATCGTGATTGTCTCTGTTGCTGAATGAGCTAGGACGCTATTCAACTCTAATCTAAGAGAGACTCACTAACTTCATGTAGGAACACCGTTACTTTGTCTCCTAACTCATTTTCCTAACAAGACAACCTCAATGATAAGACGCACACTGTTTTCAATGCATTTCTTGCTTAAAGAGCTAAGATCGTGATTGTCTCTGTTGCTGAATGAGCTAGGACGCTATTCAACTCTAATCTAAGAGAGACTCACTAACTTCATGTAGGAACACCGTTACTTTGTCTCCTAACTCATTTTCCTAACAAGACAACCTCAATGATAAGACGCACACTGTTTTCAATGCATTTCTTGCTAAAAGAGCTAAGATCGTGATTGTCTCTGTTGCTGAATGAGCTTAGGACGCTATTCAACTCTAATCTAAGAGAGACTCACTAACTTCATGTAGGAACACCGTTACTTTGTCTCCTAACTCATTTTCCTAACAAGACAACCTCAATGATAAGACGCACACTGTTTTCAATGCATTTCTTGCTAAAAGAGCTAAGATCGTGATTGTCTCTGTTGCTGAATGAGCTAGGACGCTATTCAACTCTAATCTAAGAGAGACTCACTAACTTCATGTAGGAACACCGTTACTTTGTCTCCTAACTCATTTTCCTAACAAGACAACCTCAATGATAAGACGCACACTGTTTTCAATGCATTTCTTGCTAAAAGAGCTAAGATCGTGATTGTCTCTGTTGCTGAATGAGCTAGGACGCTATTCAACTCTAATCTAAGAGAGACTCACTAACTTCATGTAGGAACACCGTTACTTTGTCTCCTAACTCATTTTCCTAACAAGACAACCTCAATGATAAGACGCACACTGTTTTCAATGCATTTCTTGCTAAAAGAGCTAAGATCGTGATTGTCTCTGTTGCTGAATGAGTTAGGACGCTATTCAACTCTAATCTAAGAGAGACTCACTAACTTCATGTAGGAACACCGTTACTTTGTCTCCTAACTCATTTTCCTAACAAGACAACCTCAATGATAAGACGCACACTGTTTTCAATGCATTTCTTGCTAAAAGAGCTAAGATCGTGATTGTCTCTGTTGCTGAATGAGCTTAGGACGCTATTCAACTCTAATCTAAGAGAGACTCACTAACTTCATGTAGGAACACCGTTACTTTGTCTCCTAACTCATTTTCCTAACAAGACAACCTCAATGATAAGACGCACACTGTTTTCAATGCATTTCTTGCTAACAGAGCTAAGATCGTGATTGTCTCTGTTGCTGAATGAGCTAGGACGCTATTCAACTCTAATCTAAGAGAGACTCACTAACTTCATGTAGGAACACCGTTACTTTGTCTCCTAATGCATTTTCCTAACAAGACAACCTCAATGATAAGACGCACACTGTTTTCAATGCATTTCTTGCTAAAAGAGCGTTACTTTGTCTCCTAACTCATTTTCCTAACAAGACAACCTCAATGATAAGACGCACACTGTTTTCAATGCATTTCCTGCTAAAAGAGCTAAGATCGTGATTGTCTCTGTTGCTGAATGAGCTAGGACGCTATCAAACTCTAATCTAAGAGAGACTCACTAACTTCATGTAGGAACACCGTTACTTTGTCTCCTAACGCATTTTCCTAACAAGACAACCTCAATGATAAGACGCACACTGTTTTCAATGCATTTCTTGCTAAAAGAGCGTTACTTTGTCTCCTAACTCATCTTCCTAACAAGACAACCTCAATGATAAGACGCACACTGTTTTCAATGCATTTTTTGCTAAAAGAGCTAAGATCGTGATTGTCTCTGTTGCTGAATGAGCTAGGACGCTATTGAACTCTAATCTAAGAGAGACTCACTAACTTCATGTAGGAACACCGTTACTTTGTATCCTAACTCATTTTTCTAACAAGACAACCTCAATGATAAGACGCACACTGTTTTCAATGCATTTCTTGCTAAAAGAGCTAAGATCGTGATTGTCTCTGTTGCTGAATGAGCTAGGACGCTATTCAACTCTAATCTAAGAGAGACTCACTAACTTCATGTAGGAACACCGTTACTTTGTCTCCTAACTCATTTTCCTAACAAGACAACCTCAATGATAAGACGCACACTGTTTTCAATGCATTTCTTGCTAAAAGAGCTAAGATCGTGATTGTCTCTGTTGCTGAATGAGCTAGGACGCTATTCAACTCTAATCTAAGAGAGACTCACTAGCTTCATGTAGGAACACCGTTACTTTGTCTCCTAACTCATTTTCCTAACAAGACAACCTCAATGATAAGACGCACACTGTTTTCAATGCATTTCTTGCTTAAAGAGCTAAGATCGTGATTGTCTCTGTTGCTGAATGAGCTAGGACGCTATTCAACTCTAATCTAAGAGAGACTCACTAACTTCATGTAGGAACACCGTTACTTTGTCTCCTAACTCATTTTCCTAACAAGACAACCTCAATGATAAGACGCACACTGTTTTCAATGCATTTCTTGCTAAAAGAGCTAAGATCGTGATTGTCTCTGTTGCTGAATGAGCTTAGGACGCTATTCAACTCTAATCTAAGAGAGACTCACTAACTTCATGTAGGAACACCGTTACTTTGTCTCCTAACTCATTTTCCTAACAAGACAACCTCAATGATAAGACGCACACTGTTTTCAATGCATTTCTTGCTAAAAGAGCTAAGATCGTGATTGTCTCTGTTGCTGAATGAGCTAGGACGCTATTCAACTCTAATCTAAGAGAGACTCACTAACTTCATGTAGGAACACCGTTACTTTGTCTCCTAACTCATTTTTCTAACAAGACAACCTCAATGATAAGATGCACACTGTTTTCCATGCATTTCTTGCTAAAAGAGCTAAGATCGTGATTGTCTCTGTTGCTGAATGAGCTAGGACGCTATTCAACTCTAATCTAAGAGAGACTCACTAACTTCATGTAGGAACACCGTTACTTTGTCTCCTAACTCATTTTCCTAACAAGACAACCTCAATGATAAGACGCACACTGTTTTCAATGCATTTCTTGCTAAAAGAGCGTTACTTTGTCTCCTAACTCATTTTCCTAACAAGACAACCTCAATGATAAGACGCACACTGTTTTCAATGCATTTCTTGCTAAAAGAGCTAAGATCGTGATTGTCTCTGTTGCTGAATGATCTAGGACGCTATTCAACTCTAATCTAAGAGAGACTCACTAACTTCATGTAGGAACACCGTTACTTTGTCTCCTAACTCATTTTCCTAACAAGACAACCTCAATGATAAGACGCACACTGTTTTCAATGCATTTCTTGCTAAAAGAGCTAAGATCGTGATTGTCTCTGTTGCTGAATGAGCTAGGACGCTATTCAACTCTAATCTAAGAGAGACTCACTAACTTCATGTAGGAACACCGTTACTTTGTCTCCTAACTCATTTTTCTAACAAGACAACCTCAATGATAAGATGCACACTGTTTTCCATGCATTTCTTGCTAAAAGAGCTAAGATCGTGATTGTCTCTGTTGCTGAATGAGCTAGGACGCTATTCAACTCTAATCTAAGAGAGACTCACTAACTTCATGTAGGAACACCGTTACTTTGTCTCCTAACTCATTTTCCTAACAAGACAACCTCAATGATAAGACGCACACTGTTTTCAATGCATTTCTTGCTAAAAGAGCGTTACTTTGTCTCCTAACTCATTTTCCTAACAAGACAACCTCAATGATAAGACGCACACTGTTTTCAATGCATTTCTTGCTAAAAGAGCTAAGATCGTGATTGTCTCTGTTGCTGAATGATCTAGGACGCTATTCAACTCTAATCTAAGAGAGACTCACTAACTTCATGTAGGAACACCGTTACTTTGTCTCCTAACTCATTTTCCTAACAAGACAACCTCAATGATAAGACGCACACTGTTTTCAATGCATTTCTTGCTAAAAGAGCTAAGATCGTGATTGTCTCTGTTGCTGAATGAGTTAGGACGCTATTCAACTCTAATCTAAGAGAGACTCACTAACTTCATGTAGGAACACCGTTACTTTGTCTCCTAACGCATTTTCCTAACAAGACAACCTCAATGATAAGACGCACACTGTTTTCAATGCATTTCTTGCTCAAAGAGCTAAGATCGTGATTGTCTCTGTTGCTGAATGAGCTAGGACGCTATTCAACTCTAATCTAAGAGAGACTCACTAACTTCATGTAGGAACACCGTTACTTTGTCTCCTAACTCATTTTCCTAACAAGACAACCTCAATGATAAGACGCACACTGTTTTCAATGCATTTCTTGCTTAAAGAGCTAAGATCGTGATTGTCTCTGTTGCTGAATGAGCTAGGACGCTATTCAACTCTAATCTAAGAGAGACTCACTAACTTCATGTAGGAACACCGTTACTTTGTCTCCTAACTCATTTTCCTAACAAGACAACCTCAATGATAAGACGCACACTGTTTTCAATGCATTTCTTGCTAAAAGAGCTAAGATCGTGATTGTCTCTGTTGCTGAATGAGCTTAGGACGCTATTCAACTCTAATCTAAGAGAGACTCACTAACTTCATGTAGGAACACCGTTACTTTGTCTCCTAACTCATTTTTCTAACAAGACAACCTCAATGATAAGACGCACACTGTTTTCAATGCATTTCTTGCTAAAAGAGCTAAGATCGTGATTGTCTCTGTTGCTGAATGAGCTAGGACGCTATTCAACTCTAATCTAAGAGAGACTCACTAACTTCATGTAGGAACACCGTTACTTTGTCTCCTAACTCATTTTCCTAACAAGACAACCTCAATGATAAGACGCACACTGTTTTCAATGCATTTCTTGCTAAAAGAGCTAAGATCGTGATTGTCTCTGTTGCTGAATGAGCTAGGACGCTATTCAACTCTAATCTAAGAGAGACTCACTAACTTCATGTAGGAACACCGTTACTTTGTCTCCTAACTCATTTTCCTAACAAGACAACCTCAATGATAAGACGCACACTGTTTTCAATGCATTTCTTGCTAAAAGAGCTAAGATCGTGATTGTCTCTGTTGCTGAATGAGTTAGGACGCTATTCAACTCTAATCTAAGAGAGACTCACTAACTTCATGTAGGAACACCGTTACTTTGTCTCCTAACTCATTTTCCTAACAAGACAACCTCAATGATAAGACGCACACTGTTTTCAATGCATTTCTTGCTAAAAGAGCTAAGATCGTGATTGTCTCTGTTGCTGAATGAGCTTAGGACGCTATTCAACTCTAATCTAAGAGAGACTCACTAACTTCATGTAGGAACACCGTTACTTTGTCTCCTAACTCATTTTCCTAACAAGACAACCTCAATGATAAGACGCACACTGTTTTCAATGCATTTCTTGCTAACAGAGCTAAGATCGTGATTGTCTCTGTTGCTGAATGAGCTAGGACGCTATTCAACTCTAATCTAAGAGAGACTCACTAACTTCATGTAGGAACACCGTTACTTTGTCTCCTAACTCATTTTCCTAACAAGACAACCTCAATGATAAGACGCACACTGTTTTCAATGCATTTCCTGCTGAAAGAGCTAAGATCGTGATTGTCTCTGTTGCTGAATGAGCTAGGACGCTATCAAACTCTAATCTAAGAGAGACTCACTAACTTCATGTAGGAACACCGTTACTTTGTCTCCTAATGCATTTTCCTAACAAGACAACCTCAATGATAAGACGCACACTGTTTTCAATGCATTTCTTGCTAAAAGAGCGTTACTTTGTCTCCTAACTCATTTTCCTAACAAGACAACCTCAATGATAAGACGCACACTGTTTTCAATGCATTTCCTGCTAAAAGAGCTAAGATCGTGATTGTCTCTGTTGCTGAATGAGCTAGGACGCTATCAAACTCTAATCTAAGAGAGACTCACTAACTTCATGTAGGAACACCGTTACTTTGTCTCCTAACGCATTTTCCTAACAAGACAACCTCAATGATAAGACGCACACTGTTTTCAATGCATTTCTTGCTAAAAGAGCGTTACTTTGTCTCCTAACTCATCTTCCTAACAAGACAACCTCAATGATAAGACGCACACTGTTTTCAATGCATTTTTTGCTAAAAGAGCTAAGATCGTGATTGTCTCTGTTGCTGAATGAGCTAGGACGCTATTGAACTCTAATCTAAGAGAGACTCACTAACTTCATGTAGGAACACCGTTACTTTGTCTCCTAACTCATTTTTCTAACAAGACAACCTCAATGATAAGACGCACACTGTTTTCAATGCATTTCTTGCTAAAAGAGCTAAGATCGTGATTGTCTCTGTTGCTGAATGAGCTAGGACGCTATTCAACTCTAATCTAAGAGAGACTCACTAACTTCATGTAGGAACACCGTTACTTTGTCTCCTAACTCATTTTCCTAACAAGACAACCTCAATGATAAGACGCACACTGTTTTCAATGCATTTCTTGCTAAAAGAGCTAAGATCGTGATTGTCTCTGTTGCTGAATGAGCTAGGACGCTATTCAACTCTAATCTAAGAGAGACTCACTAGCTTCATGTAGGAACACCGTTACTTTGTCTCCTAACTCATTTTCCTAACAAGACAACCTCAATGATAAGACGCACACTGTTTTCAATGCATTTCTTGCTTAAAGAGCTAAGATCGTGATTGTCTCTGTTGCTGAATGAGCTAGGACGCTATTCAACTCTAATCTAAGAGAGACTCACTAACTTCATGTAGGAACACCGTTACTTTGTCTCCTAACTCATTTTCCTAACAAGACAACCTCAATGATAAGACGCACACTGTTTTCAATGCATTTCTTGCTAAAAGAGCTAAGATCGTGATTGTCTCTGTTGCTGAATGAGCTAGGACGCTATTCAACTCTAATCTAAGAGAGACTCACTAACTTCATGTAGGAACACCGTTACTTTGTCTCCTAACTCATTTTTCTAACAAGACAACCTCAATGATAAGATGCACACTGTTTTCCATGCATTTCTTGCTAAAAGAGCTAAGATCGTGATTGTCTCTGTTGCTGAATGAGCTAGGACGCTATTCAACTCTAATCTAAGAGAGACTCACTAACTTCATGTAGGAACACCGTTACTTTGTCTCCTAACTCATTTTCCTAACAAGACAACCTCAATGATAAGACGCACACTGTTTTCAATGCATTTCTTGCTAAAAGAGCGTTACTTTGTCTCCTAACTCATTTTCCTAACAAGACAACCTCAATGATAAGACGCACACTGTTTTCAATGCATTTCTTGCTAAAAGAGCTAAGATCGTGATTGTCTCTGTTGCTGAATGATCTAGGACGCTATTCAACTCTAATCTAAGAGAGACTCACTAACTTCATGTAGGAACACCGTTACTTTGTCTCCTAAGTCATTTTTCTAACAAGACAACCTCAATGATAAGACGCACACTGTTTTCAATGCATTTCTTGCTAAAAGAGCTAAGATCGTGATTGTCTCTGTTGCTGAATGAGCTAGGACGCTATTCAACTCTAATCTAAGAGAGACTCACTAACTTCGTGTAGGAACACCGTTACTTTGTCTCCTAACTCATTTTCCTAACAAGACAACCTCAATGATAAGACGCACACTGTTTTCAATGCATTTCTTGCTAAAAGAGCTAAGATCGTGATTGTCTCTGTTGCTGAATGAGCTAGGACGCTATTCAACTCTAATCTAAGAGAGACTCACTAGCTTCATGTAGGAACACCGTTACTTTGTCTCCTAACTCATTTTCCTAACAAGACAACCTCAATGATAAGACGCACACTGTTTTCAATGCATTTCTTGCTTAAAGAGCTAAGATCGTGATTGTCTCTGTTGCTGAATGAGCTAGGACGCTATTCAACTCTAATCTAAGAGAGACTCACTAACTTCATGTAGGAACACCGTTACTTTGTCTCCTAACTCATTTTCCTAACAAGACAACCTCAATGATAAGACGCACACTGTTTTCAATGCATTTCTTGCTAAAAGAGCTAAGATCGTGATTGTCTCTTTTGCTGAATGAGCTAGGACGCTATTCAACTCTAATCTAAGAGAGACTCACTAACTTCATGTAGGAACACCGTTACTTTGTCTCCTAACTCATTTTCCTAACAAGACAACCTCAATGATAAGACGCACACTGTTTTCAATGCATTTCTTGCTAAAAGAGCTAAGATCGTGATTGTCTCTGTTGCTGAATGAGCTTAGGACGCTATTCAACTCTAATCTAAGAGAGACTCACTAACTTCATGTAGGAACACCGTTACTTTGTCTCCTAACTCATTTTCCTAACAAGACAACCTCAATGATAAGACGCACACTGTTCTCAATGCATTTCTTGCTAAAAGAGCTAAGATCGTGATTGTCTCTGTTGCTGAATAAGCTTAGGACGCTATTCAACTCTAATCTAAGAGAGACTCAATAACTTCATGTAGGAACACCGTTACTTTGTCTCCTAACTCATTTTCCTAACAAGACAACCTCAATGATAAGACGCACACTGTTTTCAATGCATTTCTTGCTAAAAGAGCTAAGATCGTGATTGTCTCTGTTGCTGAATGAGCTAGGACGCTATTCAACTCTATTCTAAGAGAGACTCACTAACTTCATGTAGGAACACCGTTACTTTGTCTCCTAACTCATTTTCCTAACAAGACAACCTCAATGATAAGACGCACACTGTTTTCAATGCATTTCTTGCTAAAAGAGCTAAGATCGTGATTGTCTCTGTTGCTGAATGAGCTAGGACGCTATTCAACTCTAATCTAAGAGAGACTCACTAACTTCATGTAGGAACACCGTTACTTTGTCTTCTAACTCATTTTCCTAACAAGACAACCTCAATGATAAGACGCACACTGTTTTCAATGCATTTCTTGCTAAAAGAGCTAAGATCGTGATTGTCTCTGTTGCTGAATGAGCTAGGACGCTATTCAACTCTAATCTAAGAGAGACTCACTAACTTCATGTAGGAACACCGTTACTTTGTCTCCTAACTCATTTTCCTAACAAGACAACCTCAATGATAAGACGCACACTGTTTTCAATGCATCTCTTGCTAAAAGAGCTAAGATCGTGATTGTCTCTTGCTGAATGAGCTAGGACGCTATTCAACTCTAATCTAAGAGAGACTCACTAACTTCATGTAGGAACACCGTTACTTTGTCTCCTAACTCATTTTCCTAACAAGACAACCTCAATGATAAGACGCACACTGTTTTCAATGCATTTCTTGCTAAAAGAGCTAAGATCGTGATTGTCTCTGTTGCTAAATGAGCTAGGACGCTATTCAACTCTAATCTAAGAGAGACTCACTAACTTCATGTAGGAACACCGTTACTTTGTCTTCTAACTCATTTTCCTAACAAGACAACCTCAATGATAAGACGCACACTGTTTTCAATGCATTTCTTGCTAAAAGAGCTAAGATCGTGATTGTCTCTGTTGCTGAATGAGCTAGGACGCTATTCAACTCTAATCTAAGAGAGACTCACTAACTTCATGTAGGAACACCGTTACTTTGTCTCCTAACTCATTTTCCTAACAAGACAACCTCAATGATAAGACGCACACTGTTTTCAATGCATCTCTTGCTAAAAGAGCTAAGATCGTGATTGTCTCTTGCTGAATGAGCTAGGACGCTATTCAACTCTAATCTAAGAGAGACTCACTAACTTCATGTAGGAACACCGTTACTTTGTCTCCTAACTCATTTTCCTAACAAGACAACCTCAATGATAAGACGCACACTGTTTTCAATGCATTTCTTGCTAAAAGAGCTAAGATCGTGATTGTCTCTGTTGCTGAATGAGCTAGGACGCTATTCAACTCTAATCTAAGAGAGACTCACTAACTTCATGTAGGAACACCGTTACTTTGTCTCCTAACGCATTTTCCTAACAAGACAACCTCAATGATAAGACGCACACTGTTTTCAATGCATTTCTTGCTAAAAGAGCTAAGATCGTGATTGTCTCTGTTGCTGAATGAGCTAGGACGCTATTCAACTCTAATCTAAGAGAGACTCACTAACTTCATGTAGGAACACCGTTACTTTGTCTCCTAACTCATTTTCCTAACAAGACAACCTCAATGATAAGACGCACACTGTTTTCAATGCATTTCTTGCTAAAAGAGCTAAGATCGTGATTGTCTCTTTTGCTGAATGAGCTAGGACGCTATTCAACTCTAATCTAAGAGAGACTCACTAACTTCATGTAGGAACACCGTTACTTTGTCTCCTAACTCATTTTCCTAACAAGACAACCTCAATGATAAGACGCACACTGTTCTCAATGCATTTCTTGCTAAAAGAGCTAAGATCGTGATTGTCTCTGTTGCTGAATAAGCTTAGGACGCTATTCAACTCTAATCTAAGAGAGACTCAATAACTTCATGTAGGAACACCGTTACTTTGTCTCCTAACTCATTTTCCTAACAAGACAACCTCAATGATAAGACGCACACTGTTTTCAATGCATTTCTTGCTAAAAGAGCTAAGATCGTGATTGTCTCTGTTGCTGAATGAGCTAGGACGCTATTCAACTCTATTCTAAGAGAGACTCACTAACTTCATGTAGGAACACCGTTACTTTGTCTCCTAACTCATTTTCCTAACAAGACAACCTCAATGATAAGACGCACACTGTTTTCAATGCATTTCTTGCTAAAAGAGCTAAGATCGTGATTGTCTCTGTTGCTGAATGAGCTAGGACGCTATTCAACTCTAATCTAAGAGAGACTCACTAACTTCATGTAGGAACACCGTTACTTTGTCTTCTAACTCATTTTCCTAACAAGACAACCTCAATGATAAGACGCACACTGTTTTCAATGCATTTCTTGCTAAAAGAGCTAAGATCGTGATTGTCTCTGTTGCTGAATGAGCTAGGACGCTATTCAACTCTAATCTAAGAGAGACTCACTAACTTCATGTAGGAACACCGTTACTTTGTCTCCTAACTCATTTTCCTAACAAGACAACCTCAATGATAAGACGCACACTGTTTTCAATGCATCTCTTGCTAAAAGAGCTAAGATCGTGATTGTCTCTTGCTGAATGAGCTAGGACGCTATTCAACTCTAATCTAAGAGAGACTCACTAACTTCATGTAGGAACACCGTTACTTTGTCTCCTAACTCATTTTCCTAACAAGACAACCTCAATGATAAGACGCACACTGTTTTCAATGCATTTCTTGCTAAAAGAGCTAAGATCGTGATTGTCTCTGTTGCTGAATGAGCTAGGACGCTATTCAACTCTAATCTAAGAGAGACTCACTAACTTCATGTAGGAACACCGTTACTTTGTCTTCTAACTCATTTTCCTAACAAGACAACCTCAATGATAAGACGCACACTGTTTTCAATGCATTTCTTGCTAAAAGAGCTAAGATCGTGATTGTCTCTGTTGCTGAATGAGCTAGGACGCTATTCAACTCTAATCTAAGAGAGACTCACTAACTTCATGTAGGAACACCGTTACTTTGTCTCCTAACTCATTTTCCTAACAAGACAACCTCAATGATAAGACGCACACTGTTTTCAATGCATCTCTTGCTAAAAGAGCTAAGATCGTGATTGTCTCTTGCTGAATGAGCTAGGACGCTATTCAACTCTAATCTAAGAGAGACTCACTAACTTCATGTAGGAACACCGTTACTTTGTCTCCTAACTCATTTTCCTAACAAGACAACCTCAATGATAAGACGCACACTGTTTTCAATGCATTTCTTGCTAAAAGAGCTAAGATCGTGATTGTCTCTGTTGCTGAATGAGCTAGGACGCTATTCAACTCTAATCTAAGAGAGACTCACTAACTTCATGTAGGAACACCGTTACTTTGTCTCCTAACGCATTTTCCTAACAAGACAACCTCAATGATAAGACGCACACTGTTTTCAATGCATTTCTTGCTAAAAGAGCTAAGATCGTGATTGTCTCTGTTGCTGAATGAGCTAGGACGCTATTCAACTCTAATCTAAGAGAGACTCACTAACTTCATGTAGGAACACCGTTACTTTGTCTCCTAACTCATTTTCCTAACAAGACAACCTCAATGATAAGACGCACACTGTTTTCAATGCATTTCTTGCTAAAAGAGCTAAGATCGTAATTGTCTCTGTTGCTGAATGAGCTAGGACGCTATTCAACTCTAATCTAAGAGAGACTCACTAACTTCATGTAGGAACACCGTTACTTTGTCTCCTAACTCATTTTTCTAACAAGACAACCTCAATGATAAGATGCACACTGTTTTCCATGCATTTCTTGCTAAAAGAGCTAAGATCGTGATTGTCTCTGTTGCTGAATGAGCTAGGACGCTATTCAACTCTAATCTAAGAGAGACTCACTAACTTCATGTAGGAACACCGTTACTTTGTCTCCTAACTCATTTTCCTAACAAGACAACCTCAATGATAAGACGCACACTGTTTTCAATGCATTTCTTGCTAAAAGAGCGTTACTTTGTCTCCTAACTCATTTTCCTAACAAGACAACCTCAATGATAAGACGCACACTGTTTTCAATGCATTTCTTGCTAAAAGAGCTAAGATCGTGATTGTCTCTGTTGCTGAATGATCTAGGACGCTATTCAACTCTAATCTAAGAGAGACTCACTAACTTCATGTAGGAACACCGTTACTTTGTCTCCTAAGTCATTTTTCTAACAAGACAACCTCAATGATAAGACGCACACTGTTTTCAATGCATTTCTTGCTAAAAGAGCTAAGATCGTGATTGTCTCTGTTGCTCAATGAGCTAGGACGCTATTCAACTCTAATCTAAGAGAGACTCACTAACTTCATGTAGGAACACCGTTACTTTGTCTCCTAACTCATTTTCCTAACAAGACAACCTCAATGATAAGACGCACACTGTTTTCAATGCATTTCTTGCTAAAAGAGCTAAGATCGTGATTGTCTCTGTTGCTGAATGAGCTAGGACGCTATTCAACTGTAATCTAAGAGAGACTCACTAACTTCATGTAGGAACACCGTTACTTTGTCTCCTAACTCATTTTCCTAACAAGACAACCTCAATGATAAGACGCACACTGTTTTCAATGCATTTCTTGCTAAAAGAGCTAAGATCGTGATTGTCTCTGTTGCTGAATGAGCTTAGGACGCTATTCAACTCTAATCTAAGAGAGACTCACTAACTTCATGTAGGAACACCGTTACTTTGTCTCCTAACGCATTTTCCTAACAAGACAACCTCAATGATAAGACGCACACTGTTTTCAATGCATTTCTTGCTCAAAGAGCTAAGATCGTGATTGTCTCTGTTGCTGAATGAGCTAGGACGCTATTCAACTCTAATCTAAGAGAGACTCACTAACTTCATGTAGGAACACCGTTACTTTGTCTCCTAACTCATTTTCCTAACAAGACAACCTCAATGATAAGACGCACACTGTTTTCAATGCATTTCTTGCTAAAAGAGCTAAGATCGTGATTGTCTCTGTTGCTGAATGAGCTTAGGACGCTATTCAACTCTAATCTAAGAGAGACTCACTAACTTCATGTAGGAACACCGTTACTTTGTCTCCTAACTCATTTTCCTAACAAGACAACCTCAATGATAAGACGCACACTGTTTTCAATGCATTTCTTGCTAAAAGAGCTAAGATCGTGATTGTCTCTGTTGCTGAATGAGCTAGGACGCTATTCAACTCTAATCTAAGAGAGACTCACTAACTTCATGTAGGAACACCGTTACTTTGTCTCCTAACTCATTTTTCTAACAAGACAACCTCAATGATAAGATGCACACTGTTTTCCATGCATTTCTTGCTAAAAGAGCTAAGATCGTGATTGTCTCTGTTGCTGAATGAGCTAGGACGCTATTCAACTCTAATCTAAGAGAGACTCACTAACTTCATGTAGGAACACCGTTACTTTGTCTCCTAACTCATTTTCCTAACAAGACAACCTCAATGATAAGACGCACACTGTTTTCAATGCATTTCTTGCTAAAAGAGCGTTACTTTGTCTCCTAACTCATTTTCCTAACAAGACAACCTCAATGATAAGACGCACACTGTTTTCAATGCATTTCTTGCTAAAAGAGCTAAGATCGTGATTGTCTCTGTTGCTGAATGATCTAGGACGCTATTCAACTCTAATCTAAGAGAGACTCACTAACTTCATGTAGGAACACCGTTACTTTGTCTCCTAAGTCATTTTTCTAACAAGACAACCTCAATGATAAGACGCACACTGTTTTCAATGCATTTCTTGCTAAAAGAGCTAAGATCGTGATTGTCTCTGTTGCTGAATGAGCTAGGACGCTATTCAACTCTAATCTAAGAGAGACTCACTAACTTCGTGTAGGAACACCGTTACTTTGTCTCCTAACTCATTTTCCTAACAAGACAACCTCAATGATAAGACGCACACTGTTTTCAATGCATTTCTTGCTAAAAGAGCTAAGATCGTGATTGTCTCTGTTGCTGAATGAGCTAGGACGCTATTCAACTCTAATCTAAGAGAGACTCACTAGCTTCATGTAGGAACACCGTTACTTTGTCTCCTAACTCATTTTCCTAACAAGACAACCTCAATGATAAGACGCACACTGTTTTCAATGCATTTCTTGCTTAAAGAGCTAAGATCGTGATTGTCTCTGTTGCTGAATGAGCTAGGACGCTATTCAACTCTAATCTAAGAGAGACTCACTAACTTCATGTAGGAACACCGTTACTTTGTCTCCTAACTCATTTTCCTAACAAGACAACCTCAATGATAAGACGCACACTGTTTTCAATGCATTTCTTGCTAAAAGAGCTAAGATCGTGATTGTCTCTTTTGCTGAATGAGCTAGGACGCTATTCAACTCTAATCTAAGAGAGACTCACTAACTTCATGTAGGAACACCGTTACTTTGTCTCCTAACTCATTTTCCTAACAAGACAACCTCAATGATAAGACGCACACTGTTTTCAATGCATTTCTTGCTAAAAGAGCTAAGATCGTGATTGTCTCTGTTGCTGAATGAGCTTAGGACGCTATTCAACTCTAATCTAAGAGAGACTCACTAACTTCATGTAGGAACACCGTTACTTTGTCTCCTAACTCATTTTCCTAACAAGACAACCTCAATGATAAGACGCACACTGTTTTCAATGCATTTCTTGCTAAAAGAGCTAAGATCGTGATTGTCTCTGTTGCTGAATAAGCTTAGGACGCTATTCAACTCTAATCTAAGAGAGACTCAATAACTTCATGTAGGAACACCGTTACTTTGTCTCCTAACTCATTTTCCTAACAAGACAACCTCAATGATAAGACGCACACTGTTTTCAATGCATTTCTTGCTAAAAGAGCTAAGATCGTGATTGTCTCTGTTGCTGAATGAGCTAGGACGCTATTCAACTCTATTCTAAGAGAGACTCACTAACTTCATGTAGGAACACCGTTACTTTGTCTCCTAACTCATTTTCCTAACAAGACAACCTCAATGATAAGACGCACACTGTTTTCAATGCATTTCTTGCTAAAAGAGCTAAGATCGTGATTGTCTCTGTTGCTGAATGAGCTAGGACGCTATTCAACTCTAATCTAAGAGAGACTCACTAGCTTCATGTAGGAACACCGTTACTTTGTCTTCTAACTCATTTTCCTAACAAGACAACCTCAATGATAAGACGCACACTGTTTTCAATGCATTTCTTGCTAAAAGAGCTAAGATCGTGATTGTCTCTGTTGCTGAATGAGCTAGGACGCTATTCAACTCTAATCTAAGAGAGACTCACTAACTTCATGTAGGAACACCGTTACTTTGTCTCCTAACTCATTTTCCTAACAAGACAACCTCAATGATAAGACGCACACTGTTTTCAATGCATCTCTTGCTAAAAGAGCTAAGATCGTGATTGTCTCTTGCTGAATGAGCTAGGACGCTATTCAACTCTAATCTAAGAGAGACTCACTAACTTCATGTAGGAACACCGTTACTTTGTCTTCTAACTCATTTTCCTAACAAGACAACCTCAATGATAAGACGCACACTGTTTTCAATGCATTTCTTGCTAAAAGAGCTAAGATCGTGATTGTCTCTGTTGCTGAATGAGCTAGGAAGCTATTCAACTCTAATCTAAGAGAGACTCACTAACTTCATGTAGGAACACCGTTACTTTGTCTCCTAACTCATTTTCCTAACAAGACAACCTCAATGATAAGACGCACACTGTTTTCAATGCATTTCTTGCTAAAAGAGCTAAGATCGTGATTGTCTCTGTTGCTGAATGAGCTAGGACGCTATTCAACTCTAATCTAAGAGAGACTCACTAACTTCATGTAGGAACACCGTTACTTTGTCTCCTAACGCATTTTCCTAACAAGACAACCTCAATGATAAGACGCACACTGTTTTCAATGCATTTCTTGCTAAAAGAGCTAAGATCGTGATTGTCTCTGTTGCTGAATGAGCTAGGACGCTATTCAACTCTAATCTAAGAGAGACTCACTAACTTCATGTAGGAACACCGTTACTTTGTCTCCTAACTCATTTTCCTAACAAGACAACCTCAATGATAAGACGCACACTGTTTTCAATGCATTTCTTGCTAAAAGAGCTAAGATCGTGATTGTCTCTGTTGCTGAATGAGCTAGGACGCTATTCAACTCTAATCTAAGAGAGACTCACTAACTTCATGTAGGAACACCGTTACTTTGTCTCCTAACTCATTTTTCTAACAAGACAACCTCAATGATAAGATGCACACTGTTTTCCATGCATTTCTTGCTAAAAGAGCTAAGATCGTGATTGTCTCTGTTGCTGAATGAGCTAGGACGCTATTCAACTCTAATCTAAGAGAGACTCACTAACTTCATGTAGGAACACCGTTACTTTGTCTCCTAACTCATTTTCCTAACAAGACAACCTCAATGATAAGACGCACACTGTTTTCAATGCATTTCTTGCTAAAAGAGCGTTACTTTGTCTCCTAACTCATTTTCCTAACAAGACAACCTCAATGATAAGACGCACACTGTTTTCAATGCATTTCTTGCTAAAAGAGCTAAGATCGTGATTGTCTCTGTTGCTGAATGATCTAGGACGCTATTCAACTCTAATCTAAGAGAGACTCACTAACTTCATGTAGGAACACCGTTACTTTGTCTCCTAAGTCATTTTTCTAACAAGACAACCTCAATGATAAGACGCACACTGTTTTCAATGCATTTCTTGCTAAAAGAGCTAAGATCGTGATTGTCTCTGTTGCTCAATGAGCTAGGACGCTATTCAACTCTAATCTAAGAGAGACTCACTAACTTCATGTAGGAACACCGTTACTTTGTCTCCTAACTCATTTTCCTAACAAGACAACCTCAATGATAAGACGCACACTGTTTTCAATGCATTTCTTGCTAAAAGAGCTAAGATCGTGATTGTCTCTGTTGCTGAATGAGCTAGGACGCTATTCAACTCTAATCTAAGAGAGACTCACTAACTTCATGTAGGAACACCGTTACTTTGTCTCCTAACTCATTTTCCTAACAAGACAACCTCAATGATAAGACGCACACTGTTTTCAATGCATTTCTTGCTAAAAGAGCTAAGATCGTGATTGTCTCTGTTGCTGAATGAGCTTAGGACGCTATTCAACTCTAATCTAAGAGAGACTCACTAACTTCATGTAGGAACACCGTTACTTTGTCTCCTAACGCATTTTCCTAACAAGACAACCTCAATGATAAGACGCACACTGTTTTCAATGCATTTCTTGCTCAAAGAGCTAAGATCGTGATTGTCTCTGTTGCTGAATGAGCTAGGACGCTATTCAATTCTAATCTAAGAGAGACTCACTAACTTCATGTAGGAACACCGTTACTTTGTCTCCTAACTCATTTTCCTAACAAGACAACCTCAATGATAAGACGCACACTGTTTTCAATGCATTTCTTGCTAAAAGAGCGTTACTTTGTCTCCTAACTCATTTTCCTAACAAGACAACCTCAATGATAAGACGCACACTGTTTTCAATGCATTTCTTGCTAAAAGAGCTAAGATCGTGATTGTCTCTGTTGCTGAATGATCTAGGACGCTATTCAACTCTAATCTAAGAGAGACTCACTAACTTCATGTAGGAACACCGTTACTTTGTCTCCTAAGTCATTTTTCTAACAAGACAACCTCAATGATAAGACGCACACTGTTTTCAATGCATTTCTTGCTAAAAGAGCTAAGATCGTGATTGTCTCTGTTGCTCAATGAGCTAGGACGCTATTCAACTCTAATCTAAGAGAGACTCACTAACTTCATGTAGGAACACCGTTACTTTGTCTCCTAACTCATTTTCCTAACAAGACAACCTCAATGATAAGACGCACACTGTTTTCAATGCATTTCTTGCTAAAAGAGCTAAGATCGTGATTGTCTCTGTTGCTGAATGAGCTAGGACGCTATTCAACTCTAATCTAAGAGAGACTCACTAACTTCATGTAGGAACACCGTTACTTTGTCTCCTAACTCATTTTCCTAACAAGACAACCTCAATGATAAGACGCACACTGTTTTCAATGCATTTCTTGCTAAAAGAGCTAAGATCGTGATTGTCTCTGTTGCTGAATGAGCTTAGGACGCTATTCAACTCTAATCTAAGAGAGACTCACTAACTTCATGTAGGAACACCGTTACTTTGTCTCCTAACTCATTTTCCTAACAAGACAACCTCAATGATAAGACGCACTCTGTTTTCAATGCATTTCTTGCTAAAAGAGCTAAGATCGTGATTGTCTCTGTTGCTGAATGAGCTAGGACGCTATTCAACTCTAATCTAAGAGAGACTCACTAACTTCATGTAGGAACACCGTTACTTTGTCTCCTAACTCATTTTTCTAACAAGACAACCTCAATGATAAGACGCACACTGTTTTCCATGCATTTCTTGCTAAAAGAGCTAAGATCGTGATTGTCTCTGTTGCTGAATGAGCTAGGACGCTATTCAATTCTAATCTAAGAGAGACTCACTAACTTCATGTAGGAACACCGTTACTTTGTCTCCTAACTCATTTTCCTAACAAGACAACCTCAATGATAAGACGCACACTGTTTTCAATGCATTTCTTGCTAAAAGAGCTAAGATCGTGATTGTCTCTGTTGCTGAATGAGCTAGGACGCTATTCAACTCTAATCTAAGAGAGACTCACTAACTTCATGTAGGAACACCGTTACTTTGTCTCCTAACCCATTTTCCTAACAAGACAACCTCAATGATAAGACGCACACTGTTTTCAATGCATTTCTTGCTAAAAGAGCTAAGATCGTGATTGTCTCTTTTGCTGAATGAGCTAGGACGCTATTCAACTCTAATCTAAGAGAGACTCACTAACTTCATGTAGGAACACCGTTACTTTATCTCCTAACTCATTTTCCTAACAAGACAACCTCAATGATAAGACGCACGCTGTTTTCAATGCATTTCTTGCTTAAAGATTTAAGATCGTGATTGTCTCTGTTGCTGAATGAGCTAGGACGCTATTCAACTCTAATCTAAGAGAGACTCACTAACTTCATGTAGGAACACCGTTACTTTGTCTCCTAACTCATTTTCCTAACAAGACAACCTCAATGATAAGACGCACACTGTTTTCAATGCATTTCTTGCTAAAAGAGCGTTACTTTGTCTCCTAACTCATTTTCCTAACAAGACAACCTCAATGATAAGACGCACACTGTTTTCAATGCATTTCTTGCTAAAAGAGCTAAGATCGTGATTGTCTCTGTTGCTGAATGATCTAGGACGCTATTCAACTCTAATCTAAGAGAGACTCACTAACTTCATGTAGGAACACCGTTACTTTGTCTCCTAAGTCATTTTTCTAACAAGACAACCTCAATGATAAGACGCACACTGTTTTCAATGCATTTCTTGCTAAAAGAGCTAAGATCGTGATTGTCTCTGTTGCTCAATGAGCTAGGACGCTATTCAACTCTAATCTAAGAGAGACTCACTAACTTCATGTAGGAACACCGTTACTTTGTCTCCTAACTCATTTTCCTAACAAGACAACCTCAATGATAAGACGCACACTGTTTTCAATGCATTTCTTGCTAAAAGAGCTAAGATCGTGATTGTCTCTGTTGCTGAATGAGCTAGGACGCTATTCAACTCTAATCTAAGAGAGACTCACTAACTTCATGTAGGAACACCGTTACTTTGTCTCCTAACTCATTTTCCTAACAAGACAACCTCAATGATAAGACGCACACTGTTTTCAATGCATTTCTTGCTAAAAGAGCTAAGATCGTGATTGTCTCTGTTGCTGAATGAGCTTAGGACGCTATTCAACTCTAATCTAAGAGAGACTCACTAACTTCATGTAGGAACACCGTTACTTTGTCTCCTAACTCATTTTCCTAACAAGACAACCTCAATGATAAGACGCACTCTGTTTTCAATGCATTTCTTGCTAAAAGAGCTAAGATCGTGATTGTCTCTGTTGCTGAATGAGCTAGGACGCTATTCAACTCTAATCTAAGAGAGACTCACTAACTTCATGTAGGAACACCGTTACTTTGTCTCCTAACTCATTTTTCTAACAAGACAACCTCAATGATAAGACGCACACTGTTTTCCATGCATTTCTTGCTAAAAGAGCTAAGATCGTGATTGTCTCTGTTGCTGAATGAGCTAGGACGCTATTCAACTCTAATCTAAGAGAGACTCACTAACTTCATGTAGGAACACCGTTACTTTGTCTCCTAACTCATTTTCCTAACAAGACAACCTCAATGATAAGACGCACACTGTTTTCAATGCATTTCTTGCTAAAAGAGCTAAGATCGTGATTGTCTCTGTTGCTGAATGAGCTAGGACGCTATTCAACTCTAATCTAAGAGAGACTCACTAACTTCATGTAGGAACACCGTTACTTTGTCTCCTAACCCATTTTCCTAACAAGACAACCTCAATGATAAGACGCACACTGTTTTCAATGCATTTCTTGCTAAAAGAGCTAAGATCGTGATTGTCTCTTTTGCTGAATGAGCTAGGACGCTATTCAACTCTAATCTAAGAGAGACTCACTAACTTCATGTAGGAACACCGTTACTTTATCTCCTAACTCATTTTCCTAACAAGACAACCTCAATGATAAGACGCACGCTGTTTTCAATGCATTTCTTGCTTAAAGATTTAAGATCGTGATTGTCTCTGTTGCTGAATGAGCTAGGACGCTATTCAACTCTAATCTAAGAGAGACTCACTAACTTCATGTAGGAACACCGTTACTTTGTCTCCTAACTCATTTTCCTAACAAGACAACCTCAATGATAAGACGCACACTGTTTTCAATGCATTTCTTGCTAAAAGAGCTAAGATCGTGATTGTCTCTGTTGCTGAATGAGCTAGGACGCTATTCAACTCTAATCTAAGAGAGACTCACTAACTTCATGTAGGAACACCGTTACTTTGTCTCCTAACTCATTTTCCTAACAAGACAACCTCAATGATAAGACGCACACTGTTTTCAATGCATTTCTTGCTAAAAGAGCTAAGATCGTGATTGTCTCTGTTGCTGAATGAGCTAGGACGCTATTCAACTCTAATCTAAGAGAGACTCACTAACTTCATGTAGGAACACCGTTACTTTGTCTCCTAACTCATTTTCCTAACAAGACAACCTCAATGATAAGACGCACACTGTTTTTAATGCATTTCTTGCTAAAAGAGCTAAGATCGTGATTGTCTCTGTTGCTGAATGAGTTAGGACGCTATTCAACTCTAATCTAAGAGAGACTCACTAACTTCATGTAGGAACACCGTTACTTTGTCTCCTAACGCATTTTCCTAACAAGACAACCTCAATGATAAGACGCACACTGTTTTCAATGCATTTCTTGCTCAAAGAGCTAAGATCGTGATTGTCTCTGTTGCTGAATGAGCTAGGACGCTATTCAATTCTAATCTAAGAGAGACTCACTAACTTCATGTAGGAACACCGTTACTTTGTCTCCTAACTCATTTTCCTAACAAGACAACCTCAATGATAAGACGCACACTGTTTTACATGCATTTCTTGCTAAAAGAGCTAAGATCGTGATTGTCTCTGTTGCTGAATGAGTTAGGACGCTATTCAACTCTAATCTAAGAGAGACTCAATAACTTCATGAAGGAACACCGTTACTTTGTCTCCTAACTCATTTTCCTAACAAGACAACCTCAATGATAAGACGCACACTGTTTTCAATGCATTTCTTGCTAAAAGAGCTAAGATCGTGATTGTCTCTGTTGCTGAATGAGCTAGGACGCTATTCAACTCTAATCTAAGAGAGACTCACTAACTTCATGTAGGAACACCGTTACTTTGTCTCCTAACTCATTTTCCTAACAAGACAACCTCAATGATAAGACGCACACTGTTTTCAATGCATTTCTTGCTAAAAGAGCTAAGATCGTGATTGTCTCTGTTGCTGAATGAGTTAGGACGCTATTCAACTCTAATCTAAGAGAGACTCACTAACTTCATGTAGGAACACCGTTACTTTGTCTCCTAACGCATTTTCCTAACAAGACAACCTCAATGATAAGACGCACACTGTTTTCAATGCATTTCTTGCTCAAAGAGCTAAGATCGTGATTGTCTCTGTTGCTGAATGAGCTAGGACGCTATTCAATTCTAATCTAAGAGAGACTCACTAACTTCATGTAGGAACACCGTTACTTTGTCTCCTAACTCATTTTCCTAACAAGACAACCTCAATGATAAGACGCACACTGTTTTCAATGCATTTCTTGCTAAAAGAGCTAAGATCGTGATTGTCTCTGTTGCTGAATGAGTTAGGATGCTATTCAACTCTAATCTAAGAGAGACTCACTAACTTCATGTAGGAACACCGTTACTTTGTCTCCTAACTCATTTTCCTAACAAGACAACCTCAATGATAAGACGCACACTGTTTTCAATGCATTTCTTGCTAAAAGAGCTAAGATCGTGATTGTCTCTGTTGCTGAATGAGCTAGGACGCTATTCAACTCTAATCTAAGAGAGACTCACTAACTTCATGTAGGAACACCGTTACTTTGTCTTCTAACTCATTTTCCTAATAAGACAACCTCAATGATAAGACGCACACTGTTTTCAATGCATTTCTTGCTAAAAGAGCTAAGATCGTGATTGTCTCTGTTGCTGAATGAGCTAGGAAGCTATTCAACTCTAATCTAAGAGAGACTCACTAACTTCATGTAGGAACACCGTTACTTTGTCTCCTAACTCATTTTCCTAACAAGACAACCTCAATGATAAGACGCACACTGTTTTCAATGCATTTCTTGCTAAAAGAGCTAAGATCGTGATTGTCTCTGTTGCTGAATGAGCTAGGACGCTATTCAACTCTAATCTAAGAGAGACTCACTAACTTCATGTAGGAACACCGTTACTTTGTCTCCTAACTCATTTTCCTAACAAGACAACCTCAATGATAAGACGCACACTGTTTTCAATGCATTTCTTGCTAAAAGAGCTAAGATCGTGATTGTCTCTGTTGCTGAATGAGCTAGGACGCTATTCAACTCTAATCTAAGAGAGACTCACTAACTTCATGTAGGAACACCGTTACTTTGTCTCCTAACTCATTTTCCTAGCAAGACAACCTCAATGATAAGACGCACACTGTTTTCAATGCATTTCTTGCTAAAAGAGCTAAGATCGTGATTGTCTCTGTTGCTGAATGAGCTAGGACGCTATTCAACTCTAATCTAAGAGAGACTCACTAACTTCATGTAGGAACACCGTTACTTTGTCTCCTAACTCATTTTCCTAACAAGACAACCTCAATGATAAGACGCACACTGTTTTCAATGCATTTCTTGCTAAAAGAGCTAAGATCGTGATTGTCTCTGTTGCTGAATGAGCTAGGACGCTATTCAACTCTAATCTAAGAGAGACTCACTAACTTCATGTAGGAACACCGTTACTTTGTCTCCTAACTCATTTTCCTAACAAGACAACCTCAATGATAAGACGCACACTGTTTTCAATGCATTTCTTGCTAAAAGAGCTAAGATCGTGATTGTCTCTGTTGCTGAATGAGCTTAGGACGCTATTCAACTCTAATCTAAGAGAGACTCACTAACTTCATGTAGGAACACCGTTACTTTGTCTCCTAACTCATTTTCCTAACAAGACAACCTCAATGATAAGACGCACACTGTTTTCAATGCATTTCTTGCTAAAAGAGCTAAGATCGTGATTGTCTCTGTTGCTGAATAAGCTTAGGACGCTATTCAACTCTAATCTAAGAGAGACTCACTAACTTCATGTAGGAACACCGTTACTTTGTCTCCTAACTCATTTTCCTAACAAGACAACCTCAATGATAAGACGCACACTGTTTTCAATGCATTTCTTGCTAAAAGAGCTAAGATCGTGATTGTCTCTGTTGCTGAATGAGCTAGGACGCTATTCAACTCTAATCTAAGAGAGACTCACTAACTTCATGTAGGAACACCGTTACTTTGTCTCCTAACTCATTTTCCTAACAAGACAACCTCAATGATAAGACGCACACTGTTTTCAATGCATTTCTTGCTAAAAGAGCTAAGATCGTGATTGTCTCTGTTGCTGAATGAGTTAGGACGCTATTCAACTCTAATCTAAGAGAGACTCACTAACTTCATGTAGGAACACCGTTACTTTGTCTCCTAACACATTTTCCTAACAAGACAACCTCAATGATAAGACGCACACTGTTTTCAATGCATTTCTTGCTCAAAGAGCTAAGATCGTGATTGTCTCTGTTGCTGAATGAGCTAGGACGCTATTCAATTCTAATCTAAGAGAGACTCACTAACTTCATGTAGGAACACCGTTACTTTGTCTCCTAACTCATTTTCCTAACAAGACAACCTCAATGATAAGACGCACACTGTTTTACATGCATTTCTTGCTAAAAGAGCTAAGATCGTGATTGTCTCTGTTGCTGAATGAGTTAGGACGCTATTCAACTCTAATCTAAGAGAGACTCAATAACTTCATGTAGGAACACCGTTACTTTGTCTCCTAACTCATTTTCCTAACAAGACAACCTCAATGATAAGACGCACACTGTTTTCAATGCATTTCTTGCTAAAAGAGCTAAGATCGTGATTGTCTCTGTTGCTGAATGAGCTAGGACGCTATTCAACTCTAATCTAAGAGAGACTCACTAACTTCATGTAGGAACACCGTTACTTTGTCTCCTAACTCATTTTCCTAACAAGACAACCTCAATGATAAGACGCACACTGTTTTCAATGCATTTCTTGCTAAAAGAGCTAAGATCGTGATTGTCTCTGTTGCTGAATAAGCTTAGGACGCTATTCAACTCTAATCTAAGAGAGACTCACTAACTTCATGTAGGAACACCGTTACTTTGTCTCCTAACTCATTTTCCTAACAAGACAACCTCAATGATAAGACGCACACTGTTTTCAATGCATTTCTTGCTAAAAGAGCTAAGATCGTGATTGTCTCTGTTGCTGAATGAGCTAGGACGCTATTCAACTCTAATCTAAGAGAGACTCACTAACTTCATGTAGGAACACCGTTACTTTGTCTCCTAACTCATTTTCCTAACAAGACAACCTCAATGATAAGACGCACACTGTTTTCAATGCATTTCTTGCTAAAAGAGCTAAGATCGTGATTGTCTCTGTTGCTGAATGAGTTAGGACGCTATTCAACTCTAATCTAAGAGAGACTCACTAACTTCATGTAGGAACACCGTTACTTTGTCTCCTAACGCATTTTCCTAACAAGACAACCTCAATGATAAGACGCACACTGTTTTCAATGCATTTCTTGCTCAAAGAGCTAAGATCGTGATTGTCTCTGTTGCTGAATGAGCTAGGACGCTATTCAATTCTAATCTAAGAGAGACTCACTAACTTCATGTAGGAACACCGTTACTTTGTCTCCTAACTCATTTTCCTAACAAGACAACCTCAATGATAAGACGCACACTGTTTTCAATGCATTTCTTGCTAAAAGAGCTAAGATCGTGATTGTCTCTGTTGCTGAATGAGTTAGGACGCTATTCAACTCTAATCTAAGAGAGACTCACTAACTTCATGTAGGAACACCGTTACTTTGTCTCCTAACTCATTTTCCTAACAAGACAACCTCAATGATAAGACGCACACTGTTTTCAATGCATTTCTTGCTAAAAGAGCTAAGATCGTGATTGTCTCTGTTGCTGAATGAGCTAGGACGCTATTCAACTCTAATCTAAGAGAGACTCACTAACTTCATGTAGGAACACCGTTACTTTGTCTCCTAACTCATTTTCCTAACAAGACAACCTCAATGATAAGACGCACACTGTTTTCAATGCATTTCTTGCTAAAAGAGCTAAGATCGTGATTGTCTCTGTTGCTGAATGAGCTAGGACGCTATTCAACTCTAATCTAAGAGAGACTCACTAACTTCATGTAGGAACACCGTTACTTTGTCTCCTAACTCATTTTCCTAACAAGACAACCTCAATGATAAGACGCACACTGTTTTCAATGCATTTCTTGCTTAAAGAGCTAAGATCGTGATTGTCTCTGTTGCTGAATGAGCTAGGACGCTATTCAACTCTAATCTAAGAGAGACTCACTAACTTCATGTAGGAACACCGTTACTTTGTCTCCTAACTCATTTTCCTAACAAGACAACCTCAATGATAAGACGCACACTGTTTTCAATGCATTTCTTGCTAAAAGAGCTAAGATCGTGATTGTCTCTGTTGCTGAATGAGCTTAGGACGCTATTCAACTCTAATCTAAGAGAGACTCACTAACTTCATGTAGGAACACCGTTACTTTGTCTCCTAACTCATTTTCCTAACAAGACAACCTCAATGATAAGACGCACACTGTTTTCAATGCATTTCCTGCTAAAAGAGCTAAGATCGTGATTGTCTCTGTTGCTGAATGAGCTAGGACGCTATTCAACTCTAATCTAAGAGAGACTCACTAACTTCATGTAGGAACACCGTTACTTTGTCTCCTAACTCATTTTCCTAACAAGACAACCTCAATGATAAGACGCACACTGTTTTCAATGCATTTCTTGCTAAAAGAGCTAAGATCGTGATTGTCTCTGTTGCTGAATGAGCTAGGACGCTATTCAACTCTAATCTAAGAGAGACTCACTAACTTCATGTAGGAACACCGTTACTTTGTCTCCTAACTCATTTTCCTAACAAGACAACCTCAATGATAAGACGCACACTGTTTTCAATGCATTTCTTGCTAAAAGAGCTAAGATCGTGATTGTCTCTGTTGCTGAATGAGCTTAGGACGCTATTCAACTCTAATCTAAGAGAGACTCACTAACTTCATGTAGGAACACCGTTACTTTGTCTCCTAACTCATTTTCCTAACAAGACAACCTCAATGATAAGACGCACACTGTTTTCAATGCATTTCTTGCTAACAGAGCTAAGATCGTGATTGTCTCTATTGCTGAATGAGCTAGGACGCTATTCAACTCTAATCTAAGAGAGACTCACTAACTTCATGTAGGAACACCGTTACTTTGTCTCCTAACTCATTTTCCTAACAAGACAACCTCAATGATAAGACGCACACTGTTTTCAATGCATTTCTTGCTCAAAGAGCTAAGATCGTGATTGTCTCTGTTGCTGAATGAGCTAGGACGCTATTCAATTCTAATCTAAGAGAGACTCACTAACTTCATGTAGGAACACCGTTACTTTGTCTCCTAACTCATTTTCCTAACAAGACAACCTCAATGATAAGACGCACACTGTTTTCAATGCATTTCTTGCTAAAAGAGCTAAGATCGTGATTGTCTCTGTTGCTGAATGAGCTAGGACGCTATTCAACTCTAATCTAAGAGAGACTCACTAACTTCATGTAGGAACACCGTTACTTTGTCTCCTAACTCATTTTCCTAACAAGACAACCTCAATGATAAGACGCACACTGTTTTCAATGCATTTCTTGCTAAAAGAGCTAAGATCGTGATTGTCTCTGTTGCTGAATGAGCTAGGACGCTATTCAACTCTAATCTAAGAGAGACTCACTAACTTCATGTAGGAACACCGTTACTTTGTCTCCTAACTCATTTTCCTAACAAGACAACCTCAATGATAAGACGCACACTGTTTTCAATGCATTTCTTGCTTAAAGAGCTAAGATCGTGATTGTCTCTGTTGCTGAATGAGCTAGGACGCTATTCAACTCTAATCTAAGAGAGACTCACTAACTTCATGTAGGAACACCGTTACTTTGTCTCCTAACTCATTTTCCTAACAAGACAACCTCAATGATAAGACGCACACTGTTTTCAATGCATTTCTTGCTAAAAGAGCTAAGATCGTGATTGTCTCTGTTGCTGAATGAGCTTAGGACGCTATTCAACTCTAATCTAAGAGAGACTCACTAACTTCATGTAGGAACACCGTTACTTTGTCTCCTAACTCATTTTCCTAACAAGACAACCTCAATGATAAGACGCACACTGTTTTCAATGCATTTCTTGCTAAAAGAGCTAAGATCGTGATTGTCTCTGTTGCTGAATGAGCTAGGACGCTATTCAACTCTAATCTAAGAGAGACTCACTAACTTCATGTAGGAACACCGTTACTTTGTCTCCTAACTCATTTTCCTAACAAGACAACCTCAATGATAAGACGCACACTGTTTTCAATGCATTTCTTGCTAAAAGAGCTAAGATCGTGATTGTCTCTGTTGCTGAATGAGCTAGGACGCTATTCAACTCTAATCTAAGAGAGACTCACTAACTTCATGTAGGAACACCGTTACTTTGTCTCCTAACTCATTTTCCTAACAAGACAACCTCAATGATAAGACGCACACTGTTTTCAATGCATTTCTTGCTAAAAGAGCTAAGATCGTGATTGTCTCTGTTGCTGAATGAGCTTAGGACGCTATTCAACTCTAATCTAAGAGAGACTCACTAACTTCATGTAGGAACACCGTTACTTTGTCTCCTAACTCATTTTCCTAACAAGACAACCTCAATGATAAGACGCACACTGTTTTCAATGCATTTCTTGCTAACAGAGCTAAGATCGTGATTGTCTCTGTTGCTGAATGAGCTAGGACGCTATTCAACTCTAATCTAAGAGAGACTCACTAACTTCATGTAGGAACACCGTTACTTTGTCTCCTAACTCATTTTCCTAACAAGACAACCTCAATGATAAGACGCACACTGTTTTCAATGCATTTCCTGCTGAAAGAGCTAAGATCGTGATTGTCTCTGTTGCTGAATGAGCTAGGACGCTATCAAACTCTAATCTAAGAGAGACTCACTAACTTCATGTAGGAACACCGTTACTTTGTCTCCTAATGCATTTTCCTAACAAGACAACCTCAATGATAAGACGCACACTGTTTTCAATGCATTTCTTGCCAAAAGAGCGTTACTTTGTCTCCTAACTCATTTTCCTAACAAGACAACCTCAATGATAAGACGCACACTGTTTTCAATGCATTTCCTGCTAAAAGAGCTAAGATCGTGATTGTCTCTGTTGCTGAATGAGCTAGGACGCTATCAAACTCTAATCTAAGAGAGACTCACTAACTTCATGTAGGAACACCGTTACTTTGTCTCCTAACGCATTTTCCTAACAAGACAACCTCAATGATAAGACGCACACTGTTTTCAATGCATTTCTTGCTAAAAGAGCGTTACTTTGTCTCCTAACTCATCTTCCTAACAAGACAACCTCAATGATAAGACGCACACTGTTTTCAATGCATTTCTTGCTAAAAGAGCTAAGATCGTGATTGTCTCTGTTGCTGAATGAGCTTAGGACGCTATTCAACTCTAATCTAAGAGAGACTCACTAACTTCATGTAGGAACACCGTTACTTTGTCTCCTAACTCATTTTCCTAACAAGACAACCTCAATGATAAGACGCACACTGTTTTCAATGCATTTCTTGCTAACAGAGCTAAGATCGTGATTGTCTCTGTTGCTGAATGAGCTAGGACGCTATTCAACTCTAATCTAAGAGAGACTCACTAACTTCATGTAGGAACACCGTTACTTTGTCTCCTAACTCATTTTCCTAACAAGACAACCTCAATGATAAGACGCACACTGTTTTCAATGCATTTCCTGCTGAAAGAGCTAAGATCGTGATTGTCTCTGTTGCTGAATGAGCTAGGACGCTATCAAACTCTAATCTAAGAGAGACTCACTAACTTCATGTAGGAACACCGTTACTTTGTCTCCTAATGCATTTTCCTAACAAGACAACCTCAATGATAAGACGCACACTGTTTTCAATGCATTTCTTGCCAAAAGAGCGTTACTTTGTCTCCTAACTCATTTTCCTAACAAGACAACCTCAATGATAAGACGCACACTGTTTTCAATGCATTTCCTGCTAAAAGAGCTAAGATCGTGATTGTCTCTGTTGCTGAATGAGCTAGGACGCTATCAAACTCTAATCTAAGAGAGACTCACTAACTTCATGTAGGAACACCGTTACTTTGTCTCCTAACGCATTTTCCTAACAAGACAACCTCAATGATAAGACGCACACTGTTTTCAATGCATTTCTTGCTAAAAGAGCGTTACTTTGTCTCCTAACTCATCTTCCTAACAAGACAACCTCAATGATAAGACGCACACTGTTTTCAATGCATTTTTTGCTAAAAGAGCTAAGATCGTGATTGTCTCTGTTGCTGAATGAGCTAGGACGCTATTGAACTCTAATCTAAGAGAGACTCACTAACTTCATGTAGGAACACCGTTACTTTGTCTCCTAACTCATTTTTCTAACAAGACAACCTCAATGATAAGACGCACACTGTTTTCAATGCATTTCTTGCTAAAAGAGCTAAGATCGTGATTGTCTCTGTTGCTGAATGAGCTAGGACGCTATTCAACTCTAATCTAAGAGAGACTCACTAACTTCATGTAGGAACACCGTTACTTTGTCTCCTAACTCATTTTCCTAACAAGACAACCTCAATGATAAGACGCACACTGTTTTCAATGCATTTCTTGCTAAAAGAGCTAAGATCGTGATTGTCTCTGTTGCTGAATGAGCTAGGACGCTATTCAACTCTAATCTAAGAGAGACTCACTAGCTTCATGTAGGAACACCGTTACTTTGTCTCCTAACTCATTTTCCTAACAAGACAACCTCAATGATAAGACGCACACTGTTTTCAATGCATTTCTTGCTTAAAGAGCTAAGATCGTGATTGTCTCTGTTGCTGAATGAGCTAGGACGCTATTCAACTCTAATCTAAGAGAGACTCACTAACTTCATGTAGGAACACCGTTACTTTGTCTCCTAACTCATTTTCCTAACAAGACAACCTCAATGATAAGACGCACACTGTTTTCAATGCATTTCTTGCTAAAAGAGCTAAGATCGTGATTGTCTCTGTTGCTGAATGAGCTTAGGACGCTATTCAACTCTAATCTAAGAGAGACTCACTAACTTCATGTAGGAACACCGTTACTTTGTCTCCTAACTCATTTTCCTAACAAGACAACCTCAATGATAAGACGCACACTGTTTTCAATGCATTTCTTGCTAAAAGAGCTAAGATCGTGATTGTCTCTGTTGCTGAATGAGCTAGGACGCTATTCAACTCTAATCTAAGAGAGACTCACTAACTTCATGTAGGAACACCGTTACTTTGTCTCCTAACTCATTTTTCTAACAAGACAACCTCAATGATAAGATGCACACTGTTTTCCATGCATTTCTTGCTAAAAGAGCTAAGATCGTGATTGTCTCTGTTGCTGAATGAGCTAGGACGCTATTCAACTCTAATCTAAGAGAGACTCACTAACTTCATGTAGGAACACCGTTACTTTGTCTCCTAACCCATTTTCCTAACAAGACAACCTCAATGATAAGACGCACACTGTTTTCAATGCATTTCTTGCTAAAAGAGCTAAGATCGTGATTGTCTCTGTTGCTGAATGAGCTAGGACGCTATTCAACTCTAATCTAAGAGAGACTCACTAACTTCATGTAGGAACACCGTTACTTTATCTCCTAACTCATTTTCCTAACAAGACAACCTCAATGATAAGACGCACGCTGTTTTCAATGCATTTCTTGCTTAAAGAGCTAAGATCGTGATTGTCTCTGTTGCTGAATGAGCTAGGACGCTATTCAACTCTAATCTAAGAGAGACTCACTAACTTCATGTAGGAACACCGTTACTTTGTCTCCTAACTCATTTTCCTAACAAGACAACCTCAATGATAAGACGCACACTGTTTTCAATGCATTTCTTGCTAAAAGAGCTAAGATCGTGATTGTCTCTGTTGCTGAATGAGCTAGGACGCTATTCAACTCTAATCTAAGAGAGACTCACTAACTTCATGTAGGAACACCGTTACTTTGTCTCCTAACTCATTTTCCTAACAAGACAACCTCAATGATAAGACGCACACTGTTTTCAATGCATTTCTTGCTAAAAGAGCTAAGATCGTGATTGTCTCTGTTGCTGAATGAGCTAGGACGCTATTCAACTCTAATCTAAGAGAGACTCACTAACTTCATGTAGGAACACCGTTACTTTGTCTCCTAACTCATTTTCCTAACAAGACAACCTCAATGATAAGACGCACACTGTTTTTAATGCATTTCTTGCTAAAAGAGCTAAGATCGTGATTGTCTCTGTTGCTGAATGAGTTAGGACGCTATTCAACTCTAATCTAAGAGAGACTCACTAACTTCATGTAGGAACACCGTTACTTTGTCTCCTAACGCATTTTCCTAACAAGACAACCTCAATGATAAGACGCACACTGTTTTCAATGCATTTCTTGCTCAAAGAGCTAAGATCGTGATTGTCTCTGTTGCTGAATGAGCTAGGACGCTATTCAACTCTAATCTAAGAGAGACTCACTAACTTCATGTAGGAACACCGTTACTTTGTCTCCTAACCCATTTTCCTAACAAGACAACCTCAATGATAAGACGCACACTGTTTTCAATGCATTTCTTGCTAAAAGAGCTAAGATCGTGATTGTCTCTGTTGCTGAATGAGCTAGGACGCTATTCAACTCTAATCTAAGAGAGACTCACTAACTTCATGTAGGAACACCGTTACTTTATCTCCTAACTCATTTTCCTAACAAGACAACCTCAATGATAAGACGCACGCTGTTTTCAATGCATTTCTTGCTTAAAGAGCTAAGATCGTGATTGTCTCTGTTGCTGAATGAGCTAGGACGCTATTCAACTCTAATCTAAGAGAGACTCACTAACTTCATGTAGGAACACCGTTACTTTGTCTCCTAACTCATTTTCCTAACAAGACAACCTCAATGATAAGACGCACACTGTTTTCAATGCATTTCTTGCTAAAAGAGCTAAGATCGTGATTGTCTCTGTTGCTGAATGAGCTAGGACGCTATTCAACTCTAATCTAAGAGAGACTCACTAACTTCATGTAGGAACACCGTTACTTTGTCTCCTAACTCATTTTCCTAACAAGACAACCTCAATGATAAGACGCACACTGTTTTCAATGCATTTCTTGCTAAAAGAGCTAAGATCGTGATTGTCTCTGTTGCTGAATGAGCTAGGACGCTATTCAACTCTAATCTAAGAGAGACTCACTAACTTCATGTAGGAACACCGTTACTTTGTCTCCTAACTCATTTTCCTAACAAGACAACCTCAATGATAAGACGCACACTGTTTTTAATGCATTTCTTGCTAAAAGAGCTAAGATCGTGATTGTCTCTGTTGCTGAATGAGCTAGGACGCTATTCAACTCTAATCTAAGAGAGACTCACTAACTTCATGTAGGAACACCGTTACTTTGTCTTCTAACTCATTTTCCTAACAAGACAACCTCAATGATAAGACGCACACTGTTTTCAATGCATTTCTTGCTAAAAGAGCTAAGATCGTGATTGTCTCTGTTGCTGAATGAGCTAGGACGCTATTCAACTCTAATCTAAGAGAGACTCACTAACTTCATGTAGGAACACCGTTACTTTGTCTCCTAACTCATTTTCCTAACAAGACAACCTCAATGATAAGACGCACACTGTTTTCAATGCATCTCTTGCTAAAAGAGCTAAGATCGTGATTGTCTCTTGCTGAATGAGCTAGGACGCTATTCAACTCTAATCTAAGAGAGACTCACTAACTTCATGTAGGAACACCGTTACTTTGTCTCCTAACTCATTTTCCTAACAAGACAACCTCAATGATAAGACGCACACTGTTTTCAATGCATTTCTTGCTAAAAGAGCTAAGATCGTGATTGTCTCTGTTGCTGAATGAGCTAGGACGCTATTCAACTCTAATCTAAGAGAGACTCACTAACTTCATGTAGGAACACCGTTACTTTGTCTTCTAACTCATTTTCCTAACAAGACAACCTCAATGATAAGACGCACACTGTTTTCAATGCATTTCTTGCTAAAAGAGCTAAGATCGTGATTGTCTCTGTTGCTGAATGAGCTAGGACGCTATTCAACTCTAATCTAAGAGAGACTCACTAACTTCATGTAGGAACACCGTTACTTTGTCTCCTAACTCATTTTCCTAACAAGACAACCTCAATGATAAGACGCACACTGTTTTCAATGCATCTCTTGCTAAAAGAGCTAAGATCGTGATTGTCTCTTGCTGAATGAGCTAGGACGCTATTCAACTCTAATCTAAGAGAGACTCACTAACTTCATGTAGGAACACCGTTACTTTGTCTCCTAACTCATTTTCCTAACAAGACAACCTCAATGATAAGACGCACACTGTTTTCAATGCATTTCTTGCTAAAAGAGCTAAGATCGTGATTGTCTCTGTTGCTGAATGAGCTAGGACGCTATTCAACTCTAATCTAAGAGAGACTCACTAACTTCATGTAGGAACACCGTTACTTTGTCTCCTAACGCATTTTCCTAACAAGACAACCTCAATGATAAGACGCACACTGTTTTCAATGCATTTCTTGCTAAAAGAGCTAAGATCGTGATTGTCTCTGTTGCTGAATGAGCTAGGACGCTATTCAACTCTAATCTAAGAGAGACTCACTAACTTCATGTAGGAACACCGTTACTTTGTCTCCTAACTCATTTTCCTAACAAGACAACCTCAATGATAAGACGCACACTGTTTTCAATGCATTTCTTGCTAAAAGAGCTAAGATCGTAATTGTCTCTGTTGCTGAATGAGCTAGGACGCTATTCAACTCTAATCTAAGAGAGACTCACTAACTTCATGTAGGAACACCGTTACTTTGTCTCCTAACTCATTTTTCTAACAAGACAACCTCAATGATAAGATGCACACTGTTTTCCATGCATTTCTTGCTAAAAGAGCTAAGATCGTGATTGTCTCTGTTGCTGAATGAGCTAGGACGCTATTCAACTCTAATCTAAGAGAGACTCACTAACTTCATGTAGGAACACCGTTACTTTGTCTCCTAACTCATTTTCCTAACAAGACAACCTCAATGATAAGACGCACACTGTTTTCAATGCATTTCTTGCTAAAAGAGCGTTACTTTGTCTCCTAACTCATTTTCCTAACAAGACAACCTCAATGATAAGACGCACACTGTTTTCAATGCATTTCTTGCTAAAAGAGCTAAGATCGTGATTGTCTCTGTTGCTGAATGATCTAGGACGCTATTCAACTCTAATCTAAGAGAGACTCACTAACTTCATGTAGGAACACCGTTACTTTGTCTCCTAAGTCATTTTTCTAACAAGACAACCTCAATGATAAGACGCACACTGTTTTCAATGCATTTCTTGCTAAAAGAGCTAAGATCGTGATTGTCTCTGTTGCTCAATGAGCTAGGACGCTATTCAACTCTAATCTAAGAGAGACTCACTAACTTCATGTAGGAACACCGTTACTTTGTCTCCTAACTCATTTTCCTAACAAGACAACCTCAATGATAAGACGCACACTGTTTTCAATGCATTTCTTGCTAAAAGAGCTAAGATCGTGATTGTCTCTGTTGCTGAATGAGCTAGGACGCTATTCAACTGTAATCTAAGAGAGACTCACTAACTTCATGTAGGAACACCGTTACTTTGTCTCCTAACTCATTTTCCTAACAAGACAACCTCAATGATAAGACGCACACTGTTTTCAATGCATTTCTTGCTAAAAGAGCTAAGATCGTGATTGTCTCTGTTGCTGAATGAGCTTAGGACGCTATTCAACTCTAATCTAAGAGAGACTCACTAACTTCATGTAGGAACACCGTTACTTTGTCTCCTAACGCATTTTCCTAACAAGACAACCTCAATGATAAGACGCACACTGTTTTCAATGCATTTCTTGCTCAAAGAGCTAAGATCGTGATTGTCTCTGTTGCTGAATGAGCTAGGACGCTATTCAACTCTAATCTAAGAGAGACTCACTAACTTCATGTAGGAACACCGTTACTTTGTCTCCTAACTCATTTTCCTAACAAGACAACCTCAATGATAAGACGCACACTGTTTTCAATGCATTTCTTGCTAAAAGAGCTAAGATCGTGATTGTCTCTGTTGCTGAATGAGCTTAGGACGCTATTCAACTCTAATCTAAGAGAGACTCACTAACTTCATGTAGGAACACCGTTACTTTGTCTCCTAACTCATTTTCCTAACAAGACAACCTCAATGATAAGACGCACACTGTTTTCAATGCATTTCTTGCTAAAAGAGCTAAGATCGTGATTGTCTCTGTTGCTGAATGAGCTAGGACGCTATTCAACTCTAATCTAAGAGAGACTCACTAACTTCATGTAGGAACACCGTTACTTTGTCTCCTAACTCATTTTTCTAACAAGACAACCTCAATGATAAGATGCACACTGTTTTCCATGCATTTCTTGCTAAAAGAGCTAAGATCGTGATTGTCTCTGTTGCTGAATGAGCTAGGACGCTATTCAACTCTAATCTAAGAGAGACTCACTAACTTCATGTAGGAACACCGTTACTTTGTCTCCTAACTCATTTTCCTAACAAGACAACCTCAATGATAAGACGCACACTGTTTTCAATGCATTTCTTGCTAAAAGAGCGTTACTTTGTCTCCTAACTCATTTTCCTAACAAGACAACCTCAATGATAAGACGCACACTGTTTTCAATGCATTTCTTGCTAAAAGAGCTAAGATCGTGATTGTCTCTGTTGCTGAATGATCTAGGACGCTATTCAACTCTAATCTAAGAGAGACTCACTAACTTCATGTAGGAACACCGTTACTTTGTCTCCTAAGTCATTTTTCTAACAAGACAACCTCAATGATAAGACGCACACTGTTTTCAATGCATTTCTTGCTAAAAGAGCTAAGATCGTGATTGTCTCTGTTGCTGAATGAGCTAGGACGCTATTCAACTCTAATCTAAGAGAGACTCACTAACTTCGTGTAGGAACACCGTTACTTTGTCTCCTAACTCATTTTCCTAACAAGACAACCTCAATGATAAGACGCACACTGTTTTCAATGCATTTCTTGCTAAAAGAGCTAAGATCGTGATTGTCTCTGTTGCTGAATGAGCTAGGACGCTATTCAACTCTAATCTAAGAGAGACTCACTAGCTTCATGTAGGAACACCGTTACTTTGTCTCCTAACTCATTTTCCTAACAAGACAACCTCAATGATAAGACGCACACTGTTTTCAATGCATTTCTTGCTTAAAGAGCTAAGATCGTGATTGTCTCTGTTGCTGAATGAGCTAGGACGCTATTCAACTCTAATCTAAGAGAGACTCACTAACTTCATGTAGGAACACCGTTACTTTGTCTCCTAACTCATTTTCCTAACAAGACAACCTCAATGATAAGACGCACACTGTTTTCAATGCATTTCTTGCTAAAAGAGCTAAGATCGTGATTGTCTCTTTTGCTGAATGAGCTAGGACGCTATTCAACTCTAATCTAAGAGAGACTCACTAACTTCATGTAGGAACACCGTTACTTTGTCTCCTAACTCATTTTCCTAACAAGACAACCTCAATGATAAGACGCACACTGTTTTCAATGCATTTCTTGCTAAAAGAGCTAAGATCGTGATTGTCTCTGTTGCTGAATGAGCTTAGGACGCTATTCAACTCTAATCTAAGAGAGACTCACTAACTTCATGTAGGAACACCGTTACTTTGTCTCCTAACTCATTTTCCTAACAAGACAACCTCAATGATAAGACGCACACTGTTTTCAATGCATTTCTTGCTAAAAGAGCTAAGATCGTGATTGTCTCTGTTGCTGAATAAGCTTAGGACGCTATTCAACTCTAATCTAAGAGAGACTCAATAACTTCATGTAGGAACACCGTTACTTTGTCTCCTAACTCATTTTCCTAACAAGACAACCTCAATGATAAGACGCACACTGTTTTCAATGCATTTCCTGCTAAAAGAGCTAAGATCGTGATTGTCTCTGTTGCTGAATGAGCTAGGACGCTATTCAACTCTATTCTAAGAGAGACTCACTAACTTCATGTAGGAACACCGTTACTTTGTCTCCTAACTCATTTTCCTAACAAGACAACCTCAATGATAAGACGCACACTGTTTTCAATGCATTTCTTGCTAAAAGAGCTAAGATCGTGATTGTCTCTGTTGCTGAATGAGCTAGGACGCTATTCAACTCTAATCTAAGAGAGACTCACTAACTTCATGTAGGAACACCGTTACTTTGTCTTCTAACTCATTTTCCTAACAAGACAACCTCAATGATAAGACGCACACTGTTTTCAATGCATTTCTTGCTAAAAGAGCTAAGATCGTGATTGTCTCTTGCTGAATGAGCTAGGACGCTATTCAACTCTAATCTAAGAGAGACTCACTAACTTCATGTAGGAACACCGTTACTTTGTCTTCTAACTCATTTTCCTAACAAGACAACCTCAATGATAAGACGCACACTGTTTTCAATGCATTTCTTGCTAAAAGAGCTAAGATCGTGATTGTCTCTGTTGCTGAATGAGCTAGGAAGCTATTCAACTCTAATCTAAGAGAGACTCACTAACTTCATGTAGGAACACCGTTACTTTGTCTCCTAACTCATTTTCCTAACAAGACAACCTCAATGATAAGACGCACACTGTTTTCAATGCATTTCTTGCTAAAAGAGCTAAGATCGTGATTGTCTCTGTTGCTGAATGAGCTAGGACGCTATTCAACTCTAATCTAAGAGAGACTCACTAACTTCATGTAGGAACACCGTTACTTTGTCTCCTAACGCATTTTCCTAACAAGACAACCTCAATGATAAGACGCACACTGTTTTCAATGCATTTCTTGCTAAAAGAGCTAAGATCGTGATTGTCTCTGTTGCTGAATGAGCTAGGACGCTATTCAACTCTAATCTAAGAGAGACTCACTAACTTCATGTAGGAACACCGTTACTTTGTCTCCTAACTCATTTTCCTAACAAGACAACCTCAATGATAAGACGCACACTGTTTTCAATGCATTTCTTGCTAAAAGAGCTAAGATCGTGATTGTCTCTGTTGCTGAATGAGCTAGGACGCTTTTCAACTCTAATCTAAGAGAGACTCACTAACTTCATGTAGGAACACCGTTACTTTGTCTCCTAACTCATTTTTCTAACAAGACAACCTCAATGATAAGATGCACACTGTTTTCCATGCATTTCTTGCTAAAAGAGCTAAGATCGTGATTGTCTCTGTTGCTGAATGAGCTAGGACGCTATTCAACTCTAATCTAAGAGAGACTCACTAACTTCATGTAGGAACACCGTTACTTTGTCTCCTAACTCATTTTCCTAACAAGACAACCTCAATGATAAGACGCACACTGTTTTCAATGCATTTCTTGCTAAAAGAGCGTTACTTTGTCTCCTAACTCATTTTCCTAACAAGACAACCTCAATGATAAGACGCACACTGTTTTCAATGCATTTCTTGCTAAAAGAGCTAAGATCGTGATTGTCTCTGTTGCTGAATGATCTAGGACGCTATTCAACTCTAATCTAAGAGAGACTCACTAACTTCATGTAGGAACACCGTTACTTTGTCTCCTAAGTCATTTTTCTAACAAGACAACCTCAATGATAAGACGCACACTGTTTTCAATGCATTTCTTGCTAAAAGAGCTAAGATCGTGATTGTCTCTGTTGCTCAATGAGCTAGGACGCTATTCAACTCTAATCTAAGAGAGACTCACTAACTTCATGTAGGAACACCGTTACTTTGTCTCCTAACTCATTTTCCTAACAAGACAACCTCAATGATAAGACGCACACTGTTTTCAATGCATTTCTTGCTAAAAGAGCTAAGATCGTGATTGTCTCTGTTGCTGAATGAGCTAGGACGCTATTCAACTCTAATCTAAGAGAGACTCACTAACTTCATGTAGGAACACCGTTACTTTGTCTCCTAACTCATTTTCCTAACAAGACAACCTCAATGATAAGACGCACACTGTTTTCAATGCATTTCTTGCTAAAAGAGCTAAGATCGTGATTGTCTCTGTTGCTGAATGAGCTTAGGACGCTATTCAACTCTAATCTAAGAGAGACTCACTAACTTCATGTAGGAACACCGTTACTTTGTCTCCTAACGCATTTTCCTAACAAGACAACCTCAATGATAAGACGCACACTGTTTTCAATGCATTTCTTGCTAAAAGAGCTAAGATCGTGATTGTCTCTGTTGCTGAATGAGCTAGGACGCTATTCAATTCTAATCTAAGAGAGACTCACTAACTTCATGTAGGAACACCGTTACTTTGTCTCCTAACTCATTTTCCTAACAAGACAACCTCAATGATAAGACGCACACTGTTTTCAATGCATTTCTTGCTAAAAGAGCGTTACTTTGTCTCCTAACTCATTTTCCTAACAAGACAACCTCAATGATAAGACGCACACTGTTTTCAATGCATTTCTTGCTAAAAGAGCTAAGATCGTGATTGTCTCTGTTGCTGAATGATCTAGGACGCTATTCAACTCTAATCTAAGAGAGACTCACTAACTTCATGTAGGAACACCGTTACTTTGTCTCCTAAGTCATTTTTCTAACAAGACAACCTCAATGATAAGACGCACACTGTTTTCAATGCATTTCTTGCTAAAAGAGCTAAGATCGTGATTGTCTCTGTTGCTCAATGAGCTAGGACGCTATTCAACTCTAATCTAAGAGAGACTCACTAACTTCATGTAGGAACACCGTTACTTTGTCTCCTAACTCATTTTCCTAACAAGACAACCTCAATGATAAGACGCACACTGTTTTCAATGCATTTCTTGCTAAAAGAGCTAAGATCGTGATTGTCTCTGTTGCTGAATGAGCTAGGACGCTATTCAACTCTAATCTAAGAGAGACTCACTAACTTCATGTAGGAACACCGTTACTTTGTCTCCTAACTCATTTTCCTAACAAGACAACCTCAATGATAAGACGCACACTGTTTTCAATGCATTTCTTGCTAAAAGAGCTAAGATCGTGATTGTCTCTGTTGCTGAATGAGCTTAGGACGCTATTCAACTCTAATCTAAGAGAGACTCACTAACTTCATGTAGGAACACCGTTACTTTGTCTCCTAACTCATTTTCCTAACAAGACAACCTCAATGATAAGACGCACTCTGTTTTCAATGCATTTCTTGCTAAAAGAGCTAAGATCGTGATTGTCTCTGTTGCTGAATGAGCTAGGACGCTATTCAACTCTAATCTAAGAGAGACTCACTAACTTCATGTAGGAACACCGTTACTTTGTCTCCTAACTCATTTTTCTAACAAGACAACCTCAATGATAAGACGCACACTGTTTTCCATGCATTTCTTGCTAAAAGAGCTAAGATCGTGATTGTCTCTGTTGCTGAATGAGCTAGGACGCTATTCAACTCTAATCTAAGAGAGACTCACTAACTTCATGTAGGAACACCGTTACTTTGTCTCCTAACTCATTTTCCTAACAAGACAACCTCAATGATAAGACGCACACTGTTTTCAATGCATTTCTTGCTAAAAGAGCTAAGATCGTGATTGTCTCTGTTGCTGAATGAGCTAGGACGCTATTCAACTCTAATCTAAGAGAGACTCACTAACTTCATGTAGGAACACCGTTACTTTGTCTCCTAACCCATTTTCCTAACAAGACAACCTCAATGATAAGACGCACACTGTTTTCAATGCATTTCTTGCTAAAAGAGCTAAGATCGTGATTGTCTCTTTTGCTGAATGAGCTAGGACGCTATTCAACTCTAATCTAAGAGAGACTCACTAACTTCATGTAGGAACACCGTTACTTTATCTCCTAACTCATTTTCCTAACAAGACAACCTCAATGATAAGACGCACGCTGTTTTCAATGCATTTCTTGCTTAAAGATTTAAGATCGTGATTGTCTCTGTTGCTGAATGAGCTAGGACGCTATTCAACTCTAATCTAAGAGAGACTCACTAACTTCATGTAGGAACACCGTTACTTTGTCTCCTAACTCATTTTCCTAACAAGACAACCTCAATGATAAGACGCACACTGTTTTCAATGCATTTCTTGCTAAAAGAGCGTTACTTTGTCTCCTAACTCATTTTCCTAACAAGACAACCTCAATGATAAGACGCACACTGTTTTCAATGCATTTCTTGCTAAAAGAGCTAAGATCGTGATTGTCTCTGTTGCTGAATGATCTAGGACGCTATTCAACTCTAATCTAAGAGAGACTCAATAACTTCATGTAGGAACACCGTTACTTTGTCTCCTAAGTCATTTTTCTAACAAGACAACCTCAATGATAAGACGCACACTGTTTTCAATGCATTTCTTGCTAAAAGAGCTAAGATCGTGATTGTCTCTGTTGCTCAATGAGCTAGGACGCTATTCAACTCTAATCTAAGAGAGACTCACTAACTTCATGTAGGAACACCGTTACTTTGTCTCCTAACTCATTTTCCTAACAAGACAACCTCAATGATAAGACGCACACTGTTTTCAATGCATTTCTTGCTAAAAGAGCTAAGATCGTGATTGTCTCTGTTGCTGAATGAGCTAGGACGCTATTCAACTCTAATCTAAGAGAGACTCACTAACTTCATGTAGGAACACCGTTACTTTGTCTCCTAACTCATTTTCCTAACAAGACAACCTCAATGATAAGACGCACACTGTTTTCAATGCATTTCTTGCTAAAAGAGCTAAGATCGTGATTGTCTCTGTTGCTGAATGAGCTTAGGACGCTATTCAACTCTAATCTAAGAGAGACTCACTAACTTCATGTAGGAACACCGTTACTTTGTCTCCTAACTCATTTTCCTAACAAGACAACCTCAATGATAAGACGCACTCTGTTTTCAATGCATTTCTTGCTAAAAGAGCTAAGATCGTGATTGTCTCTGTTGCTGAATGAGCTAGGACGCTATTCAACTCTAATCTAAGAGAGACTCACTAACTTCATGTAGGAACACCGTTACTTTGTCTCCTAACTCATTTTTCTAACAAGACAACCTCAATGATAAGACGCACACTGTTTTCCATGCATTTCTTGCTAAAAGAGCTAAGATCGTGATTGTCTCTGTTGCTGAATGAGCTAGGACGCTATTCAACTCTAATCTAAGAGAGACTCACTAACTTCATGTAGGAACACCGTTACTTTGTCTCCTAACTCATTTTCCTAACAAGACAACCTCAATGATAAGACGCACACTGTTTTCAATGCATTTCTTGCTAAAAGAGCTAAGATCGTGATTGTCTCTGTTGCTGAATGAGCTAGGACGCTATTCAACTCTAATCTAAGAGAGACTCACTAACTTCATGTAGGAACACCGTTACTTTGTCTCCTAACCCATTTTCCTAACAAGACAACCTCAATGATAAGACGCACACTGTTTTCAATGCATTTCTTGCTAAAAGAGCTAAGATCGTGATTGTCTCTTTTGCTGAATGAGCTAGGACGCTATTCAACTCTAATCTAAGAGAGACTCACTAACTTCATGTAGGAACACCGTTACTTTATCTCCTAACTCATTTTCCTAACAAGACAACCTCAATGATAAGACGCACGCTGTTTTCAATGCATTTCTTGCTTAAAGATTTAAGATCGTGATTGTCTCTGTTGCTGAATGAGCTAGGACGCTATTCAACTCTAATCTAAGAGAGACTCACTAACTTCATGTAGGAACACCGTTACTTTGTCTCCTAACTCATTTTCCTAACAAGACAACCTCAATGATAAGACGCACACTGTTTTCAATGCATTTCTTGCTAAAAGAGCTAAGATCGTGATTGTCTCTGTTGCTGAATGAGCTAGGACGCTATTCAACTCTAATCTAAGAGAGACTCACTAACTTCATGTAGGAACACCGTTACTTTGTCTCCTAACTCATTTTCCTAACAAGACAACCTCAATGATAAGACGCACACTGTTTTCAATGCATTTCTTGCTAAAAGAGCTAAGATCGTGATTGTCTCTGTTGCTGAATGAGCTAGGACGCTATTCAACTCTAATCTAAGAGAGACTCACTAACTTCATGTAGGAACACCGTTACTTTGTCTCCTAACTCATTTTCCTAACAAGACAACCTCAATGATAAGACGCACACTGTTTTTAATGCATTTCTTGCTAAAAGAGCTAAGATCGTGATTGTCTCTGTTGCTGAATGAGTTAGGACGCTATTCAACTCTAATCTAAGAGAGACTCACTAACTTCATGTAGGAACACCGTTACTTTGTCTCCTAACGCATTTTCCTAACAAGACAACCTCAATGATAAGACGCACACTGTTTTCAATGCATTTCTTGCTCAAAGAGCTAAGATCGTGATTGTCTCTGTTGCTGAATGAGCTAGGACGCTATTCAATTCTAATCTAAGAGAGACTCACTAACTTCATGTAGGAACACCGTTACTTTGTCTCCTAACTCATTTTCCTAACAAGACAACCTCAATGATAAGACGCACACTGTTTTACATGCATTTCTTGCTAAAAGAGCTAAGATCGTGATTGTCTCTGTTGCTGAATGAGTTAGGACGCTATTCAACTCTAATCTAAGAGAGACTCAATAACTTCATGAAGGAACACCGTTACTTTGTCTCCTAACTCATTTTCCTAACAAGACAACCTCAATGATAAGACGCACACTGTTTTCAATGCATTTCTTGCTAAAAGAGCTAAGATCGTGATTGTCTCTGTTGCTGAATGAGCTAGGACGCTATTCAACTCTAATCTAAGAGAGACTCACTAACTTCATGTAGGAACACCGTTACTTTGTCTCCTAACTCATTTTCCTAACAAGACAACCTCAATGATAAGACGCACACTGTTTTCAATGCATTTCTTGCTAAAAGAGCTAAGATCGTGATTGTCTCTGTTGCTGAATGAGTTAGGACGCTATTCAACTCTAATCTAAGAGAGACTCACTAACTTCATGTAGGAACACCGTTACTTTGTCTCCTAACGCATTTTCCTAACAAGACAACCTCAATGATAAGACGCACACTGTTTTCAATGCATTTCTTGCTCAAAGAGCTAAGATCGTGATTGTCTCTGTTGCTGAATGAGCTAGGACGCTATTCAATTCTAATCTAAGAGAGACTCACTAACTTCATGTAGGAACACCGTTACTTTGTCTCCTAACTCATTTTCCTAACAAGACAACCTCAATGATAAGACGCACACTGTTTTCAATGCATTTCTTGCTAAAAGAGCTAAGATCGTGATTGTCTCTGTTGCTGAATGAGTTAGGATGCTATTCAACTCTAATCTAAGAGAGACTCACTAACTTCATGTAGGAACACCGTTACTTTGTCTCCTAACTCATTTTCCTAACAAGACAACCTCAATGATAAGACGCACACTGTTTTCAATGCATTTCTTGCTAAAAGAGCTAAGATCGTGATTGTCTCTGTTGCTGAATGAGCTAGGACGCTATTCAACTCTAATCTAAGAGAGACTCACTAACTTCATGTAGGAACACCGTTACTTTGTCTTCTAACTCATTTTCCTAACAAGACAACCTCAATGATAAGACGCACACTGTTTTCAATGCATTTCTTGCTAAAAGAGCTAAGATCGTGATTGTCTCTGTTGCTGAATGAGCTAGGAAGCTATTCAACTCTAATCTAAGAGAGACTCACTAACTTCATGTAGGAACACCGTTACTTTGTCTCCTAACTCATTTTCCTAACAAGACAACCTCAATGATAAGACGCACACTGTTTTCAATGCATTTCTTGCTAAAAGAGCTAAGATCGTGATTGTCTCTGTTGCTGAATGAGCTAGGACGCTATTCAACTCTAATCTAAGAGAGACTCACTAACTTCATGTAGGAACACCGTTACTTTGTCTCCTAACGCATTTTCCTAACAAGACAACCTCAATGATAAGACGCACACTGTTTTCAATGCATTTCTTGCTAAAAGAGCTAAGATCGTGATTGTCTCTGTTGCTGAATGAGCTAGGACGCTATTCAACTCTAATCTAAGAGAGACTCACTAACTTCATGTAGGAACACCGTTACTTTGTCTCCTAACTCATTTTCCTAGCAAGACAACCTCAATGATAAGACGCACACTGTTTTCAATGCATTTCTTGCTAAAAGAGCTAAGATCGTGATTGTCTCTGTTGCTGAATGAGCTAGGACGCTATTCAACTCTAATCTAAGAGAGACTCACTAACTTCATGTAGGAACACCGTTACTTTGTCTCCTAACTCATTTTCCTAACAAGACAACCTCAATGATAAGACGCACACTGTTTTCAATGCATTTCTTGCTAAAAGAGCTAAGATCGTGATTGTCTCTGTTGCTGAATGAGCTAGGACGCTATTCAACTCTAATCTAAGAGAGACTCACTAACTTCATGTAGGAACACCGTTACTTTGTCTCCTAACTCATTTTCCTAACAAGACAACCTCAATGATAAGACGCACACTGTTTTCAATGCATTTCTTGCTAAAAGAGCTAAGATCGTGATTGTCTCTGTTGCTGAATGAGCTTAGGACGCTATTCAACTCTAATCTAAGAGAGACTCACTAACTTCATGTAGGAACACCGTTACTTTGTCTCCTAACTCATTTTCCTAACAAGACAACCTCAATGATAAGACGCACACTGTTTTCAATGCATTTCTTGCTAAAAGAGCTAAGATCGTGATTGTCTCTGTTGCTGAATAAGCTTAGGACGCTATTCAACTCTAATCTAAGAGAGACTCACTAACTTCATGTAGGAACACCGTTACTTTGTCTCCTAACTCATTTTCCTAACAAGACAACCTCAATGATAAGACGCACACTGTTTTCAATGCATTTCTTGCTAAAAGAGCTAAGATCGTGATTGTCTCTGTTGCTGAATGAGCTAGGACGCTATTCAACTCTAATCTAAGAGAGACTCACTAACTTCATGTAGGAACACCGTTACTTTGTCTCCTAACTCATTTTCCTAACAAGACAACCTCAATGATAAGACGCACACTGTTTTCAATGCATTTCTTGCTAAAAGAGCTAAGATCGTGATTGTCTCTGTTGCTGAATGAGTTAGGACGCTATTCAACTCTAATCTAAGAGAGACTCACTAACTTCATGTAGGAACACCGTTACTTTGTCTCCTAACACATTTTCCTAACAAGACAACCTCAATGATAAGACGCACACTGTTTTCAATGCATTTCTTGCTCAAAGAGCTAAGATCGTGATTGTCTCTGTTGCTGAATGAGCTAGGACGCTATTCAATTCTAATCTAAGAGAGACTCACTAACTTCATGTAGGAACACCGTTACTTTGTCTCCTAACTCATTTTCCTAACAAGACAACCTCAATGATAAGACGCACACTGTTTTACATGCATTTCTTGCTAAAAGAGCTAAGATCGTGATTGTCTCTGTTGCTGAATGAGTTAGGACGCTATTCAACTCTAATCTAAGAGAGACTCAATAACTTCATGTAGGAACACCGTTACTTTGTCTCCTAACTCATTTTCCTAACAAGACAACCTCAATGATAAGACGCACACTGTTTTCAATGCATTTCTTGCTAAAAGAGCTAAGATCGTGATTGTCTCTGTTGCTGAATGAGCTAGGACGCTATTCAACTCTAATCTAAGAGAGACTCACTAACTTCATGTAGGAACACCGTTACTTTGTCTCCTAACTCATTTTCCTAACAAGACAACCTCAATGATAAGACGCACACTGTTTTCAATGCATTTCTTGCTAAAAGAGCTAAGATCGTGATTGTCTCTGTTGCTGAATAAGCTTAGGACGCTATTCAACTCTAATCTAAGAGAGACTCACTAACTTCATGTAGGAACACCGTTACTTTGTCTCCTAACTCATTTTCCTAACAAGACAACCTCAATGATAAGACGCACACTGTTTTCAATGCATTTCTTGCTAAAAGAGCTAAGATCGTGATTGTCTCTGTTGCTGAATGAGCTAGGACGCTATTCAACTCTAATCTAAGAGAGACTCACTAACTTCATGTAGGAACACCGTTACTTTGTCTCCTAACTCATTTTCCTAACAAGACAACCTCAATGATAAGACGCACACTGTTTTCAATGCATTTCTTGCTAAAAGAGCTAAGATCGTGATTGTCTCTGTTGCTGAATGAGTTAGGACGCTATTCAACTCTAATCTAAGAGAGACTCACTAACTTCATGTAGGAACACCGTTACTTTGTCTCCTAACGCATTTTCCTAACAAGACAACCTCAATGATAAGACGCACACTGTTTTCAATGCATTTCTTGCTCAAAGAGCTAAGATCGTGATTGTCTCTGTTGCTGAATGAGCTAGGACGCTATTCAATTCTAATCTAAGAGAGACTCACTAACTTCATGTAGGAACACCGTTACTTTGTCTCCTAACTCATTTTCCTAACAAGACAACCTCAATGATAAGACGCACACTGTTTTCAATGCATTTCTTGCTAAAAGAGCTAAGATCGTGATTGTCTCTGTTGCTGAATGAGTTAGGACGCTATTCAACTCTAATCTAAGAGAGACTCACTAACTTCATGTAGGAACACCGTTACTTTGTCTCCTAACTCATTTTCCTAACAAGACAACCTCAATGATAAGACGCACACTGTTTTCAATGCATTTCTTGCTAAAAGAGCTAAGATCGTGATTGTCTCTGTTGCTGAATGAGCTAGGACGCTATTCAACTCTAATCTAAGAGAGACTCACTAACTTCATGTAGGAACACCGTTACTTTGTCTCCTAACTCATTTTCCTAACAAGACAACCTCAATGATAAGACGCACACTGTTTTCAATGCATTTCTTGCTAAAAGAGCTAAGATCGTGATTGTCTCTGTTGCTGAATGAGCTAGGACGCTATTCAACTCTAATCTAAGAGAGACTCACTAACTTCATGTAGGAACACCGTTACTTTGTCTCCTAACTCATTTTCCTAACAAGACAACCTCAATGATAAGACGCACACTGTTTTCAATGCATTTCTTGCTTAAAGAGCTAAGATCGTGATTGTCTCTGTTGCTGAATGAGCTAGGACGCTATTCAACTCTAATCTAAGAGAGACTCACTAACTTCATGTAGGAACACCGTTACTTTGTCTCCTAACTCATTTTCCTAACAAGACAACCTCAATGATAAGACGCACACTGTTTTCAATGCATTTCTTGCTAAAAGAGCTAAGATCGTGATTGTCTCTGTTGCTGAATGAGCTTAGGACGCTATTCAACTCTAATCTAAGAGAGACTCACTAACTTCATGTAGGAACACCGTTACTTTGTCTCCTAACTCATTTTCCTAACAAGACAACCTCAATGATAAGACGCACACTGTTTTCAATGCATTTCTTGCTAAAAGAGCTAAGATCGTGATTGTCTCTGTTGCTGAATGAGCTAGGACGCTATTCAACTCTAATCTAAGAGAGACTCACTAACTTCATGTAGGAACACCGTTACTTTGTCTCCTAACTCATTTTCCTAACAAGACAACCTCAATGATAAGACGCACACTGTTTTCAATGCATTTCTTGCTAAAAGAGCTAAGATCGTGATTGTCTCTGTTGCTGAATGAGCTAGGACGCTATTCAACTCTAATCTAAGAGAGACTCACTAACTTCATGTAGGAACACCGTTACTTTGTCTCCTAACTCATTTTCCTAACAAGACAACCTCAATGATAAGACGCACACTGTTTTCAATGCATTTCTTGCTAAAAGAGCTAAGATCGTGATTGTCTCTGTTGCTGAATGAGCTTAGGACGCTATTCAACTCTAATCTAAGAGAGACTCACTAACTTCATGTAGGAACACCGTTACTTTGTCTCCTAACTCATTTTCCTAACAAGACAACCTCAATGATAAGACGCACACTGTTTTCAATGCATTTCTTGCTAACAGAGCTAAGATCGTGATTGTCTCTGTTGCTGAATGAGCTAGGACGCTATTCAACTCTAATCTAAGAGAGACTCACTAACTTCATGTAGGAACACCGTTACTTTGTCTCCTAACTCATTTTCCTAACAAGACAACCTCAATGATAAGACGCACACTGTTTTCAATGCATTTCCTGCTGAAAGAGCTAAGATCGTGATTGTCTCTGTTGCTGAATGAGCTAGGACGCTATCAAACTCTAATCTAAGAGAGACTCACTAACTTCATGTAGGAACACCGTTACTTTGTCTCCTAATGCATTTTCCTAACAAGACAACCTCAATGATAAGACGCACACTGTTTTCAATGCATTTCTTGCTAAAAGAGCGTTACTTTGTCTCCTAACTCATTTTCCTAACAAGACAACCTCAATGATAAGACGCACACTGTTTTCAATGCATTTCCTGCTAAAAGAGCTAAGATCGTGATTGTCTCTGTTGCTGAATGAGCTAGGACGCTATCAAACTCTAATCTAAGAGAGACTCACTAACTTCATGTAGGAACACCGTTACTTTGTCTCCTAACGCATTTTCCTAACAAGACAACCTCAATGATAAGACGCACACTGTTTTCAATGCATTTCTTGCTAAAAGAGCGTTACTTTGTCTCCTAACTCATCTTCCTAACAAGACAACCTCAATGATAAGACGCACACTGTTTTCAATGCATTTTTTGCTAAAAGAGCTAAGATCGTGATTGTCTCTGTTGCTGAATGAGCTAGGACGCTATTGAACTCTAATCTAAGAGAGACTCACTAACTTCATGTAGGAACACCGTTACTTTGTCTCCTAACTCATTTTTCTAACAAGACAACCTCAATGATAAGACGCACACTGTTTTCAATGCATTTCTTGCTAAAAGAGCTAAGATCGTGATTGTCTCTGTTGCTGAATGAGCTAGGACGCTATTCAACTCTAATCTAAGAGAGACTCACTAACTTCATGTAGGAACACCGTTACTTTGTCTCCTAACTCATTTTCCTAACAAGACAACCTCAATGATAAGACGCACACTGTTTTCAATGCATTTCTTGCTAAAAGAGCTAAGATCGTGATTGTCTCTGTTGCTGAATGAGCTAGGACGCTATTCAACTCTAATCTAAGAGAGACTCACTAGCTTCATGTAGGAACACCGTTACTTTGTCTCCTAACTCATTTTCCTAACAAGACAACCTCAATGATAAGACGCACACTGTTTTCAATGCATTTCTTGCTTAAAGAGCTAAGATCGTGATTGTCTCTGTTGCTGAATGAGCTAGGACGCTATTCAACTCTAATCTAAGAGAGACTCACTAACTTCATGTAGGAACACCGTTACTTTGTCTCCTAACTCATTTTCCTAACAAGACAACCTCAATGATAAGACGCACACTGTTTTCAATGCATTTCTTGCTAAAAGAGCTAAGATCGTGATTGTCTCTGTTGCTGAATGAGCTTAGGACGCTATTCAACTCTAATCTAAGAGAGACTCACTAACTTCATGTAGGAACACCGTTACTTTGTCTCCTAACTCATTTTCCTAACAAGACAACCTCAATGATAAGACGCACACTGTTTTCAATGCATTTCTTGCTAAAAGAGCTAAGATCGTGATTGTCTCTGTTGCTGAATGAGCTAGGACGCTATTCAACTCTAATCTAAGAGAGACTCACTAACTTCATGTAGGAACACCGTTACTTTGTCTCCTAACTCATTTTTCTAACAAGACAACCTCAATGATAAGATGCACACTGTTTTCCATGCATTTCTTGCTAAAAGAGCTAAGATCGTGATTGTCTCTGTTGCTGAATGAGCTAGGACGCTATTCAACTCTAATCTAAGAGAGACTCACTAACTTCATGTAGGAACACCGTTACTTTGTCTCCTAACTCATTTTCCTAACAAGACAACCTCAATGATAAGACGCACACTGTTTTCAATGCATTTCTTGCTAAAAGAGCTAAGATCGTGATTGTCTCTGTTGCTGAATGATCTAGGACGCTATTCAACTCTAATCTAAGAGAGACTCACTAACTTCATGTAGGAACACCGTTACTTTGTCTCCTAAGTCATTTTTCTAACAAGACAACCTCAATGATAAGACGCACACTGTTTTCAATGCATTTCTTGCTAAAAGAGCTAAGATCGTGATTGTCTCTGTTGCTCAATGAGCTAGGACGCTATTCAACTCTAATCTAAGAGAGACTCACTAACTTCATGTAGGAACACCGTTACTTTGTCTCCTAACTCATTTTCCTAACAAGACAACCTCAATGATAAGACGCACACTGTTTTCAATGCATTTCTTGCTAAAAGAGCTAAGATCGTGATTGTCTCTGTTGCTGAATGAGCTAGGACGCTATTCAACTCTAATCTAAGAGAGACTCACTAACTTCATGTAGGAACACCGTTACTTTGTCTCCTAACTCATTTTCCTAACAAGACAACCTCAATGATAAGACGCACACTGTTTTCAATGCATTTCTTGCTAAAAGAGCTAAGATCGTGATTGTCTCTGTTGCTGAATGAGCTTAGGACGCTATTCAACTCTAATCTAAGAGAGACTCACTAACTTCATGTAGGAACACCGTTACTTTGTCTCCTAACTCATTTTCCTAACAAGACAACCTCAATGATAAGACGCACTCTGTTTTCAATGCATTTCTTGCTAAAAGAGCTAAGATCGTGATTGTCTCTGTTGCTGAATGAGCTAGGACGCTATTCAACTCTAATCTAAGAGAGACTCACTAACTTCATGTAGGAACACCGTTACTTTGTCTCCTAACTCATTTTTCTAACAAGACAACCTCAATGATAAGACGCACACTGTTTTCCATGCATTTCTTGCTAAAAGAGCTAAGATCGTGATTGTCTCTGTTGCTGAATGAGCTAGGACGCTATTCAACTCTAATCTAAGAGAGACTCACTAACTTCATGTAGGAACACCGTTACTTTGTCTCCTAACTCATTTTCCTAACAAGACAACCTCAATGATAAGACGCACACTGTTTTCAATGCATTTCTTGCTAAAAGAGCTAAGATCGTGATTGTCTCTGTTGCTGAATGAGCTAGGACGCTATTCAACTCTAATCTAAGAGAGACTCACTAACTTCATGTAGGAACACCGTTACTTTATCTCCTAACTCATTTTCCTAACAAGACAACCTCAATGATAAGACGCACGCTGTTTTCAATGCATTTCTTGCTTAAAGAGCTAAGATCGTGATTGTCTCCGTTGCTGAATGAGCTAGGACGCTATTCAACTCTAATCTAAGAGAGACTCACTAACTTCATGTAGGAACACCGTTACTTTGTCTCCTAACTCATTTTCCTAACAAGACAACCTCAATGATAAGACGCACACTGTTTTCAATGCATTTCTTGCTAAAAGAGCTAAGATCGTGATTGTCTCTGTTGCTGAATGAGCTAGGACGCTATTCAACTCTAATCTAAGAGAGACTCACTAACTTCATGTAGGAACACCGTTACTTTGTCTCCTAACTCATTTTCCTAACAAGACAACCTCAATGATAAGACGCACACTGTTTTCAATGCATTTCTTGCTAAAAGAGCTAAGATCGTGATTGTCTCTGTTGCTGAATGAGCTAGGACGCTATTCAACTCTAATCTAAGAGAGACTCACTAACTTCATGTAGGAACACCGTTACTTTGTCTCCTAACTCATTTTCCTAACAAGACAACCTCAATGATAAGACGCACACTGTTTTTAATGCATTTCTTGCTAAAAGAGCTAAGATCGTGATTGTCTCTGTTGCTGAATGAGTTAGGACGCTATTCAACTCTAATCTAAGAGAGACTCACTAACTTCATGTAGGAACACCGTTACTTTGTCTCCTAACGCATTTTCCTAACAAGACAACCTCAATGATAAGACGCACACTGTTTTCAATGCATTTCTTGCTCAAAGAGCTAAGATCGTGATTGTCTCTGTTGCTGAATGAGCTAGGACGCTATTCAATTCTAATCTAAGAGAGACTCACTAACTTCATGTAGGAACACCGTTACTTTGTCTCCTAACTCATTTTCCTAACAAGACAACCTCAATGATAAGACGCACACTGTTTTACATGCATTTCTTGCTAAAAGAGCTAAGATCGTGATTGTCTCTGTTGCTGAATGAGTTAGGACGCTATTCAACTCTAATCTAAGAGAGACTCAATAACTTCATGTAGGAACACCGTTACTTTGTCTCCTAACTCATTTTCCTAACAAGACAACCTCAATGATAAGACGCACACTGTTTTCAATGCATTTCTTGCTAAAAGAGCTAAGATCGTGATTGTCTCTGTTGCTGAATGAGCTAGGACGCTATTCAACTCTAATCTAAGAGAGACTCACTAACTTCATGTAGGAACACCGTTACTTTGTCTCCTAACGCATTTTCCTAACAAGACAACCTCAATGATAAGACGCACACTGTTTTCAATGCATTTCTTGCTAAAAGAGCTAAGATCGTGATTGTCTCTGTTGCTGAATGAGCTAGGACGCTATTCAACTCTAATCTAAGAGAGACTCACTAACTTCATGTAGGAACACCGTTACTTTGTCTCCTAACTCATTTTTCTAACAAGACAACCTCAATGATAAGATGCACACTGTTTTCCATGCATTTCTTGCTAAAAGAGCTAAGATCGTGATTGTCTCTGTTGCTGAATGAGCTAGGACGCTATTCAACTCTAATCTAAGAGAGACTCACTAACTTCATGTAGGAACACCGTTACTTTGTCTCCTAACTCATTTTCCTAACAAGACAACCTCAATGATAAGACGCACACTGTTTTCAATGCATTTCTTGCTAAAAGAGCGTTACTTTGTCTCCTAACTCATTTTCCTAACAAGACAACCTCAATGATAAGACGCACACTGTTTTCAATGCATTTCTTGCTAAAAGAGCTAAGATCGTGATTGTCTCTGTTGCTGAATGATCTAGGACGCTATTCAACTCTAATCTAAGAGAGACTCACTAACTTCATGTAGGAACACCGTTACTTTGTCTCCTAAGTCATTTTTCTAACAAGACAACTTCAATGATAAGACGCACACTGTTTTCAATGCATTTCTTGCTAAAAGAGCTAAGATCGTGATTGTCTCTGTTGCTCAATGAGCTAGGACGCTATTCAACTCTAATCTAAGAGAGACTCACTAACTTCATGTAGGAACACCGTTACTTTGTCTCCTAACTCATTTTCCTAACAAGACAACCTCAATGATAAGACGCACACTGTTTTCAATGCATTTCTTGCTAAAAGAGCTAAGATCGTGATTGTCTCTGTTGCTGAATGAGCTAGGACGCTATTCAACTCTAATCTAAGAGAGACTCACTAACTTCATGTAGGAACACCGTTACTTTGTCTCCTAACTCATTTTCCTAACAAGACAACCTCAATGATAAGACGCACACTGTTTTCAATGCATTTCTTGCTAAAAGAGCTAAGATCGTGATTGTCTCTGTTGCTGAATGAGCTTAGGACGCTATTCAACTCTAATCTAAGAGAGACTCACTAACTTCATGTAGGAACACCGTTACTTTGTCTCCTAACTCATTTTCCTAACAAGACAACCTCAATGATAAGACGCACTCTGTTTTCAATGCATTTCTTGCTAAAAGAGCTAAGATCGTGATTGTCTCTGTTGCTGAATGAGCTAGGACGCTATTCAACTCTAATCTAAGAGAGACTCACTAACTTCATGTAGGAACACCGTTACTTTGTCTCCTAACTCATTTTTCTAACAAGACAACCTCAATGATAAGACGCACACTGTTTTCCATGCATTTCTTGCTAAAAGAGCTAAGATCGTGATTGTCTCTGTTGCTGAATGAGCTAGGACGCTATTCAACTCTAATCTAAGAGAGACTCACTAACTTCATGTAGGAACACCGTTACTTTGTCTCCTAACTCATTTTCCTAACAAGACAACCTCAATGATAAGACGCACACTGTTTTCAATGCATTTCTTGCTAAAAGAGCTAAGATCGTGATTGTCTCTGTTGCTGAATGAGCTAGGACGCTATTCAACTCTAATCTAAGAGAGACTCACTAACTTCATGTAGGAACACCGTTACTTTGTCTCCTAACCCATTTTCCTAACAAGACAACCTCAATGATAAGACGCACACTGTTTTCAATGCATTTCTTGCTAAAAGAGCTAAGATCGTGATTGTCTCTGTTGCTGAATGAGCTAGGACGCTATTCAACTCTAATCTAAGAGAGACTCACTAACTTCATGTAGGAACACCGTTACTTTATCTCCTAACTCATTTTCCTAACAAGACAACCTCAATGATAAGACGCACGCTGTTTTCAATGCATTTCTTGCTTAAAGAGCTAAGATCGTGATTGTCTCTGTTGCTGAATGAGCTAGGACGCTATTCAACTCTAATCTAAGAGAGACTCACTAACTTCATGTAGGAACACCGTTACTTTGTCTCCTAACTCATTTTCCTAACAAGACAACCTCAATGATAAGACGCACACTGTTTTCAATGCATTTCTTGCTAAAAGAGCTAAGATCGTGATTGTCTCTGTTGCTGAATGAGCTAGGACGCTATTCAACTCTAATCTAAGAGAGACTCACTAACTTCATGTAGGAACACCGTTACTTTGTCTCCTAACTCATTTTCCTAACAAGACAACCTCAATGATAAGACGCACACTGTTTTCAATGCATTTCTTGCTAAAAGAGCTAAGATCGTGATTGTCTCTGTTGCTGAATGAGCTAGGACGCTATTCAACTCTAATCTAAGAGAGACTCACTAACTTCATGTAGGAACACCGTTACTTTGTCTCCTAACTCATTTTCCTAACAAGACAACCTCAATGATAAGACGCACACTGTTTTTAATGCATTTCTTGCTAAAAGAGCTAAGATCGTGATTGTCTCTGTTGCTGAATGAGTTAGGACGCTATTCAACTCTAATCTAAGAGAGACTCACTAACTTCATGTAGGAACACCGTTACTTTGTCTCCTAACGCATTTTCCTAACAAGACAGCCTCAATGATAAGACGCACACTGTTTTCAATGCATTTCTTGCTCAAAGAGCTAAGATCGTGATTGTCTCTGTTGCTGAATGAGCTAGGACGCTATTCAATTCTAATCTAAGAGAGACTCACTAACTTCATGTAGGAACACCGTTACTTTGTCTCCTAACTCATTTTCCTAACAAGACAACCTCAATGATAAGACGCACACTGTTTTACATGCATTTCTTGCTAAAAGAGCTAAGATCGTGATTGTCTCTGTTGCTGAATGAGTTAGGACGCTATTCAACTCTAATCTAAGAGAGACTCAATAACTTCATGTAGGAACACCGTTACTTTGTCTCCTAACTCATTTTCCTAACAAGACAACCTCAATGATAAGACGCACACTGTTTTCAATGCATTTCTTGCTAAAAGAGCTAAGATCGTGATTGTCTCTGTTGCTGAATGAGCTTAGGACGCTATTCAACTCTAATCTAAGAGAGACTCACTAACTTCATGTAGGAACACCGTTACTTTGTCTCCTAACTCATTTTCCTAACAAGACAACCTCAATGATAAGACGCACTCTGTTTTCAATGCATTTCTTGCTAAAAGAGCTAAGATCGTGATTGTCTCTGTTGCTGAATGAGCTAGGACGCTATTCAACTCTAATCTAAGAGAGACTCACTAACTTCATGTAGGAACACCGTTACTTTGTCTCCTAACTCATTTTTCTAACAAGACAACCTCAATGATAAGACGCACACTGTTTTCCATGCATTTCTTGCTAAAAGAGCTAAGATCGTGATTGTCTCTGTTGCTGAATGAGCTAGGACGCTATTCAACTCTAATCTAAGAGAGACTCACTAACTTCATGTAGGAACACCGTTACTTTGTCTCCTAACTCATTTTCCTAACAAGACAACCTCAATGATAAGACGCACACTGTTTTCAATGCATTTCTTGCTAAAAGAGCTAAGATCGTGATTGTCTCTGTTGCTGAATGAGCTAGGACGCTATTCAACTCTAATCTAAGAGAGACTCACTAACTTCATGTAGGAACACCGTTACTTTGTCTCCTAACTCATTTTCCTAACAAGACAACCTCAATGATAAGACGCACACTGTTTTCAATGCATTTCTTGCTAAAAGAGCTAAGATCGTGATTGTCTCTGTTGCTGAATGAGCTAGGACGCTATTCAACTCTAATCTAAGAGAGACTCACTAACTTCATGTAGGAACACCGTTACTTTATCTCCTAACTCATTTTCCTAACAAGACAACCTCAATGATAAGACGCACGCTGTTTTTAATGCATTTCTTGCTTAAAGAGCTAAGATCGTGATTGTCTCTGTTGCTGAATGAGCTAGGACGCTATTCAACTCTAATCTAAGAGAGACTCACTAACTTCATGTAGGAACACCGTTACTTTGTCTCCTAACTCATTTTCCTAACAAGACAACCTCAATGATAAGACGCACACTGTTTTCAATGCATTTCTTGCTAAAAGAGCTAAGATCGTGATTGTCTCTGTTGCTGAATGAGCTAGGACGCTATTCAACTCTAATCTAAGAGAGACTCACTAACTTCATGTAGGAACACCGTTACTTTGTCTCCTAACTCATTTTCCTAACAAGACAACCTCAATGATAAGACGCACACTGTTTTCAATGCATTTCTTGCTAAAAGAGCTAAGATCGTGATTGTCTCTGTTGCTGAATGAGCTAGGACGCTATTCAACTCTAATCTAAGAGAGACTCACTAACTTCATGTAGGAACACCGTTACTTTGTCTCCTAACTCATTTTCCTAACAAGACAACCTCAATGATAAGACGCACACTGTTTTTAATGCATTTCTTGCTAAAAGAGCTAAGATCGTGATTGTCTCTGTTGCTGAATGAGTTAGGACGCTATTCAACTCTAATCTAAGAGAGACTCACTAACTTCATGTAGGAACACCGTTACTTTGTCTCCTAACGCATTTTCCTAACAAGACAACCTCAATGATAAGACGCACACTGTTTTCAATGCATTTCTTGCTCAAAGAGCTAAGATCGTGATTGTCTCTGTTGCTGAATGAGCTAGGACGCTATTCAATTCTAATCTAAGAGAGACTTACTAACTTCATGTAGGAACACCGTTACTTTGTCTCCTAACTCATTTTCCTAACAAGACAACCTCAATGATAAGACGCACACTGTTTTACATGCATTTCTTGCTAAAAGAGCTAAGATCGTGATTGTCTCTGTTGCTGAATGAGTTAGGACGCTATTCAACTCTAATCTAAGAGAGACTCAATAACTTCATGTAGGAACACCGTTACTTTGTCTCCTAACTCATTTTCCTAACAAGACAACCTCAATGATAAGACGCACACTGTTTTCAATGCATTTCTTGCTAAAAGAGCTAAGATCGTGATTGTCTCTGTTGCTGAATGAGCTTAGGACGCTATTCAACTCTAATCTAAGAGAGACTCACTAACTTCATGTAGGAACACCGTTACTTTGTCTCCTAACTCATTTTCCTAACAAGACAACCTCAATGATAAGACGCACTCTGTTTTCAATGCATTTCTTGCTAAAAGAGCTAAGATCGTGATTGTCTCTGTTGCTGAATGAGCTAGGACGCTATTCAACTCTAATCTAAGAGAGACTCACTAACTTCATGTAGGAACACCGTTACTTTGTCTCCTAACTCATTTTTCTAACAAGACAACCTCAATGATAAGACGCACACTGTTTTCCATGCATTTCTTGCTAAAAGAGCTAAGATCGTGATTGTCTCTGTTGCTGAATGAGCTAGGACGCTATTCAACTCTAATCTAAGAGAGACTCACTAACTTCATGTAGGAACACCGTTACTTTGTCTCCTAACTCATTTTCCTAACAAGACAACCTCAATGATAAGACGCACACTGTTTTCAATGCATTTCTTGCTAAAAGAGCTAAGATCGTGATTGTCTCTGTTGCTGAATGAGCTAGGACGCTATTCAACTCTAATCTAAGAGAGACTCACTAACTTCATGTAGGAACACCGTTACTTTGTCTCCTAACCCATTTTCCTAACAAGACAACCTCAATGATAAGACGCACACTGTTTTCAATGCATTTCTTGCTAAAAGAGCTAAGATCGTGATTGTCTCTGTTGCTGAATGAGCTAGGACGCTATTCAACTCTAATCTAAGAGAGACTCACTAACTTCATGTAGGAACACCGTTACTTTATCTCCTAACTCATTTTCCTAACAAGACAACCTCAATGATAAGACGCACGCTGTTTTCAATGCATTTCTTGCTTAAAGAGCTAAGATCGTGATTGTCTCTGTTGCTGAATGAGCTAGGACGCTATTCAACTCTAATCTAAGAGAGACTCACTAACTTCATGTAGGAACACCGTTACTTTGTCTCCTAACTCATTTTCCTAACAAGACAACCTCAATGATAAGACGCACACTGTTTTCAATGCATTTCTTGCTAAAAGAGCTAAGATCGTGATTGTCTCTGTTGCTGAATGAGCTAGGACGCTATTCAACTCTAATCTAAGAGAGACTCACTAACTTCATGTAGGAACACCGTTACTTTGTCTCCTAACTCATTTTCCTAACAAGACAACCTCAATGATAAGACGCACACTGTTTTCAATGCATTTCTTGCTAAAAGAGCTAAGATCGTGATTGTCTCTGTTGCTGAATGAGCTAGGACGCTATTCAACTCTAATCTAAGAGAGACTCACTAACTTCATGTAGGAACACCGTTACTTTGTCTCCTAACTCATTTTCCTAACAAGACAACCTCAATGATAAGACGCACACTGTTTTTAATGCATTTCTTGCTAAAAGAGCTAAGATCGTGATTGTCTCTGTTGCTGAATGAGTTAGGACGCTATTCAACTCTAATCTAAGAGAGACTCACTAACTTCATGTAGGAACACCGTTACTTTGTCTCCTAACGCATTTTCCTAACAAGACAACCTCAATGATAAGACGCACACTGTTTTCAATGCATTTCTTGCTAAAAGAGCTAAGATCGTGATTGTCTCTGTTGCTGAATGAGCTAGGACGCTATTCAACTCTAATCTAAGAGAGACTCACTAACTTCATGTAGGAACACCGTTACTTTGTCTCCTAACCCATTTTCCTAACAAGACAACCTCAATGATAAGACGCACACTGTTTTCAATGCATTTCTTGCTAAAAGAGCTAAGATCGTGATTGTCTCTGTTGCTGAATGAGCTAGGACGCTATTCAACTCTAATCTAAGAGAGACTCACTAACTTCATGTAGGAACACCGTTACTTTATCTCCTAACTCATTTTCCTAACAAGACAACCTCAATGATAAGACGCACGCTGTTTTCAATGCATTTCTTGCTTAAAGAGCTAAGATCGTGATTGTCTCTGTTGCTGAATGAGCTAGGACGCTATTCAACTCTAATCTAAGAGAGACTCACTAACTTCATGTAGGAACACCGTTACTTTGTCTCCTAACTCATTTTCCTAACAAGACAACCTCAATGATAAGACGCACACTGTTTTCAATGCATTTCTTGCTAAAAGAGCTAAGATCGTGATTGTCTCTGTTGCTGAATGAGCTAGGACGCTATTCAACTCTAATCTAAGAGAGACTCACTAACTTCATGTAGGAACACCGTTACTTTGTCTCCTAACTCATTTTCCTAACAAGACAACCTCAATGATAAGACGCACACTGTTTTCAATGCATTTCTTGCTAAAAGAGCTAAGATCGTGATTGTCTCTGTTGCTGAATGAGCTAGGACGCTATTCAACTCTAATCTAAGAGAGACTCACTAACTTCATGTAGGAACACCGTTACTTTGTCTCCTAACTCATTTTCCTAACAAGACAACCTCAATGATAAGACGCACACTGTTTTTAATGCATTTCTTGCTAAAAGAGCTAAGATCGTGATTGTCTCTGTTGCTGAATGAGTTAGGACGCTATTCAACTCTAATCTAAGAGAGACTCACTAACTTCATGTAGGAACACCGTTACTTTGTCTCCTAACGCATTTTCCTAACAAGACAACCTCAATGATAAGACGCACACTGTTTTCAATGCATTTCTTGCTCAAAGAGCTAAGATCGTGATTGTCTCTGTTGCTGAATGAGCTAGGACGCTATTCAATTCTAGTCTAAGAGAGACTCACTAACTTCATGTAGGAACACCGTTACTTTGTCTCCTAACTCATTTTCCTAACAAGACAACCTCAATGATAAGACGCACACTGTTTTACATGCATTTCTTGCTAAAAGAGCTAAGATCGTGATTGTCTCTGTTGCTGAATGAGTTAGGACGCTATTCAACTCTAATCTAAGAGAGACTCAATAACTTCATGTAGGAACACCGTTACTTTGTCTCCTAACTCATTTTCCTAACAAGACAACCTCAATGATAAGACGCACACTGTTTTCAATGCATTTCTTGCTAAAAGAGCTAAGATCGTGATTGTCTCTGTTGCTGAATGAGCTAGGACGCTATTCAACTCTAATCTAAGAGAGACTCACTAACTTCATGTAGGAACACCGTTACTTTGTCTCCTAACGCATTTTCCTAACAAGACAACCTCAATGATAAGACGCACACTGTTTTCAATGCATTTCTTGCTAAAAGAGCTAAGATCGTGATTGTCTCTGTTGCTGAATGAGCTAGGACGCTATTCAACTCTAATCTAAGAGAGACTCACTAACTTCATGTAGGAACACCGTTACTTTGTCTCCTAACTCATTTTTCTAACAAGACAACCTCAATGATAAGATGCACACTGTTTTCCATGCATTTCTTGCTAAAAGAGCTAAGATCGTGATTGTCTCTGTTGCTGAATGAGCTAGGACGCTATTCAACTCTAATCTAAGAGAGACTCACTAACTTCATGTAGGAACACCGTTACTTTGTCTCCTAACTCATTTTCCTAACAAGACAACCTCAATGATAAGACGCACACTGTTTTCAATGCATTTCTTGCTAAAAGAGCGTTACTTTGTCTCCTAACTCATTTTCCTAACAAGACAACCTCAATGATAAGACGCACACTGTTTTCAATGCATTTCTTGCTAAAAGAGCTAAGATCGTGATTGTCTCTGTTGCTGAATGATCTAGGACGCTATTCAACTCTAATCTAAGAGAGACTCACTAACTTCATGTAGGAACACCGTTACTTTGTCTCCTAACTCATTTTCCTAACAAGACAACCTCAATGATAAGACGCACACTGTTTTCAATGCATTTCTTGCTAAAAGAGCTAAGATCGTGATTGTCTCTGTTGCTGAATGAGCTTAGGACGCTATTCAACTCTAATCTAAGAGAGACTCACTAACTTCATGTAGGAACACCGTTACTTTGTCTCCTAACTCATTTTCCTAACAAGACAACCTCAATGATAAGACGCACTCTGTTTTCAATGCATTTCTTGCTAAAAGAGCTAAGATCGTGATTGTCTCTGTTGCTGAATGAGCTAGGACGCTATTCAACTCTAATCTAAGAGAGACTCACTAACTTCATGTAGGAACACCGTTACTTTGTCTCCTAACTCATTTTTCTAACAAGACAACCTCAATGATAAGACGCACACTGTTTTCCATGCATTTCTTGCTAAAAGAGCTAAGATCGTGATTGTCTCTGTTGCTGAATGAGCTAGGACGCTATTCAACTCTAATCTAAGAGAGACTCACTAACTTCATGTAGGAACACCGTTACTTTGTCTCCTAACTCATTTTCCTAACAAGACAACCTCAATGATAAGACGCACACTGTTTTCAATGCATTTCTTGCTAAAAGAGCTAAGATCGTGATTGTCTCTGTTGCTGAATGAGCTAGGACGCTATTCAACTCTAATCTAAGAGAGACTCACTAACTTCATGTAGGAACACCGTTACTTTGTCTCCTAACCCATTTTCCTAACAAGACAACCTCAATGATAAGACGCACACTGTTTTCAATGCATTTCTTGCTAAAAGAGCTAAGATCGTGATTGTCTCTGTTGCTGAATGAGCTAGGACGCTATTCAACTCTAATCTAAGAGAGACTCACTAACTTCATGTAGGAACACCGTTACTTTATCTCCTAACTCATTTTCCTAACAAGACAACCTCAATGATAAGACGCACGCTGTTTTCAATGCATTTCTTGCTTAAAGAGCTAAGATCGTGATTGTCTCTGTTGCTGAATGAGCTAGGACGCTATTCAACTCTAATCTAAGAGAGACTCACTAACTTCATGTAGGAACACCGTTACTTTGTCTCCTAACTCATTTTCCTAACAAGACAACCTCAATGATAAGACGCACACTGTTTTCAATGCATTTCTTGCTAAAAGAGCTAAGATCGTGATTGTCTCTGTTGCTGAATGAGCTAGGACGCTATTCAACTCTAATCTAAGAGAGACTCACTAACTTCATGTAGGAACACCGTTACTTTGTCTCCTAACTCATTTTCCTAACAAGACAACCTCAATGATAAGACGCACACTGTTTTCAATGCATTTCTTGCTAAAAGAGCTAAGATCGTGATTGTCTCTGTTGCTGAATGAGCTAGGACGCTATTCAACTCTAATCTAAGAGAGACTCACTAACTTCATGTAGGAACACCGTTACTTTGTCTCCTAACTCATTTTCCTAACAAGACAACCTCAATGATAAGACGCACACTGTTTTTAATGCATTTCTTGCTAAAAGAGCTAAGATCGTGATTGTCTCTGTTGCTGAATGAGTTAGGACGCTATTCAACTCTAATCTAAGAGAGACTCACTAACTTCATGTAGGAACACCGTTACTTTGTCTCCTAACGCATTTTCCTAACAAGACAACCTCAATGATAAGACGCACACTGTTTTCAATGCATTTCTTGCTCAAAGAGCTAAGATCGTGATTGTCTCTGTTGCTGAATGAGCTAGGACGCTATTCAATTCTAATCTAAGAGAGACTCACTAACTTCATGTAGGAACACCGTTACTTTGTCTCCTAACTCATTTTCCTAACAAGACAACCTCAATGATAAGACGCACACTGTTTTACATGCATTTCTTGCTAAAAGAGCTAAGATCGTGATTGTCTCTGTTGCTGAATGAGTTAGGACGCTATTCAACTCTAATCTAAGAGAGACTCAATAACTTCATGTAGGAACACCGTTACTTTGTCTCCTAACTCATTTTCCTAACAAGACAACCTCAATGATAAGACGCACACTGTTTTCAATGCATTTCTTGCTAAAAGAGCTAAGATCGTGATTGTCTCTGTTGCTGAATGAGCTAGGACGCTATTCAACTCTAATCTAAGAGAGACTCACTAACTTCATGTAGGAACACCGTTACTTTGTCTCCTAACTCATTTTCCTAACAAGACAACCTCAATGATAAGACGCACACTGTTTTCAATGCATTTCTTGCTAAAAGAGCTAAGATCGTGATTGTCTCTGTTGCTGAATGAGTTAGGACGCTATTCAACTCTAATCTAAGAGAGACTCACTAACTTCATGTAGGAACACCGTTACTTTGTCTCCTAACGCATTTTCCTAACAAGACAACCTCAATGATAAGACGCACACTGTTTTCAATGCATTTCTTGCTCAAAGAGCTAAGATCGTGATTGTCTCTGTTGCTGAATGAGCTAGGACGCTATTCAATTCTAATCTAAGAGAGACTCACTAACTTCATGTAGGAACACCGTTACTTTGTCTCCTAACTCATTTTCCTAACAAGACAACCTCAATGATAAGACGCACACTGTTTTCAATGCATTTCTTGCTAAAAGAGCTAAGATCGTGATTGTCTCTGTTGCTGAATGAGTTAGGACGCTATTCAACTCTAATCTAAGAGAGACTCACTAACTTCATGTAGGAACACCGTTACTTTGTCTCCTAACTCATTTTCCTAACCAGACAACCTCAATGATAAGACGCACACTGTTTTCAATGCATTTCTTGCTAAAAGAGCTAAGATCGTGATTGTCTCTGTTGCTGAATGAGCTAGGACGCTATTCAACTCTAATCTAAGAGAGACTCACTAACTTCATGTAGGAACACCGTTACTTTGTCTCCTAACTCATTTTCCTAACAAGACAACCTCAATGATAAGACGCACACTGTTTTCAATGCATTTCTTGCTAAAAGAGCTAAGATCGTGATTGTCTCTGTTGCTGAATGAGCTAGGACGCTATTCAACTCTAATCTAAGAGAGACTCACTAACTTCATGTAGGAACACCGTTACTTTGTCTCCTAACTCATTTTCCTAACAAGACAACCTCAATGATAAGACGCACACTGTTTTCAATGCATTTCTTGCTTAAAGAGCTAAGATCGTGATTGTCTCTGTTGCTGAATGAGCTAGGACGCTATTCAACTCTAATCTAAGAGAGACTCACTAACTTCATGTAGGAACACCGTTACTTTGTCTCCTAACTCATTTTCCTAACAAGACAACCTCAATGATAAGACGCACACTGTTTTCAATGCATTTCTTGCTAAAAGAGCTAAGATCGTGATTGTCTCTGTTGCTGAATGAGCTTAGGACGCTATTCAACTCTAATCTAAGAGAGACTCACTAACTTCATGTAGGAACACCGTTACTTTGTCTCCTAACTCATTTTCCTAACAAGACAACCTCAATGATAAGACGCACACTGTTTTCAATGCATTTCTTGCTAAAAGAGCTAAGATCGTGATTGTCTCTGTTGCTGAATGAGCTAGGACGCTATTCAACTCTAATCTAAGAGAGACTCACTAACTTCATGTAGGAACACCGTTACTTTGTCTCCTAACTCATTTTCCTAACAAGACAACCTCAATGATAAGACGCACACTGTTTTCAATGCATTTCTTGCTAAAAGAGCTAAGATCGTGATTGTCTCTGTTGCTGAATGAGCTAGGACGCTATTCAACTCTAATCTAAGAGAGACTCACTAACTTCATGTAGGAACACCGTTACTTTGTCTCCTAACTAGAGATGAGCGAACATGCTCGTCCGAGCTTGATGCTCGGTCGAGCATTAGGGTACTCGAAACTGCTCGTTACTCGGACGAATACTTCGCCCGCTCGAGAAAATGGCAGCTCCCGCCGTTTTGCTTTTTGGCGGCCAGAAACAGAGCCAATCACAAGCCAGGAGACTCTGCACTCCACCCAGCATGACGTGGTACCCTTACACGTCGATAGCAGTGGTTGGCTGGCCAGATCAGGTGACCCTGGGATAGACTAGCCGCTGGCCGCGCTGCTCGGATCATTCTGTCTCTGGATGCCGCTAGGGAGAGAGCTGCTGCTGGTCAGGGAAAGCGTTAGGGTGTTCTATTAGCTTACTGTTAGGCAGGAGTGATTCTCAAAGAACCCAACAGCCCTTCTTAGGGCTACAATAACGTTCTACTTTTTTTATTTTAATTTGCATCTTTTACCATTTTGTGAGGAATTAGCAGGGGGACTTGCTACCGTTGTGTTTAGCTCTTAGTGGCACACATATCCATAGCAAAGACCGAAGTGGGAAAATTCAGTAGGGGTTGGATTTCTATTAGGCAATAACTCAGTGTCATCTCATCTGGCATAGTAGTGTGCTTCCTTTGATACTTGGCTAGAAAATAGCCATAGGAGAATACAAACAGCTTCTTGAAGCCTACAGTAGCGTTCTATATATTTGATTTCTGGTTGATCTGCTGGTGGCTGTAGTTTCTGCAGTGCATGTACTTGCCAATTCTGAGCAATTTGTAGTGAGACTTGCGACCGCTGTGTTCTGCGCTTAGTGGCGCACATATCCATAGCAAAGGCCGAAGTGGCAAAATTCAGTAGGGGTTGGATTTCTATTAGGCAATAACTCAGTGTCATCTCATCTGGCATAGTACTGTGCTTCCTTTGATACTTGGCTAGAAAATAGCCATAGGAGAATACAAACAGCTTCTTGAAGCCTACAGTAGCGTTCTATATATTTGATTTCTGGTTGATCTGCTGGTGGCTGTAGTTTCTGCAGTGCATGTACTTGCCAATTCTGAGCAATTTGTAGTGAGACTTGCGACCGCTGTGTTCTGCGCTTAGTGGCGCACATATCCATAGCAAAGGCCGAAGTGGCAAAATTCAGTAGGGGTTGGATTTCTATTAGGCAATAACTCAGTGTCATCTCATCTGGCATAGTACTGTGCTTCCTTTGATACTTGGCTAGAAAATAGCCATAGGAGAATACAAACAGCTTCTTGAAGCCTACAGTAGCGTTCTATATATTTGATTTCTGGTTGATCTGCTGGTGGCTGTAGTTTCTGCAGTGCATGTACTTGCCAATTCTGAGCAATTTGTAGTGAGACTTGCGACCGCTGTGTTCTGCGCTTAGTGGCGCACATATCCATAGCAAAGGCCGAAGTGGCAAAATTCAGTAGGGGTTGGATTTCTATTAGGCAATAACTCAGTGTCATCTCATCTGGCATAGTAGTGTGCTTCCTTTGATACTTGGCTAGAAAATAGCCATAGGAGAATACAAACAGCTTCTTGAAGCCTACAGTAGCGTTCTATATATTTGATTTCTGGTTGATCTGCTGGTGGCTGTAGTTTCTGCAGTGCATGTACTTGCCAATTCTGAGCAATTTGTAGTGAGACTTGCGACCGCTGTGTTCTGCGCTTAGTGGCGCACATATCCATAGCAAAGGCCGAAGTGGCAAAATTCAGTAGGGGTTGGATTTCTATTAGGCAATAACTCAGTGTCATCTCATCTGGCATAGTAGTGTGCTTCCTTTGATACTTGGCTAAAAAATAGCCATAGGAGAATACAAACAGCTTCTTGAAGCCTACAGTAGCGTTCTATATATTTGATTTCTGGTTGATCTGCTGGTGGCTGTAGTTTCTGCAGTGCATGTACTTGCCAATTCTGAGCAATTTGTAGTGAGACTTGCGACCGCTGTGTTCTGCGCTTAGTGGCGCACATATCCATAGCAAAGGCCGAAGTGGCAAAATTCAGTAGGGGTTGGATTTCTATTAGGCAATAACTCAGTGTCATCTCATCTGGCATAGTAGTGTGCTTCCTTTGATACTTGGCTAGAAAATAGCCATAGGAGAATACAAACAGCTTCTTGAAGCCTACAGTAGCGTTCTATATATTTGATTTCTGGTTGATCTGCTGGTGGCTGTAGTTTCTGCAGTGCATGTACTTGCCAATTCTGAGCAATTTGTAGTGAGACTTGCGACCGCTGTGTTCTGCGCTTAGTGGCGCACATATCCATAGCAAAGGCCGAAGTGGCAAAATTCAGTAGGGGTTGGATTTCTATTAGGCAATAACTCAGTGTCATCTCATCTGGCATAGTACTGTGCTTCCTTTGATACTTGGCTAGAAAATAGCCATAGGAGAATACAAACAGCTTCTTGAAGCCTACAGTAGCGTTCTATATATTTGATTTCTGGTTGATCTGCTGGTGGCTGTAGTTTCTGCAGTGCATGTACTTGCCAATTCTGAGCAATTTGTAGTGAGACTTGCGACCGCTGTGTTCTGCGCTTAGTGGCGCACATATCCATAGCAAAGGCCGAAGTGGCAAAATTCAGTAGGGGTTGGATTTCTATTAGGCAATAACTCAGTGTCATCTCATCTGGCATAGTAGTGTGCTTCCTTTGATACTTGGCTAGAAAATAGCCATAGGAGAATACAAACAGCTTCTTGAAGCCTACAGTAGCGTTCTATATATTTGATTTCTGGTTGATCTGCTGGTGGCTGTAGTTTCTGCAGTGCATGTACTTGCCAATTCTGAGCAATTTGTAGTGAGACTTGCGACCGCTGTGTTCTGGGCTTAGTGGCGCACATATCCATAGCAAAGGCCGAAGTGGCAAAATTCAGTAGGGGTTGGATTTCTATTAGGCAATAACTCAGTGTCATCTCATCTGGCATAGTAGTGTGCTTTGATACTTGGCTAGAAAATAGCCATAGCAATAGGATAGCATTGTTTGGTTTTAAAAACTCAAAAAAAAATAAAAAAACACAAAAAAAAAAAAAAACACAAAAAAAAACAAAAAAAAGTAAAAAAAAAAATAAAGTTATAACTCTCATTTTAAAAATGTTTAACCCGAGGGCTAGGGGTAGAGGACGAGGGCGGGGACGTGGGCGTCCAACTACTGCAGGGGTCAGAGGCCGTGGTCCTGGGCGGGGTGAGACACCACCTGCTGATGAGGGAGCAGGGGAACGCCGCAGAGCTACACTCCCTAGGTTCATGTCTGAAGTTACTGGGACTCGTGGTAGAGCACTGTTGAGGCCAGAACAGTGCGAACAGGTGATGTCGTGGATTGCTGACAATGCTTCGAGCAATTTGTCCACCACCAGTCAGTCTTCCACGCAGTCCACCCATGTCACCGAAATCGCCACTCCTCCAGCTCCTGCACCTCAGCCTCCTCCCCCCCAGTCTGCCCCCTCCCAGGAAAATTTGGCATTTGAACCGGCATACTCTGAGGAACTGTTTTCTGGACCCTTCCCACAGTCACAAACCACTTGTCCGGTTGCTGCTGAGCAATTTTCCGATGCCCAGGTTTTCCACCAGTCACAGTCTGTGGGTGATGATGACCTTCTTGACGTAGTGGAAGTGTGTAAAGAGGTGTCCGACGATGAGGAGACACGGTTGTCAGACAGTGGGGAAGTTGTTGTCAGGGCAGGAAGTCCGAGGGGGGAGCAGACTGAGGGATCGGAGGATGATGAGGTGACAGACCCAAGTTGGGTTGAGAGGCCGGGTGAACACAGTGCTTCTGAGACGGAGGAGAGTCCTCGACCTGAACAGGTTGGAAGAGGCAGTGGTGGGGCCAGACGGAGAGGCAGGGCCAGAGCTGGTGCATCAGCGCCACTGTCAACTAGTGAAGCTCCCGTGGTGAGGGCTCTTGCGGCGAGGGCTAGATCTTCAGAAGTGTGGAGGTTCTTTAAGGAAACACCGGATGACCGACGGACTGTGGTGTGCAACATTTGCCAAACCAGGCTCAGCAGGGGTTCCACCACTACTAGCTTAACTACCACCAGTATGCGCAGGCATATGAATGCTAAGCACCCCACTCAGTGGCAACAAGCCCGTTCACCTCCGGCCGTGCACACCACTGCTCCTTCCCCTGTGTCAGCTGCTAGTCAGCCCCCTGCCCAGGACCCTGGCACAAAAACCCCATCGTCGCCTCCACGATCCTCCACAGCATCCACCAGCGTTCAGCTCTCCATACCCCAGACGCTGGAGCGGAAACGCAAATATTGTGCAACCCACCCGCACGCCCAAGCCCTTAATGTGCACATCTCCAGATTGCTTAGCCTGGAGATGCTGCCCTATAGGCTAGTAGAGACCGAGGCCTTTCGCAACCTCATGGCGGCGGCCGCCCCTCGGTATTCGGTCCCCAGCCGCCACTACTTTTCCCGATGTGCCGTCCCAGCCCTGCACCAGCACGTGTCAGACAACATCATCCGTGCCCTGACCAACGCCGTTTCTGACAAGGTCCACCTGACCACGGACACGTGGACGAGTGCTGCCGGGCAGGGCCACTATATATCGCTGACGGCACATTGGGTTAACTTGGTGGAGGCTGGGACCGAGTCTGACACTGGGGCTGCTCATATACTGCCGACGCCGAGGATTGCGGGGCCTACCTCGGTCCAGGTGTTTCAGGCCTACTATGCCTCCTCCTCCTCCCACCCCTCCTCCACCTCCTCCTCCGAACTACCATCCGTGGGCACGGCGCCATCAGTCGGTAGCTCTAGGCACAGCAGCAGTGCCGTCGCTAAGCGACAGCAGGCGGTGCTCAAACTGCTGAGCCTAGGCGACAAAAGGCACACCGCCCAAGAGCTATTACAGGGCATCACGGCGCAGACTGATCTGTGGCTGGCACCGCTGAACCTCAAGCCGGGAATGGTTGTGTGTGACAACGGCCGTAACCTGGTGGCGGCTCTGCAACTCGGCAGACTGACACATGTGCCATGCCTGGCCCATGTGTTAAATCTGATAGTGCAGCGTTTCCTCAAGACATACCCCAATCTGTCTGATTTGCTCACGAAGGTGCGCCGCATCTGTGCGCATTTCAGGAAGTCCAGCCCAGATGCTGCCACTCTCAGGGCAGCGCAGCGCCGCCTCCAACTGCCCGCTCACCGACTGTTGTGCGACGTGCCCACGAGGTGGAATTCAACACTGACCATGTTATCCAGAGTTTACCAGCAGCGCAGAGCGATTGTAGACTGCCAGATGTCAACTTCCACCAGAACTGGTAGTCAGGTCAGTCAGCTTCCTCAAGTCTACAATGAGGAGTGGACGTGGATGTCTGATATCTGTCAGGTGCTGAGTAACTTTGAGGAGTCAACACAGATGGTCAGTGGCGATGCCGCCATCATCAGCCTCACCATCCCGCTGCTTGGCCTGTTGAAAAACTCTCTGGTCAGCATGAAGTCGGAAGCTTTGCGCTCGTCACAAGAGACGGGGGAAGAATATTCCCTTGTTGATAGCCAAAGCACCCTGAGGTCTGTTTCTCAGCGCATATCGGAGGAGGTGGAGGTGGAGGAGGATGAGGAGGAAGAGGAGGAGAATGTTGGCGAGACACAAGAGGGGACCATTGTTGAGTCCTTCACTGTTCAGCGTGTATGGGCAGAAGAAGAGGAGTTGGAGGAGTTGGAGGAGGAGGAAATGGACAGTCAGGCCAGTGAGGGGAGTGAATTCTTACGCGTTGGTACTCTGGCGCATATGGCAGATTTCATGCTAGGCTGCCTATCCCGTGACCCTCGCGTTCAAAGAATTTATTCCAGCACCGATTACTGGGTGTTCACTCTCCTGGACCCACGGTACAAGCAAAATCTTCCCACTCTCATCCCTGGAGAGGAAAGGAGTGTGAGAATGCATGAATACCAGCAGGCCCTGGTGCACAAGCTGAAACAGTATTTCCCTTCTGACAGCGCTAGCGGCAGAGTGCGTAGTTCTGCGGGACAAGTAGCGAGGGAGAGTAGGCGAGCAGGCAGCTTGTCCAGCACTGGCAAGGGTACGCTTTACAAGGCTTTTGCCAGCTTTATGTCACCCCAGCAAGACACTGTCACCTGTCCCCAGTCTCGGCAGAGTAGGGCTGATCTTTACAGAAAGATGGTGAGGGAGTACGTAGCTGACCATACCATCGTCCTAAATGATCACACAGCTCCCTACAACTACTGGGTTTCAAAGCTGGACATGTGGCACGAACTGGCGCTGTACGCCTTGGAGGTTCTTGCCTGCCCTGCCGCTAGCGTCTTGTCCGAGCGGGTTTTCAGTGCAGCTGGTGGCATCATCACCGATAAGCGTACACGCCTGTCGACTGACAGCGCTGACAGGCTGACGCTTATTAAAATGAATAAAGGCTGGATTTCTCAGAATTTCCAATCTCCACCAGGTGAAGGAAGCTCAACCTGAATAATTGATCCACTCCTCCTCCTCCTCCTCATTTTCCTCCTTCTCCTCCTCTTTGTACAGTAAAGCAGAGGAAACTGGCTATTTTTTGACAGGGCCCACTGGCTCTTGCTATAGTACTTCATGCATTTAATTTTTCTGGAGGGCCACCTACCCGGTCCTCTGTTTGAAACAATTTTTGTGAGTGCCACATACAGGCACTCAATCTATTCCATTTTTCTGGAGGGCCACCTACCCGGTCCTCTGTTTTAAAAAATTTTTGGGACTGCCACATACAGGCACTCAATCTATTCCATTTTACTGCAGGGCCACCTACCTGCTCCTCTGGTTTGAACAATTTTTGGGACTGCCACATACAGGCACTCAATCTATTCCATTTTACTGGAGGGCCACCTACCTGCTCCTCTGGTTTGAAACATTTTTGGGACTGCCACATACAGGCACTCAATCTATTCCATTTTACTGCAGGGCCACCTACCTGCTCCTCTGGTTTGAACAATTTTTGGGACTGCCACATACAGGCACTCAATCTATTCCATTTTACTGCAGGGCCACCTACCTGCTCCTCTGGTTTGAAACATTTTTGGGACTGCCACATACAGGCACTCAATCTATTCCATTTTACTGCAGGGCCACCTACCTGCTCCTCTGGTTTGAACAATTTTTGGGACTGCCACATACAGGCACTCAATCTATTCCATTTTACTGCAGGGCCACCTACCTGCTCCTCTGGTTTGAACAATTTTTGGGACTGCCACATACAGGCACTCAATCTATTCCATTTTACTGGAGGGCCACCTACCTGCTCCTCTGGTTTGAAACATTTTTGGGACTGCCACATACAGGCACTCAATCTATTCCATTTTACTGCAGGGCCACCTACCTGCTCCTCTGTTTTGAACAATTTTTGGGACTGCCACATACAGGCACTCAATCTATTCCATTTTACTGCAGGGCCACCTACCTGCTCCTCTGGTTTGAAACATTTTTGGGACTGCCACATACAGGCACTCAATCTATTCCATTTTACTGCAGGGCCACCTACCTGCTCCTCTGGTTTGAACAATTTTTGGGACTGCCACATACAGGCACTCAATCTATTCCATTTTACTGCAGGGCCACCTACCTGCTCCTCTGGTTTGAACAATTTTTGGGACTGCCACATACAGGCACTCAATCTATTCCATTTTACTGGAGGGCCACCTACCTGCTCCTCTGGTTTGAAACATTTTTGGGACTGCCACATACAGGCACTCAATCTATCCCATTTTACTGGAGGGCCACCTACCTGCTCCTCTGGTTTGAAACATTTTTGGGACTGCCACATACAGGCACTCAATCTATTCCATTTTACTGCAGGGCCACCTACCTGCTCCTCTGGTTTGAACAATTTTTGGGACTGCCACATACAGGCACTCAATCTATTCCATTTTACTGCAGGGCCACCTACCTGCTCCTCTGGTTTGAACAATTTTTGGGACTGCCACATACAGGCACTCAATCTATTCCATTTTACTGGAGGGCCACCTACCTGCTCCTCTGGTTTGAAACATTTTTGGGACTGCCACATACAGGCACTCAATCTATCCCATTTTACTGGAGGGCCACCTACCTGCTCCTCTGGTTTGAAAAATGTTTGGGACTGCCACATACAGGCACTATCCAAATTAAATTGTCTCCATAGCAGCCTCCACACGTTGTCTCCATTGCTACCTCCAAAAGTCGTCCATATAGCTGCCTCCATACATCGTCCCTTTATCAAACGAGGTGTGTCAGGCAGAAATTTGGGTTGTTTTCATGGATTCCACATCAAAGTTGTTAACTTTGTCGCCACCCTGCTGTGTTATCCACAAAATATACTGGCAAACTTTTACCATTTAAGGATATTATTTCAGCGCTTCTTGCGCATCTGTTTACATTCCCCTCACCCGGCATATCCTAAACTTATAAGAACGCTACTACACTTGATCTTATACAAAAGGTTCTTAGAAGTGCTGTTTGGGGAGTAGCCTAGAGACAGGGGCTTGGATTGGCGAAAGCTCGCCTGGCAGCGGAACGCCAGCTCCATGCGCATCATGCGCTTCTTGCGCATCTGTTTACATTCCCCTCACCCGCCATATCCCAAACTTATGAGAACGCTACTACACTTAACTTGGTGCAGGCTGGGACCGAGTCTGACCCTGGGGCTGGTCATATACTGCCGACGCAGAGAATTGCGGGGCCTACCTCGGTCCAGGTCTCAAAGGCCTACTATACCTCCTCCCACCCCTCCTCCACCTCCTCCTCCTCCGAATTACCATCCGTGGGCATGGCGCCATCAGTCGGTAGCTCTAGGCACAGCAGCAGTGCCGTCGCTAAGCGACAGCAGGCGGTGCTGAAACTGCTGAGCCTAGGCGATAAAAGGCACACCGCCCAAGAGCTATTACAGGGCATTCCACATCAAAGTTGTTAACTTTGTCGCCACCCTGCTGTGTAATCCCCAAAATATACTTGCAAACTTTTACCATTTAGGGATATTATTTCAGCGCTTCTTGCGCATCTGTTTACATTCCCCTCACCCGGCATATCCTAAACTTATAAGAACGCTACTACACTTGATCTTATACAAAAGGTTCTTAGAAGTGCTGTTTGGGGAGTAGCCTATAGACAGGGGCTTGGATTGGCGAAAGCTCGCCTGGCAGCGGAGCGCCAGCTCCATGCCAAGATCCAACTAACATAGTTTTAACTGCAGCACCTTTAATCTACTACTAGTTCACTGCCTCCATACATGGTCCCCTTATCAAACGAGCTGTGTCAGGCAGAATTTTGGGTTGTTTTCATGGCTTCCATGTTAACTTTGTCGCCACCCTGCTGTGTAATCCACAAAATATACTGGCAAACTTTTATCATGTACCGATATTATTTGAGCGCTTCTTGCTCACCTCCTTTGGTTCCTCTCTGCCACCCATTGGTTTGAAGCCTGAGTCCATTTAGGGTATGTCGCCATGACACTCTCTAGCCTGCTGCCGCTGCCTCTGCATGCCGTCCCCTATAGTGTCAGGGTCAATTATTGGATGTTTTAGATGCTATCTAGCTTCATTCTGTCACTCTGTCATGGCCATGCTGTTGCCCATAATTTTGGCATAATGGTGCGATTATGCAGCCTCAGAGGCATCCATGCATGCTGCCCCTGCTGTTTCCTGTCCATTTCCGTGGTGTTTCCATCCTTTTCTGAGGTTCCCAGGTGTTTGGCCAAGCTTCCCTGTGCAGAGCCTTGGTCCCCTTGAAAAATGCTCGAGTCTCCCATTGACTTCAATGGGGTTCGTTATTCGAGACGAGCACTCGAGCATCGGGAAAAGTTCGTCTCGAATAACGAGTACCCGAGCATTTTAGTGTTCGCTCATCTCTACTCCTAACTCATTTTCCTAACAAGACAACCTCAATGATAAGACGCACACTGTTTTCAATGCATTTCTTGCTAAAAGAGCTAAGATCGTGATTGTCTCTGTTGCTGAATGAGCTTAGGACGCTATTCAACTCTAATCTAAGAGAGACTCACTAACTTCATGTAGGAACACCGTTACTTTGTCTCCTAACTCATTTTCCTAACAAGACAACCTCAATGATAAGACGCACACTGTTTTCAATGCATTTCTTGCTAACAGAGCTAAGATCGTGATTGTCTCTGTTGCTGAATGAGCTAGGACGCTATTCAACTCTAATCTAAGAGAGACTCACTAACTTCATGTAGGAACACCGTTACTTTGTCTCCTAACTCATTTTCCTAACAAGACAACCTCAATGATAAGACGCACACTGTTTTCAATGCATTTCCTGCTAAAAGAGCTAAGATCGTGATTGTCTCTGTTGCTGAATGAGCTAGGACGCTATCAAACTCTAATCTAAGAGAGACTCACTAACTTCATGTAGGAACACCGTTACTTTGTCTCCTAACGCATTTTCCTAACAAGACAACCTCAATGATAAGACGCACACTGTTTTCAATGCATTTCTTGCTAAAAGAGCGTTACTTTGTCTCCTAACTCATTTTCCTAACAAGACAACCTCAATGATAAGACGCACTCTGTTTTCAATGCATTTCTTGCTAAAAGAGCTAAGATCGTGATTGTCTCTGTTGCTGAATGAGCTAGGACGCTATTCAACTCTAATCTAAGAGAGACTCACTAACTTCATGTAGGAACACCGTTACTTTGTCTCCTAACTCATTTTCCTAACAAGACAACCTCAATGATAAGACGCACACTGTTTTCAATGCATTTCTTGCTAAAAGAGCTAAGATCGTGATTGTCTCTGTTGCTGAATGAGCTAGGACGCTATTCAACTCTAATCTAAGAGAGACTCACTAACTTCATGTAGGAACACCGTTACTTTGTCTCCTAACTCATTTTCCTAACAAGACAACCTCAATGATAAGACGCACACTGTTTTCAATGCATTTCTTGCTTAAAGAGCTAAGATCGTGATTGTCTCTGTTGCTGAATGAGCTAGGACGCTATTCAACTCTAATCTAAGAGAGACTCACTAACTTCATGTAGGAACACCGTTACTTTGTCCCCTAACTCATTTTCCTAACAAGACAACCTCAATGATAAGACGCACACTGTTTTCAATGCATTTCTTGCTAAAAGAGCTAAGATCGTGATTGTCTCTGTTGCTGAATGAGCTTAGGACGCTATTCAACTCTAATCTAAGAGAGACTCACTAACTTCATGTAGGAACACCGTTACTTTGTCTCCTAACTCATTTTCCTAACAAGACAACCTCAATGATAAGACGCACACTGTTTTCAATGCATTTCTTGCTAAAAGAGCTAAGATCGTGATTGTCTCTGTTGCTGAATGAGCTAGGACGCTATTCAACTCTAATCTAAGAGAGACTCACTAACTTCATGTAGGAACACCGTTACTTTGTCTCCTAACTCATTTTCCTAACAAGACAACCTCAATGATAAGACGCACACTGTTTTCAATGCATTTCTTGCTAAAAGAGCTAAGATCGTGATTGTCTCTGTTGCTGAATGAGCTAGGACGCTATTCAACTCTAATCTAAGAGAGACTCACTAACTTCATGTAGGAACACCGTTACTTTGTCTCCTAACTCATTTTCCTAACAAGACAACCTCAATGATAAGACGCACACTGTTTTCAATGCATTTCTTGCTAAAAGAGCTAAGATCGTGATTGTCGCTGTTGCTGAATGAGCTTAGGACGCTATTCAACTCTAATCTAAGAGAGACTCACTAACTTCATGTAGGAACACCGTTACTTTGTCTCCTAACTCATTTTCCTAACAAGACAACCTCAATGATAAGACGCACACTGTTTTCAATGCATTTCTTGCTAACAGAGCTAAGATCGTGATTGTCTCTGTTGCTGAATGAGCTAGGACGCTATTCAACTCTAATCTAAGAGAGACTCACTAACTTCATGTAGGAACACCGTTACTTTGTCTCCTTACTCATTTTCCTAACAAGACAACCTCAATGATAAGACGCACACTGTTTTCAATGCATTTCCTGCTAAAAGAGCTAAGATCGTGATTGTCTCTGTTGCTGAATGAGCTAGGACGCTATCAAACTCTAATCTAAGAGAGACTCACTAACTTCATGTAGGAACACCGTTACTTTGTCTCCTAACGCATTTTCCTAACAAGACAACCTCAATGATAAGACGCACACTGTTTTCAATGCATTTCTTGCTAAAAGAGCGTTACTTTGTCTCCTAACTCATTTTCCTAACAAGACAACCTCAATGATAAGACGCACACTGTTTTCAATGCATTTCCTGCTAAAAGAGCTAAGATCGTGATTGTCTCTGTTGCTGAATGAGCTAGGACGCTATCAAACTCTAATCTAAGAGAGACTCACTAACTTCATGTAGGAACACCGTTACTTTGTCTCCTAACGCATTTTCCTAACAAGACAACCTCAATGATAAGACGCACACTGTTTTCAATGCATTTCTTGCTAAAAGAGCGTTACTTTGTCTCCTAACTCATCTTCCTAACAAGACAACCTCAATGATAAGACGCACACTGTTTTCAATGCATTTTTTGCTAAAAGAGCTAAGATCGTGATTGTCTCTGTTGCTGAATGAGCTAGGACGCTATTCAACTCTAATCTAAGAGAGACTCACTAACTTCATGTAGGAACACCGTTACTTTGTCTCCTAACTCATTTTTCTAACAAGACAACCTCAATGATAAGACGCACACTGTTTTCAATGCATTTCTTGCTAAAAGAGCTAAGATCGTGATTGTCTCTGTTGCTGAATGAGCTAGGACGCTATTCAACTCTAATCTAAGAGAGACTCACTAACTTCATGTAGGAACACCGTTACTTTGTCTCCTAACTCATTTTCCTAACAAGACAACCTCAATGATAAGACGCACACTGTTTTCAATGCATTTCTTGCTAAAAGAGCTAAGATCGTGATTGTCTCTGTTGCTGAATGAGCTAGGACGCTATTCAACTCTAATCTAAGAGAGACTCACTAGCTTCATGTAGGAACACCGTTACTTTGTCTCCTAACTCATTTTCCTAACAAGACAACCTCAATGATAAGACGCACACTGTTTTCAATGCATTTCTTGCTTAAAGAGCTAAGATCGTGATTGTCTCTGTTGCTGAATGAGCTAGGACGCTATTCAACTCTAATCTAAGAGAGACTCACTAACTTCATGTAGGAACACCGTTACTTTGTCTCCTAACTCATTTTCCTAACAAGACAACCTCAATGATAAGACGCACACTGTTTTCAATGCATTTCTTGCTAAAAGAGCTAAGATCGTGATTGTCTCTGTTGCTGAATGAGCTTAGGACGCTATTCAACTCTAATCTAAGAGAGACTCACTAACTTCATGTAGGAACACCGTTACTTTGTCTCCTAACTCATTTTCCTAACAAGACAACCTCAATGATAAGACGCACACTGTTTTCAATGCATTTCTTGCTAAAAGAGCTAAGATCGTGATTGTCTCTGTTGCTGAATGAGCTAGGACGCTATTCAACTCTAATCTAAGAGAGACTCACTAACTTCATGTAGGAACACCGTTACTTTGTCTCCTAACTCATTTTCCTAACAAGACAACCTCAATGATAAGACGCACACTGTTTTCAATGCATTTCTTGCTAAAAGAGCTAAGATCGTGATTGTCTCTGTTGCTGAATGAGCTTAGGACGCTATTCAACTCTAATCTAAGAGAGACTCACTAACTTCATGTAGGAACACCGTTACTTTGTCTCCTAACTCATTTTCCTAACAAGACAACCTCAATGATAAGACGCACACTGTTTTCAATGCATTTCTTGCTAAAAGAGCTAAGATCGTGATTGTCTCTGTTGCTGAATAAGCTTAGGACGCTATTCAACTCTAATCTAAGAGAGACTCAATAACTTCATGTAGGAACACCGTTACTTTGTCTCCTAACTCATTTTCCTAACAAGACAACCTCAATGATAAGACGCACACTGTTTTCAATGCATTTCTTGCTAAAAGAGCTAAGATCGTGATTGTCTCTGTTGCTGAATGAGCTAGGACGCTATTCAACTCTATTCTAAGAGAGACTCACTAACTTCATGTAGGAACACCGTTACTTTGTCTCCTAACTCATTTTCCTAACAAGACAACCTCAATGATAAGATGCACACTGTTTTCAATGCATTTCTTGCTAAAAGAGCTAAGATCGTGATTGTCTCTGTTGCTGAATGAGCTAGGACGCTATTCAACTCTAATCTAAGAGAGACTCACTAACTTCATGTAGGAACACCGTTACTTTGTCTTCTAACTCATTTTCCTAACAAGACAACCTCAATGATAAGACGCACACTGTTTTCAATGCATTTCTTGCTAAAAGAGCTAAGATCGTGATTGTCTCTGTTGCTGAATGAGCTAGGACGCTATTCAACTCTAATCTAAGAGAGACTCACTAACTTCATGTAGGAACACCGTTACTTTGTCTCCTAACTCATTTTCCTAACAAGACAACCTCAATGATAAGACGCACACTGTTTTCAATGCATCTCTTGCTAATAGAGCTAAGATCGTGATTGTCTCTTGCTGAATAAGCAAGGAAGCTATTCAACTCTAATCTAAGAGAGACTCACTAACTTCATGTAGGAACACCGTTACTTTGTCTTCTAACTCATTTTCCTAACAAGACAACCTCAATGATAAGACGCACACTGTTTTCAATGCATTTCTTGCTAAAAGAGCTAAGATCGTGATTGTCTCTGTTGCTGAATGAGCTAGGAAGCTATTCAACTCTAATCTAAGAGAGACTCACTAACTTCATGTAGGAACACCGTTACTTTGTCTCCTAACTCATTTTCCTAACAAGACAACCTCAATGATAAGACGCACACTGTTTTCAATGCATTTCTTGCTAAAAGAGCTAAGATCGTGATTGTCTCTGTTGCTGAATGAGCTAGGACGCTATTCAACTCTAATCTAAGAGAGACTCACTAACTTCATGTAGGAACACCGTTACTTTGTCTCCTAACGCATTTTCCTAACAAGACAACCTCAATGATAAGACGCACACTGTTTTCAATGCATTTCTTGCTAAAAGAGCTAAGATCGTGATTGTCTCTGTTGCTGAATGAGCTAGGACGCTATTCAACTCTAATCTAAGAGAGACTCACTAACTTCATGTAGGAACACCGTTACTTTGTCTCCTAACTCATTTTCCTAACAAGACAACCTCAATGATAAGACGCACACTGTTTTCAATGCATTTCTTGCTAAAAGAGCTAAGATCGTGATTGTCTCTGTTGCTGAATGAGCTAGGACGCTATTCAACTCTAATCTAAGAGAGACTCACTAACTTCATGTAGGAACACCGTTACTTTGTCTCCTAACTCATTTTTCTAACAAGACAACCTCAATGATAAGATGCACACTGTTTTCCATGCATTTCTTGCTAAAAGAGCTAAGATCGTGATTGTCTCTGTTGCTGAATGAGCTAGGACGCTATTCAACTCTAATCTAAGAGAGACTTACTAACTTCATGTAGGAACACCGTTACTTTGTCTCCTAACTCATTTTCCTAACAAGACAACCTCAATGATAAGACGCACACTGTTTTCAATGCATTTCTTGCTAAAAGAGCGTTACTTTGTCTCCTAACTCATTTTCCTAACAAGACAACCTCAATGATAAGACGCACACTGTTTTCAATGCATTTCTTGCTAAAAGAGCTAAGATCGTGATTGTCTCTGTTGCTGAATCATCTAGGACGCTATTCAACTCTAATCTAAGAGAGACTCACTAACTTCATGTAGGAACACCGTTACTTTGTCTCCTAAGTCATTTTTCTAACAAGACAACCTCAATGATAAGACGCACACTGTTTTCAATGCATTTCTTGCTAAAAGAGCTAAGATCGTGATTGTCTCTGTTGCTCAATGAGCTAGGACGCTATTCAACTCTAATCTAAGAGAGACTCACTAACTTCATGTAGGAACACCGTTACTTTGTCTCCTAACTCATTTTCCTAACAAGACAACCTCAATGATAAGACGCACACTGTTTTCAATGCATTTCTTGCTAAAAGAGCTAAGATCGTGATTGTCTCTGTTGCTGAATGAGCTAGGACGCTATTCAACTCTAATCTAAGAGAGACTCACTAACTTCATGTAGGAACACCGTTACTTTGTCTCCTAACTCATTTTCCTAACAAGACAACCTCAATGATAAGACGCACACTGTTTTCAATGCATTTCTTGCTAAAAGAGCTAAGATCGTGATTGTCTCTGTTGCTGAATGAGCTTAGGACGCTATTCAACTCTAATCTAAGAGAGACTCACTAACTTCATGTAGGAACACCGTTACTTTGTCTCCTAACTCATTTTCCTAACAAGACAACCTCAATGATAAGACGCACTCTGTTTTCAATGCATTTCTTGCTAAAAGAGCTAAGATCGTGATTGTCTCTGTTGCTGAATGAGCTAGGACGCTATTCAACTCTAATCTAAGAGAGACTCACTAACTTCATGTAGGAACACCGTTACTTTGTCTCCTAACTCATTTTTCTAACAAGACAACCTCAATGATAAGACGCACACTGTTTTCCATGCATTTCTTGCTAAAAGAGCTAAGATCGTGATTGTCTCTGTTGCTGAATGAGCTAGGACGCTATTCAACTCTAATCTAAGAGAGACTCACTAACTTCATGTAGGAACACCGTTACTTTGTCTCCTAACCCATTTTCCTAACAAGACAACCTCAATGATAAGACGCACACTGTTTTCAATGCATTTCTTGCTAAAAGAGCTAAGATCGTGATTGTCTCTGTTGCTGAATGCGCTAGGGCGCTATTCAACTCTAAACTAAGAGAGACTCACTTACTTCATGTAGGAACACCGTTACTTTGTCTCCTAACTCATTTTCCTAACAAGACAACCTCAATGATAAGACGCACACTGTTTTCAATGCATTTCTTGCTTAAAGAGCTAAGATCGTGATTGTCTCTGTTGCTGAATGAGCTAGGACGCTATTCAACTCTAATCTAAGAGAGACTCACTAACTTCATGTAGGAACACCGTTACTTTGTCTCCTAACTCATTTTCCTAACAAGACAACCTCAATGATAAGACGCACACTGTTTTCAATGCATTTCTTGCTAAAAGAGCTAAGATCGTGATTGTCTCTGTTGCTGAATGAGCTAGGACGCTATTCAACTCTAATCTAAGAGAGACTCACTAACTTCATGTAGGAACACCGTTACTTTGTCTCCTAACTCATTTTCCTAACAAGACAACCTCAATGATAAGACGCACACTGTTTTCAATGCATTTCTTGCTAAAAGAGCTAAGATCGTGATTGTCTCTGTTGCTGAATGAGCTAGGACGCTATTCAACTCTAATCTAAGAGAGACTCACTAACTTCATGTAGGAACACCGTTACTTTGTCTCCTAACTCATTTTCCTAACAAGACAACCTCAATGATAAGACGCACACTGTTTTCAATGCATTTCTTGCTAAAAGAGCTAAGATCGTGATTGTCTCTGTTGCTGAATGAGCTTAGGACGCTATTCAACTCTAATCTAAGAGAGACTCACTAACTTCATGTAGGAACACCGTTACTTTGTCTCCTAACTCATTTTCCTAACAAGACAAACTCAATGATAAGACGCACACTGTTTTCAATGCATTTCTTGCTAAAAGAGCTAAGATCGTGATTGTCTCTGTTGCTGAATGAGCTAGGACGCTATTCAACTCTAATCTAAGAGAGACTCACTAACTTCATGTAGGAACACCGTTACTTTGTCTCCTAACTCATTTTCCTAACAAGACAACCTCAATGATAAGACGCACACTGTTTTCAATGCATTTCTTGCTAAAAGAGCTAAGATCGTGATTGTCTCTGTTGCTGAATGAGCTAGGACGCTATTCAACTCTAATCTAAGAGAGACTCACTAACTTCATGTAGGAACACCGTTACTTTGTCTCCTAACTCATTTTCCTAACAAGACAACCTCAATGATAAGACGCACACTGTTTTCAATGCATTTCTTGCTAAAAGAGCTAAGATCGTGATTGTCTCTGTTGCTGAATGAGCTTAGGACGCTATTCAACTCTAATCTAAGAGAGACTCACTAACTTCATGTAGGAACACCGTTACTTTGTCTCCTAACTCATTTTCCTAACAAGACAACCTCAATGATAAGACGCACACTGTTTTCAATGCATTTCTTGCTAAAAGAGCTAAGATCGTGATTGTTTCTGTTGCTGAATGAGCTATGACGCTATTCAACTCTAATCTAAGAGAGACTCACTAACTTCATGTAGGAACACCTTTACTTTGTCTCCTAACTCATTTTCCTAACAAGACAACCTCAATGATAAGACGCACACTGTTTTCAATGCATTTCTTGCTAAAAGAGCTAAGATCGTGATTGTCTCTGTTGCTGAATGAGCTAGGACGCTATTCAACTCTAATCTAAGAGAGACTCACTAACTTCATGTAGGAACACCGTTACTTTGTCTCCTAACTCATTTTCCTAACAAGACAACCTCAATGATAAGACGCACACTGTTTTCAATGCATTTCTTGCTAAAAGAGCTAAGATCGTGATTGTCTCTGTTGCTGAATGAGCTAGGACGCTATTCAACTCTAATCTAAGAGAGACTCACTAACTTCATGTAGGAACACCGTTACTTTGTCTCCTAACTCATTTTCCTAACAAGACAACCTCAATGATAAGACGCACACTGTTTTCAATGCATTTCTTGCTAAAAGAGCTAAGATCGTGATTGTCTCTGTTGCTGAATGAGCTAGGACGCTATTCAACTCTAATCTAAGAGAGACTCACTAACTTCATGTAGGAACACCGTTACTTTGTCTCCTAACTCATTTTCCTAACAAGACAACCTCAATGATAAGACGCACACTGTTTTCAATGCATTTCTTGCTAAAAGAGCTAAGATCGTGATTGTCTCTGTTGCTGAATGAGTTAGGACGCTATTCAACTCTAATCTAAGAGAGACTCACTAACTTCATGTAGGAACACCGTTACTTTGTCTCCTAACGCATTTTCCTAACAAGACAACCTCAATGATAAGACGCACACTGTTTTCAATGCATTTCTTGCTCAAAGAGCTAAGATCGTGATTGTCTCTGTTGCTGAATGAGCTAGGAAGCTATACAATTCTAATCTAAGAGAGACTCACTAACTTCATGTAGGAACACCGTTACTTTGTCTCCTAACTCATTTTCCTAACAAGACAACCTCAATGATAAGACGCACACTGTTTTCAATGCATTTCTTGCTAAAAGAGCTAAGATCGTGATTGTCTCTGTTGCTGAATGAGCTAGGACGCTATTCAACTCTAATCTAAGAGAGACTCACTAACTTCATGTAGGAACACCGTTACTTTGTCTCCCAACTCATTTTCCTAACAAGACAACCTCAATGATAAGACGCACACTGTTTTCAATGCATTTCTTGCTAAAAGAGCTAAGATCGTGATTGTCTCTGTTGCTGAATGAGCTAGGACGCTATTAAACTCTAATCTAAGAGAGACTCACTAACTTCATGTAGGAACACCGTTACTTTGTCTCCTAACGCATTTTCCTAACAAGACAACCTCAATGATAAGACGCACACTGTTTTCAATGCATTTCTTGCTAAAAGAGCTAAGATCGTGATTGTCTCTGTTGCTGAATGAGCTTAGGACGCTATTCAACTCTAATCTAAGAGAGACTCACTAACTTCATGTAGGAACACCGTTACTTTGTCTCCTAACTCATTTTCCTAACAAGACAACCTCAATGATAAGACGCACACTGTTTTCAATGCATTTCTTGCTAAAAGAGCTAAGATCGTGATTGTTTCTGTTGCTGAATGAGCTATGACGCTATTCAACTCTAATCTAAGAGAGACTCACTAACTTCAAGTAGGAACACCGTTACTTTGTCTCCTAACTCATTTTTCTAACAAGACAACCTCAATGATAAGATGCACACTGTTTTCCATGCATTTCTTGCTAAAAGAGCTAAGATCGTGATTGTCTCTGTTGCTGAATGAGCTAGGACGCTATTCAACTCTAATCTAAGAGAGACTTACTAACTTCATGTAGGAACACCGTTACTTTGTCTCCTAACTCATTTTCCTAACAAGACAACCTCAATGATAAGACGCACACTGTTTTCAATGCATTTCTTGCTAAAAGAGCGTTACTTTGTCTCCTAACTCATTTTCCTAACAAGACAACCTCAATGATAAGACGCACACTGTTTTCAATGCATTTCTTGCTAAAAGAGCTAAGATCGTGATTGTCTCTGTTGCTGAATCATCTAGGACGCTATTCAACTCTAATCTAAGAGAGACTCACTAACTTCATGTAGGAACACCGTTACTTTGTCTCCTAAGTCATTTTTCTAACAAGACAACCTCAATGATAAGACGCACACTGTTTTCAATGCATTTCTTGCTAAAAGAGCTAAGATCGTGATTGTCTCTGTTGCTCAATGAGCTAGGACGCTATTCAACTCTAATCTAAGAGAGACTCACTAACTTCATGTAGGAACACCGTTACTTTGTCTCCTAACTCATTTTCCTAACAAGACAACCTCAATGATAAGACGCACACTGTTTTCAATGCATTTCTTGCTAAAAGAGCTAAGATCGTGATTGTCTCTGTTGCTGAATGAGCTAGGACGCTATTCAACTCTAATCTAAGAGAGACTCACTAACTTCATGTAGGAACACCGTTACTTTGTCTCCTAACTCATTTTCCTAACAAGACAACCTCAATGATAAGACGCACACTGTTTTCAATGCATTTCTTGCTAAAAGAGCTAAGATCGTGATTGTCTCTGTTGCTGAATGAGCTTAGGACGCTATTCAACTCTAATCTAAGAGAGACTCACTAACTTCATGTAGGAACACCGTTACTTTGTCTCCTAACTCATTTTCCTAACAAGACAACCTCAATGATAAGACGCACTCTGTTTTCAATGCATTTCTTGCTAAAAGAGCTAAGATCGTGATTGTCTCTGTTGCTGAATGAGCTAGGACGCTATTCAACTCTAATCTAAGAGAGACTCACTAACTTCATGTAGGAACACCGTTACTTTGTCTCCTAACTCATTTTTCTAACAAGACAACCTCAATGATAAGACGCACACTGTTTTCCATGCATTTCTTGCTAAAAGAGCTAAGATCGTGATTGTCTCTGTTGCTGAATGAGCTAGGACGCTATTCAACTCTAATCTAAGAGAGACTCACTAACTTCATGTAGGAACACCGTTACTTTGTCTCCTAACTCATTTTCCTAACAAGACAACCTCAATGATAAGACGCACACTGTTTTCAATGCATTTCTTGCTAAAAGAGCTAAGATCGTGATTGTCTCTGTTGCTGAATGAGCTAGGACGCTATTCAACTCTAATCTAAGAGAGACTCACTAACTTCATGTAGGAACACCGTTACTTTGTCTCCTAACCCATTTTCCTAACAAGACAACCTCAATGATAAGACGCACACTGTTTTCAATGCATTTCTTGCTAAAAGAGCTAAGATCGTGATTGTCTCTGTTGCTGAATGCGCTAGGGCGCTATTCAACTCTAATCTAAGAGAGACTCACTTACTTCATGTAGGAACACCGTTACTTTGTCTCCTAACTCATTTTCCTAACAAGACAACCTCAATGATAAGACGCACACTGTTTTCAATGCATTTCTTGCTTAAAGAGCTAAGATCGTGATTGTCTCTGTTGCTGAATGAGCTAGGACGCTATTCAACTCTAATCTAAGAGAGACTCACTAACTTCATGTAGGAACACCGTTACTTTGTCTCCTAACTCATTTTCCTAACAAGACAACCTCAATGATAAGACGCACACTGTTTTCAATGCATTTCTTGCTAAAAGAGCTAAGATCGTGATTGTCTCTGTTGCTGAATGAGCTTAGGACGCTATTCAACTCTAATCTAAGAGAGACTCACTAACTTCATGTAGGAACACCGTTACTTTGTCTCCTAACTCATTTTCCTAACAAGACAACCTCAATGATAAGACGCACACTGTTTTCAATGCATTTCTTGCTAAAAGAGCTAAGATCGTGATTGTCTCTGTTGCTGAATGAGCTAGGACGCTATTCAACTCTAATCTAAGAGAGACTCACTAACTTCATGTAGGAACACCGTTACTTTGTCTCCTAACTCATTTTCCTAACAAGACAACCTCAATGATAAGACGCACACTGTTTTCAATGCATTTCTTGCTAAAAGAGCTAAGATCGTGATTGTCTCTGTTGCTGAATGAGCTAGGACGCTATTCAACTCTAATCTAAGAGAGACTCACTAACTTCATGTAGGAACACCGTTACTTTGTCTCCTAACTCATTTTCCTAACAAGACAACCTCAATGATAAGACGCACACTGTTTTCAATGCATTTCTTGCTAAAAGAGCTAAGATCGTGATTGTCTCTGTTGCTGAATGAGTTAGGACGCTATTCAACTCTAATCTAAGAGAGACTCACTAACTTCATGTAGGAACACCGTTACTTTGTCTCCTAACGCATTTTCCTAACAAGACAACCTCAATGATAAGACGCACACTGTTTTCAATGCATTTCTTGCTCAAAGAGCTAAGATCGTGATTGTCTGTTTTCAATGCATTTCTTGCTAAAAGAGCTAAGATCGTGATTGTCTCTGTTGCTGAATGAGCTAGGACGCTATTCAACTCTAATCTAAGAGAGACTCACTAACTTCATGTAGGAACACCGTTACTTTGTCTCCTAACTCATTTTCCTAACAAGACAACCTCAATGATAAGACGCACACTGTTTTCAATGCATTTCTTGCTAAAAGAGCTAAGATCGTGATTGTCTCTGTTGCTGAATGAGCTTAGGACGCTATTCAACTCTAATCTAAGAGAGACTCACTAACTTCATGTAGGAACACCGTTACTTTGTCTCCTAACTCATTTTCCTAACAAGACAACCTCAATGATAAGACGCACACTGTTTTCAATGCATTTCTTGCTAAAAGAGCTAAGATCGTGATTGTTTCTGTTGCTGAATGAGCTATGACGCTATTCAACTCTAATCTAAGAGAGACTCACTAACTTCATGTAGGAACACCTTTACTTTGTCTCCTAACTCATTTTCCTAACAAGACAACCTCAATGATAAGACGCACACTGTTTTCAATGCATTTCTTGCTAAAAGAGCTAAGATCGTGATTGTCTCTGTTGCTGAATGAGCTAGGACGCTATTCAACTCTAATCTAAGAGAGACTCACTAACTTCATGTAGGAACACCGTTACTTTGTCTCCTAACTCATTTTCCTAACAAGACAACCTCAATGATAAGACGCACACTGTTTTCAATGCATTTCTTGCTAAAAGAGCTAAGATCGTGATTGTCTCTGTTGCTGAATGAGCTAGGACGCTATTCAACTCTAATCTAAGAGAGACTCACTAACTTCATGTAGGAACACCGTTACTTTGTCTCCTAACTCATTTTCCTAACAAGACAACCTCAATGATAAGACGCACACTGTTTTCAATGCATTTCTTGCTAAAAGAGCTAAGATCGTGATTGTCTCTGTTGCTGAATGAGCTAGGACGCTATTCAACTCTAATCTAAGAGAGACTCACTAACTTCATGTAGGAACACCGTTACTTTGTCTCCTAACTCATTTTCCTAACAAGACAACCTCAATGATAAGACGCACACTGTTTTCAATGCATTTCTTGCTAAAAGAGCTAAGATCGTGATTGTCTCTGTTGCTGAATGAGTTAGGACGCTATTCAACTCTAATCTAAGAGAGACTCACTAACTTCATGTAGGAACACCGTTACTTTGTCTCCTAACGCATTTTCCTAACAAGACAACCTCAATGATAAGACGCACACTGTTTTCAATGCATTTCTTGCTCAAAGAGCTAAGATCGTGATTGTCTCTGTTGCTGAATGAGCTAGGAAGCTATACAATTCTAATCTAAGAGAGACTCACTAACTTCATGTAGGAACACCGTTACTTTGTCTCCTAACTCATTTTCCTAACAAGACAACCTCAATGATAAGACGCACACTGTTTTCAATGCATTTCTTGCTAAAAGAGCTAAGATCGTGATTGTCTCTGTTGCTGAATGAGCTAGGACGCTATTCAACTCTAATCTAAGAGAGACTCACTAACTTCATGTAGGAACACCGTTACTTTGTCTCCCAACTCATTTTCCTAACAAGACAACCTCAATGATAAGACGCACACTGTTTTCAATGCATTTCCTGCTAAAAGAGCTAAGATCGTGATTGTCTCTGTTGCTGAATGAGCTAGGACGCTATTAAACTCTAATCTAAGAGAGACTCACTAACTTCATGTAGGAACACCGTTACTTTGTCTCCTAACGCATTTTCCTAACAAGACAACCTCAATGATAAGACGCACACTGTTTTCAATGCATTTCTTGCTAAAAGAGCTAAGATCGTGATTGTCTCTGTTGCTGAATGAGCTAGGACGCTATTCAACTCTAATCTAAGAGAGACTCACTAACTTCATGTAGGAACACCGTTACTTTGTCTCCTAACTCATTTTCCTAACAAGACAACCTCAATGATAAGACGCACACTGTTTTCAATGCATTTCTTGCTAAAAGAGCTAAGATCGTGATTGTCTCTGTTGCTGAATGAGCTAGGACGCTATTCAACTCTAATCTAAGAGAGACTCACTAACTTCAAGTAGGAACACCGTTACTTTGTCTCCTAACTCATTTTTCTAACAAGACAACCTCAATGATAAGATGCACACTGTTTTCCATGCATTTCTTGCTAAAAGAGCTAAGATCGTGATTGTCTCTGTTGCTGAATGAGCTAGGACGCTATTCAACTCTAATCTAAGAGAGACTTACTAACTTCATGTAGGAACACCGTTACTTTGTCTCCTAACTCATTTTCCTAACAAGACAACCTCAATGATAAGACGCACACTGTTTTCAATGCATTTCTTGCTAAAAGAGCGTTACTTTGTCTCCTAACTCATTTTCCTAACAAGACAACCTCAATGATAAGACGCACACTGTTTTCAATGCATTTCTTGCTAAAAGAGCTAAGATCGTGATTGTCTCTGTTGCTGAATCATCTAGGACGCTATTCAACTCTAATCTAAGAGAGACTCACTAACTTCATGTAGGAACACCGTTACTTTGTCTCCTAAGTCATTTTTCTAACAAGACAACCTCAATGATAAGACGCACACTGTTTTCAATGCATTTCTTGCTAAAAGAGCTAAGATCGTGATTGTCTCTGTTGCTCAATGAGCTAGGACGCTATTCAACTCTAATCTAAGAGAGACTCACTAACTTCATGTAGGAACACCGTTACTTTGTCTCCTAACTCATTTTCCTAACAAGACAACCTCAATGATAAGACGCACACTGTTTTCAATGCATTTCTTGCTAAAAGAGCTAAGATCGTGATTGTCTCTGTTGCTGAATGAGCTAGGACGCTATTCAACTCTAATCTAAGAGAGACTCACTAACTTCATGTAGGAACACCGTTACTTTGTCTCCTAACTCATTTTCCTAACAAGACAACCTCAATGATAAGACGCACACTGTTTTCAATGCATTTCTTGCTAAAAGAGCTAAGATCGTGATTGTCTCTGTTGCTGAATGAGCTTAGGACGCTATTCAACTCTAATCTAAGAGAGACTCACTAACTTCATGTAGGAACACCGTTACTTTGTCTCCTAACTCATTTTCCTAACAAGACAACCTCAATGATAAGACGCACTCTGTTTTCAATGCATTTCTTGCTAAAAGAGCTAAGATCGTGATTGTCTCTGTTGCTGAATGAGCTAGGACGCTATTCAACTCTAATCTAAGAGAGACTCACTAACTTCATGTAGGAACACCGTTACTTTGTCTCCTAACTCATTTTTCTAACAAGACAACCTCAATGATAAGACGCACACTGTTTTCCATGCATTTCTTGCTAAAAGAGCTAAGATCGTGATTGTCTCTGTTGCTGAATGAGCTAGGACGCTATTCAACTCTAATCTAAGAGAGACTCACTAACTTCATGTAGGAACACCGTTACTTTGTCTCCTAACTCATTTTCCTAACAAGACAACCTCAATGATAAGACGCACACTGTTTTCAATGCATTTCTTGCTAAAAGAGCTAAGATCGTGATTGTCTCTGTTGCTGAATGAGCTAGGACGCTATTCAACTCTAATCTAAGAGAGACTCACTAACTTCATGTAGGAACACCGTTACTTTGTCTCCTAACCCATTTTCCTAACAAGACAACCTCAATGATAAGACGCACACTGTTTTCAATGCATTTCTTGCTAAAAGAGCTAAGATCGTGATTGTCTCTGTTGCTGAATGCGCTAGGGCGCTATTCAACTCTAATCTAAGAGAGACTCACTTACTTCATGTAGGAACACCGTTACTTTGTCTCCTAACTCATTTTCCTAACAAGACAACCTCAATGATAAGACGCACACTGTTTTCAATGCATTTCTTGCTTAAAGAGCTAAGATCGTGATTGTCTCTGTTGCTGAATGAGCTAGGACGCTATTCAACTCTAATCTAAGAGAGACTCACTAACTTCATGTAGGAACACCGTTACTTTGTCTCCTAACTCATTTTCCTAACAAGACAACCTCAATGATAAGACGCACACTGTTTTCAATGCATTTCTTGCTAAAAGAGCTAAGATCGTGATTGTCTCTGTTGCTGAATGAGCTTAGGACGCTATTCAACTCTAATCTAAGAGAGACTCACTAACTTCATGTAGGAACACCGTTACTTTGTCTCCTAACTCATTTTCCTAACAAGACAACCTCAATGATAAGACGCACACTGTTTTCAATGCATTTCTTGCTAAAAGAGCTAAGATCGTGATTGTCTCTGTTGCTGAATGAGCTAGGACGCTATTCAACTCTAATCTAAGAGAGACTCACTAACTTCATGTAGGAACACCGTTACTTTGTCTCCTAACTCATTTTCCTAACAAGACAACCTCAATGATAAGACGCACACTGTTTTCAATGCATTTCTTGCTAAAAGAGCTAAGATCGTGATTGTCTCTGTTGCTGAATGAGCTAGGACGCTATTCAACTCTAATCTAAGAGAGACTCACTAACTTCATGTAGGAACACCGTTACTTTGTCTCCTAACTCATTTTCCTAACAAGACAACCTCAATGATAAGACGCACACTGTTTTCAATGCATTTCTTGCTAAAAGAGCTAAGATCGTGATTGTCTCTGTTGCTGAATGAGCTTAGGACGCTATTCAACTCTAATCTAAGAGAGACTCACTAACTTCATGTAGGAACACCGTTACTTTGTCTCCTAACTCATTTTCCTAACAAGACAAACTCAATGATAAGACGCACACTGTTTTCAATGCATTTCTTGCTAAAAGAGCTAAGATCATGATTGTCTCTGTTGCTGAATGAGCTAGGACGCTATTCAACTCTAATCTAAGAGAGACTCACTAACTTCATGTAGGAACACCGTTACTTTGTCTCCTAACTCATTTTCCTAACAAGACAACCTCAATGATAAGACGCACACTGTTTTCAATGCATTTCTTGCTAAAAGAGCTAAGATCGTGATTGTCTCTGTTGCTGAATGAGCTAGGACGCTATTCAACTCTAATCTAAGAGAGACTCACTAACTTCATGTAGGAACACCGTTACTTTGTCTCCTAACTCATTTTCCTAACAAGACAACCTCAATGATAAGACGCACACTGTTTTCAATGCATTTCTTGCTAAAAGAGCTAAGATCGTGATTGTCTCTGTTGCTGAATGAGCTTAGGACGCTATTCAACTCTAATCTAAGAGAGACTCACTAACTTCATGTAGGAACACCGTTACTTTGTCTCCTAACTCATTTTCCTAACAAGACAACCTCAATGATAAGACGCACACTGTTTTCAATGCATTTCTTGCTAAAAGAGCTAAGATCGTGATTGTTTCTGTTGCTGAATGAGCTATGACGCTATTCAACTCTAATCTAAGAGAGACTCACTAACTTCATGTAGGAACACCTTTACTTTGTCTCCTAACTCATTTTCCTAACAAGACAACCTCAATGATAAGACGCACACTGTTTTCAATGCATTTCTTGCTAAAAGAGCTAAGATCGTGATTGTCTCTGTTGCTGAATGAGCTAGGACGCTATTCAACTCTAATCTAAGAGAGACTCACTAACTTCATGTAGGAACACCGTTACTTTGTCTCCTAACTCATTTTCCTAACAAGACAACCTCAATGATAAGACGCACACTGTTTTCAATGCATTTCTTGCTAAAAGAGCTAAGATCGTGATTGTCTCTGTTGCTGAATGAGCTAGGACGCTATTCAACTCTAATCTAAGAGAGACTCACTAACTTCATGTAGGAACACCGTTACTTTGTCTCCTAACTCATTTTCCTAACAAGACAACCTCAATGATAAGACGCACACTGTTTTCAATGCATTTCTTGCTAAAAGAGCTAAGATCGTGATTGTCTCTGTTGCTGAATGAGCTAGGACGCTATTCAACTCTAATCTAAGAGAGACTCACTAACTTCATGTAGGAACACCGTTACTTTGTCTCCTAACTCATTTTCCTAACAAGACAACCTCAATGATAAGACGCACACTGTTTTCAATGCATTTCTTGCTAAAAGAGCTAAGATCGTGATTGTCTCTGTTGCTGAATGAGTTAGGACGCTATTCAACTCTAATCTAAGAGAGACTCACTAACTTCATGTAGGAACACCGTTACTTTGTCTCCTAACGCATTTTCCTAACAAGACAACCTCAATGATAAGACGCACACTGTTTTCAATGCATTTCTTGCTCAAAGAGCTAAGATCGTGATTGTCTCTGTTGCTGAATGAGCTAGGAAGCTATACAATTCTAATCTAAGAGAGACTCACTAACTTCATGTAGGAACACCGTTACTTTGTCTCCTAACTCATTTTCCTAACAAGACAACCTCAATGATAAGACGCACACTGTTTTCAATGCATTTCTTGCTAAAAGAGCTAAGATCGTGATTGTCTCTGTTGCTGAATGAGCTAGGACGCTATTCAACTCTAATCTAAGAGAGACTCACTAACTTCATGTAGGAACACCGTTACTTTGTCTCCCAACTCATTTTCCTAACAAGACAACCTCAATGATAAGACGCACACTGTTTTCAATGCATTTCCTGCTAAAAGAGCTAAGATCGTGATTGTCTCTGTTGCTGAATGAGCTAGGACGCTATTAAACTCTAATCTAAGAGAGACTCACTAACTTCATGTAGGAACACCGTTACTTTGTCTCCTAACTCATTTTTCTAACAAGACAACCTCAATGATAAGATGCACACTGTTTTCCATGCATTTCTTGCTAAAAGAGCTAAGATCGTGATTGTCTCTGTTGCTGAATGAGCTAGGACGCTATTCAACTCTAATCTAAGAGAGACTTACTAACTTCATGTAGGAACACCGTTACTTTGTCTCCTAACTCATTTTCCTAACAAGACAACCTCAATGATAAGACGCACACTGTTTTCAATGCATTTCTTGCTAAAAGAGCTAAGATCGTGATTGTCTCTGTTGCTGAATGAGCTAGGACGCTATTCAACTCTAATCTAAGAGAGACTCACTAACTTCATGTAGGAACACCGTTACTTTGTCTCCTAACTCATTTTCCTAACAAGACAACCTCAATGATAAGACGCACACTGTTTTCAATGCATTTCTTGCTAAAAGAGCTAAGATCGTGATTGTCTCTGTTGCTGAATGAGCTTAGGACGCTATTCAACTCTAATCTAAGAGAGACTCACTAACTTCATGTAGGAACACCGTTACTTTGTCTCCTAACTCATTTTCCTAACAAGACAACCTCAATGATAAGACGCACACTGTTTTCAATGCATTTCTTGCTAAAAGAGCTAAGATCGTGATTGTTTCTGTTGCTGAATGAGCTATGACGCTATTCAACTCTAATCTAAGAGAGACTCACTAACTTCATGTAGGAACACCTTTACTTTGTCTCCTAACTCATTTTCCTAACAAGACAACCTCAATGATAAGACGCACACTGTTTTCAATGCATTTCTTGCTAAAAGAGCTAAGATCGTGATTGTCTCTGTTGCTGAATGAGCTAGGACGCTATTCAACTCTAATCTAAGAGAGACTCACTAACTTCATGTAGGAACACCGTTACTTTGTCTCCTAACTCATTTTCCTAACAAGACAACCTCAATGATAAGACGCACACTGTTTTCAATGCATTTCTTGCTAAAAGAGCTAAGATCGTGATTGTCTCTGTTGCTGAATGAGCTAGGACGCTATTCAACTCTAATCTAAGAGAGACTCACTAACTTCATGTAGGAACACCGTTACTTTGTCTCCTAACTCATTTTCCTAACAAGACAACCTCAATGATAAGACGCACACTGTTTTCAATGCATTTCTTGCTAAAAGAGCTAAGATCGTGATTGTCTCTGTTGCTGAATGAGCTAGGACGCTATTCAACTCTAATCTAAGAGAGACTCACTAACTTCATGTAGGAACACCGTTACTTTGTCTCCTAACTCATTTTCCTAACAAGACAACCTCAATGATAAGACGCACACTGTTTTCAATGCATTTCTTGCTAAAAGAGCTAAGATCGTGATTGTCTCTGTTGCTGAATGAGTTAGGACGCTATTCAACTCTAATCTAAGAGAGACTCACTAACTTCATGTAGGAACACCGTTACTTTGTCTCCTAACGCATTTTCCTAACAAGACAACCTCAATGATAAGACGCACACTGTTTTCAATGCATTTCTTGCTCAAAGAGCTAAGATCGTGATTGTCTCTGTTGCTGAATGAGCTAGGAAGCTATACAATTCTAATCTAAGAGAGACTCACTAACTTCATGTAGGAACACCGTTACTTTGTCTCCTAACTCATTTTCCTAACAAGACAACCTCAATGATAAGACGCACACTGTTTTCAATGCATTTCTTGCTAAAAGAGCTAAGATCGTGATTGTCTCTGTTGCTGAATGAGCTAGGACGCTATTCAACTCTAATCTAAGAGAGACTCACTAACTTCATGTAGGAACACCGTTACTTTGTCTCCCAACTCATTTTCCTAACAAGACAACCTCAATGATAAGACGCACACTGTTTTCAATGCATTTCCTGCTAAAAGAGCTAAGATCGTGATTGTCTCTGTTGCTGAATGAGCTAGGACGCTATTAAACTCTAATCTAAGAGAGACTCACTAACTTCATGTAGGAACACCGTTACTTTGTCTCCTAACGCATTTTCCTAACAAGACAACCTCAATGATAAGACGCACACTGTTTTCAATGCATTTCTTGCTAAAAGAGCTAAGATCGTGATTGTTTCTGTTGCTGAATGAGCTATGACGCTATTCAACTCTAATCTAAGAGAGACTCACTAACTTCATGTAGGAACACCTTTACTTTGTCTCCTAACTCATTTTCCTAACAAGACAACCTCAATGATAAGACGCACACTGTTTTCAATGCATTTCTTGCTAAAAGAGCTAAGATCGTGATTGTCTCTGTTGCTGAATGAGCTAGGACGCTATTCAACTCTAATCTAAGAGAGACTCACTAACTTCATGTAGGAACACCGTTACTTTGTCTCCTAACTCATTTTCCTTACAAGACAACCTCAATGATAAGACGCACACTGTTTTCAATGCATTTCTTGCTAAAAGAGCTAAGATCGTGATTGTCTCTGTTGCTGAATGAGCTAGGACGCTATTCAACTCTAATCTAAGAGAGACTCACTAACTTCATGTAGGAACACCGTTACTTTGTCTCCTAACTCATTTTCCTAACAAGACAACCTCAATGATAAGACGCACACTGTTTTCAATGCATTTCTTGCTAAAAGAGCTAAGATCGTGATTGTCTCTGTTGCTGAATGAGCTAGGACGCTATTCAACTCTAATCTAAGAGAGACTCACTAACTTCATGTAGGAACACCGTTACTTTGTCTCCTAACTCATTTTCCTAACAAGACAACCTCAATGATAAGACGCACACTGTTTTCAATGCATTTCTTGCTAAAAGAGCTAAGATCGTGATTGTCTCTGTTGCTGAATGAGTTAGGACGCTATTCAACTCTAATCTAAGAGAGACTCACTAACTTCATGTAGGAACACCGTTACTTTGTCTCCTAACGCATTTTCCTAACAAGACAACCTCAATGATAAGACGCACACTGTTTTCAATGCATTTCTTGCTCAAAGAGCTAAGATCGTGATTGTCTCTGTTGCTGAATGAGCTAGGAAGCTATACAATTCTAATCTAAGAGAGACTCACTAACTTCATGTAGGAACACCGTTACTTTGTCTCCTAACTCATTTTCCTAACAAGACAACCTCAATGATAAGACGCACACTGTTTTCAATGCATTTCTTGCTAAAAGAGCTAAGATCGTGATTGTCTCTGTTGCTGAATGAGTTAGGACGCTATTCAACTCTAATCTAAGAGAGACTCACTAACTTCATGTAGGAACACCGTTACTTTGTCTCCTAACTCATTTTCCTAACAAGACAACCTCAATGATAAGACGCACACTGTTTTCAATGCATTTCTTGCTAAAAGAGCTAAGATCGTGATTGTCTCTGTTGCTGAATGAGCTAGGACGCTATTCAACTCTAATCTAAGAGAGACTCACTAACTTCATGTAGGAACACCGTTACTTTGTCTCCTAACTCATTTTCCTAACAAGACAACCTCAATGATAAGACGCACACTGTTTTCAATGCATTTCTTGCTAAAAGAGCTAAAATCGTGATTGTCTCTGTTGCTGAATGAGCTAGGACGCTATTCAACTCTAATCTAAGAGAGACTCACTAACTTCATGTAGGAACACCGTTACTTTGTCTCCTAACGCATTTTCCTAACAAGACAACCTCAATGATAAGACGCACACTGTTTTCAATGCATTTCTTGCTAAAAGAGCTAAGATCGTGATTGTCTCTGTTGCTGAATGAGTTAGGACGCTATTCAACTCTAATCTAAGAGAGACTCACTAACTTCATGTAGGAACACCGTTACTTTGTCTCCTAACGCATTTTCCTAACAAGACAACCTCAATGATAAGACGCACACTGTTTTCAATGCATTTCTTGCTCAAAGAGCTAAGATCGTGATTGTCTCTGTTGCTGAATGAGCTAGGAAGCTATACAATTCTAATCTAAGAGAGACTCACTAACTTCATGTAGGAACACCGTTACTTTGTCTCCTAACTCATTTTCCTAACAAGACAACCTCAATGATAAGACGCACACTGTTTTCAATGCATTTCTTGCTAAAAGAGCTAAGATCGTGATTGTCTCTGTTGCTGAATGAGTTAGGACGCTATTCAACTCTAATCTAAGAGAGACTCACTAACTTCATGTAGGAACACCGTTACTTTGTCTCCTAACTCATTTTCCTAACAAGACAACCTCAATGATAAGACGCACACTGTTTTCAATGCATTTCTTGCTAAAAGAGCTAAGATCGTGATTGTCTCTGTTGCTGAATGAGCTAGGACGCTATTCAACTCTAATCTAAGAGAGACTCACTAACTTCATGTAGGAACACCGTTACTTTGTCTCCCAACTCATTTTCCTAACAAGACAACCTCAATGATAAGACGCACACTGTTTTCAATGCATTTCCTGCTAAAAGAGCTAAGATCGTGATTGTCTCTGTTGCTGAATGAGCTAGGACGCTATTAAACTCTAATCTAAGAGAGACTCACTAACTTCATGTAGGAACACCGTTACTTTGTCTCCTAACGCATTTTCCTAACAAGACAACCTCAATGATAAGACGCACACTGTTTTCAATGCATTTCTTGCTAAAAGAGCTAAGATCGTGATTGTTTCTGTTGCTGAATGAGCTATGACGCTATTCAACTCTAATCTAAGAGAGACTCACTAACTTCATGTAGGAACACCTTTACTTTGTCTCCTAACTCATTTTCCTAACAAGACAACCTCAATGATAAGACGCACACTGTTTTCAATGCATTTCTTGCTAAAAGAGCTAAGATCGTGATTGTCTCTGTTGCTGAATGAGCTAGGACGCTATTCAACTCTAATCTAAGAGAGACTCACTAACTTCATGTAGGAACACCGTTACTTTGTCTCCTAACTCATTTTCCTTACAAGACAACCTCAATGATAAGACGCACACTGTTTTCAATGCATTTCTTGCTAAAAGAGCTAAGATCGTGATTGTCTCTGTTGCTGAATGAGCTAGGACGCTATTCAACTCTAATCTAAGAGAGACTCACTAACTTCATGTAGGAACACCGTTACTTTGTCTCCTAACTCATTTTCCTAACAAGACAACCTCAATGATAAGACGCACACTGTTTTCAATGCATTTCTTGCTAAAAGAGCTAAGATCGTGATTGTCTCTGTTGCTGAATGAGCTAGGACGCTATTCAACTCTAATCTAAGAGAGACTCACTAACTTCATGTAGGAACACCGTTACTTTGTCTCCTAACTCATTTTCCTAACAAGACAACCTCAATGATAAGACGCACACTGTTTTCAATGCATTTCTTGCTAAAAGAGCTAAGATCGTGATTGTCTCTGTTGCTGAATGAGTTAGGACGCTATTCAACTCTAATCTAAGAGAGACTCACTAACTTCATGTAGGAACACCGTTACTTTGTCTCCTAACGCATTTTCCTAACAAGACAACCTCAATGATAAGACGCACACTGTTTTCAATGCATTTCTTGCTCAAAGAGCTAAGATCGTGATTGTCTCTGTTGCTGAATGAGCTAGGAAGCTATACAATTCTAATCTAAGAGAGACTCACTAACTTCATGTAGGAACACCGTTACTTTGTCTCCTAACTCATTTTCCTAACAAGACAACCTCTTGAACTCTAATCTAAGAGAGACTCATTAACTTCATGTAGGAACACCGTTACTTTGTCTCCTAACTCATTTTTCTAACAAGACAACCTCAATGATAAGACGCACACTGTTTTCAATGCATTTCTTGCTAAAAGAGCTAAGATCGTGATTGTCTCTGTTGCTGAATGAGCTAGGACGCTATTCAACTCTAATCTAAGAGAGACTCACTAACTTCATGTAGGAACACCGTTACTTTGTCTCCTAACTCATTTTCCTAACAAGACAACCTCAATGATAAGACGCACACTGTTTTCAATGCATTTCTTGCTAAAAGAGCTAAGATCGTGATTGTCTCTGTTGCTGAATGAGCTAGGACGCTATTCAACTCTAATCTAAGAGAGACTCACTAGCTTCATGTAGGAACACCGTTACTTTGTCTCCTAACTCATTTTCCTAACAAGACAACCTCAATGATAAGACGCACACTGTTTTCAATGCATTTCTTGCTTAAAGAGCTAAGATCGTGATTGTCTCTGTTGCTGAATGAGCTAGGACGCTATTCAACTCTAATCTAAGAGAGACTCACTAACTTCATGTAGGAACACCGTTACTTTGTCTCCTAACTCATTTTCCTAACAAGACAACCTCAATGATAAGACGCACACTGTTTTCAATGCATTTCTTGCTAAAAGAGCTAAGATCGTGATTGTCTCTGTTGCTGAATGAGCTTAGGACGCTATTCAACTCTAATCTAAGAGAGACTCACTAACTTCATGTAGGAACACCGTTACTTTGTCTCCTAACTCATTTTCCTAACAAGACAACCTCAATGATAAGACGCACACTGTTTTCAATGCATTTCTTGCTAAAAGAGCTAAGATCGTGATTGTCTCTGTTGCTGAATGAGCTAGGACGCTATTCAACTCTAATCTAAGAGAGACTCACTAACTTCATGTAGGAACACCGTTACTTTGTCTCCTAACTCATTTTCCTAACAAGACAACCTCAATGATAAGACGCACACTGTTTTCAATGCATTTCCTGCTAAAAGAGCTAAGATCGTGATTGTCTCTGTTGCTGAATGAGCTAGGACGCTATTAAACTCTAATCTAAGAGAGACTCACTAACTTCATGTAGGAACACCGTTACTTTGTCTCCTAACGCATTTTCCTAACAAGACAACCTCAATGATAAGACGCACACTGTTTTCAATGCATTTCTTGCTAAAAGAGCTAAGATCGTGATTGTTTCTGTTGCTGAATGAGCTATGACGCTATTCAACTCTAATCTAAGAGAGACTCACTAACTTCATGTAGGAACACCGTTACTTTGTCTCCTAACTCATTTTCCTAACAAGACAACCTCAATGATAAGACGCACACTGTTTTCAATGCATTTCTTGCTTAAAGAGCTAAGATCGTGATTGTCTCTGTTGCTGAATGAGCTAGGACGCTATTCAACTCTAATCTAAGAGAGACTCACTAACTTCATGTAGGAACACCGTTACTTTGTCTCCTAACTCATTTTCCTAACAAGACAACCTCAATGATAAGACGCACACTGTTTTCAATGCATTTCTTGCTAAAAGAGCTAAGATCGTGATTGTCTCTGTTGCTGAATGAGCTTAGGACGCTATTCAACTCTAATCTAAGAGAGACTCACTAACTTCATGTAGGAACACCGTTACTTTGTCTCCTAACTCATTTTCCTAACAAGACAACCTCAATGATAAGACACACACTGTTTTCAATGCATTTCTTGCTAAAAGAGCTAAGATCGTGATTGTCTCTGTTGCTGAATGAGCTAGGACGCTATTCAACTCTAATCTAAGAGAGACTCACTAACTTCATGTAGGAACACCGTTACTTTGTCTCCTAACTCATTTTCCTAACAAGACAACCTCAATGATAAGACGCACACTGTTTTCAATGCATTTCTTGCTAAAAGAGCTAAGATCGTGATTGTCTCTGTTGCTGAATGAGCTTAGGACGCTATTCAACTCTAATCTAAGAGAGACTCACTAACTTCATGTAGGAACACCGTTACTTTGTCTCCTAACTCATTTTCCTAACAAGACAACCTCAATGATAAGACGCACACTGTTTTCAATGCATTTCTTGCTAAAAGAGCTAAGATCGTGATTGTCTCTGTTGCTGAATGAGCTAGGACGCTATTCAACTCTAATCTAAGAGAGACTCACTAACTTCATGTAGGAACACCGTTACTTTGTCTCCTAACTCATTTTCCTAACAAGACAACCTCAATGATAAGACGCACACTGTTTTCAATGCATTTCCTGCTAAAAGAGCTAAGATCGTGATTGTCTCTGTTGCTGAATGAGCTAGGACGCTATTAAACTCTAATCTAAGAGAGACTCACTAACTTCATGTAGGAACACCGTTACTTTGTCTCCTAACGCATTTTCCTAACAAGACAACCTCAATGATAAGACGCACACTGTTTTCAATGCATTTCTTGCTAAAAGAGCTAAGATCGTGATTGTTTGGCGTGGCCTGATGCCGACCTAGGAGGACGTGCACCGCGGAGCTCCCGGGACCTGGCACCCTATCACCCTTCCCAGGCAGCCATCCTTACCTGTACCCCCTCCAGTCTGCTCCCCGGTGCCGCGGGTACTTGCCCCCATACTCCGGTGGCGGTATCGCGGCGGTCACCGGCTCCGTACGGTCCCCTCCAGCGCTTCAGCTCCTGCGGCCTCCCACGTGTCCCGCGCGGCGGCGGGACCATAGCCGCCCGACATCGCGGCTGTACACCGGAGAGGTGTTGAATACCGGGGGAGGGAACCCCCCCCGTGCTGTGCCGCCGACCCGCTGTGCTGCTGACCTGCCCTGTCGGGGGATCGTGGCAGCGCTCCAGCCAGCCCTGTATCCGGCCGGAGGCGCCATCTTACTGGACTCCCCTGCGCTGCCTGAGGCCTAGGCGCGCAGGGTTAACCCTGTCACTGCCGGACTGCAGCCAGGAATAAGGTAGGGAAGTAATTCCCCTGCTGCTGCCCTCCTCTCACTTGGGGACCCCAAGCTGTGCAGCCCACCATACTCCCAGTGATCCCCTGTTCCTGGGTTTTGTTTTATATTAACCCTTGCAGTGCCGCTGCAATACTCCACGTGGGTTTGGACTGTATCTCTGCTAATTACTGGACGCTAGGCTCCTTGATTGTTTATCACTGGCCCCCCCTGTCCAGACGCCATGGGTAACCGGAGGAGAACGGCTAAATTGCACAAAGCAGCATCCGGGGTGTCTGCGCCTCCATCGGATGATGAATCCGTCCATGAAGATCCTCCATTCCAGTCCCTGGAACCCCTGGATGCGCAGGAATGCTCCACATCACAAGCCGTTCTTGCACAGATACAGTCAAACGCTGCCAAAAAGTTGGGGAGATTCTCCCGCACACAGCCCTGCTCTCCTCAGGGGTCCCCAAACTCCTCTCCCTCCCTCTTTGAAGGCTCCCAGAGCCCGCCGCAGCTTGTAAGCTATGAAGAGGGCGCTGATCCGCCTGACGTGGCCACTGAACTGGACCGCAAATTTGCAGAGGTGCTGGCGGCCATTAATGGGTGCCAATCCAAACTGGTTACCAAGGTGGATGAGCTGCGACAGGACTTTGTTCTTTTAAGACACGATGTCCACAAAGCCAAAGAGCGAATAACAGAAACTGAACGCAGAATATCTGAGGTGGAGGACGTCCAGAGGCCTATGCCGACACAGATCAGAGAGCTTCAGCGCCAAATGTCTGCATCCATCGACAGAGCTGATGATCTCGAAAACCGCCTGCGACGGAACAACGTCAGAGTGGTTGGCCTCCCCGAAAAAGTGGAGGGGTCTGACCCGGTATCCTTTTTTGAAAATTGGCTCAAAAATATGCTTCCTGCAGATACCTTCTCCCCGTTCTTCACAGTAGAAAGGGCCCATCGTGTGCCATCCCGCCCTGGCCCTCCAGGGGGCAACCCAAGACCCTTCCTGGCCCGGCTGCTGCACTTTAGGGACAGAGACTCTATCCTCAGGGCTGTCCGTACCAAGGGAGAAATTCTCTATGCCAACAGCAGAGTGTCCTTCTACCCTGATTTCTCTGCATCCGTCAGGAAACAGCGAGCACAATTCACCGAGGTCCGTGCCCGTCTCCGTGACAAGGGGTATAAATACTCCATGATGTACCCTGCCAAGCTCCGAATAGTGGATGGTCAGAAGACTCGATTCTTCACTTGCCCAACCGAAGCACTTCACTGGGCTGACGCAGCTCCACGGGCTCCAGCTGCAAGGCCCGCACCTCCTGAGTGACTGGACTCACATATCCTTTTATTTGATATGCAATGACAGTGCTGGACTTAGTCCTGAATAGTTATCCAGGGGTCCCAAATCACTGTTACAGTTTTCTAATATTTGTTTACACTTTACGTGCCTCACAAATGTACCCTGTGATTGATTTGCGCTTTCTTCTTGGTCATCTTGACCAGTGCGCCATTTATGGCACTCCATTTTCTCCCTCCCTCCCCCCCCTCCCCACCTCCCCACCTCCCCACCTCCCCCTACCATTACCTCCTTGCGTCTTCCTCTTTCCCCCCCCCCTCCCCTATTTCCTCTTGGTTCTCTCTAAATATGGCTGCCTAATAACCTCCTGATCATCTATTCATTAAGGGTTGAAGGTCCCGGGACAAATGGCGTAGGTTTGTCTTAAGTTAGGGACCACTGTTCTACTATTTGACTGTTAGTGGGTAAAGGTCTACACTACTGCTGTTAGGGTGTTAGACAGGGGGTTTGTATTCTTGGGATTGTTAGTTCAGTTCTGTTATATTTGTTATGCTCACTGTTGTCTGTCTGTCTATGTCTTTGTGGTATGAAAGGATGAATGCTTGGTTGCTCACGTCTCCTCCCCCACACCCCTTTCCCTTCCGCTAAGATGTCTTCACTTAAGGTAATGAGCTGGAATGTGAGGGGACTTAACTCCAAATTCAAGAGGGCTCTGATGTTAGATGTCATTAAGCGTCAGGCCCCCCATATTGTATGTATCCAAGAGACACACCTTACGGGTCAGAAGGTCCTCTCTCTGAAGCGGGCCTGGGTGGCTAGAGGTTACCATTCCTCCTACTCTGTCTACGCCAGGGGAGTATCCATACTCATATCCAAAGCGCTTCCCATAGAGGTCATACAGGTAGCGCCGGATCACTTTGGCCGTTATGTAGTCATACATTGTGCCTTGTGGGGCTTTACCTTTACTATTGCGTCTATTTATGTCCCACCTCCCTTTGATCCAGCAGTATTGCACCTAATATCCAGTAAACTTGCTGCTATGCCTCCAAGCCCGTTACTCTGTATTGGTGACTTCAATGCAGTTCCTAACCCCTCCTTGGATCGTACAAGTGGTCTTGACACAGGCTCGGCCCGTCTGAACGAGTGGCTCACCTCTCTAGACCTCGCCGATGTTTGGCGTAGTAAACACCCTCAAGAGAGAGAATATTCATTTTATTCCTCTGTTCATAAGAGCTTCTCTCGGATTGATCTGGCCTTTGTCTCCCCTGATATGTTGCCGCACGTTGACCAGATATCCTATTGCCCGCGCAGTGCATCTGACCACTCCGCCCTGTTCATTAGTCTCCTTATAGGCCCCCCCAGCGACTCCCGCTTATGGCGCCTGCACCCGGCTTGGCTCCTATCCCCAGCGGTCCAGAGTACTGTTAGGGCAGCGCACAGCGAGTTCTGGGATGTACACTCAACCCATCCTGATCCTCTTCTAGTCTGGGACTCGTACAAGTCCTCGGTGCGGGGGGCATTCATGTCGGGGGTAGCTGGCCATAGGAAGTCCTTAAATGCCCAGGAGGAAAGGCTGACGGCTGTACTGGTGACTGCAGAAAAGGATTATCTAGAGAAACCTACTCCAGGGAATAAAAAGACTTGGGCTCAGGCGCAGAGGAACCATTTAGCTGTAGTGAAGGAGCGCACCAGCAAGCGCCTGCAAGCCAGGGAAGCGTCCATCTTTGAATTTGGAGATAAAAACGGGAAGCTGCTTGCGTATTTATTGCGGGCTGAACGCCCCTGTGCTTCCGTTCCCTCTATTATTGATGGTAACGGAGCATTGATCACAGAACCCCGGGCCATTAACATGGTATTTCATGAATACTATTCTTCTCTTTACAGCTCCAGATTGTCCGCCTCTTCCGTCGAGATCTCCGGATTCCTTGACAGTCTTCCACTTTGGAGGCTCACACAGGCACAGTCATCGGAGCTTGATGCTCCGCTCTCGGCAGAGGAGGTGGAACTGGCCATCCAATCGTTGCCCCCCGGTAAGACACCTGGACTTGATGGGCTGGGAGGTGAGTGGTATAGGGATAACTGTGAGACTCTGGTCCCCCTTCTCCTCAGCCTGTACTCCGATGCGCTTGATAGCGGTTCCCTCCCCGACTCCATGCGAGAGGCCCTTATTGTAGTTCTTCCTAAGCCTGGCAAGGATCCCCTGCTTCCCGACTCATACCGCCCAATTTCCCTCCTAAACTCAGATGTTAAAATACTAGCAAAAATTCTGGCAACAAGGCTTAACAAAGTAATACTATCATTGGTTCACCCGGACCAGACAGGCTTTATGCCTGGGAGGGGAACTGACATAAATATACAAAGACTACACCTGAACATTGCAGAGGCAGAGCGGTCTCCAGACCCTGGGTTTATATTATCCTTAGACAATTGTAAGGCGTTTGATTCTGTGGAGTGGCCCTATTTGTGGACCCTTTTGCCTAGAATGGGTTTTGGCCCTCGATTTACAGCATTGGTTAAGCTACTGTATAACGATCCCAAGGCTAGGGTGCGGACTAATCTTAACATCTCACCTACTCTCCCTATGGCTAGGGGCACTAGACAGGGTTGCCCACTATCTCCCCTCCTCTTTGCACTCGCCATTGAGCCCCTTGCTGTGGCGATCCGCCACTCTGAGGGCATTAAGGGCATAACTAGAGGTACTATTATTGAAAAGGTATCTCTCTATGCTGATGATACACTTGTATACCTTGGGGATGTGGGCCCCTCTCTGGAATCCCTTCTGTCCCTGATAGAACGTTATGGGGGGTTCTCAGGCCTTCGGGTTAACTGGGACAAATCGGCCCTCTTTCCCTTATCTGATGTAGGGGTACACTCCCTCCCCGTCCCAGTCCGGGTGGTGTCCACCTTTAAATATCTGGGAGTCCAGGTGTCACGCAAGGTCCAGGCATTTACGGAGTTAAACATTACACCCCTGATAGTTGCAACGGAATCGCGCCTAAAAGCCTGGTCCACTCTCCCCTTGTCTCTGTACGGGCGTATTAACATATTTAAAATGATTTTTCTTCCAAAATTCTTATACCTTTTTCACGCCTGTCCTATATTACTTCCAAAGAGCCTGTTTAAACGCATAGACGGCATTCTCAGGTCCTTTTACTGGCAGTGTAGTGCCCCGCGCTTCAGTTTAGCGCTGCTTCAGGCTCCCAAGGCTAGGGGTGGACTGGCTGCCCCGGATCTGTATCTTTATTACCTGGCTTCCCAGCTAGTATATGCCCAGTGGTGGATAGATATAGACATGGGTAATGCAGCTACTGCACTGGCTGGTGCCCTGGTAGGTTCCTACGAGGCCCTTACAAACCTGCTGTACAGGTATAAGTCCCCATCTGATACCCCACTTCCCCTACGTACGGTAGCGGTGTGCTGGCGTAGGGCACAATCCCTGGTAGAACCGAGCAGCTCTCCCCCTCTCTCGCCTAGGACTCCATTGTGGCTCAATCCGTGGCTCTCTCACTTCCTCTCCCTCCCAGGCTGGACAATGTGGGGGGCAGCGGGGGTGAAATTTGTAGGCCAGCTCTTATCCCCGGAAGCAGAATTACTCAGCTTTAACGAGATAAGGGAGAGACATACGGTACCCAATACGGCTAGCTTTCATTACACGCAACTGCGGCACGCATTCAAAGCCCAATTCGGCTCCTTCAGCCTGACAGTGAAATTCTCCAAACTAGAGACTCTGATGAGTACCCCGGACCTCCCTAAGCCACTCACTCAGTGCTATGCTCTCCTACAAGAGCAAAAGTCCAGACCGTTTGATAGAGCCTGTGAACGCTGGAGACAGGATATCCCTGACCTGTCAGATGATGACTGGAGGGAGGTCGAACTGTCCTACTTCACATCTGTTGTGAGTGCGAGGGACTTCCTGATCCAATCTAAATTCCTCCATAGAGTTTACTTCACCCCTGCTAGACTATTTCGCATGGGAGCAATGCCTGATGATCTTTGCTTTCGCTGTCGGGCTGAAGTTGGATCCTTCCTGCATTGTGTCTGGTCCTGCCCTAGGGTCCATGTCTTCTGGTCCGAAGTGCTGGAGTTCCTTAATATACACTTTGATTTCCCACGCTTACTATCTCCCTCTGTGTGTCTCCTCGGCATCATAAACGAAGTTGTCAATGGCCACTATGACAAAATTTTCTTTAGGTTTGTCCTATACTACGCCCGAAAAGTGGTGGTGATGACCTGGAAGGACCAGGAGCCCCCTCCATTAAAAAGATGGATACTACTCATTAATAGTGTCATTCCCCACTACCGGTCCCTGTATACCAACAGGAAGTGTCCCCAGAAGTTTGATCGCATCTGGTCCAGATGGTGTGCGACTCCCCATACAGCCTTATAATCACATGTGATTTATACTCCTCTCCATGATGATGGAGACTGAGCGTGCTGGTATGTGTGTGTGTGTGACTGATTGTCTATGTGTCAATAGTTATTTGTGTTGTATCAAGATGTCTGGCTGCAGTATCCTGCTGTTATCTACTGTGTAATATCCCTCAGGTAGTTTTGAAACGCAGTAAGAACCTGACTGTTACCATGGCTGTTGTATAATAATCCTGTATTGGGGGAAAGGAAATATGTGACAGACAATCTTGTTCTCTGGTCTTGTTTATTATGTTTGTATAAAAATTAAAAAACTGCAAAAATAAATACTTTTAAAAAAAAAGATCGTGATTGTTTCTGTTGCTGAATGAGCTATGACGCTATTCAACTCTAATCTAAGAGAGACTCACTAACTTCATGTAGGAACACCTTTACTTTGTCTCCTAACTCATTTTCCTAACAAGACAACCTCAATGATAAGACGCACACTGTTTTCAATGCATTTCTTGCTAAAAGAGCTAAGATCGTGATTGTCTCTGTTGCTGAATGAGCTAGGACGCTATTCAACTCTAATCTAAGAGAGACTCACTAACTTCATGTAGGAACACCGTTACTTTGTCTCCTAACTCATTTTCCTTACAAGACAACCTCAATGATAAGACGCACACTGTTTTCAATGCATTTCTTGCTAAAAGAGCTAAGATCGTGATTGTCTCTGTTGCTGAATGAGCTAGGACGCTATTCAACTCTAATCTAAGAGAGACTCACTAACTTCATGTAGGAACACCGTTACTTTGTCTCCTAACTCATTTTCCTAACAAGACAACCTCAATGATAAGACGCACACTGTTTTCAATGCATTTCTTGCTAAAAGAGCTAAGATCGTGATTGTCTCTGTTGCTGAATGAGCTAGGACGCTATTCAACTCTAATCTAAGAGAGACTCACTAACTTCATGTAGGAACACCGTTACTTTGTCTCCTAACTCATTTTCCTAACAAGACAACCTCAATGATAAGACGCACACTGTTTTCAATGCATTTCTTGCTAAAAGAGCTAAGATCGTGATTGTCTCTGTTGCTGAATGAGTTAGGACGCTATTCAACTCTAATCTAAGAGAGACTCACTAACTTCATGTAGGAACACCGTTACTTTGTCTCCTAACGCATTTTCCTAACAAGACAACCTCAATGATAAGACGCACACTGTTTCCAATGCATTTCTTGCTCAAAGAGCTAAGATCGTGATTGTCTCTGTTGCTGAATGAGCTAGGAAGCTATACAATTCTAATCTAAGAGAGACTCACTAACTTCATGTAGGAACACCGTTACTTTGTCTCCTAACTCATTTTCCTAACAAGACAACCTCAATGATAAGACGCACACTGTTTTCAATGCATTTCTTGCTTAAAGAGCTAAGATCGTGATTGTCTCTGTTGCTGAATGAGCTAGGACGCTATTCAACTCTAATCTAAGAGAGACTCACTAACTTCATGTAGGAACACCGTTACTTTGTCTCCTAACTCATTTTCCTAACAAGACAACCTCAATGATAAGACGCACACTGTTTTCAATGCATTTCTTGCTAAAAGAGCTAAGATCGTGATTGTCTCTGTTGCTGAATGAGCTTAGGACGCTATTCAACTCTAATCTAAGAGAGACTCACTAACTTCATGTAGGAACACCGTTACTTTGTCTCCTAACTCATTTTCCTAACAAGACAACCTCAATGATAAGACGCACACTGTTTTCAATGCATTTCTTGCTAAAAGAGCTAAGATCGTGATTGTCTCTGTTGCTGAATGAGCTAGGACGCTATTCAACTCTAATCTAAGAGAGACTCACTAACTTCATGTAGGAACACCGTTACTTTGTCTCCTAACTCATTTTCCTAACAAGACAACCTCAATGATAAGACGCACACTGTTTTCAATGCATTTCTTGCTAAAAGAGCTAAGATCGTGATTGTCTCTGTTGCTGAATGAGCTAGGACGCTATTCAACTCTAATCTAAGAGAGACTCACTAACTTCATGTAGGAACACCGTTACTTTGTCTCCTAACTCATTTTCCTAACAAGACAACCTCAATGATAAGACGCACACTGTTTTCAATGCATTTCTTGCTAAAAGAGCTAAGATCGTGATTGTCTCTGTTGCTGAATGAGCTAGGACGCTATTCAACTCTAATCTAAGAGAGACTCACTAACTTCATGTAGGAACACCGTTACTTTGTCTCCTAACTCATTTTCCTAACAAGACAACCTCAATGATAAGACGCACACTGTTTTCAATGCATTTCTTGCTAAAAGAGCTAAGATCGTGATTGTCTCTGTTGCTGAATGAGCTTAGGACGCTATTCAACTCTAATCTAAGAGAGACTCACTAACTTCATGTAGGAACACCGTTACTTTGTCTCCTAACTCATTTTCCTAACAAGACAACCTCAATGATAAGACGCACACTGTTTTCAATGCATTTCTTGCTAAAAGAGCTAAGATCGTGATTGTCTCTGTTGCTGAATGAGCTAGGACGCTATTCAACTCTAATCTAAGAGAGACTCACTAACTTCATGTAGGAACACCGTTACTTTGTCTCCTAACTCATTTTCCTAACAAGACAACCTCAATGATAAGACGCACACTGTTTTCAATGCATTTCTTGCTAAAAGAGCTAAGATCGTGATTGTCTCTGTTGCTGAATGAGCTAGGACGCTATTCAACTCTAATCTAAGAGAGACTCACTAACTTCATGTAGGAACACCGTTACTTTGTCTCCTAACTCATTTTCCTAACAAGACAACCTCAATGATAAGACGCACACTGTTTTCAATGCATTTCTTGCTAAAAGAGCTAAGATCGTGATTGTCTCTGTTGCTGAATGAGCTTAGGACGCTATTCAACTCTAATCTAAGAGAGACTCACTAACTTCATGTAGGAACACCGTTACTTTGTCTCCTAACTCATTTTCCTAACAAGACAACCTCAATGATAAGACGCACACTGTTTTCAATGCATTTCTTGCTAAAAGAGCTAAGATCGTGATTGTCTCTGTTGCTGAATGAGCTAGGACGCTATTCAACTCTAATCTAAGAGAGACTCACTAACTTCATGTAGGAACACCGTTACTTTGTCTCCTAACTCATTTTCCTAACAAGACAACCTCAATGATAAGACGCACACTGTTTTCAATGCATTTCCTGCTAAAAGAGCTAAGATCGTGATTGTCTCTGTTGCTGAATGAGCTAGGACGCTATTAAACTCTAATCTAAGAGAGACTCACTAACTTCATGTAGGAACACCGTTACTTTGTCTCCTAACGCATTTTCCTAACAAGACAACCTCAATGATAAGACGCACACTGTTTTCAATGCATTTCTTGCTAAAAGAGCTAAGATCGTGATTGTTTCTGTTGCTGAATGAGCTATGACGCTATTCAACTCTAATCTAAGAGAGACTCACTAACTTCATGTAGGAACACCGTTACTTTGTCTCCTAACTCATTTTCCTAACAAGACAACCTCAATGATAAGACGCACACTGTTTTCAATGCATTTCTTGCTAAAAGAGCTAAGATCGTGATTGTCTCTGTTGCTGAATGAGCTAGGACGCTATTCAACTCTAATCTAAGAGAGACTCACTAACTTCATGTAGGAACACCGTTACTTTGTCTCCTAACTCATTTTCCTAACAAGACAACCTCAATGATAAGACGCACACTGTTTTCAATGCATTTTTTGCTAAAAGAGCTAAGATCGTGATTGTCTCTGTTGCTGAATGAGCTAGGACGCTATTGAACTCTAATCTAAGAGAGACTCACTAACTTCATGTAGGAACACCGTTACTTTGTCTCCTAACTCATTTTTCTAACAAGACAACCTCAATGATAAGACGCACACTGTTTTCAATGCATTTCTTGCTAAAAGAGCTAAGATCGTGATTGTCTCTGTTGCTGAATGAGCTAGGACGCTATTCAACTCTAATCTAAGAGAGACTCACTAACTTCATGTAGGAACACCGTTACTTTGTCTCCTAACTCATTTTCCTAACAAGACAACCTCAATGATAAGACGCACACTGTTTTCAATGCATTTCTTGCTAAAAGAGCTAAGATCGTGATTGTCTCTGTTGCTGAATGAGCTAGGACGCTATTCAACTCTAATCTAAGAGAGACTCACTAGCTTCATGTAGGAACACCGTTACTTTGTCTCCTAACTCATTTTCCTAACAAGACAACCTCAATGATAAGACGCACACTGTTTTCAATGCATTTCTTGCTTAAAGAGCTAAGATCGTGATTGTCTCTGTTGCTGAATGAGCTAGGACGCTATTCAACTCTAATCTAAGAGAGACTCACTAACTTCATGTAGGAACACCGTTACTTTGTCTCCTAACTCATTTTCCTAACAAGACAACCTCAATGATAAGACGCACACTGTTTTCAATGCATTTCTTGCTAAAAGAGCTAAGATCGTGATTGTCTCTGTTGCTGAATGAGCTTAGGACGCTATTCAACTCTAATCTAAGAGAGACTCACTAACTTCATGTAGGAATACCGTTACTTTGTCTCCTAACTCATTTTCCTAACAAGACAACCTCAATGATAAGACGCACACTGTTTTCAATGCATTTCTTGCTAAAAGAGCTAAGATCGTGATTGTCTCTGTTGCTGAATGAGCTAGGACGCTATTCAACTCTAATCTAAGAGAGACTCACTAACTTCATGTAGGAACACCGTTACTTTGTCTCCTAACTCATTTTCCTAACAAGACAACCTCAATGATAAGACGCACACTGTTTTCAATGCATTTCCTGCTAAAAGAGCTAAGATCGTGATTGTCTCTGTTGCTGAATGAGCTAGGACGCTATTAAACTCTAATCTAAGAGAGACTCACTAACTTCATGTAGGAACACCGTTACTTTGTCTCCTAACGCATTTTCCTAACAAGACAACCTCAATGATAAGACGCACACTGTTTTCAATGCATTTCTTGCTAAAAGAGCTAAGATCGTGATTGTTTCTGTTGCTGAATGAGCTATGACGCTATTCAACTCTAATCTAAGAGAGACTCACTAACTTCATGTAGGAACACCTTTACTTTGTCTCCTAACTCATTTTCCTAACAAGACAACCTCAATGATAAGACGCACACTGTTTTCAATGCATTTCTTGCTAAAAGAGCTAAGATCGTGATTGTCTCTGTTGCTGAATGAGCTAGGACGCTATTCAACTCTAATCTAAGAGAGACTCACTAACTTCATGTAGGAACACCGTTACTTTGTCTCCTAACTCATTTTCCTTACAAGACAACCTCAATGATAAGACGCACACTGTTTTCAATGCATTTCTTGCTAAAAGAGCTAAGATCGTAATTGTCTCTGTTGCTGAATGAGCTTAGGACGCTATTCAACTCTAATCTAAGAGAGACTCACTAACTTCATGTAGGAACACCGTTACTTTGTCTCCTAACTCATTTTCCTAACAAGACAACCTCAATGATAAGACGCACACTGTTTTCAATGCATTTCTTGCTAAAAGAGCTAAGATCGTGATTGTCTCTGTTGCTGAATGAGCTAGGACGCTATTCAACTCTAATCTAAGAGAGACTCACTAACTTCATGTAGGAACACCGTTACTTTGTCTCCTAACTCATTTTCCTAACAAGACAACCTCAATGATAAGACGCACACTGTTTTCAATGCATTTCTTGCTAAAAGAGCTAAGATCGTGATTGTCTCTGTTGCTGAATGAGTTAGGACGCTATTCAACTCTAATCTAAGAGAGACTCACTAACTTCATGTAGGAACACCGTTACTTTGTCTCCTAACGCATTTTCCTAACAAGACAACCTCAATGATAAGACGCACACTGTTTTCAATGCATATCTTGCTCAAAGAGCTAAGATCGTGATTGTCTCTGTTGCTGAATGAGCTAGGACGCTATTCAATTCTAATCTAAGAGAGACTCACTAACTTCATGTAGGAACACCGTTACTTTGTCTCCTAACTCATTTTCCTAACAAGACAACCTCAATGATAAGACGCACACTGTTTTACATGCATTTCTTGCTAAAAGAGCTAAGATCATGATTGTCTCTGTTGCTGAATGAGTTAGGACGCTATTCAACTCTAATCTAAGAGAGACTCAATAACTTCATGTAGGAACACCGTTACTTTGTCTCCTAACTCATTTTCCTAACAAGACAACCTCAATGATAAGACGCACACTGTTTTCAATGCATTTCTTGCTAAAAGAGCTAAGATCGTGATTGTCTCTGTTGCTGAATGAGCTAGGACGCTATTCAACTCTAATCTAAGAGAGACTCACTAACTTCATGTAGGAACACCGTTACTTTGTCTCCTAACTCATTTTCCTAACAAGACAACCTCAATGATAAGACGCACACTGTTTTCAATGCATTTCTTGCTAAAAGAGCTAAGATCGTGATTGTCTCTGTTGCTGAATGAGTTAGGACGCTATTCAACTCTAATCTAAGAGAGACTCACTAACTTCATGTAGGAACACCGTTACTTTGTCTCCTAACGCATTTTCCTAACAAGACAACCTCAATGATAAGACGCACACTGTTTTCAATGCATTTCTTGCTCAAAGAGCTAAGATCGTGATTGTCTCTGTTGCTGAATGAGCTAGGACGCTATTCAATTCTAATCTAAGAGAGACTCACTAACTTCATGTAGGAACACCGTTACTTTGTCTCCTAACTCATTTTCCTAACAAGACAACCTCAATGATAAGACGCACACTGTTTCAATGCATTTCTTGCTAAAAGAGCTAAGATCGTGATTGTCTCTGTTGCTGAATGAGTTAGGACGCTATTCAACTCTAATCTAAGAGAGACTCACTAACTTCATGTAGGAACACCGTTACTTTGTCTCCTAACTCATTTTCCTAACAAGACAACCTCAATGATAAGACGCACACTGTTTTCAATGCATTTCTTGCTAAAAGAGCTAAGATCGTGATTGTCTCTGTTGCTGAATGAGCTAGGACGCTATTCAACTCTAATCTAAGAGAGACTCACTAACTTCATGTAGGAACACCGTTACTTTGTCTCCTAACTCATTTTCCTAACAAGACAACCTCAATGATAAGACGCACACTGTTTTCAATGCATTTCTTGCTAAAAGAGCTAAGATCGTGATTGTCTCTGTTGCTGAATGAGCTAGGACGCTATTCAACTCTAATCTAAGAGAGACTCACTAACTTCATGTAGGAACACCGTTACTTTGTCTCCTAACTCATTTTCCTAACAAGACAACCTCAATGATAAGACGCACTGTTTTCAATGCATTTCTTGCTAAAAGAGCTAAGATCGTGATTGTCTCTGTTGCTGAATGAGCTAGGACGCTATTCAACTCTAATCTAAGAGAGACTCACTAACTTCATGTAGGAACACCGTTACTTTGTCTCCTAACTCATTTTTCCTAACAAGACAACCTCAATGATAAGACGCACACTGTTTTCAATGCATTTCTTGCTAAAAGAGCTAAGATCGTGATTGTCTCTGTTGCTGAATGAGCTAGGACGCTATTCAACTCTAATCTAAGAGAGACTCACTAACTTCATGTAGGAACACCGTTACTTTGTCTCCTAACTCATTTTCCTAACAAGACAACCTCAATGATAAGACGCACACTGTTTTCAATGCATTTCTTGCTAAAAGAGCTAAGATCGTGATTGTCTCTGTTGCTGAATGAGCTAGGACGCTATTCAACTCTAATCTAAGAGAGACTCACTAACTTTCATGTAGGAACACCGTTACTTTGTCTCCTAACTCATTTTCCTAACAAGACAACCTCAATGATAAGACGCACACTGTTTTCAATGCATTTCTTGCTAAAAGAGCTAAGATCGTGATTGTCTCTGTTGCTGAATGAGCTAGGACGCTATTCAACTCTAATCTAAGAGAGACTCACAACTTCATGTAGGAACACCGTTACTTTGTCTCCTAACTCATTTTCCTAACAAGACAACCTCAATGATAAGACGCACACTGTTTTCAATGCATTTCTTGCTAAAAGAGCTAAGAATCGTGATTGTCTCTGTTGCTGAATGAGCTTAGGACGCTATTCAACTCTAATCTAAGAGAGACTCACTAACTTCATGTAGGAACACCGTTACTTTGTCTCCTAACTCATTTTCCTAACAAGACAACCTCAATGATAAGACGCACACTGTTTTCAATGCATTTCTTGCTAACAGAGCTAAGATCGTGATTGTCTCTGTTGCTGAATGAGCTAGGACGCTATTCAACTCTAATCTAAGAGAGACTCACTAACTTCATGTAGGAACACCGTTACTTTGTCTCCTAACTCATTTTCCTAACAAGACAACCTCAATGATAAGACGCACACTGTTTTCAATGCATTTCCTGCTAAAAGAGCTAAGATCGTGATTGTCTCTGTTGCTGAATGAGCTAGGACGCTATAAACTCTAATCTAAGAGAGACTCACTAACTTCATGTAGGAACACCGTTACTTTGTCTCCTAACGCATTTTCCTAACAAGACAACCTCAATGATAAGACGCACACTGTTTTCAATGCATTTCTTGCTAAAAGAGCGTTACTTTGTCTCCTAACTCATCTTCCTAACAAGACAACCTCAATGATAAGACGCACACTGTTTTCAATGCATTTTTTGCTAAAAGAGCTAAGATCGTGATTGTCTCTGTTGCTGAATGAGCTAGGACGCTATTGAACTCTAATCTAAGAGAGACTCACTAACTTCATGTAGGAACACCGTTACTTTGTCTCCTAACTCATTTTCTAACAAGACAACCTCAATGATAAGACGCACACTGTTTTCAATGCATTTCTTGCTAAAAGAGCTAAGATCGTGATTGTCTCTGTTGCTGAATGAGCTAGGACGCTATTCAACTCTAATCTAAGAGAGACTCACTAACTTCATGTAGGAACACCGTTACTTTGTCTCCTAACTCATTTTCCTAACAAGACAACCTCAATGATAAGACGCACACTGTTTTCAATGCATTTCTTGCTAAAAGAGCTAAGATCGTGATTGTCTCTGTTGCTGAATGAGCTAGGACGCTATTCAACTCTAATCTAAGAGAGACTCACTAGCTTCATGTAGGAACACCGTTACTTTGTCTCCTAACTCATTTTCCTAACAAGACAACCTCAATGATAAGACGCACACTGTTTTCAATGCATTTCTTGCTTAAAGAGCTAAGATCGTGATTGTCTCTGTTGCTGAATGAGCTTAGGACGCTATTCAACTCTAATCTAAGAGAGACTCCCTAGCTTCATGTAGGAACACCGTTACTTTGTCTCCTAACTCATTTTCCTAACAAGACAACCTCAATGATAAGACGCACACTGTTTTCAATGCATTTCTTGCTAAAAGAGCTAAGATCGTGATTGTCTCTGTTGCTGAATGAGCTTAGGACGCTATTCAACTCTAATCTAAGAGAGACTCACTAACTTCATGTAGGAACACCGTTACTTTGTCTCCTAACTCATTTTCCTAACAAGACAACCTCAATGATAAGACGCACACTGTTTTCAATGCATTTCTTGCTAAAAGAGCTAAGATCGTGATTGTCTCTGTTGCTGAATGAGCTAGGACGCTATTCAACTCTAATCTAAGAGAGACTCACTAACTTCATGTAGGAACACCGTTACTTTGTCTCCTAACTCATTTTTCCTAACAAGACAACCTCAATGATAAGACGCACACTGTTTTCAATGCATTTCTTGCTAAAAGAGCTAAGATCGTGATTGTCTGTGTTGCTGAATGAGCTTTAGGACGCTATTCAACTCTAATCTAAGAGAGACTCACTAACTTCATGTAGGAACACCGTTACTTTGTCTCCTAACTCATTTTCCTAACAAGACAACCTCAATGATAAGACGCACACTGTTTTCAATGCATTTCTTGCTAAAAGAGCTAAGATCGTGATTGTCTCTGTTGCTGAATGAGCTAGGACGCTATTCAACTCTAATCTAAGAGAGACTCACTAACTTCATGTAGGAACACCGTTACTTTGTCTCCTAACTCATTTTCCTAACAAGACAACCTCAATGATAAGACGCACACTGTTTTCAATGCATTCTTGCTAAAAGAGCTAAGATCGTGATTGTCTCTGTTGCTGAATGAGCTAGGACGCTATTCAACTCTATTCTAAGAGAGACTCACTAACTTCATGTAGGAACACCGTTACTTTGTCTCCTAACTCATTTTCCTAACAAGACAACCTCAATGATAAGACGCACACTGTTTTCAATGCATTTCTTGCTAAAAGAGCTAAGATCGTGATTGTCTCTGTTGCTGAATGAGCTAGGACGCTATTCAACTCTAATCTAAGAGAGACTCACTAACTTCATGTAGGAACACCGTTACTTTGTCTTCTAACTCATTTTCCTAACAAGACAACCTCAATGATAAGACGCACACTGTTTTCAATGCATTTCTTGCTAAAAGAGCTAAGATCGTGATTGTCTCTGTTGCTGAATGAGCTAGGACGCTATTCAACTCTAATCTAAGAGAGACTCACTAACTTCATGTAGGAACACCGTTACTTTGTCTCCTAACTCATTTTCCTAACAAGACAACCTCAATGATAAGACGCACACTGTTTTCAATGCATTCTTGCTAAAAGAGCTAAGATCGTGATTGTCTCTGTGCTGAATGAGCTAGGACGCTATTCAACTCTAATCTAAGAGAGACTCACTAACTTCATGTAGGAACACCGTTACTTTGTCTCCTAACTCATTTTCCTAACAAGACAACCTCAATGATAAGACGCACACTGTTTTCAATGCATTTCTTGCTAAAAGAGCTAAGATCGTGATTGTCTCTGTTGCTGAATGAGCTAGGAAGCTATTCAACTCTAATCTAAGAGAGACTCACTAACTTCATGTAGGAACACCGTTACTTTGTCTCCTAACTCATTTTCCTAACAAGACAACCTCAATGATAAGACGCACACTGTTTTCAATGCATTTCTTGCTAAAAGAGCTAAGATCGTGATTGTCTCTGTTGCTGAATGAGCTAGGACGCTATTCAACTCTAATCTAAGAGAGACTCACTAACTTCATGTAGGAACACCGTTACTTTGTCTCCTAACGCATTTTCCTAACAAGACAACCTCAATGATAAGACGCACACTGTTTTCAATGCATTTCTTGCTAAAAGAGCTAAGATCGTGATTGTCTCTGTTGCTGAATGAGCTAGGACGCTATTCAACTCTAATCTAAGAGAGACTCACTAACTTCATGTAGGAACACCGTTACTTTGTCTCCTAACTCATTTTCCTAACAAGACAACCTCAATGATAAGACGCACACTGTTTTCAATGCATTTCTTGCTAAAAGAGCTAAGATCGTGATTGTCTCTGTTGCTGAATGAGCTAGGACGCTATTCAACTCTAATCTAAGAGAGACTCACTAACTTCATGTAGGAACACCGTTACTTTGTCTCCTAACTCATTTTTCTAACAAGACAACCTCAATGATAAGATGCACACTGTTTTCATGCATTTCTTGCTAAAAGAGCTAAGATCGTGATTGTCTCTGTTGCTGAATGAGCTAGGACGCTATTCAACTCTAATCTAAGAGAGACTCACTAACTTCATGGTAGGAACACCGTTACTTTGTCTCCTAACTCATTTTCCTAACAAGACAACCTCAATGATAAGACGCACACTGTTTTCAATGCATTTCTTGCTAAAAGAGCGTTACTTTGTCTCCTAACTCATTTTCCTAACAAGACAACCTCAATGATAAGACGCACACTGTTTTCAATGCATTTCTTGCTAAAAGAGCTAAGATCGTGATTGTCTCTGTTGCTGAATCATCTAGGACGCTATTCAACTCTAATCTAAGAGAGACTCACTAACTTCATGTAGGAACACCGTTACTTTGTCTCCTAAGTCATTTTTCTAACAAGACAACCTCAATGATAAGACGCACACTGTTTTCAATGCATTTCTTGCTAAAAGAGCTAAGATCGTGATTGTCTCTGTTGCTCAATGAGCTAGGACGCTATTCAACTCTAATCTAAGAGAGACTCACTAACTTCATGTAGGAACACCGTTACTTTGTCTCCTAACTCATTTCCTAACAAGACAACCTCAATGATAAGACGCACACTGTTTTCAATGCATTTCTTGCTAAAGAGCGTTACTTTGTCTCCTAACTCATTTTCCTAACAAGACAACCTCAATGATAAGACGCACACTGTTTTCAATGCATTTCTTGCTAAAAGAGCTAAGATCGTGATTGTCTCTGTTGCTGAATCATCTAGGACGCTATTCAACTCTAATCTAAGAGAGACTCACTAACTTCATGTAGGAACACCGTTACTTTGTCTCCTAACTCATTTTCTAACAAGACAACCTCAATGATAAGACGCACACTGTTTTCAATGCATTTCTTGCTAAAAGAGCTAAGATCGTGATTGTCTCTGTTGCTCAATGAGCTAGGACGCTATTCAACTCTAATCTAAGAGAGACTCACTAACTTCATGTAGGAACACCGTTACTTTGTCTCCTAACTCATTTTTCCTAACAAGACAACCTCAATGATAAGACGCACACTGTTTTCAATGCATTTCTTGCTAAAGAGCTAAGATCGTGATTGTCTCTGTTGCTGAATGAGCTAGGACGCTATTCAACTCTAATCTAAGAGAGACTCACTAACTTCATGTAGGAACACCGTTACTTTGTCTCCTAACTCATTTTCCTAACAAGACAACCTCAATGATAAGACGCACACTGTTTTCAATGCATTTCTTGCTAAAAGAGCTAAGATCGTGATTGTCTCTGTTGCTGAATGAGCTTAGGACGCTATTCAACTCTAATCTAAGAGAGACTCACTAACTTCATGTAGGAACACCGTTACTTTGTCTCCTAACTCATTTTCCTAACAAGACAACCTCAATGATAGGACGCACACTGTTTTCAATGCATTTCTTGCTAAAAGAGCTAAGATCGTGATTGTCTCTGTTGCTGAATGAGCTAGGACGCTATTCAACTCTAATCTAAGAGAGACTCACTAACTTCATGTAGGAACACCGTTACTTTGTCTCCTAACTCATTTTCCTAACAAGACAACCTCAATGATAAGACGCACACTGTTTCCATGCATTTCTTGCTAAAAGAGCTAAGATCGTGATTGTCTCTGTTGCTGAATGAGCTAGGACGCTATTCAAACTCTAATCTAAGAGAGACTCACTAACTTCATGTAGGAACACCGTTACTTTGTCTCCTAACTCATTTTCCTAACAAGACAACCTCAATGATAAGACGCACACTGTTTTCAATGCATTTCTTGCTAAAAGAGCTAAGATCGTGATGTCTCTGTTGCTGAATGAGCTAGGACGCTATTCAACTCTAATCTAAGAGAGACTCACTAACTTCATGTAGGAACACCGTTACTTTGTCTCCTAACTCATTTTTCTAACAAGACAACCTCAATGATAAGAGCACACTGTTTTCCATGCATTTCTTGCTAAAAGAGCTAAGATCGTGATTGTCTCTGTTGCTGAATGAGCTAGGACGCTATTCAACTCTAATCTAAGAGAGACTCACTAACTTCATGTAGGAACACCGTTACTTTGTCTCCTAACTCATTTTCCTAACAAGACAACCTCAATGATAAGACGCACACTGTTTTCAATGCATTTCTTGCTAAAAGAGCGTTACTTTGTCTCCTAACTCATTTTCCTAACAAGACAACCTCAATGATAAGACGCACACTGTTTTCAATGCATTTCTTGCTAAAAGAGCTAAGATCGTGATTGTCTCTGTTGCTGAATCATCTAGGACGCTATTCAACTCTAATCTAAGAGAGACTCACTAACTTCATGTAGGAACACCGTTACTTTGTCTCCTAAGTCATTTTTCTAACAAGACAACCTCAATGATAAGACGCACACTGTTTTCAATGCATTTCTTGCTAAAAGAGCTAAGATCGTGATTGTCTCTGTTGCTCAATGAGCTAGGACGCTATTCAACTCTAATCTAAGAGAGACTCACTAACTTCATGTAGGAACACCGTTACTTTGTCTCCTAACTCATTTTCCTAACAAGACAACCTCAATGATAAGACGCACACTGTTTTCAATGCATTTCTTGCTAAAAGAGCGTACTTTGTCTCCTAACTCATTTTCCTAACAAGACAACCTCAATGATAAGACGCACACTGTTTTCAATGCATTTCTTGCTAAAAGAGCTAAGATCGTGATTGTCTCTGTTGCTGAATGAGTCTTAGGACGCTATTCAACTCTAATCTAAGAGAGACTCACTAACTTCATGTAGGAACACCGTTACTTTGTCTCCTAACTCATTTTCCTAACAAGACAACCTCAATGATAAGACGCACTCTGTTTTCAATGCATTTTCTTGCTAAAAGAGCTAAGATCGTGATTGTCTCTGTTGCTGAATGAGCTAGGACGCTATTCAACTCTAATCTAAGAGAGACTCACTAACTTCATGTAGGAACACCGTTACTTTGTCTCCTAACTCATTTTCTAACAAGACAACCTCAATGATAAGACGCACACTGTTTTCAATGCATTCTTGCTAAAAGAGCTAAGATCGTGATTGTCTCTGTTGCTGAATGAGCTAGGACGCTATTCAACTCTAATCTAAGAGAGACTCACTAACTTCATGTAGGAACACCGTTACTTTGTCTCCTAACTCATTTTCCTAACAAGACAACCTCAATGATAAGACGCACACTGTTTTCAATGCATTTCTTGCTAAAAGAGCTAAGATCGTGATTGTCTCTGTTGCTGAATGAGCTAGGACGCTATTCAACTCTAATCTAAGAGAGACTCACTAACTTCATGTAGGAACACCGTTACTTTGTCTCCTAACTCATTTTCCTAACAAGACAACCTCAATGATAAGACGCACACTGTTTTCAATGCATTTCTTGCTAAAAGAGCTAAGATCGTGATTGTCTCTGTTGCTGAATGAGCTAGGACGCTATTCAAACTCTAATCTAAGAGAGACTCACTAACTTCATGTAGGAACACCGTTACTTTGTCTCCTAACTCATTTTCCTAACAAGACAACCTCAATGATAAGACGCACACTGTTTTCAATGCATTTCTTGCTAAAAGAGCTAAGATCGTGATTGTCTCTGTTGCTGAATGAGCTAGGACGCTATTCAACTCTAATCTAAGAGAGACTCACTAACTTCATGTAGGAACACCGTTACTTTGTCTCCTAACTCATTTCCTAACAAGACAACCTCAATGATAAGACGCACACTGTTTTCAATGCATTTCTTGCTAAAAGAGCTAAGATCGTGATTGTCTCTGTTGCTGAATGAGCTAGGACGCTATTCAACTCTAATCTAAGAGAGACTCACTAACTTCATGTAGGAACACCGTTACTTTGTCTCCTAACTCATTTTCCTAACAAGACAACCTCAATGATAAGACGCACACTGTTTTCAATGCATTTCTTGCTAAAAGAGCTAAGATCGTGATTGTCTCTGTTGCTGAATGAGCTAGGACGCTATTCAACTCTAATCTAAGAGAGACTCACTAACTTCATGTAGGAACACCGTTACTTTGTCTCCTAACTCATTTTCCTAACAAGACAACCTCAATGATAAGACGCACACTGTTTTCAATGCATTTCTTGCTAAAAGAGCTAAGATCGTGATTGTCTCTGTTGCTGAATGAGCTAGGACGCTATTCAACTCTAATCTAAGAGAGACTCACTAACTTCATGTAGGAACACCGTTACTTTGTCTCCTAACTCATTTTCCTAACAAGACAACCTCAATGATAAGACGCACACTGTTTTCAATGCATTTCTTGCTAAAAGAGCTAAGATCGTGATTGTCTCTGTTGCTGAATGAGCTTAGGACGCTATTCAACTCTAATCTAAGAGAGACTCACTAACTTCATGTAGGAACACCGTTACTTTGTCTCCTAACTCATTTTCCTAACAAGACAACCTCAATGATAAGACGCACACTGTTTTCAATGCATTTCTTGCTAAAAGAGCTAAGATCGTGATTGTCTCTGTTGCTGAATGAGCTAGGACGCTATTCAACTCTAATCTAAGAGAGACTCACTAACTTCATGTAGGAACACCGTTACTTTGTCTCCTAACTCATTTTCCTAACAAGACAACCTCAATGATAAGACGCACACTGTTTTCAATGCATTTCTTGCTAAAAGAGCTAAGATCGTGATTGTCTCTGTTGCTGAATGAGCTAGGACGCTATTCAACTCTAATCTAAGAGAGACTCACTAACTTCATGTAGGAACACCGTTACTTTGTCTCCTAACTCATTTTCCTAACAAGACAACCTCAATGATAAGACGCACACTGTTTTCAATGCATTTTCTTGCTAAAAGAGCTAAGATCGTGATGTCTCTGTTGCTGAATGAGCTTAGGACGCTATTCAACTCTAATCTAAGAGAGACTCACTAACTTCATGTAGGAACACCGTTACTTTGTCTCCTAACTCATTTTCCTAACAAGACAACCTCAATGATAAGACGCACACTGTTTTCAATGCATTTCTTGCTAAAGAGCTAAGATCGTGATTGTCTCTGTTGCTGAATGAGCTAGGACGCTATTCAACTCTAATCTAAGAGAGACTCACTAACTTCATGTAGGAACACCGTTACTTTGTCTCCTAACTCATTTTCCTAACAAGACAACCTCAATGATAAGACGCACACTGTTTTCAATGCATTTCTTGCTAAAAGAGCTAAGATCGTGATTGTCTCTGTTGCTGAATGAGCTAGGACGCTATTCAACTCTAATCTAAGAGAGACTCACTAACTTCATGTAGAACACCGTTACTTTGTCTCCTAACTCATTTTCCTAACAAGACAACCTCAATGATAAGACGCACACTGTTTTCAATGCATTTCTTGCTAAAAGAGCTAAGAATCGTGATTGTCTCTGTTGCTGAATGAGCTAGGACGCTATTCAACTCTAATCTAAGAGAGACTCACTAACTTCATGTAGGAACACCGTTACTTTGTCTCCTAACTCATTTTCCTAACAAGACAACCTCAATGATAAGACGCACACTGTTTTCAATGCATTTCTTGCTAAAAGAGCTAAGATCGTGATTGTCTCTGTTGCTGAATGAGCTAGGACGCTATTCAACTCTAATCTAAGAGAGACTCACTAACTTCATGTAGGAACACCGTTACTTTGTCTCCTAACTCATTTTCCTAACAAGACAACCTCAATGATAAGACGCACACTGTTTTCAATGCATTTCTTGCTAAAAGAGCTAAGATCGTGATTGTCTCTGTTGCTGAATGAGCTAGGACGCTATTCAACTCTAATCTAAGAGAGACTCACTAACTTCATGTAGGAACACCGTTACTTTGTCTCCTAACTCATTTTCCTAACAAGACAACCTCAATGATAAGACGCACACTGTTTTCAATGCATTTCTTGCTAAAAGAGCTAAGATCGTGATTGTCTCTGTTGCTGAATGAGCTAGGACGCTATTCAACTCTAATCTAAGAGAGACTCACTAACTTCATGTAGGAACACCGTTACTTTGTCTCCTAACTCATTTTCCTAACAAGACAACCTCAATGATAAGACGCACACTGTTTCAATGCATTTCTTGCTAAAAGAGCTAAGATCGTGATTGTCTCTGTTGCTGAATGAGTTTAGGACGCTATTCAACTCTAATCTAAGAGAGACTCACTAACTTCATGTAGGAACACCGTTACTTTGTCTCCTAACTCATTTCCTATCAGCAACTCAATGATAGACGCAACATGTTTTCAATGCATTTCTTTGCTAAAAGAGTTAGATCGTGATTGTCTCTGTTGCTGAATGAGCTAGGACGCTATTCAACTCTAATCTAAGAGAGACTCACTAACTTCATGTAGGAACACCGTTACTTTGTCTCCTAACTCATTTCCTAACAAGACAACCTCAATGATAGACGCACACTGTTTTCAATGCATTTCCTGCTAAAAGAGCTAAGATCGTGATTGTCTCTGTTGCTGAATGAGCTAGGACGCTATTCAACTCTAATCTAAGAGAGACTCACTAACTTCATGTAGGAACAACCGTTTACTTTGTCTCCTAACGCATTTTC